>NC_139217.1:48892625-50092625 GCF_055691185.1 Crinia signifera
TAATGCTGATGTCGCTGCATAAAAAGATAACATCCTTGAAAAATATTGCATCCATAAATATCTTATATTTATTATTGGGTAAAGCACAGACTTCACCCAAATAGTAAAAAAAGAGTAATAATAATTATGAAGCATTATATAAAATGTGAGGCTACCACTACAGCAGAGGTGTAACTCTGGGAGGTAATGGAGTCATCTGCTGCTGGGCTCCTGCTCCCAAGGGGGCACCGCTCCTCCCCTGCCAGTTTGAATCAGTTAATTGAAAGCCGTCTATATCGCTTCTGTGGCTGACTCTCTGTCCTCACATCACTCTGTATCCATGACCTGTTTCACTAGAGACAGACACCTTACTGATAGAGCTGTTTGGGGGCACCAATATTTATCTTGCCTCCGGGCAACTGGGACGAACTTAAGCCATTGCACTACAGTGTGTGTGTCTGAGTATCACTTCCATCCATAGGCAAATCTAAGGGGTGGTCCGGGGGTGCACCGGAACACCCATTAGACCACCAGCTGCATAAAATTTAAAGAAATGACAGCCGGGCAGAGAGAGCTGTGCACTGCCCGGCTGTTTAGTTCAAGGGAATTGTTTGTTGCCAAGTGGGATGTCTCACGCCGCTGGATGCACCTAATTGAAAGAAATGACAGCCGGGTAGAGAGCGCTGTACGCTGCCCGGCTGTAGTCTAAACAGGAGGATCTACATTTTCAGTTCTCCCTCTGGACCGCCGGCAGCCAATCAGGAGCGGCATTGGTGGTATTGGTAGCCGCTCCTGATTGGCTGCCGTACCCCAGCGGGAGAACTAAAAATATTGATGCTCCTGCTTAGACTACAGCCGGGCAGTGCACATTTGGGCCTTGTTGAATGTTGCCCTATTGTTGCTGGTTGTGAAGGAGCCCAATTAATTCAAGTTTCGGGGTCCCAAAAATGTAGGTCCGCCACTAGTCACACTAATGCATGAAGAGACTATGTAGTGTACAGGGAGAGTAGCATTTAGGCAACTACACTGGTACCCTGTGCACTAGGGAGGAGTGAAAAAGTTGAAATTTAGATATTCAAAATTGCCTAGTGTGGAAAAGTTGTGACTTGACCTGAATAAAAAACGTGCAAAAGCTTTTTGCTCTAAGTCATTATCTTCTGTTCCAGCAAGACACCTAAAGTTTTGCCTTTTAGATGAAAATAACGAAACGTAAGAAGAAGCTCCAATTTGGTTAAAATTATGTCAGGACGTCTTAGAGTGGTTCATTAATATACTTTAGCATAGTAAAAAAAAGAGTACGAGCTTGCCTAGTGCAAAGTTACTGACCAGAAGAGCAAGGTGGGAAATTTGGCACTGGAGAGAGATACTGTACTCTTTGAAATGCAAAAGTATTACAGGTCTACTGAGAAGCTGCCAATTAGAAAGGCAGGATTGATCAGCAATACTTTATTTCCTTTTTATGTGCTTACTGACCACATTTAACAGTATAATAATAGTGGACATCAATCACAAGTGGTTTGTATAAAAATGAACTCAAAACACAACACAAAAAAACAATAAAGGCCCCCTTACACTAGTTCAACTTATCCTAGAGATAAGTTGTGCCTGATTGAATGTGAACTTCCCCAGCAGCTTTCCTGGAGTGCTACATGAGATTTGTCACTTGATGTGCCATTTTTTACATTCAATTTGGTTCAATAAATTGTATGAGATTTATCTTGCCAAATTGAATGTGTCCAGATGGGAGGTCCTAGGAGATGTCCAGAGTGCTAGGAGGGGGTGGCCAAAACTGTAAATAAAAACTGCTATGCTGTCACTAGGGATGGTAATCGGTGCAGAAATCATCTATGGCTGTGCGGCTATCTCGGGGAATCCCCTCCGTACAGGAGATAATCTCCCAAAGCACCCAACAGCGCACCCCCCCTTCCGCCAAAATACAAGTGAGCGGCTGAGTTGCTTCAGCATTCAGAAAATATATATATTTTAAAAGGCTTAATTACATCAAGTACTGCTGCGCTGTCACTAGAGTCACTAGGGATGGTAATCGGTACAGACATCATCGATGGTTACCATCGATGCCGATTCTGCACCCAGCGATTGAAAGTAGGGATGGCCATCGATTATCGATGTTCCCAAAACATCGACATCTAGGTCCCAACCATCGATGTTTTGGGAACATCGATAGTCGATGGCCATCCCTACTTTCAATCGCTGGGTGCAGAATCGGCATCGATGGTAACCATCGATGATGTCTGTACCGATTACCATCCCTAGTGACAGCGCAGCAGTACTTGATGTAATTAAGCCTTTTAAAATATATATATTTTCTGAATGCTGAAGCAACTCAGCCGCTCACTTGTATTTTGGCGGAAGGGGGGGGGGGGGGGGGTGCGCTGTCGGGTGCTTTGGGAGATTATCTCCCATACGGAGGGGAATCCCTGAGATAGCCGCACAGCCTTATCATGGAGGTCTCGGGGGAACCTGCACTGGACGGAGGACAGGGAGGTTAGACGGCGGGAGAAGCGGAGGCAACGGCAGGTAATATAGGGGATGGGGGAGGCACTGTGTGGCGCATAATACGGGGGGGGGGACACGGACACAGGGGCGCAAAACCACGGCAGCTATAATGCGCGGGGGGGGGGGGGAGCGGCGGCAGGAGGTGTAAATAAAAAAAAATTGACGGGGGCAACAGGGGAGGGTAGATGGCGGGAGAAGCGAGTGGCTGATACTGGGGAGGGGAGGCGACGGAACAGGCTACGGCGGGTGGTACGGGGGATTCGGGAGGCACTGTATGGGGGGACAGGGGCACAGCAGATATTATGCAGGGGGTGGCGGCGGCAGAGTGAATAAAAACACATGCAGGACACTTTATATACCAAACAATTCTGGAAACTGCGGACCCTTGTGTGTAATGGCTGCTGACACTGTCACTGACTGTAATACTGTATGAATGGCAGCGGGCTCGGAGTGCTGTGTGGGCGGGGCGGACATGAACAGGTCACCAAGTCCCTCCCTGGGGAGGCGGACGATAAGTTTAATGTCCCCTGAAGTGTGCCTAATGGACCCGATGAGATAGATCCTATGTGCAGGAGGATCAATCTCATGGGTCCGACAAGATGTGCACGGGAACGCGCATCGTGTCGCAGTGCAGGAGAATCCTGTAAGATTTGGTTTGATTGATTGCCTCAATCTGTCTAGATTGAGTGAAATCGAGTGAAATTGAACCAAATCGTACAAGTGTAAGGGGGCCTTAAGAATGAATCAATGTTGTTGATTTTATTTTTCTAAACATTAGATGTATTTGTTTATTACAGCATAATGCACTTTACCGTATTTAACTGTTACTATATTGGCTAATCTTTTGCATTATTATTATATGCTCTAATGCAGCCCAATCATGCTTCCAGCATTGGGGATGCAAAACAGTTTTTCAGACCAATTCAAAAATAAAGTATTGCTGATCAATCTTGCCTAGTAATCAACACAGTGATTGGCATATACTGGATGTACTGCTGGACACTACTGATAGAATGAATAACTCTAAATAGCATATCCAGTAGACTTTGTTATTATTTTCAATACACACAATGGGTGAAATTTGATAGGATGAGAGATTCAGAAAGTGAGAGATTTGGTAAGAAATCTCCAGTTTTTTTAAAGTTGCAATCATTTACACTGCAAAATCACACTGGTTTTGCAGTGTAAATGATTGCCGCTTTAAAAAAAACTGGAGATTTATTACCAAAGCTCTCACTTTTTGATTCTCACATCCTATTAAATATCACCCATTATATCCGATTTTCGAATTCTGGCCCGACAGTTGCTGTGTTAAATTTTTGCATAGCAAATGGGTGTGGTATGACTTATCGACAGTGACCATGTTGACATTCAGTATGTCTTCATGGATATGTCGACATGATGAACTGTCAACAAATCATCCCTGGTTGAATAGTGGTCTCTTACCATTTCTTATTGGCAGCTCCAGCTTCTCAGTAGACCTGTAATACTCTTGTGTTCCAATGAGTATCTTTCCCCCAGTGCCAAATTGCCCACCTTGCTCTTCTGGCACATTCTCCCAGCATAGGGGATGCAAAACTGATTTTCCAAACCAAATTATGTTTAAAATAAACTGCCACAATTACAGACAATAAACAGAAGTGTATAAAATACTGCACCTAAATAACAAGTGTAATGCACTGTTTACTGCAGTATTCAGTAAAGAGTTGGACATTAGAAGATGCAGAGGTGCACTAAGTTATTAAGGGCAAACAAAAGTGATTTAACCTTTTTCTTGGTCACTTCAATTACAGAGCACCCCCCCCCCCCCCCCCCCACCACCACCACCACCACCAAAAGAAAACCACTTTCGGGCGAAAACACACAATATTTACAATTGTGACCATGAAAACGGGTCAGTTATCAGGGATTTTTTCTCACGCCAATGTCAGTAACTTTGCAGTAGGACAAGCTCGTACTCTTTTTTACTATGCTGAAGTATATTAATGAACCACTCTAAGACATCCTGACATAATTTTGACTAGATCAAAGCTTCTTCATACGTTTCGTTATTTTCATCTTAAAAGCAAAACTTTAGGTGTCTTGCCGGAACACAAGATATTGACATAGAGCAAAACGCTTTTGCACATTTCTTATTCAGGTCAAGTCACATCTTTTCCACACTAGCCGATTTTGAATATCTCAATTTCAACTTTTTCACTCCACCCTACTGTACACGTTCAACAGTGGCAACAGCGACACCTGCAGGTTATAATAGCACACTGACCAATGTACTGTAGTACTGTGCCTACCCTCCTGCATTCTGCAGGGGACTCCCTGAAATAACAGCAATCTCCCTCTCTCCCTCATTAGTCTAGCAATCTCCCTCATTTCACCTAGCCCACATTACACTGTTACATTTTTTGGGGAAAAAGGAATGAGATAGATACATTTACATTGAATCATCAGCGCCATTTCCCAGCACTTTACAGAGTATAGTAGCTCTTACTAACTGCTTTGGGGATCATCTACATTTGTATAGGAGTCATTATAAAAGATTCCTCTCAGATGTAGCAGTACACACCCGCGCTTCTAGGTGCCACATTCACAATCTCTTTTCACAATCTCTCCATATATGGAACTAGACACGCCCTTTGGGAGGAGCATGACATGCCCCCTCAATGGGGCGCTGTGCAAAATTCTACTACCAACTATAATCTCCCTGACATTAGTTTTCAAAAGTAGGCAAGTATGCTGTAGTGCCTTAGAGAAAAATGAATAATAATAATTATAATAGCAACGTATATAGTCTCAATGGACACTTAAAACTTCACACTTAGATTTCCACATCTGTATTTTGAGTTTCATGTACAGTATCTTTAAATCTAACATAGATAAGATAAGATAAGATAAGAATAAGATAAGATAAGAATACATATATATAATACATATAACTGGGTATGGAGGAAAAACACTTATAACACTTAATAACAATATTAATCTTGCCTCCGGGAAACTGGGACGCCACTGTGTGAGACATAACGATACCCGTGATTCAGGATCAGACAAATCTCAAAGGAGTGTGGTTAGCTTCCCTCTCTATTCCAATACTGTATTGGGATTCCATGTGGACGTTCTTAACCTGTCGGTACTGTGGATCTAAATCTGGTTCAGTCGGAAATTACCGAAAATCGCTATTCTGAAAAATGCGACCTCAATCTAAAGGCCAATGGGGGCAGTGACGCAGCATTGGGGGGTATTGACACGTTGTTGCAGGGGAGCGGAGTTTGCGGATGGCTGCAGCGGGTGGTGACATCACACACAGCTGCTGCAACCTTAAAAATGGCGGCACCGAGTCTGGCTTTGCAGCTGAATTCAGTGTTACCTCTAAACACACTATAGTGTCATTTGTCATTTTAAAGTATATATATATATATATATATATATATAAACAATACACCAATGATGTAGATTAACAGGCAGGAAGTGACAGACAGCAGCTGCAACTTGTCTCATTATTTGCTTCCTGTGCAAAAGATAAAGATTTCTTTTATAGCTTGTTGTAAACTTGAATTATACTTATTGTCCTTATCAGTCACATTATAGAATAAAACTATTTTCTTTTGGTAAACTTGAACCTTGAACATGGACATATGGTAAGCAGCAGGAGTTAGGACAATCAGGTTTTAAATTGGTCTCAATAAGATTGTTTATATCTAACCAGGGCAAAGGCGGTCCCTACAAAACTGTTTATGAGCTATAAGTTTTCAGCATATGTTGGACGTATAATTATTTTGGCAAGCCTTGCAAATGTCCATGTTTAGTGTTTTAGAATATGCTCCTGTGTACACAGGGAAATTGTTACATAAACCTTACTGTAAAACTACGTGTAAACTTTAAAACATAACATGGAGGGCCAACAGGAAGATGGTACAAGAGAGGACACTTATACCACAGCTGACAGTCTAATATGTGATTGCTTCAGACACAGCGCCACCTACAGTATAGCTTACAAGCAACACTCAGCTTGCAGCTGTTGCTGTACTCCAAGATTTTGGATTACACTTGAACCTCACGAGTTCCAGATTGCCCATCATTTTGGTCAGTTGTATCCGGGGCTACATACTGAATAAAGCAATATCAAATAGAGGAATACTTTATATTACAGGTCATAGTACTACTGATTTGTGGCAGCATATGAAGTGAATGTGGAATATTCAGGGTTTAAGGTCCATAGACAATGGGGGGAAATCGCTGGGCTGATAAACGCTCAGTGCGTACACACTGAGTGTTTTTCACTCGTTTTTAGCAATTTTCCCCGAGGTGGACGACGAGGTGGAATGCTGTCCATCCTGTTGCTCATCTGCTGGTAATTCCAGCAGATGAGCGGCTGAGCCAGTGATGATGCAGGACACGCATCAGCACTCACCACTCATCACTGCCCCATACACACTGGGCGACTTTCGAGCTCAAACAAGTAAATTTAGCTGCTTTCAGCTCAAAGTTGCCCAGTGTATATGGGCCTTTAGAGCAGCAGTAGCAGCAGGACTGTTTAGATCCAGTCCAGGTTTTCTAAATCTGATTCATGATTTGCTTAATTAACAGCAACTGTGGATTCCTGTTATTTATTTGATCAGAACAGAGGGTCAGGGTTCCCAATGCCTTTTAGAGGCTGAGTAATAGGCTGGGGAATATGGGGATCTACAGTATGCTAGGGATCTGTCACGGCTAAAGGGCTGGATGGAGTCGTGTGGTGCACAGGAACTGGAGGCGGACCAGGAGGAGTAGGATTGAAACGTGCCGGTTTAATAACGGATTTCATAAATGATAAACCTCACTCAAATACTTCTTTAAGTGACAGTTGGATAAATTAAATAGAGTCCAGCACAATACTAATAACGGACAGGGAAATCTGGAAACGTATACTTGATGAGCCAGAGTACATAGATGAGGATCCGGAAAGAGGTTGATTTGATGACAGAAGAAATGGATCCGGATGACTGAAAGATGATGGAATGAATGAGTTGTATGAAGGAGGGCAGCGGAATGCTGTGCAGGGTAATTCTGGGACACAAGCAGGAACAAGCACTAGGTAGGACTTGCAGCATTGGTGTCAGGAGAAAACTTCCTTGTAGAAAGATGCAGGGAGCAAGGCACCAGAGTCAGGAGAGAAAGAGCCAGGATCCAGGAATCAGCTAGGAGTTGTGAATGACTCCAAAGACTCATTGCACTGACACTGAACAGCCTAGGCAGATCCCTTATATCCCCAGGGGACGGCTGCCATTGGCTGTCAGCGCAGGATGAGGAGGGAACCTCCACTCTGGGCCAATCTGTCTCCTGCCCTCAACCAAGATGGCGACACCGGCCTCCCAGCACCACTATCTGCAAAGACACTGCTACCCGACGCTCCCCTGCTGCCATCCCTACCCAGAGCTGCCGCTACCCGCACACCGCAGACCGGAGCCTGCACACGCTAGCCGGCGGCGGGCGCGGACGGGTGAGTACTGTACCTGCCGCGCTCCGTCGCGGCTACGTGTGACAGTACCCCCCCTTTTCAGGGTGACCCCAGGGCGCCTATGGGCCTTGTGAGGATTTCTCTGAAGAAATTGCTTTATCAGCTTCGGAGCGTGTAGATCAATGGAATCCACCCAAGAGTTCTCTTCGGGACCAAACCCAACCCATTCCACCAGATACTGGGTACGAGATTTGCGGTAGCGAGAGTCTATAATGCGTCTTACCTCGAATTCAGCCCCACTCTCGGAGTTAATCTTGGGCGGTTTGGGAATCCTATTTTGATAAGAGTTCAACCTAAGAGGCTTGAGGAGGGACACATGGAAGGAATTTGAAATCCTTAGGGAAGGAGGAAGTTGAAGTCTATAAGCGACCGGATTAATGACTTGGATGATAGGGTATGGCCCAATGAACCGAGGAGCCAGCTTCATCGAGGGCAGACGGAGGCGTATATGGCGGGTAGACAGCCATACCCGGTCTCCGACTTTCAATCGGGGTGCGGCCCTTCTTTTTCTGTCTGCCATCCTCTTGTATCGGGCGGAAGATTTAAGAAGAGCGGTGTGGACATCCGACCAGATTTTAGCAAAGCGTTGTAATGAAGTGGTTGCTGCAGGAACTTCGGAAGAGGATAATTCTGAGAAATCCGGAGACCGTGGATGTTTGCCGAATACTGTAAAGAAGGGAGTGGTTCCGGAGGAAGAGTGATAGGAGTTGTTATGCATATATTCTGCCCACGGGAGAAGATCCACCCAGTCATCTTGGGAAGACGAGACAAACAGTCGGATAAAGGCCTCCAAGTCTTGATTCACCCGTTCTGTCTGGCCGTTGGTCTGGGGGTGAAAGGCAGTGGAAAACTTGAGTTTGACCTGTACCGCGGCACAGAGAGCTCTCCAGAACTTTGCAACGAACTGTACTCCGCGGTCGGATACAATCTCTTTGGGCAGTCCGTGGAGTTTAAAAATGGTTGAGATAAATAGCTGGGCCAGTACTGGAGCAGAGGGGAGACCTTTTAGTGGGAAAAAATGGACCATTTTAGAGAATCGGTCAACCACTACCCAGATTGCAGTATGACCTTTTGAGGGAGGTAGTTCACAAATGAAGTCCATTGACAGATGGGTCCATGGTTCTGTGGGAATGGTTAGAGGGCGGAGAGGACCAGCGGGAGTTGTTCTGGGCACCTTATGCTGAGCACATCTCACACAAGAGGCGACGAAGCTGGTTACGTCGTGTCGGATGGTTGGCCACCAATAAGAACGTGACAGGAACATCAAGGTCTTTTGTGCTCCTGCGTGCCCTGCGAAGCGGGAAGAATGTGCCCATGTCAATATTTTCTTGCGGAGTTCGGGGGGAACAAACGTTTTACCTGGAGGAGGAGATGGCTGTATGGTTACTTGGGCGAAGACCACCGGATCGAGGATTGGACGAGAAGGTGTCTCTAGGTCAGAAGTCGTCTCAAAGGAGCGGGATAGAGCGTCCGCCTTAGTATTCGTGGTTCCAGGTCGGAATTTAATTTGGAAATCAAAGCGTTCAAAAAACATGGCCCAACGGGCTTGGCGGGCAGTAAGGCACTGAGCCTGTTTAAGAAAGGACAGATTTTTGTGGTCTGAATACACTGTGATCTTATGCCGTGCCCCCTCCAGAAGGTATCGCCACTCCTCTAACGCAGTTTTGACTGCAAGCAACTCCTGTTCCCCGATGGGGTAATTCCTCTCTGCCGGAAGGAATTTTTTGGAGAGGAAGGCACAAGGGTGTAATTCTTGATCCTCACCTTTTTGTGACAAGATGGCCCCGATCCCTTCCGAGGATGCGTCCACCTCGAGAATGAAGGGCCTGTCGAGGTCTGGTTGGAGGAGGATTGGTGCCGTCACGAATGCTCTTTTTAACTGCTGGAAGGCAGAGGATGCTTCTGGCGACCATCGGCTTGGATCAGCTCCTTTGCAAGTGAGAGCAGTGAGGGGAGCAGCGATAGTAGAGAAGTTCCGGATAAATCGCCGGTAATAGTTTGAGAACCCAAGGAATCTCTGAATTCCTTTGAGCGTTGTGGGGGCTGCCCAGTCTTGGATGGCTCTCACCTTCTCTGGGTCCATCTCTATCCCAGTGGCGGAGAGAATGTGACCCAAGAATGGAATGGACGTGACCTCAAAAACGCACTTCTCCAACTTGCAGAACAGTTGATTTTGGCGAAGACGTTGTAGGACTTCGGACACTGTCTGTCTGTGAAGTTGAAGATTTGGAGAGAAGATGAGTATATCGTCTAGATAGACTACGATGGAGTGGTATAGCAAGTCCCGAAAGATATCATTTACAAACTGTTGGAAGACGGCGGGGGCGTTACAAAGGCCGAAGGGCATCACCAGGTATTCATAGTGACCGTCGCGCGTATTAAAAGCTGTCTTCCACTCGTCACCTGGACGGATCCGGATCAAATTGTAGGCCCCTCGCAGGTCCAATTTAGTAAAGATTGCCGCCCCTCTGATCTTGTCGAATAGTTCTGCGATAAGGGGTAAGGGATAGCGGTTTTTAATGGTGATGTCGTTCAGGCCCCTATAGTCGATACATGGCCGAAGACCGCCATCCTTCTTTTTCACAAAGAAAAACCCGGCCCCGGCCGGAGAAGTAGATGGTCGAATGAAACCTTTGTTTAAGTTCTCTTGAATGTACGAGGACATGGCCTCAGTCTCGGGTAGCGACAGAGGATAGATGCGGCCACGAGGAGGGAATTTCCCGGCCACCAGTTCTATCGGGCAGTCCCAAGGACGATGAGGAGGAAGGGTGTCGGCACCTCCTTTACTGAAGACATCTGTAAATGAACGGTATGGTGCGGGTATAGACAAGGGTGGAGCTGAAGAGGATGAAGGACAGTTATCCTCACGTTGTGGATGGGTCTGGTAGACCGGAAGGATCTGTGGAATGCAGGTAGACTGGCAATCTCTTCCCCAGGCCTTGACCTCCATATTGGTCCAATCGATGTGTGGGTTATGTTTAGAGAGCCAGGGAAGGCCCAGGACCATTGGATGTGAGGACTGTGGAAGAATGAAGAATTCGAGGGTCTCTTGATGTAGAGCTCCTATGAGCAGTGTCACCGGGGTGGTCTGATGGGTGATTTGTCCACTACGAATTCGACTCCCATCCACTGCAGTGAGGACCAGCGAATGATCCAGGGGTTGCACCGGCAGGGCATGTTGGGTGACAAAAGAAGACGAAAGGAAGTTTCCCGCTGCCCCAGAGTCCAATAGGGCCTGAACTCTTTTTCTCCCTTGGGGACACACAAGGGTAACCGGAATGGTGGAATCAGAAGAAGAGGGAGATGGAAGCAAGACTCCTAATCGGACCTCCCTCGTGGAGATTAGGAGTGGTCGTTTCCCGGCCGCAGCGGGCAGGAAGCCAACAGGTGAGCTGAGGAGCCACAGTACATGCACAGATTCTCTCGCCGTCTTCGGGACTTCTCTTCGAGAGAAAGACGGGAGCGGTTGATTTGCATGGGCTCATCTGTTGACACCGCAGGAGGCGGGGTTGGTCTGGAAGCGGGTGCGACACTGGAAGGGAATCGAGGGCGAAGGCGATCAGAGCGATTCCTCTCAAGTTGGCGTTCTTGGAGTCGCAGATCGACCTTGTTACATAATGAAATGAGTTCAGCCAGGGTGGAAGGAGAATCGCGAGTTGCTAACTCGTCCTTGATGCGGCCGGCTAGGCCGTTCCAGAAGGCAGAGACGAGAGCCTCTTCGTTCCATCTGAGTTCGGAAGCCAGGGTTTGAAATTGTACAACATATTGTCCCACTGGGCGACTGCCCTGACGAATTCTTAGGATCTCCGTGGCTGCGGAGGACACTCTGCCAGGCTCGTCGAAGATGCGACGGAAGGAAGCCACAAATTCTTCATAGTTGTTGAGGATGGGATCCGCACGCTCCCAGAGGGGGGACACCCACTCCAGGGCTGGACCCGCCAGTAGGGACACAATGTAAGCCACTCGAGTCTTGGGAGAGGGGAAATTGGAAGGCTGGAGGGTAAAATGGACGTCACATTGATTCAGGAATCCTCGACACCCCCTTGGGGACCCGTCATATTTACTGGGGGTTGACAGCTGTAGATGGTGAGGAGCAGCGGGCCCCGGAGGAGCAGCAGAAGCCGAAGCTCCGGAGGTAGGTGCTGCCGAAACTGAGGGAGCCGCCTGAGGTGGTGACAAGGTCTGGAGAAATTGAGCCACTTGACGCTGGGTAGCCTCTACTTGTTCCAAGCGAGCCATGATGCCTTGAAGAACATCCGTCATGGAGGCCTGTGCTTCACCCGATTCCATCGGGTCAGTGCAAACTGTCACGGCTAAAGGGCTGGATGGAGTCGTGTGGTGCACAGGAACTGGAGGCGGACCAGGAGGAGTAGGATTGAAACGTGCCGGTTTAATAACGGATTTCATAAATGATAAACCTCACTCAAATACTTCTTTAAGTGACAGTTGGATAAATTAAATAGAGTCCAGCACAATACTAATAACGGACAGGGAAATCTGGAAACGTATACTTGATGAGCCAGAGTACATAGATGAGGATCCGGAAAGAGGTTGATTTGATGACAGAAGAAATGGATCCGGATGACTGAAAGATGATGGAATGAATGAGTTGTATGAAGGAGGGCAGCGGAATGCTGTGCAGGGTAATTCTGGGACACAAGCAGGAACAAGCACTAGGTAGGACTTGCAGCATTGGTGTCAGGAGAAAACTTCCTTGTAGAAAGATGCAGGGAGCAAGGCACCAGAGTCAGGAGAGAAAGAGCCAGGATCCAGGAATCAGCTAGGAGTTGTGAATGACTCCAAAGACTCATTGCACTGACACTGAACAGCCTAGGCAGATCCCTTATATCCCCAGGGGACGGCTGCCATTGGCTGTCAGCGCAGGATGAGGAGGGAACCTCCACTCTGGGCCAATCTGTCTCCTGCCCTCAACCAAGATGGCGACACCGGCCTCCCAGCACCACTATCTGCAAAGACACTGCTACCCGACGCTCCCCTGCTGCCATCCCTACCCAGAGCTGCCGCTACCCGCACACCGCAGACCGGAGCCTGCACACGCTAGCCGGCGGCGGGCGCGGACGGGTGAGTACTGTACCTGCCGCGCTCCGTCGCGGCTACGTGTGACAGGATCTCTGGTGTGTACCCGCTTTGTAAAGCCCATCTTTTGCCTGCTGGAAGACCTGCCATGCTGTAACCTCTGAATTGTGAAACAGTCCGTCCTGTCTGTAAAGAAACAGACTCCATTCTGCAGTGTATGTGATTCATACTCACAATATATACATATGCATGCCCTTCAAAAACAAAAACAAACAAAAGAATGAATCTGAATCAGTAAACAAGTGTCTTAAGCTTAAAAATTACTTATTTTACTAACATAATTGATTGGAAACCATAAAGATTACATGCAATAAATAATACATTCAAAGACACAAGCAATAATATTCTACTTAGTATGCACATCTATGCGAAGCATTATACTATACAGTAAGTAGTGACAACTGTGGTACATATTAAACAATTCAAAGTGGTGTATGTAAAATGTTATAAACATTGGATATTAAACCATAGCTGCCTACCCTCCTGCATTCTGCAGCAGACTCCCTGAAATAGCAGCAATCTCCCTCTCTCCCAGATTAGTCTAGCAATCTCCCTCATTTCATCTAGCCCACATTTCACTGTTACATTTTTGGGGAAAAAAGGAATAAGAGATAGATACAGTTACAGTGAATCATCAGCACCATTTCCTAGCACTTTACCAAGTATAGTAGCTTTTAATACCTGCTTTGGGGCTCATCTACATTTGGATATAAGTAATTTTAAAAGATTACAGTATTACAGTACATCCCGCCCTTACACTTTACCAAATCTCTCACTTTCTGAATCTCTCATCTTATTAAATTTTACCCCATATATTTGATATGCATAAGGTCAACACAGAAAGAGAGCTTGACACAAGCAAAAAGGGCCCCACAATTCTGGGGCCTTCAAGCAGGGGTTTGCTGGTGCCTCCGGAGTTTACTGTGAGGCAGTGGCGTAAGTTTATAACAGAGGCCCGGAGGCGAAAAATGTGATGTTGCCCCCCCCCCCCCCCCAGAAAAAAAAACAAATAAAAAAATATATATATAGACTTCCGGTGGGCGGCACGTCTAAGATGGCCGCATTCTAACAGGGCTCCCCCGCCTCAGAGTCAATCCACGGCCATCTGGGGCTCTGGAGGCAAACACCGTTCACCAAACACTGTGCCCTGAACTCCCCAGGCACGGAGGAAAGTGACGGTGCCTTTATTGGGGACCGCAGCGACACCTATATCCCCGGAGTCAGGCTCTGTCGTTGGAGCCGCGTGGAGGAGGAGAAGAACCGCCGCGCTGATCAGCAGCCGCTACGCGTCGGCTGGACACGGGAGCTGCGGCGCTTGGACCGGGCTGCAGCCGGAGACCTGAGGGAGCGGACGCGAGGTGGAGGAAGCCGCCGTTGCCTGGGCCCCCTTGTGACGCGAGCGCTCTTACCGAGGCGGGCGCCGCGCCGGCGGGTACCCGAAGCGAGGTGCTGCGACCGGGCGCGCGGTGGAGGTGAAGCCCCCCTCAGCCTCTCGGATCCGTGAGAGGAGAGGACCCCGGCGATCTACTGCCCACAGCACCTGGATGCCGCTGTGTCGGGAGTAGCGCGTGAGATAACCTGCAGCTGGTGAGTGAACGGCGTGGGACTCCCCCCCCCCCTACCTGTGAAATAGCCCTGCATAACGATTGTCCACAAGGCGTGAAAGCCAGGACTTGTTTCTGGACCCCCTCTGGTGACTTGTCTGGACGGCTATTGCTGTTGGCAGTGACAAATAGGAGTCATTGCTGGAGGCTCCCCTACTCCCTTAGAGCAGTGCTGGCTGATTAAAAGCCATATGAGAGCTGGGAGCTGATGTAGCGCTCTCTCTTGTGCCCACTAAGCGTGCCCACCTGACCACTACTGATAGCTTGGGGCTAATGCTGAACTTTCCCTGCCCCCTCTGGGAGTGTGGTTGCTTATACTCGTTTACACCTGCTGGTAGCTACAGCCTGTTGTCTCTGGACCCCCCCTCCCCCTTCCTACATCCTGTAAGTGTGTCAGGCTGACTGCTACTACTATTCATATTGGAAGTGGATTAGAGGGCGCTCCCGAACCCCCCTGCTCTTTCTAGACAAAAAACTCTAATTATTGCTGCTCAAACTTGTGGTGCAGTGGTAACTGCAGCTGGATACCCTTTGCTCTTCATTGCAAGCACTCGAACCTGGAAAAGGCCTGTACGTGAATGCCTTTGTAACTGACTGCGAGCACATGACCCCTGGCAGGTGCATACCATAATCTCTGCACCCCTCAGTCTCCCCACGCACATAACTCTAATCACCGCAGCTCCAATTTGTCGTGTAACGGGAACCGCAGCCGGATACCCCCTTGCTTTACCCACAGACATTTGGATACAGAATAAGGCCTGTACGTGACAGCTACTGGAACTGATTTTGTGCACAGGCCCCCCCCACAGGTGCACACCGCACACTTTGCACCCCCCACGCGCCAGCCATATTAACCCTCCTGCAAACGCCCACGCTTGAGACTTTCCAACAAGTACCCCTATTGTCCATCATATCTTCAATCGACAGTCTCTCTCAAGGTCCGTCCCTTCCTCTGCAAGAACTTCTCTCGGTACTGTCAAGAATCCTGGAGACCACCTTTGAATTAGGCCCTGCAACTACAGTAAAAATTGCACAGCAAAATCTCTTTCATATTTAATGTTGTGTTACATTTTTATTTAACATGTTTTTCCTGCTAGCAATGCTTGCTTAGAGTCAAACAAGGTTCGAGAGTTTACTCTGGGAAATAGTGATATCACTGCTTGTTAACAGTGCTCGGGTTTTATTGCAAATATTCACGTTTGAGGCTTTTTGAGCTAGGACATTCTTTGCCCCGAACCTGAAAGTTCTCTTTATATTCAAGGTTGTGCGATATTAGCCTCAACAAGCTTTCCTTTTGAGTAACTTCGGCTTAGAATATATAAGTTTTGATAGGTTCAGTTTCGGGGGGGAACAGAGAGGGAGTAAGGAAATTGTGATATTACTGACTGGTAACAGTGTTGGGAATCCCAGGGCCTCCTTCTCTCCTCTACCCTTGGTGTTTTTTACTTTTCACCAGTTAATATGCACTTCGTCAATTGTTCTCTGTCAGACACTTGACTGGCCTATAATATTCCCCACAGACCTGAACGCCTGCTAGCCAGGTACAAATTGCAGCAATATTTGTGTACATCCTCTTATTCTATAGTTACGCCCTCCCGGGCCTGAGATGATCGAATAGAGATGTTATAGTTTACCCCTCTTCAAATTCCTGTACCCCAGGGGTTTATCTTACTGATTTACTTACACAAGCGAACATAAGCCTGCTTTATTAGGATACTCATTTTGTATGGACAAATTCTTACTAAAGACCCAACCTCCTTTATCTCCCAGGTCTTCAACCCGTACTATGGTCAAACAGACCAAAACACCGGCCAGAGGGGGCCCGTTGCCGCCTTCCTCACAGGGCTCATCACCCAAAGGGGCCCCAGACATGGGAGGCGATGGCTCCTCCTCGGACCACCAAGAAATGGCGATGTCTCTACTGAGCGCCATAATGCCAAAAATCGAAGAAAAATTCGAATCTATCATGCCCATGCTCGATGAAAAACTTCAATCTTTTTTGCCTAGAATAGAGGAGAAGTTTGACCAGTTGGTACCCAGAATTGATAGTAGGCTGGACAAGATCCAAAACTCATTAGATTCTGCTTTGAACAGACTAACAGATCACACAAGAAGGTTAGATGAAGTGGAACAGCGGGTTAGCGATGTGGAGGATAGCCTAGCAGCAATACAGGCAACACACACATCCAATACAGCGTCCTACCAGTCCCTGGCGGACAAGGTGGACGACTTGGAAAACCGCCATAGACGAAACAACCTCCGCTTCGTAGGCGTTCCCGAGCAAATTAGAGGCCCAGCCCTAATAGATTTTTTGGGAGGACGGCTGGTGGAGTCTGTTCATCTTACTGACGACCTGGGTATTCCAAACATTGAAAGGGCACACAGGTTGGGGCCCGAACGTGACAGACCTAATAGTGGCCCACGCCCAGTAATAGCAAAGTTTTTGGACTACCACGACAAAGAGAAGATCCTTATAGCATACAAAAAACAGAGAGAACTGATCGTAGACGATCACCGTGTTCTCATTTTCCAAAAGAGAAAAGAGTTCTCATCCCTGTGTAAATATCTGGTGGACAATAACAAAAGATTTGCACTTTTGTACCCTGCCAGGTTGAAAATCACTGAAAATGGGCAAACTCTCTTGTTTGATAGCCCGGAGGCTGCCCGTATGCATATCATGCCAGGGGGTTCGGCTGGGGCCTCCCCTTCACGCTCTCACCCAAGAGCCTCTTCTGTAACATGAGTATCCTAGACCCCTTGGACTTAACACATTCTTTCACTATGTTTCAAACCTTGGGGGTACACTTTCTACCCATATTGTTACTTGTATTTGTAATGTTCATTCAATGTTATGCCGTTAAAATGTTTATTATACAGCTTGTATTCACTTCACATCTTCTGCCACTTCCTGGCATATGCTCCAGGGACTGGCATAAAATGCCTATGGAAAGGAAAATTGTTGAAAAAGTATTGAAGCATTTGAATTTAAGACATTTGTTTTTTGTTGTAATGTTGTTTGCTCATGCCACTCTGGATCTACGCTTACTGCGTATTACCCGCGGGACCGCCCCGGCTTGCTGGGACAGGGGTAGACCCGCACAACTTACTTACACATTAGTGCTACGATTCCCACCTGCAGGTGTAGGGTAACGACAACAGCTCAAGTAAATAGGTCCCCCGACCCACACCCAATACCCAAATTAAAAGTAGTCTCATGGAATACGGGAGGATTGAATACGCCAATTAAGCGTAAGAGGGTAACTTCCCATTTAAAAAAGCTCTCCCCCGACATAGTATATTTACAGGAGACGCACTGGAAAAGGGATGATAATTCCACGCTACGTGAAGGCTGGATAGGTGCTTGTGTATCGGCTTCCTACCATTCCAAAACTCGAGGTGTGGCCGTCCTTTTTGCACGTCGTCTCCCCTATTCTATACTGGACACTGTGCTCGATCCAGGGGGCAGGTACATATTGATAGATGTCCAAGTCTACGATACCAAATACACCTTACTCAATATTTATGCACCAAACAATGAGCAGCGGGCCTTTTACCAATCCATCTCTCAACTCCTACTTAGCAGACACAACTATAACTTAATTATAGGCGGGGACTTCAACACCGTTTTGGATCCCTTTAAAGACAAGTCTCACACACCCATACACACACATGGCCCGCAATGGTCATACCTTCCAAACCTTATATCTGACCACCTCTTGGTGGACCCGTGGAGGCTTCACAACCCAACAGACCGTTCCTACACATTTCACTCGGCTGTCCATGGGTCCTTTTCAAGAATCGATTACCTGTTAGTCTCGTCCGCAATCCTCTCCGAAGTCATTACAACCACATTGGGAGATATAATTATCTCCGACCATGCCCCTGTGTCCATAACTTTAAATCCAGGCCCTATGGGTCCTCGCCCCGTTTCGTGGCGCTTCCCATCTTATCTTTATCATTCGGAGCAATTTAAATCATTTCTTAAACAAAAATGGGCTGAATTCTCCGATGATAATTTGGAGCATTGGGACAGCCCTGTCTTGTTCTGGGAGACCTCAAAAGCGGTAATGAGGGGACATGTTATGACCTACGTAGCAAAGCGGAATAAGGACATAAATTCGAAATACACCACACTACAAAATACTATGCAATCCCACCTGACGGAATACATTAATGACCCTACTGATGAAAATCATACTAATTACATCAATTCAAGACGACTTTTGGATAGCTTCCTCATAACCCAAGCAAAAGTAAAACTCGACTATACCAAACAAAAATACTTCAGATGGGGAAATAAAACTGGGACATTACTTGCCAACATGACTAAAAGTTTTAAGAGACGTCATCATATAACAGCTATCACTGATACCTACTCCAACACCTTGCATACAAAAACTAATGACATCGCAAGGACTTTTCAGGACTATTTTAGTCAGTTATATACAGCCACCCCCGGCGATCCTGCTTTGCAGACTAAATTGTTGGATGAGGCGCGTCTGCCATGCATCACTCCATCGCAACGCGAGTTATTTGAAGCTGAAATAACCGAAGAGGAAATAGCTAAGGCTATAACAACTATGCCCTTAACAAGGCACCGGGACCTGATGGGTACTCCATAGAATATTACAAAATTCTCCATCACGACATAGTACCAGCGCTCCATACTCTTTACTCTAAAATTACAACGGATGCCCCTATATATCCTGACTTTAACCATGCCTTCACTACACTTATTCCTAAGCCTGGGAGGGACCTAACCCAGACATCTTCCTACCGCCCCATTACGCTACTAAACGTCGACCTCAAATTACTTGCAAAAATACTGGCAGATAGGCTCCAAACCTTTTTTGCTACATTAATGACAGATCATCAACTAGGTTTCACGAAAGGCAGGCACTCTGTAAAGGGAATCCGCACTGCTATAGCGGCCGTAATGTCAGCCAGCCTTCAACCTGCAACACAGACCATGCTCCTGAGCCTGGACGCCACAAAAGCGTTCGATATGGTGTCATGGTCGTACCTAGAAGAGATTCTGGAGAGGAGGGGATTTGGCTCAAAATTCCAAAAGATTATTAAGTTCTTCTACTACCAACCTACCACGAACATACTGGTGAATGGCACCATGGGGGAGAGAATCACCATGACAAGGGGGACGAGACAGGGTTGTCCCCTTTCCCCATTACTTTTCAATATAGCGTTGGACCCTATGCTTAGGGTACTGCAGGACTGGACACAATTTAGGGGCATCAGTGTAGGGAACAGGGAGGTAAAAATTTCGGCTTTTGCCGATGATGTACTTCTCTTCATTTCCAAACCAAGGAGATTTCTTGGGCAGCTAATGGGGCGTGTTAGAGACTTCGGTGTAGTCTCCGGGTTCGAGGTCAATTTTGATAAATCAACTGCCCTCTACCTGAGACCAGGATATAAACTCCCAAAATGGCACAGGGAACTTCCCGTCAGGTGGGTAACTAAGGCTATAACATACCTAGGGATACAACTCCCCAAAAACCTTGCATCACTATACACACTAAATTTGAGCAATATCATACGCTCCATGAAAGAAGACACAGATAAATGGCGTCACTTAACCTTATCTTACCTAGGGCGAGCGAACTTGGTAAAAATGATATTATTTCCTAGAATACTATACCCGCTACAATCTTTACCAATTTTACTTTCCAAACAGGATGCTAGGGAAATTGATAAAATCATCCGTACTTTTATATGGAAGGGCAAACGGGCTCGAATTGGTCTGGTCAGGCTGCAACAAACAAGATCCAATGGTGGCATTATTCTACCCAATATTACTGAATATAGCCATGCTTCTCACCTGCGCTACCTGCGTGACTGGGTACATGGTGAAAGTGTTTACTCCAATACGGTATTGGACAATGCATTTTTGAACGGGACCAATTTGATCTCTTTTTTGCATCTCCTTGACGAAGAACTCCCCACTAATATTAGGAATAACCCGCTATTAATGACCACACGAAAGGTGTGGCACTTGCTTCGACACAAGCTGTCATTAAACTCACACGTATCACTGTTCTTACCATTAGTAGGTAACCCATCTTTCCAAAATGGGCTAGCAGGTCACCCCTTTTCGTTATGGGAAAAACGAGGCTTAAAAACCATCGGACAGATAACGAATCGCGCTGCTAGAAAACCATTACAATTCGTACAGGCCAAGGAGAAATTCCCAATGTTAACATCATTCCCCATGGCATACCTACAAGCCCAACACTACATAGCCAGTCTCACTAGAATACTCTCCCCGAATGATTATAAAAATCCATTAGATACTCTATTAGCGACCCCAAACCCATCATTTAAGGCAATCTCGGTACACTATCGATTCCTCCACGCCCCTATTCAATATGAAACCCAACAAACGGGATTAGCGCAGTGGAAGAATCACCTCCCATCTCTCACTACAAAAAAGATTCTGAAATCGTTTGAATTATCTGTCAAGGTAGTTCCAGCAATATCATATACGGAATTATTCTTAAATGTGCTCCATAAAACATACCTGTCTCCACATCGGAGATACCTTATGGGCACGCTCGAGAATCATTCTTGCCCCAGGTGTGGTTCACCAAGAGCTGAAATATTCCATTGTCTATGGAGCTGCCCTATAATAAGGAGGTTCTGGATCCGAGTCTGGAGGTTTGCAACTCAACACTTGGTTGATGGCCTGTCCTTAACACCCGAATGGGCAATATTTGGTATTATACCGGGTCAGACACGAACGACCCCGGGTATTAAAAAGTTGATGATAATTGTATCCGCAGTTGCAAAGAAATGCATCCTCCAGGTTTGGATACAGCCAACGGCCCCCCCGTTTACTATGTTTTTGGATAAATTGTTCCATATCTTTAGGATGGAGTGGCTTGAGGCCTCATTGCAAAAAGAAAAATTTACTGAGAAATTTTTTGGGACATGGGAGAGTTACATAGAAATATTGTCAGATTCCATGAAACGACAACTATGGAGTAGCTTTCGGAACACCCTGTGGTATGAGACAAGGATGTGCACACAGGACCCCCCAATATTAATCAATGCACAGACTTAATGGGATTGGGTCTGGTCTGTAGGCGTGGATCCAGTGGCACCTTTAATTCTTCTTGTTATGGTAATACTTTTGCATTGTGCAACAAATGACATGATCACGTTATATTCTGGTAAAAGAGTTATCTTTATTATGTCCATATACATTGATTACCAGGCCAACGTTGTAACACTACTTTCCTTTAACAAAATGTACACTTGCAACGCATTCAATATGTTTTTATTGTAAGTTGTAATGCTTCAATAAAAGAAAAGTTTATAAAAAAAAAAATATATATATATATATATATATATATATGCAGACACACCCCCATAGACACATACACACACATATATACACACACACACAGCCACACACATTTATACACAGCCACATACGCACATGAAGTCACATGTATACACACTGCCACATACATCACACGTATACACATACAGTAGCTACAGTACATATGCACATACACCGACAATTATACACTGCCACATACAAACACATTTAAACACACACAGATACATATGCACATACATCCACATGTATACACACAGCAACATACACATATGTATACACACACAACACACACATGTATACACACAGCCACACACACACTGCAACATACACACATATGTATACACACAACCACACACACACATATGTACACACACAGCCACACACACATGTATACACATACACCCACATGACTACACACAGCAACATACACATTTGTATACACACAACCACACACACATGTACATACCTCCCAACTTCTGTGTTGGGGAAATAGGGACACTCGCGCGGCGCCTGAAAAGGGGGCGGGCGCATGCAAATGAGGGCGCACAGCGTCTATTCTATTAGATTGGGGGGTCTCCCAACTGCCACCCCCCGCAGCGGGACAATGCCTGCCGTGGGTGGGACAGCGGGACAGGACCCGAAAATCGGGACTGTCCCGCTGTAATCGTGACAGTTTGGAGGTATGCATGTATACACACTGCCACACACATGTATTCACACAACTACATATGCATATACACACACCTCTGTAAACACACAGCAACACATGCATATAAACATAGACCTATACAGATACACACAAACACACTACACATAAATAGTTTAATAAACACTACAACTGGGGGGGCCTCTCACCTATAAAAGAAGCATCCGTCCATACTGTAGCAGGAGTCAGAACTTAGATTGTGTGTGGGAGGTGAAGAAGAGCTGGACGGGCTGCAGGACAGGTCTGTCAGGAGGAGGCAGAGGCTGTGTGTGAAAGGAAGTCCCGCCTCCTCCCCCTCTCACAGAGATCGTGGAGCAGCGTTGCCTGCTATCACTGCAGCACTACTCTGAGTATTCTGGCTGGCGCGCAGGTGGTGGCGTTTATCGGAGGCAATGGATGTCAGGCTGCTGAGTATCCCCTTCAAATGTGGCGCCCGGCGGCAACTGACTCCATTGCCTCCGAGACTTACGCCACTGCTGTGAGGCTAGCAGAGATTGCTGCCTGGCTGCTTTGATTGTGAATTGCACAAAAATCAGAGCTGTCGGCAAAAACATTCTCTACCGGGCTGCAGGCAAACAGTTACTGGCTGTCAGCTGCTGATTGCTGGTGGCTGATAGCAGGTGGAGAGACCCCACATGAAGTTATGATTTTTGAAAAATGTATTAGGGGCCCCAGTGCATTGCTTTGCCTTGGGCCCACAATGCCATTAAGATGGCATTGAGTGGAGCGAGACATCTGGTTTAAACCGAGTGAAGTGAGCGAGGGGACCTTTCCATGTGTCAACCTTTTTTAATTTCGCTCATTTGCGTGTGACAACCTTTTGTCTATGTCGTCCTTTTTGACATTGTCAACTCTATACCTAAAACAAAGTTTTTGCCACAAAGAAAATTTCATTTTAATATTTCTTTTTCTTTTTTTCTTTTTTTTTTTTAATGCAAATGCTGAGGCATTACTTGCCGATGACCTATCTAAGCTTCTAATTATTCATCCTTGCTGAAAGTAGATATTTATAGGATTTTTTTTTTAATGGTTTTCAACGAGAGCTTTAAATAGTGCCAGCTCCCATACGCTAATGCTTTTTTGGCGTCATCGTGTTTAATCTTCATCCATCTGTTTGCATGAATTAGCCCAGGCAAATGGTCCCATCAGTGTCATATTCCGGTATTGATACGGCTGTCAGTGATGACAAGGAGGTCAAAGGTCGCTATGTATGTACATTACACAGACATGGTGTATTGGGAATGTTAACGCACAGGGCGTACAACAAAGAAGGTTGCGGCGTTCCATTTGTGCGCAGGGATAGAAGCGGAACACAGCATCATTACAGCCATTAATACACACACACAAGGCTGAGGGTTTATGTGTTTTAACTGCTGCTGTTTATGCAAATATATGGATTTTTTGAAAGGTCAGTGTATTCTGGAACAATGCGTGAAACGGCTACAGATGCACAGTGAATGGAACATTATGACAAATGATGTAGTAAATATCAATGGTATATTCTAATTATCTACAGATTAGTTCACTATAGATAAAAACATGCAGCGTTAGGATGTGGAATTATTAGATAAGTCTATTGGGTATAAGTAAATGGATTCCAAAAATTAAAAACAATCATTGCTCACTGAGGACTGCTTAATAATATATATACATATATATATATTTTTTTTAATAATACTGTTGTCAGATCTGGACTGACACTGTATGCCCCCAGCCAGGACGAACTCTACCATTAAACAGCTGTAGGCAGCTTCCAAGGGGCTGCAGAATCTGAGGGGGGCCCCTGAGTCTATCATGAAATGAAGGATGACTCACAGAGGCATCCTTCGTAAAATTAATGCAAAAGGCGCCCGCTCAACATTTTCACCTGAGGTCCTGGAAAGTGAAGATTTACGTGTGGGTGGTGGTGGGAACAGAAAGTTGAAGATTTTCCTAAGGTGCCGAAAAACCTTGCAGGCCCCCTCCTCTACCATAGAGAAGGCATGGGCCCTCCAGGATCCAGGGGCTTGTGTGCTATGCACACCATGCACCCATTGTAGATATGCCACTAAGCTCTAAGTTTTATTATAATATTAAGGTAAAGGCGTCAGTGTGCAACTTCTTAGGACTCGGAGAAGACACTGGTACTGTATTAAAGGCTTCTGTGCTGTGCAATATAGCTGGCCGAAGAGCTCAGCCTCCTAGCGCTCTGCTCGGTCACCTGGCATAGAGAAACAGGGGTGCACCAGGACTGTAAAACAGCCCCAGAAAGTACCCGTTGGCATGCGAGACTTGCGACTCAGGAATCTCTATCAGGCCCTATTGTAGGCAATAATAAAACAAGCAGGTACTTGTGGAGTATCACGGCTCCCACGACCTGCATCGTATGCAGATCGTATGCTAAAAATCGCATCGCATCCGATCGCACCCGATTTTGCATTGAAATGCATCAGAATGCATTGAAATGTGTATTAAACTTGTCAAATGCCCCCAAATGCCATTTTTCATAGTGCACCACCCCCACTATCAACGTCAACCCGAAGCGTGGCGAGCGCAGCGAGCCCGCGAGGGGCGGCGGTACGCGTCCTACGACCTTTTGCGCTCGCCACGCTTCGGGTTGACGTTGATAGTGGGGGTGGTGCACTATGAAAAATGGCATTTGGGGGCATTTCACTACTTTAATACACATTTCAATGCATTCTGATGCATTTCAGTGCAAAATCGGGTGCCATCGCATCGGATGCCATCGTATGGCATCCGATGCGATCGCATACGATTTTTGAGCTAAAATGCTCAAAAATCGGTAAAACATTGTATCGCATCGTATGCCATCGTATGCCACTACATATGGCATACGATGCCATACAATGGGAGCCGTGATACTCCACAAGTACCAACAAGCATTAATGCCAGGCCTGTGTTGAGGAGTGTGCAACCAGATTGCCACCGCCTAGGACAGGGGTGGCCAAACCTGTCCTCAAGATCTACAGTTCAGGTGTCTCAGGCAGCCTGTGGATCTATAGTAGGAGTGACTGCAGCAGGTTTGAAAATGTGACAGCAATGACTACAGCTGTGCACCGGCTAGGTGATTTGGAAAACGTGGACCGTTGGTAGATCTCGAGGACCGGTTTGGCCACCCCTGGCCTAGGGTATAAGACGTGGGGGGCTGCATGGTTACTGCCCAGTCTGTACCTTTTTGCAGTAATGCTGCTCCATACATTTCAACTGTCCTGTTTTCCGCGGGAACGTCCTGTTTTTTCGGGGGGATGTTCCCAAGTCCCGCCCAGGGCCGGCAGTGTCCCGTGATGGGGGGAGGCAGTTGGGAGTCACCCACAGAGCAGCATCTATTCCCACAGCCAGAGGGGCTGGGTGCATGGCTAGAAGCTCACACAGTGGCAAAATTGGGCCATGGCCTTGCAGAATGAAGGGACAAAAGCAACAGGCCTGGGAAGTGTCTGTAGTTATAGGAAGTAGTCCATACTTGCTTACTTTTGAAAAATAGCTTCAGTGAGATTATAGTTGGTAATATAATTTTGCACAGCGCCCCACTGAGGGGGCGTGTCATGCTCCACCCAGAGGGCGTGTCTACTTCCATATATGGAGAGATTTTGAAGAGATTGTGAATGTGGCACCTAGAAGCGTGGGTGTGTACTGCTACATCTGAGAGGAATCTTTTAAAATCTCTTATATATTTAGCCAGATCTGTCACTCAACCCCTGTGGAGAACGTTCCTGTGTAGAACAGTTTCACTTTCATGTGTCTGACGTTCCACCCCCTTGACATCACCTCCCCCCGCCCAGCCAGGGCTACAGTACACGCCCACCATCCACCATTACTCCACAGCCACCATCCACCATTACTCCTGCACATCCCTACCCTCTGCCAGGACCCCCGCGACCCCCCTCCCCGCGATTCGCGGGACCCCCCGCGACCCCCCCCCTCCCGCGATTCGCGGGACCCCCCGTGACCCCCCCCTCCCGCGATTTGTGGGACCCCCCCGCGACCTCCCCTCCCGCGATTCGCGAGACCCCCGCCCCCCAACTCTCGCGAATCGCGGGACCCCCGCGTCCCCCCTCCCGCGATTCGCGGGACCCCCGCGACCCCCCTCCCGCGATTCACGGGACCCCCGCGACCCCCCTCCCGCGATTTGTGTAACCCGCATGACCCCACCCTCCCGCCATTCGCGGGACCCCGCACCCCCCCCTCCCGCGATTCGCGGGACCCCCGCTTTCCACCCTCCCGCGAGTCGCGGGACCCCCGCGACCCCCCCTCCCGTGATTCGCGGGACCCCCGCGAACCCCCCCTCCCGCAATTCGCGGGACCCCCGCGACCCCCCTCCCGCGATTCGCGGGACCCCCGCGACCACCCCGGTATCCGGACTATTGTTAGACAGCACTTACATCGACAGCCATTACATCGACACCATTAGTTCGACAGCTCAATAGGTCGACATGGTTTTAGGTCGACATACCATTAGGTCGACATGTCATTAGGTCGACAGCTCATTATGTCGACAGCTCATTAGGTCGACAGCTCATTAGGTCGACATGTTTTTAGGTCGACACTGCCATTAGGTCGACAGTGTCTATGTCGACAGTCAAAAGGTCGACATGGGTTTTTTCACTGTTTATCGAGCCGACATGTGCCGACAGGCGGTATTTCATGCCCTACTATCCACTAGGGCGTGGTGGGAGAATAAAATAGTGTGCCCGAAGCATAGCGAGCGGCTGCGGTACACTTCAAACTGTGTCCATGTCGACTGTGTCGACATTTCGGCCAAAAAAAGTGAAACAACCCATGTCGACCTTTTGACTGTCGACATAGACTCTGTCGACCTAATGGCAGTGTCGACCTAAAAACATGTCAACCTAATGAGCTGTCGACCTAATGAGCTGTCGACATAATGACATGTCGACCTAATGGTATGTCGACCTAAAACCATGTCGACCTATTGAGCTGTCGAACTAATGTTGTCGATGTAATGGCTGTCGATGTAAGTGCTGTCTAATATCCGTCCCAGACCCGACCACCCCCTCCCGCGATTCGCTGGACCTCTGCGACCACCCCCTCCCGCGAAACGCGGGACCCCCGCGACCCTCCCGCAAATCCCGGGACCCCAGCGACCCCTCCCTCCCGCGAGCCCCCTCCCGCGATTCGCAGGACCCCTGCGACCCCCCCTCCCGGCATTAAAAGGGCCCCCCGTGACCCCCCCTCCCGCGATTCACGGCACCCCCCCCCTACTGTGATTTGCGACCCCCCTCCCGCAATTCGCGCCGCCCCCTCCCGCGATTCACGGAACCCCCCGTAGCGCCCCCCTCCCGCGATTTGCGGGCCCCCTCGGCACTTCTTGCGATTTGCGACCGCCCCCTAATTCACACATTCGGGGACCCCACCTCCCGCGATTCATGCCTCCCTCACGCAATTCACGGCAACCCCCACACCCCCCTTCCTGCGATTCGCAACCCCCCACGACCCCCCCTCCCGCGATTCACGAAACCCCCCGTAGCGCCCCCCTCCCGCGATTTGCGGGCCCCCTCGGCACCTCTCGCGATTTGCGACCGCCCCGTAATTCACACATTCAGGGAACCCCCCCTCCCGCGAATCATGCCCCCCTCACGCAATTCACGGCACCCCCATACCCCCTTCCTGCGATTCGGAACCCCCCACGACCCCCCCTCCCGCGATTCATGCCCCCTCCCGCGATTCACTGACCCCCGCACCGCCCCCTGCGTCCACCCTCCCTTGATTCACGCCCCCCTCATGCAATTCACGGCAACCCCCCACACCCCCCCTCCTGCGATTCGAAGCCCCCCCACGACCCCCCCCTGCGATTCATGACCCCTCCCGTGATTCATGGACCCCCGCACCACCCCCCCTTGACTCACGGCACCCCACGCGCCCCTCCTGCAATTCACGGACCTCCGCAACCCCCCCTCCCGCAATTCACTAACCCCGTCAACCCCCCTCCCGCAATTTGCGGACCCTCCTTCCCACGATTCAAGCCCCCCGCGCCCCCCGCCCATGATTTGCGGACCCCCGCCCCCTCCCGCTAACCGCGGATCCCCACACACCACCCCCCCTCCCGCAATTTGCAGACCCCCCAGACCCCCTTCCGGCAATTCCACCCCCCAGCGGACCACCGCGGCCCCCGCTCCCGCATTTCACGTACCCCCGTGACAATGGGGGATCCTGTACCACCACAAGCAGGTACCGCCCCTAGGTGGGAAATCCGGCCCTGGCTGCCGCACTGCAGGTTTCCCCACTGCCCTCTGCACCAGTGCCACAACTTTTATCAATGTCTTGCCCACATACCACTATTATACAGCCTCCTGCTCTCATGCACGCTCACTCCCTCCCAGTGGGAGGAGACGCTCACCCACTGCCGGGAGCTGCATACTGTCCCCCACCCTCCTCCAGTTCTAGGGATGCCCATCGACCATCAATGATTTTCAAAAAATCGATGGTTTATGGCCGATGTTGAATACTTTTGCCATCAATGTGGGAGGACACTGCCCTGCCTCCTGTTCTCCTGCCCCGTAACTTCCGCCAGTGGAGACCCGCTCACCCTGTGTTGCCCACATTCCCCTATCATGCTTTACCGCCCAGCCTCCTGCTCTCATGCACCCTAACTCCCACCCAGTCGGAGGAGACACTGACTCCTGTATTTCTGTGCTGCCACGCTGGACCCTCACCCACTGGCAGAAGCTGCACAGTGTCCACCACCCTCTTTAGTCCCCCGTATGCCCACACACCCCTATCACTACCCAGCTTCCTGCTCTCCTGAACCGTAACTTCCACCACTGGGTAATCGCTGACGCTGTGTTGCCCACATGCCCCTATCATGCCTCATATCCCAGCCTCCTGCTCTCATGCACCCTAACTCCCACCCAGTAGGAGGAGACACTGACTCAGGGCCACCGTCCGGTACTCCTGTGCTGCCACGCTGGACCCTCACCCACTGCCAGAAGCTGCAATACAGGGCATCTTTCATACAATTCTAACCATATTTCTCACAATACAAATGTTCACAAATTAAGGGACGTAGCCCCTTACGCCGGTGTGAAGAGCGCCCGTAGGGCGCGATGAATCACCTAGTTACTTATATACAAATGTAGATGATCCCCAAAGCAGTTAGTAAGAGATACTATACTTGGTAACGTGCTGGGAAATGGCGCTGATGATTCAATGTAAATGTATCTCTCATTCCCTTTTACCCCAAAAATGTAACAGTGTAATGTGGGCTAGGTGACATGAGGGAGATTGCTAGACTAATGAGGGAGAGAGGGAGATTGCTGCTATTTCAGGGAGTCTCCTGCAGAATGCAGGAGGGGAGGCAGCTATGAAGTAGTCTCAGACAGCAGAATGGTCTCACAGGCTAGCCAGGGCCAGAGGCTGGGAGATAATTGCAGGCAGAAGCCAAGGTCGCAGATTCAGAGAACAGAATGGTCAAGGTCACTAGCCAAGGTCAAGGGTCATATTGGAAATAGTCTCAGCAACAACTGCACTCACTAGCAGGTACATAAAGGTGAGAATACATCCTGGGTCAAACTGCTGGGCTTCTGCAGAACATGAAAGGGATGTCAATGCATTCATAGTGGGCAATCTAGTAAATTTTATGGTGATTTATAATTTGCATAATTTACTAAGAGCTTATCTCCTTCAGGTCAATCAATAACTTTTTAGAAACTCACAAAAAAAAAACACCATGGCCAGGATGTAATGGGAGGCGAAGTTGGTCCGATTTGTGAAATGTTTAATTCTGCATAACAAATTATGTTACAGTGTTTGGCTGGAAAAACATTTTGTATTTCCAGGACAGTCACAATTACATACAGAATATAGGCATGCTGCAATCAGCTTTTAATCAGTGGAAGCTGCTTGTGCGTCTGATTCACGTGGTATATAATATGTAATTGCTAAAATGACTTGCCTACTACATGACTTATTTTGAGAATTTACAGTTTATTTTTTATTTTTAAAGTAAGAAATAATTTTAAAAAATTCAATAATTTCACATTTTTTTATTTTTTTGCAAATGTATTGTAATAGTGTACTTGTTATTGAATTTCAACATTGCCGAATTCAACTCAAACAAAAAAATCAGCCCTATTTATGTCCCAAAACTTCCTGGCCTGCTAATATAGAACGATATGACGCTTTCCGTTTTGTCTGAAAAAAGTTGGATACTTCCTGACCTAATTATCCCGTTAGAAGTTGGATCTAATTTGCCTTCTGATCATTAAATACGCCCGCCATTACATCGGCCGAGTTATGCAAAAAATTTGGACATTATAAAGTCTGACTTTTTCCCGGCCACTAAATTCATCTCACATTAAGGATTAAGACTTGGGTTGGCCCAGGGCACTTAAAACAGGGATCCTCTATTTTGTCACATGCTAGTATAGTCGTAGTCTCTTTACTACTTACACAGGAATCTGGAAAGTTGGTGATGTCACCGTGCTCTCACGCGGGGGGTGGGGGGGACAGTGTACATTATCTCCTACACCTCCCCCATAATGCATCTATCCAGTCTTGCACAGAGTTCTACTCAGAATTCTTTTAAAGCCAAGCCCAAGTACGATGTAGCCAGGGAGGAGGGTGGACCGGGGTCGACGATGATGACGAATGCTATTATAGGAAGTAAGCATCCGCCTCATTGTGCACCCTGCAGGCTTCACATAGGAGAGGGAGATTCTGTTCATCTGCGGTGCTTCCATCCAGTGCAGGGTGGGCTGGGGTCATGAATGAGGTAGGCGGTGGCTACTGTATGCACTCCACACCACACACCCCCTATGCAGTCCATGCTGCAGTACACAATAGGCCATTCATACATTTTACCTCCAAGTCCATGTGGACCTTAATCTGGCACAGGTACTATGTACCTACTGTATCCTGTAACACTGCCCAGTGTGCCATTATTGTATTATAGAACTGTATATGAAGATATGTACGTTTACAGTTGTAAATAACACACACACTAGGTACAAAGTGTGCCCTGTGTCCGTAGATTCATCACCTAGCGAAACTTAATTTTATCCCTGGGTAACCATTAAAAAAATATATTTATGGTTTCATATGTAAATCTGGAATTTTCTTAGCTGTAATCGCTGTTTGTTCAGAGATTTTGTGAGATACAGCCTCAGCAAGCTACCTTGGCTATAGGTCAGGGTACTCACCGAAGCCAACCGCAGCTAGCGTGCTATAAATTTCATTGGGACAGACGGTTCTTTATGCTTTGAAGTCGGTAGGAGTCACAATCACAGGCCTCTCTTTATGTTGGCTGGGGCGGTGAGAGGAACATAGTAACACGTTGCTTTGCAGAGCCCAAGGTTTCTTGTCTGTTTAGGTATGACTTGCGAAGTGTGACCCCCGCGCTTGGACGTCAAAATGCCAAGCTCATGCTTACTTTCATTTCATATAGAGGAGCTTATAAATCAGATCTCCACATAAGGGTAGAGCACCAAAACTATTACTGCTGGAAAGATAGAACGAGGGCTGCATAGGCACAAGTGCATTTAAGAGCCTGTGAATTTAGTGATTGTTTAATAAAGTTATTGAAGAAAGCAGATTACCCATGAAGAGGCGTTAGTTTAGAGAGGGGTATATTAGGAGAAGTCTGGTGATGCTAATTCCTCTTGGAGTCTGGAACCCCACCCTCCCTTTTCCCTTTCTCTATTATTGTGCTACCTGGCCTTTGCGGCTGTCACCTAATTCGGTTTAACCTAAATTTTATTGAAATCACTCTCGACCAGCGGTCACTTGAGGTGTCAGGTGGTTGCTGTGCGGTATTGCCAGGATGGCTGGTGAGTCCTGCCTCCATGGGGGGGGGGGGCATTGGCCACTTCATGGAAGTGTCCTCGCTGTGCCATAAAGGGGCGGTGATTCCATCACAGCGCGGGCTGTACCTTACGATAGGTGGTGTTATGGATTGGGGGGTTTCAGTCTCCACCAGGATTAGCACCTTTAACTGGAGCTAGTCTCAGGCTCTTTCTTTGCCATCCCTTTACAAATAGGGTCGTACTAAAATAAATATACATGACCTTTTAACTTATGCAGTTGTTGTCTGTGTCGTTATTTTAGGATAAGTGTGTCTGTGTAAGTTACTTCTAGGTAATATATAGTTCATTTAAAGGTTAAGGGTCAATCATTATAATTCGATAGGCGCCTTAATAGTATACAACGCCCACGATTAGTGCGTAGAATGTTTATACGGTATCTATGGATGACCATTGCCATCTATGGCCATAGTGCAATTGGCCATCGATGGTGGTCTATGCAATAGATAATCATCGATGGTTTTACCCATCGATTGTCAAATTTTCTTTGCCTGTGGGCCAATCAGAACTTGGGGGCAGGGCTTCGTGGGTGATGGGGGCTGGGCTTTACTTCGTCTCCCGGCCCCTTGGTGGAGAAAAAAAAAGTATTTGATTATGCTTGCCATCGATGGCAAGAAAACAATTTGGTTCTCCCCCATCGATGGCAGAACTATTCTACATCGGCCATAAACCATCACTGATTTCTAATCATCGATGGTCGATGAACATCCTAACCATATTCGGTTGACAGATTGATGGCCTCTAGATAGGCAATCACATGGTCAAACGCATCTAGTTAGCCACCTAAAGATAATTGGCAGCGCCTAGATCGATAGTAACAGAAGATAGACGCAACAGTTAGTTCAATGGGAACGTGTTCGACATTCACAAGGTGGACACAAACTTTTCATGTTGTTTTGATTTATGGCTTGGTTTATACTTTACCATCCAAGTGGGCATAGAGTTAGAATATAATAGTGTGGCGAGCGCAACGAGCCATGCACACTTATACGGTGTCCATTTTTTATGTCCACATGAAAAACTTGTGTTGACCTAGTAACCGTCAATCACGTTTCCATTGACCTATCTTTCATTATTGTCGGTAGTCTTCCTACTGAGATACCCACCAGCTTCAGCGCTAATACCATTCTTACCTACTTTCCCATTTTGGCAGGAAGGCTCCTGAAAATCAGGTGGTGCTCCTTGCCACCGAGAAGAAAGGGTAATTCTCCTGCACCCAGCCGGCGCTTCCACCCAGGTAAAATCGGCGGACCGGGTGGCTGATGACTTGATTTGTGCTAAATTGCATTGTTGTACCCATTCCCCCTCTGTATAATGCTGGTAATATGATTGTTATATTATGTATTGCCAGCATTGTATAGGGGAGGGGGGCATCGAGCATAGGGCAATTTTGGCCTTTCCCAGAGCCCTCTCCAGGGATTTGCACACGTGCCGTCACACCACGGTGTGCATGCTCCAGTCCAGGCACCTGCAGGATCCATAGTGGTGTAATTACGAAGATGAGAGTTCTATTGAAGATGGAATGTTGTTTTTGGAAACCAATCAGATTCTAGAAGGTGCTAAATAAATAAGTAGATTCTGATTGGTTGCCCATAGCAACATCCCAACTTCAACGCAAATAATCCCCTTGCGCGGGTGGCATTCCCCCTACAAAAGCTAAAATCACCATTTATGTGTGTGTGTATTCTGACACACTAAAATGTAGTTTTGCGCTTCTCTTAGAAATCATAAAAAAAAAAAAAATTCACTCCACTAAAATACTTATTATACGCAACCCCCATTGCGGCCACTTTTAGTCCACTTAGGGGGTCATTCAGGTTGGTTTGCAAAAGCAAACTCCTTCTTTAATGTATAAAATCATGTGCACTGCAGGTGGGGCAGATGTAACATGGGCAAAAAGAGTGACATTTGGATGACTTATTTTGTTTCTGTGCAGAGTAAATTCTGGCTGCCTTATTTTCTACACTGCAGTTTAGTTTTCAGTTTAAACACACCCCACCCAAATGTAACTCTCTCTGCGCATGTTACATCTGCCCCACCTGCAGTGCACATGGTTTTGTCCATTAAAGAAGGAGTTTGCTTTTACAACCAACCTGAATAAGGCCCTTAACCCCATCAAGCAGATATGTTTTTTGTCCAATACGAACCAATGTAATCATATAGCGTGAGATTTGCCATAACCAGCCATTCCCCATTGGGAAACAGAGGTCACTGTACGCGCCATGAGCAGGTCAGGACCTTGGATGTCTGCGTCTTGAACACATCTCTTTTTTTTTCCAGGCCACACAAGAAGTCACGGAAATTTCTCTTAACACTCATGCGAGTTCCCTTTGAACCTTATAATGTTTGCTGCTGAGTAATTAAACTTTTAAGAATGTAAAGGAGCAATGTACTGACTGCATAACAATGCCTGACATACAAGCCCGGGCTTTACGTCTTGTTGTTGATTACTTGCCATTATTTAATGCTCGGCTTCTTTATGTTCTGTTATTACCTCTATTGTGATTTACCGCGGTAAGCAGGAAGAGTGGACTGAATAAGCCCAGAGCATAATCAGATGAGTCTATAAAAGCGAAAATGACACAACAAAAAACAAATAAGTAGCAACTGTAGAGCTTGATACTCCAGTTATTGACTTGGCATTGCTGCCTTCCGATACTGCCTTTGTTTCCTTAAGATTAGCTGTTCCCACTAGTGCGCCGCAGCCAAAACGAGACGGTTTTGTATACAATGTCCTTAGCTTTTGTATTTTATCATCTGCCATTGCGGCTATTGTTAGGAGAGAAATTAAGTCGTAGAAAGTACACAGATTTAAAAGGTGGGGTTCAGATGGTGAAACAACCCAGGTGCGCCTGGTAAGCGTGACAGTCGACTTAATTAAAAGAAAACATTCGGGGTGTTGGGAGGAAGACAAAACAAAAAATGATGCGGTCACGCTATAAGGTTGTGCGTTAGCTGGTTACAAATCACGCAGCGTGTGGCAATGGCTGCAGTTATGAGGAAATTAAAGAAATACCCACTGTGTATATACTGTATATATGGGTACTCTGCCTGCTGCTACCTTACAACGTTAAGCCATCCTTTTCTTTATATATATATATATATATATATATATATATATATATATATATATATATATATCTTTTTTGTATATATTTTTTATAGATATATTTTGTTTACTCTTTTTTGTCCATATACGCTATTTTTATACAAAATATATATATATATATAATTATTATCTTAATTAATCTTTAAGAGAAATAGGTACTTGTTTCCTAGCACGGCGCCCACTCCGTTAATTGCGTAGAGGGCTATTCTGCATTAAAAAAGCACATCCTATCGCATGCCATTTTAGTGGCATGCAATGCGATGAGATATGATGCAATACGATTTTGTTAATTTATTCACTGCTTTTATGTCCCCAGGCCATCGCATTGCACCACCCACAAATCACATGCGATTGCATGCGATGCAATTTTTTCATTAATTTATTTACTGCTCTTATGTCCCTAGGGCCATCTCATCGCATGGCATTGCACCTCCCGCAAAATCGCACGCAATTTTTTAATCGCACGCGATTTTTTGATTGCATGCGATTTTTTGATTGCATGCGATTTTCTGGGGTGCTATGCCATGACATTAGGTATACAATAATATGATTGTATGTGCCAAAAATAGGTGTGTGTGTGTGTGTGTGTGTGTGGGGGGGGGGGGGGGGGGTGCATTAAACCTATTTTTGGCACATACAATCATATTATTGTATACCTAATGTCATGGCATTGCACACCCTATAAAATCGCATGCGATCGCATGCGATTTTGCGGGACATGGGATGAGATGCCATGCGATATAGTGGGGTAAAATGGCCATATAAAAGATTACATTAAAATAAAAAATTTAAAAAATCGCATCGCATGCCACACATGCGATGCAATTTCCCTACGGTGCCTTACGTAGGAAATCTAGGCGCTGTGCTAGGAAACAAGTACAGAGAAATATAGTTTTTTTTATATATAAGCCTATGTTATTGGTATTTTTTATGTCCCACCCACTTCACTTGTTATAATAAATTCATTTTTTACCATAGAATACATCTGTATTTTTATCTAATTGTTTAATATAGACTATATACAATTCGTAGTCTAATACTAAAGTTTGATTGATGGATACTTACCATTTCCACTAATATTATCAATAGCATTATGAATCTTTCAAAAGTGACATATTGCTCTGAGCCCCTTAGTGTGAGTGTGCCACTGGTGCACAATCACACAAAGAACATCTTTGTGGTTAAGAAAGAATGGGATAAAAAAAAAACAGCGTTATGTGATTTTTCTGGGTTTGAATATTTATTTAAAATCAAAATATTTTTTTCAAATACAATTGTATAAATAATCCACCGTTCAGTACAACTCTGTTAGAGCCTATTTAGTCTATAGGAACAATTCACATGGTAATAATACGTTACAGTTGGATAATATGTTCACTTCCTGCTAGAAAGTAGTAGATTTAATAGGCTAGTCTCAGTCATCCTATGGGACTTAGAAGTGCAGTGTCAGGAACATGCTGCAGATGCTCACAGTAAGTATAACATTGTAAGCATGATTCCCTGGATGTAATGATGTACAGTACCCATCTGAACGTATACTATACATGACACTAGCTGGAGACCGTATACAGTATACAGATGTACTATTGCGTCTCAGCGTTATTGGCCAGGATATATAACAGGCTCTAAGGACCTAATTTAGTAAATAAATGTGTAAAATAGCAATAACCTGCAAAGGGTTTATAGGATTATGTTATCAAGGGTCCCATCATCAATGTGGGAAACAGGTTGATTTTCCTCTTTGCACATATGTAAGGAATATATACACATACTGCATTCTTAGGCTGCATTAGTCCAAATCGCAACATACTGGGGTCTCCTGGCTGAGGAACATGACCATTGTTTCTCAGACTCATATTAAAGCAGGGGTGGCCAAATCGGCCCTCGAGCTCTACCAAACGGTCCACGTTTTACAAATCCCCTAGCTGGTGCACAGCTGTAGTCATTACTGTCACATGACCCAAATCACCTGGTGCACAGCTGTAGTCATTACTAACTGTCACATTCCACAGACTCCCAAGCTGGTGCACAGGTGTACCCATTACTGACTGTCACATGACCCAAATCCCCTAGCTGGTGCACAGCTGTACTCATTATTAACTGTCACATTTCCCAGACTCCCTAGCTGGTGCACAGCTGTAGTCATTACTGACGGTCACATTTCCCAGATCACCTACCTAGTGCACAGCTGTAGTCATTACTAACTGTCACATGACCCAAATCACCTAGCTGGTGCACAGCTGTAGTCATTACTAACTGTTACATGATACAAATCCCCTAGCTGGTGCACAGCTGTAGTCATTACTGTCACATTTCCCAGACTCCCTAGCTGGTGCACAGCTGTAGTCATTACTGTCACATTTCCCAGAATCCCTAGCTGGTGCACAGCTGTAGTCATTACTGTCACATTTCCCAGAATCCCTAGCTGGTGCACAGCTGTAGTAATTACTAACTGTTACATGACACAAATCCCCTAGCTGGTGCACAGCTGTAGTCATTACTAACTGTCACATTTCCCAGACTCCCTAGCTGGTGCACAGCTGTAGTCATTACTGTCACATTTCCCAGACTCCCTAGCTGGTGCACAGCTGTAGTCATTACTAACTGTCACATTTTCAAACATGCTGCATTCATTCCTACTATAGATCCACAGGTGGCCTGATATACATGAACTGTTGTTTTTTGTATGGGAAGAGTGGTAGAGAAAAAAATAGTGGGTGGCAGAAGGAAGTGCAGTAGCTGAGTATTCAAGGCCCACCTCCCATGCCCCCCACACTGCTCTAAGGAAGTGCAGGGGCCCTTTTGAGTATGAGTACATCCTCTCTGCATGACAAGCAAAACACTAGGGACCAAGGGTGGCATCACTTGGTCTTCACCAACTTTTGAAAAAGAGAGTGGTGTCACACTGTTCCTCCCCGACTAAGGGCCCAATTCAGAACTGCTCATATATTCGCTGCATAGCGAACAGGTTAATGCTGCCCCGCCGAACGCACGTCCCCCCTGTGCCGCCCAAATCCCCTCGCTACAAAAGGATGTGGACACTTACACATCCGCTCGCCTGCGCCCGCACAGGAGAAAAGTCATTCACCGGTTACTCGCCATCAAATGATCTTTCCTCCCTTTGCAGATAACAGCCTGGACTTACTTTTATGCTGGCTGTTCTTATGTGAATTGGAGCCAGGCGCTGACGTCATGTGAAATCATCGCCCGCCCTGAGCAGCCATGAAACGCTGGGCAGACCCCAAGGACCGCCCAGTGCCAGATTAAGGTCTAAATGGGCCTGGAGCTGAATATTATCAAGGGCCTATTATGCGCAATAATAGGGGTTCTGGCCAGCACCTAATAATGTGGGGGGGGTGACCAGTGTTCTGGTTGGGTGGTCAGCTCATGGGTGTGTCTCTATTTGTGTAAATACTTTCAACTAATTATTATATATGTCTGGAAAAGGCAGGGGGCTGGCATAGGAAAAATGCAAAGGGTTTAGTATAGGGTGGAAAATGACAAAGAGGTTGGCATATACAAGGGCTTGGCACAGAAAAGAGGGAAAATAGAAGCTGCAGATATACTTACCTTCCAGCGGTGGCTGCAGACTTTTGGCTGCAGTGTCGACCATGTATCCCCACCACTGAGAGCATCAGATGATATACATGCACACTCCCTCCAGCCAAAGAGTGCAATGGCATATATATATATATATATATATATATATATATATATATATATATATATATATATATATATATATATATATATATATATATATATATATAGACGGTAGAATCCCAACATCAAGAAGAGACCAAGCACGGCACTGGAGGACTTGTAAATGGTGGTTTTTATTACCTCAACGTTTCAAGGCTTGCTGCCCCGTCGTCAGGAGGAAAAGTACACACAACTCTAAGCTGTTGCCAGCTCACCTTATGTACCTGTGCTCCTGCTTGCATCCACCCTCCACCACGCCTCTAATCACAGAACTGCCTCCAGCTGGAGTGGCGACATGAGATGACATCAGCGTCAACTACCAGCTGGTTGTTGCTAAGCAACGAGTAACAGATCTGCGAGTCAGGAGCGGGGGATGTGTGTTAGCCTGCAAGGAACACCTGGTTACACAGCAAAAACAATACATACATAATAAAAAAATACATATACATTTAAAATACATGAATATAAAAATGAACACACCATGACAATGTGCCCAAACTAAAACAACAAGAATAAAAATACAGAATAAAGATAAACGTACATTTTAACCCTTCTGACCAATATCGCCATGTGTGTATCCATCTCTTCACATCAATGTGTTCCACATGATCCTCTTGTTCAAACCCCTAGGACAAACAGTATCCAATTTATGGATCCACATTGCTTCCAACTTTAATAATTTTTTATTGCGATCACCACCACGTATGCTATCAGGTATCTGGTCAATAATCATATATCTCAGAGTGCATATTTGATGATTGTGCTGTTTAAAATGTACAGCAACAGGTTGATCGCAAGGTTTGCCTAATAAAGCCGCTTTAATAGAAGAGCGGTGGAGAGCCATCCGCTCCTTAAACTTTCTGGAGGTCTTTCCCACGTAATGTAGTCCACAAGGACAAATAATAATGTATACCACGTAACGTGAGTCACAGGAAAGAACATGTCTGATTTTAAATTTAAAGCCAGAATGTGGATGGTTAAAACTCTTGGCTGCAATCAAGTAACCACAGGTTACGCAATTAGGGCATTTGTAACACCCAGGTTTTTTCTTAGTTATAGCAGAATCAGTTTTAAATCCGCTGATATCTGCATGAACTAACATGTCACGTAAATTTCTTCCTCTTTTGTAACATGTCAAAGGTTTGACATTATGGAAGCATTTTAAACTTGTATCTGTGGATACGATGGGCCAAAGAGTTCTAGTGGCTATAGGCAGAACTGCGCTCGATGTGTCATAGGTGGTGATGATGGGGAAAATATCATCATGTTTTCTGTCTGAAGATTTCAAAAGTGTCTCTCTATTTAACATCAAGACTTTAGACTTGGATTGCAACAATGATTTCAAGGGATAACCCCTTTCATGAAATTTATCAATCACTTTGTCCAACTCCATTGGTAGGGTAACCCAATCGCTGCAGATACGTGCCACTCGTATCATCTGCGAATAGGGTAAACCCCTTTTCAATGATGGTGGATGATGACTATTCGATGTTAATAAAGTATTCCTGTCAGTGCTTTTAGAAAAGACAGTAGTTGTCAAATGCCCATCAGATATTGAGACCCTGACATCTAGAAACGCAATTTCACTAGTACTTGATGTATAAGTAAATTTAATAGGTGTATCTAAATCATTAATCTCTTTTATCATGACCTCGAACTTCTCCAATCCCCCGGTCCATAAAACAAAGAGGTCATCTATGTAACTGCAGAACATCCGGATATGAGGGCAAAACCTGTGTTTAAAGAACATTTGTTGTTCAAGTTCGAACATATAAACATTGGCATACGCCGGAGCGACGGCTGCCCCCATCGCACACCCGGATGTCTGCAGGTACATTTTACCATCAAAAGCAAAGTAATTGCGTGTCAATATCAGCTCCAATAGTGACAGAAATAATGAAACATCGAACCCAAAATCGTTCACCTTATTGCACAAAAAGTTTTTCATGGCAATTAAGCCCTGATCATGTGGGATAGATGTATAGAGGCTGGTGACATCCATTACACATAATAATGTGTCAACTGGAATGTCACCAACCCCATTCAATCTATTCAAAAAACTGGTAGTATCCAGGAGATACGATTCCTGAATCACAATATGTGGCTGTAACAACATATCAAGTAACTGTGATGTAGGTTGATACAAACTACCCCTGGCCGATATTATTGGTCGACCAGGGGGGTGGAGGGTGGATGCAAGCAGGAGCACAGGTACATAAGGTGAGCTGGCAACAGCTTAGAGTTGTGTGTACTTTTCCTCCTGACGACGGGGCAGCAAGCCTTGAAACGTTGAGGTAATAAAAACCACCATTTACAAGTCCTCCAGTGCCGTGCTTGGTCTCTTCTTGATGTTGGGATTCTACCGTCTATTTCAATTTTGCAAAGGCACGCTGGCAGCTGAACCAACCTAAGTGGAGTGCCGGTCCGCAAGTTCTCTCTCTCTATATATATATATATATATATATATATATATATATATATATATATATATATATATATCCAAGCCTATTAAAAATGATGCTACATAAGTGCTGCTTACCTACATGCTCATTGCCAGGGGTTCCATGCTCATTGTCAGGGGTTTCATGCTCATTGCCATGTGGGATTACATGTTCATTGCAGGGGGCTGCCCAGCTATTTGAAATAATACCCCTTTCACACCAGAAAAGGGAATCTTACCTGGGAATAAGATCATGCAGTTACATTCCCAGGCTGGCCCCTTTTACACCAGCCTAGTCCCTACATTTTCTGGTGTGAGGGGGAGAGAACCCCCCCCCCCCCCATCCTTTAACCAATCAGTTATATCTTCGGAACCAACTGATTTACCTGAGACCATTATCATATTAAAGAACTTTTCAGTGTGCTTTGAATGATTTTGGTCCAGTGAAAGTGGGCCATTTGTTTACAAAAAAAATTTGCCTTCAAACAACATGAACAGCCATGAAATTACATTTCAGAAATGAAAAAATCGGTTTACCTGCAATATCTCTGGAATCAATTAACCCACATGGACCAGCCTGGTATCAGATTGAAGGCCCAGCGATTTGAGTTCGACTGAGATCAACCTCGAGCTTCTGTGATGCCGGAGGGGGAACTGGCAGCCATTGGAACAGGGTGGGGGTCAGAATTAGCGGGTCCCATGTTGTCCTATGAGGTAAACGTTCCAGCGTTGCCTGGCGGTATCTCCGGTCCCCGGGGAGCTAGCGACATGGGGCTGTAGCTCCATCAGGCCCATTGTTAATCCAGCCCTGGGACCGTCCCATGTCTGTCGCTCAATTTGCGAACACCACGACGACTGTAAAACGCAATTGCTTCGGGGGTTTGCACATGCGAACACCCCCACCATCGGAGACGGGGTTGAATTTGTACCTGTACCGGTATGAATCGGCCCCTAAGTCCATGCATCTTTCAGGTTTGCTGGCAGCATAGGAATGTAATTATAACATGTCCCTGCCATATTTCACGCTCTTGGCTGCTCTAAAATAGTGCAGATGGGATTCTAGAAGCGTCAGTGATCAGTGAAAATTAAAGTGTCTCTCCAAGACTTAGTAGACAGACCACATACATTGTAAGCAAAACTGGGGCAGGAACGGAACATGTGTGCGGTGTATAAATACGAGGGTGGATCAATAAGTACTTGTATTTGAAGACAGGTGGCGCTGCTGAATTAAGTTGGTATTACTATCGTGTACTACCATCTGTCAGACAACGCCATACCAAATTTCAGATTGATTCATAGGTTACTTTTTTTCCCCACCACGACCATGCACCAGCTCCCTCATCTGGAATTGATGCGGATGAATTGCGCTATGAATTGTTGCCGCATCCACCGTACTTGCCCGACTTGGCTCCCTGCGACTTCTTTCTGTTCCCTAACCAGACAACGTGGCTCACGGGAAAAAGATTCAGCTGAAACGAGGAGGTCATCGCCGAGACAGAAGCCTACGTGAGTTTGTCAAATCGTATTTTTTAGAGGGATGTTGGGTAAAATGTATTGCCGTGAAAGGAGATTATGTTGAAAAATAAAGAAAACATTTTCATCTTCATTCTTAACACAGGTACTTATTTTACCCGTAACTGTTAGTAAATTACCCGCGTCAGTTTTGCACTTCTTAATGGTTCTATTGCACTGGCAGTGATGGCGGATGAATCTACTTGGGTTGGTGATGCTCAAATAGAAACTTCCCTGAAATCTTGCAAGGGAAATAGTGCTATTGTATAGTCTCTTTAGGTACAGCGTACGTGACTGTTAGGTCAGACAGAGAGCCCTTTATCACGATGCTGGGCTTATTATAATCAACAGTAATGTTGGGGGTAATAGCAGCGATATAAAACAGTGAGTAATTGTAGGTATTAGGTGTTTCACCTCAGAAGCTAAGTACTGTATGTCTGCATATCACACAGTAAAGATGGTATACAGTATGTACAGTCAGCATATATGCAGTTGTAAATCCGGTTGGAGGTCGCGCCTCCCTGCAGACTCTGGGTCCTAGTGTCTTGAGTGTATGCAGAATAGGAGACAGCATTGAGTGCTGCTTTGCCACCAAATGGATGTGGGTATAGTTATAGGGGATTACAAAGGTGGTATAACTTGTCCTGACTTACCATATGAAGATATTATGAGACATACTATAGCCCATAGGTTCTCAAACTCGGTCCTTAGGACCCCACACAGTGCATGTTTTGCAGGTCTCCTCACAGAATCACAAGTGAAATAATTAGCTCCATTTGTGTATCTTTTAAAATGTGTCAATGAGTAATGAATGCACCTGTGCACCCGCCGGGTGAACTGGAAAACATGAACTGTGTGGGGTTCTGAGGACCGAGTTTGGGAACCCCTACTATAGCCTAATTTTTATTCATTTCTCATCTGTATTACAGGCCACTACCAAGATGCCGGACAATCTGGAAGCAGTAAATACGTTCTCTGTTATGTTTAATTGGTTACAAATGACTGTAAGCAGCATTGTGCAACCCGTATTCACTGACCCGTTGTTCCGCGAGCAACGTATACAAACTGTTACTTGCATCCGAGAAAGGAAAACTGAGCACGTGCCAAGTTAATTGTTTTATAGCGTGGATCCACTGTACCAATAGCTGGAGCTGCGTCTCCGGGATGTTAGTGTGCAATAAACAGATAATAGGCACACACTATTTATGTATTTTATAGTGTTGGTAGCTCAGTCCTGGCTGAAGGCTTTATGGCCCACCATAAACCTCTTTATGGCATGCGCCTGCTATCTTTTCATGGAGCTTAAAGCTGCCCCTCCTCTGACTAATATGATATTGAATGAAAACTGCTGTTGTTCCTTCAGCTTAGACAGAGATTTCCTGTTCTTTTTACGCTTCTGAGTGCTGGGTATTTGCTATTATGCAGTAGCATGCGCCTGCTACATTTCTTCTTAGCTCCGCTTTGTTCCACGTGTGGGAGACCTTTATGTCACAATCTGGGGGGTTTTAGTGTACCCTGGATTCTTGATACTGCTCAGTGAAATCGCTGCGGCGCCAGCGTTTCACAAGACGTACTGGGCAGGTATGTGAGCACACAGGAACACATGCGCATGTGAAGTGGGACTGAAATGCGCACAATTCTGCATGGCCTATATTTGCGTGTGTTCTCGAACACGTTCTTTGCGGATACAAACAAGCTATGTTCCGCATGCAGGCATTTGCTCAGAGGTGTATCAAATTCTGAATATGCATATGCCATTTGCAACCAGCGGCGGCTGCCGCACGACCATATAGTGCAGGCTTCCTTCCAAACCACTGTCCTCAAGGCACACCAACAGTGCAGGTTTGAGTGATATCCAGGCTTCAGCACAGATGGTTTAATCAGTATCCCTCAGGTACTAATTAAGTCACCTGTGCTCAAGCCTGGATATCTAGAAAACCTGCACTGTTGGTGTGCCTTGAGGACCGTGGTTGGGAATGCCTGATATAGTGCATGGGAGAACCGCTTAGGACCAGTGGCATAACTTGCTCGCATCAGGCCTTTTCTCTCACAGAGTGCAACTAAGCTGATCATCCACTCAGTGGTCATCTCACGGCTTGACTACTGCAATGCTCTCCTCACCGGCCTCGCTCGATCCCAACTGGCTCCTCTCCAATCTGTCCTCAACTCTGCAGCCAGGCTTATCTTCCTCTCCCGCCGCTCTAATTCTGCCACTCCCCTTCAACAAAATCTGCACTGGCTCCCATTCCCCTACAGAATCCTCTTCAAACACCTCACACTCACATACAGGGCCATCTCTAATTCCATTGCTCCATATATCTCTAACCTCATCTCCATTCATACACCCTCCCGCCCTCTACGGTCAGCTGACGACTGTCGTCTCTCCTCCACCCTGAACACTGCTTCCCATGCTAGAGTACAGGACTTTGCCCGTGCTGCACCCCTTCAGTGGACCGCACTCCCTCGCTCCATTAGACTCTCCCCGACCTTGCAAAGCTTCAAATGGGCACTGAAAACTCACCTATTCATCAAAGCGTACCCTTCCACTGCATAAACCAGCTGGTTCTCCGACCCCTTGCCTGTTTACATCCTGCTATCTAACCACCACCCACTTGCTTGCACCTCTTGTAATCTGTCTGTCTCCCCTTCCTACAGTGCTGTGCTGCCCGGACCTGTGACCTCCTCCTCCCTGCATTATGATCCTCTTCTGGGTGCAGGGAGGAGGAGAGCCCGGCGCAGCAGCAGCGCCGGGTAAGGGAGGGAGAGCCGCCGCGTCCCCATGGGACCCGCTGACTCACCACAACGGACAGCTCTTAATGCAAGAGCTGTCCTTTGCCATAATTATCACATATGTTACAGCATATGCGATAATAATGTATGCAATGGGTGGCGGACTGGGCTGCGGATGTTAGAACATCCCGCCCTGGATCACTTATCGGCAAAGTTGCAGATAACTGCGAGCAGATAGCCACTGCCAGGGCTTAAAGTGGTCATGCAGAGGTGGGGGAACTAATTTCTCTTGGCCACCTATTTACCCCCCTCCCCTCCCCCCAATAGGCAGAGACAGGGCCAGTGCAAACTAGAATGCTTTTCTGTGAGAATTACCGTGAAGGTGGAGGTTAAAATGTTCCACCTCACCATTAGAGGTGGTGGAACTCAGTTCCACCCGTTCCCCCTCATTTTAACTCCTGGTCACCACCCAGGCAGAAATAAAAATCCGCCCTGTGTAAATTTGCCATTGAATTGCGAATACATCACTAATTGCAATACACTCAAAGATCCAAACACAATTCCTGAAGCATCAAAAGGTTTTTGCAGTCTGAGCAAAATGGAGTCCGAGGCGGGTTGCTAATTTTCCAGTTTTAAACAGAACAATGAAGGAATATCTGCTGCCTCCATTTATCTTCTTCTAAAGAAGATGGTGTAGTTATTGCCGGTAGCAACGAACCACAATCTAGATATCCTCTTATAGAATGTTCTAGATATGCAATTGCTCTGGCCATTTGTCCTCTTTGGAAGGTTTGATAAATCTCTCCATAAATCCTAAACCACTAACAGTCTTGTCCTTTTGTCTCTATGTGATATTATGTGGCCATGGTAAAATGATGCACTCGTGTGATTTAGGCATGCCACCCACATCTGAACCTGCGAATCACAAGCATTTCCACATCTTGGGGGTGTGGTCTAATAATGACATGACAGTCCGGTCCCACCCACCTGCGTTGTCTGCTGCATCCCCTCTCCAGGAACCCTTTTGATCCTCACACCAGGATACTCTGCAGCAGCCCAGCAAATAAAATAAGAAAGAGCAACTACAGTAAATTTAAATAGAGGAGCCACACCAACTGCCAGTGACTCAGTTTGCAATGGCAGTTGGTGTGTCTCTATTTGAATGTTGAACTGTGCACGGCATCAGGTAGTGGGTTATTCTGTGAATTTCGACTATCTAAATATATTATATAAATATATATTGTGACAAGGATCAAAAACACAGGGTCTCAGATGATAACTTGGTACATACTTGCCTACCTGACCCTCTCCATGCGGGAGAAAATGCTCTGTTCCTGGCCTTCCCTGGTAGTGTATGATTGCCAGCACCTGTGGTGAAACACCTTTCTTATCAATTACCTAGCTCCCCACAGGTGATGGCAATCATACATTACCAGGGAAGTCAGGTAGGCAAGTATGCATAGCAGGTGTCATTCATATGCAGTTTGTATCTCAGGCAGTAGCATACAGGCATAGCAGACTCCAATGTTCCCTAATGTAATCCACACCCCTGGCCTATAACTAGGGCAGATAGTCCACCATTGAGAGCCAGCAGACAATGCTGGCCTCCCAGGTGCTGCTAATTACCCCTGGGATTCTGCTACTGCCAACAAAACCTGGTATGGATGGATCCTCCACATTACTTTCATTTAGGGGACTCTGCCACACTATATATATATATATATATATATATATATATATATATATATATAGTGTAGCCTTAGCATCACATGATTCTGAAGATATTACATTTACATTAAGCATTGACTGACAAGATGGTGAGGCTGGAAAGTGAGAGTGAACTACTCTTATGCAGCAATGTAATATTCTGGATGCACGTCACCCTGTAATAGCCAAGAACCAACCACGCCCCCTGACCAATGAAAATACAAAGGAGGTGGGGCCATTGATACAATGACATCACATAGGGTCGTTACCCTATGTGATGTCATTGTATTTAATGGCCCCACCTCCTTTGTATTTTCATTGGTCAGGGGGCGTGGTTGGTTGGCTACCAGCACCAGTAAGTGCGACATTGCCTGGAGTGTACTCAGGATGCAGGGTTAGCTGCCTGGAGCATAACAAATAATAGAAATGTAATGGATTGACTGACCTTGCTTTAAGAACAAGAAAGGTATGAGGGTATTGTACATAATATGTACAATATGACTGCCATGTTGTAAGCAGCTATTGGTAAATAGCAATGTGTTCTGAGACACTCCTTATAGTTTACAGACATCTAGCAGAAAAATGCATACAAATAAACACCATGATGAGCAGATCTGAAGGATTCCTGAATAAAGGCCTGTAATAAATGTTGTTTATTTAAGGTCTTCCCTGATCCCCTTCCGAGAGAGTCATAATCCACTTACAAATTGTTTAGGAAACTCATATCTCAACACCACCTTAAATGGATTATTGTGCTTTGTGGGGAAGCTCATGGCAGGTCTTCCTAGAACAGCAAAGATTCCCTGGGATTGTCCTCAGAAGGAGAAGGACGTGTTCAACCTTGTAGCTCACACACTAATGTCCTTGCCAAGCACTGGATGCTGTGTATTTACCGCTGCGCAGTTATAAGAGCACAGCGCAGCTTGGGAAATACCCGAACAAGAGCAATGCTAGCTGTTGGCATATCACATGTGCAGATAATAGCGAATTGAACAGAAGGACTGTAGGTATGAGGCTTGGGGACCTATATAAGGTCAAGGGGTGAGCGCTGTGGGGTCCTATTATTATTATTATACAGGGGCGCAGCCTTATTATTATAAAGGGTGAGCAATTTGTGGATTCCTGTTATTATTATTATTATTATTATTATTATTATTATTATACAAGGGGAGCAGCCTGTGGTGTCCTTTTATTATACAGGAGGAGCAGCTTGTGGTGTCCTTTTATTATACAGGGGGAGCAGCCTGTGGTGTCCTTTTATTATACAGGGGGAGCAGCCTGTGGGGTCCTGTTATTATTATTAATGAGCAAGGTCAGTCCACTTAGCAATGAGCAAGGTCAGTCCCCCTTGGCAACGAGCAAGGACAGTCCCCCCTTTTCACCGCGCAAGGGGGTGGGTGCGAAACATGTCCTTGCTCCGGGCACCGTGGAACCAAGCTACACCACTGCCCTTTCCAGTTGGGCTATTTCAAAAGGGATAAGTGGGCTAACAGAAACAAGACACACTTCTTTGGGCTTATTAAATAGCCGGGTTAATGCCCTGCTCATAGAAGTGTTATGCTGTTATCCTAGCCCAGTTACACTATTATCACCTGCTTGCTAATTCTTCACCTATAGCAGCCGCCTTTCCCAGGTGGATCAGGTCTAGCGGGTACTCAGATGCCCCCAGGTCTTTATGGTGGACAAGGAGATTATTGGAGGCTGGGCAAAGAAGGTATCCCCGCATCATAACCCCACCCCCCTCATATCACATTCTAGCAGAGTGCTGGGGCCCTGGCGCCCGCCATATACCCAGTGACTAATCTTTTAAAGGTGTAGACCTTTTCTTAAATATAGGGGCATAGTTACCAACAAGTGATATTCCTGTTATCACTTGTTACAAATGATAAATGGTGCTCAGCTCGTCATTTTTCAAACACATGACAGTTAGGAGCTGATTGGCTGGAGCACCATTTATCATTCCTATTGAGAGATAACCACAATATCACTCACTGTTAAATCTGCCCCATAGTTTGACACCAGCGTGTGAGCATGCATTAATAGCGCTACTGCTTACTGCATGAAATACAACCTTTAGCTGACCAGCTGTTATACTACAACCGTGGCTTGCAAAGCATGCTGGGTAACAGCAACTGAAACGGATAAGTGGATTGTATGTACACTACTTTAAATATTATATGGAGGTATTATAATTAATACTTATTATTATAAATGATTATACCCAACCTTGCTATTCATTTAAGCAGGCAAGAATCATCTGTATGAATTTATTTCCTTAACCAGAGAGAAGAGCCTATGTCTTGTTTGGTAATGTTGCTTTTGCTGACTATGCGAAGTGTCTGTTGGAAAGGCATATTTTTGAAATAGAAGAGAAATCTTTGAATGGTATGGTTTTTATCAATAGGCTATCAGCTGTACACTATGGCACATACATAGGATCTAGTTTTAATGAAAGAAATCATCTAATCTAAGCTTGTGCAGAGTTGAATGAAATGGACCAATGGAATTAGTTTGTATCTTCCTAATCATCCATGACCTGACACCCTCCTATGCAATCACCTACAACACACCGTAATGCCCATTACATACTATATAACACACCGTAATGCCCATTACATACTATATAACACACCGTAATGCCCATTACATACTATATAACACACTGTAATGCCCGTTACATACTATATAACACACCGTAATGCCCATTACATACTATATAACACACCATAATGCCCATCACATACTATATAACAAACCGTAATGCCCATCACATACTATGTAACACACCGTAATGCCCATTACATACTATATAACACACCGTAATGCCCATTACATACTATATAACACACCATAATGCCCATTACATACTATATAACACACCGTAATGCCCATTACATACTATATAACACACCATAATGCCTATTACATACTATATAACACACCGTAATGCCCATTACATACTATATAACACACCATAATGCCCATTACATACTATATAACACACCGTAATACCCATTACATACTATATAACAAACCGTAATGCCCATTACATACTATATAACACACCGTAATGCCCATTACATACTATATAACAAACCGTAATGCCCATTACATACTATATAACACACCGTAATGCCCATTACATACTATATAACAAACCGTAATGCCCATCACATACTATGTAACACACCGTAATGCCCATTACATACTATATAACACACCGTAATGCCCATTACATACTATATAACAAACCGTAATGCCCATCACATACTATGTAACACACCATAATGCCCATTACATACTATATAACACACCGTAATGCCCATTACATACTATATAACACACCATAATGCCTATTACATACTATATAACACACCGTAATGCCCATTACATACTATATAACACACCATAATGCCCATTACATACTATATAACAAACCGTAATACCCATTACATACTATATAACAAACCGTAATGCCCATTACATACTATATAACACACCGTAATGCCCATTACATACTATATAACACACCGTAATGCCCATTACATACTATATAACAAACCGTAATGCCCATCACATACTATGTAACACACCGTAATGCCCATTACATACTATATAACACACCGTAATGCCCATTACATACTATATAACAAACCGTAATGCCCATCACATACTATGTAACACACCGTAATGCCCATTACATACTATATAACACACCGTAATGCCCATTACATACTATATAACACACCATAATGCCCATTACATACTATATAACACACCATAATGCCCATTACATACTATATAACACACCATAATGCCCATTACATACTATATAACACACCATAATGCCCATTACATACTATATAACACACCATAATGCCCATTACATACTATATAACACACCATAATGCCCATTACATACTATATAACACACCATAATGCCCATTACATACTATATAACACACCGTAATGCCCATCACATACTATATAACACACCGTAATGCCCATTACATACTATATAACACGGTATCCGGACTATTGTTAGACAGACCTTACATCGACAGCCATTACATCGACACCATTAGTTCGACAGCTCAATAGGTCGACATGGTTTTAGGTCGACATGTCATTAGGTCGACATGTCATTAGGTCGACAGCTCATTAGGTCGACAGGTCATTAGGTCGACAGCTCATTAGGTCGACATGTTTTTAGGTCGACACTACCATTAGGTCGACAGTGTCTATGTCGACAGTCAAAAGGTCGACATGGGTTTTTTCACTGTTTTTTGAGCCGACATGTGCCGACAGGCGGTATTTCATGCCCTACTATCCACTAGGGCGTGGTGGGAGAATAAAATAGTGTGCCGAGCGCAGCGAGGCACCGTGCCCGAAGCATAGCGAGCGAAGCAAACGATGCGAGGGGCTGCGGTACACTTCAAACTGTGTCCATGTCGACTGTGTCGACATTTCGGCCAAAAAACAGTGAAAAAACCCATGTCGACCTTTTGACTGTCGACATAGACACTGTCGACCTAATGGTAGTGTCGACCTAAAAACATGTCGACCTAATGAGCTGTCGACCTAATGACCTGTCGACCTAATGAGCTGTCGACCTAATGACATGTCGACCTAATGACATGTCGACCTAAAACCATGTCGACCTATTGAGCTGTCGAACTAATGGTGTCGATGTAATGGCTGTCGATGTAAGGTCTGTCTAATATCCGTCCCAGATCCATAACACACCGTAATGCCCATTACATACTATATAACACACCGTAATGCCCATTACATACTATATAACACACCGTAATGCCCATTACATACTATATAACACACCGTAATCCCCATTACATACTATATAACACACCGTAATGCCCATTACATACTATATAACACACCGTAATGCCCATTACATACTATATAATACACCGTAATGCCCATTACATACTATATAATACACCGTAATGCCCATTACATACTATATAACACACCATAATCCCCATTACATACTATATAACACACCGTAATGCCCATTACATACTATATAACACACCGTAATGCCCATTACATACTATATAATACACCGTAATGCCCATTACATACTATATAATACACCGTAATGCCCATTACATACTATATAACACACCATAATGCCCATTACATACTATATAACACACCGTAATGCCCATTACATACTATATAACACACCGTAATGCCCATTACATACTATATAACACACCGTAATGCCCATTACATACTATATAATACACCGTAATGCCCATTACATACTATATAACACACCGTAATGCCCATTACATACTATATAACACACCATAATGCCCATTACATACTATATAACAAACCGTAATGCCCATTACATACTATATAACAAACCGTAATGCCCAAAGTTCTTCCCTGAAATGTTGCTCGCATTGCAGATCCAGGCATTAGGGGTAGCCTCCTGCATTCGCAGCCCCCCTAAGTCCTCAGGTAATGTGTCCCTGGGTGCTTTTATGTGTCCCTGGTTCTGCTATATAATGTTATGACACTTCAATAAATGAATGTACTTTGGCCCTTATTCACATTGGCGCGTTCGCATGCGAATTCGCACGTTTCACCCTGCTACCCCCATTGCGCATGTGCAGCTAACGCACTGCGCATGTGCAAGTTAACAAAACAGTACTCGCAAGCAATCTTCCGAGTAGTTTTCCACGTCCGAACGAGTGCTTAGGAAGTAGGCGTGCTGTGGGCGTTAGCATGGGCGCGACCTTTATAATGAGCAAAACTGGGCGTACACATGGGCGTTCACTATGAGTGGTGGGTGTGCTTTTGCATGAGTGCAAGGGGGATTGTTCCCCACAAACTCAAAAGTTTTCGCAAGCTCAAAGCAGGTTTTTAGTTTCGCACACCTTGCTTTTTGTAATGTGCTCATTCGTACGGACCAAACACACGCACGGAATGGCTAAATCAATGGGTAAATCAATGGGTAAATCAATGGGTAAATCAATGGCACCTGCACACCATTGACACCAATACATGGTTGATTTCTGGAGACAATTAACTCAACACAACTTCAGATTGCATACCAACAGCAATCAAGTGTTAGCAGACACAAACTTGTTATGTTGGTAAGGTAAGCAGACTGTGGTGAGTGTGCGTACGAAAATGTGTGGGTACGAGCGACCAGTTTGACGTACGCGCAATGCTAGTCCACTCCCCTTTTTTGTATGGTTGCGTGCGAAGGATTTCGCAAGCACTATAGGCGTGGCTTCGCCCGATGCGTGTGTGTGTTTTTTTTTGTATGAGTGCTTGCGAATGTGCATGCGAGCGCATGAACCTGAATGAGGCCCTTTGTGTCAAGAGTTGTTCATTTTTCACTGAAGCATTTCATCAGATTTATTATTTCAGTAGCAATCCACAGGAAAAAATGAAAGTTCACTCTGTATAATTGTATCACTGTTTATTCAATAGAATAATTTAAACAGGATACTTGTATCTAATTTGTATCAAATAGGACTTTCCAGCAGACCAATAGCACATCTTTCTGTGTGGATATACAATTTCATTAGTGACACTTGGGAAGGAGGACAGGTTTATGTGCAGTAGAAATATGTTCTGTTACACATGCGGTGGGAGATTACCTCTATTCTGGGTTATCTTCCAATTTAATAAATAATCCTGAGCTTAATGTGTGCTCGTATCAGGATAATTATTTATTATACATCCATATTATCTAGACTGAGATCAGAACAGCTTCCTTTATCTAAACCCAGACCGTTTAATATCTCAGCCGGGTTCAATATACTGTAATGCTCTTCTAACTGCAGCGCCTTGTTCTCCGTGCTGCAGATGGTACCCCAGCGCCGCTCTTCCCAGCTCTTATTAACTTAGCCCCTGAAATAGGGCTTCAGCGCTATAGTGATAACTAATGTTTGGTGTTGGGGCAGGGACGGTGTTCTGTGTAGTTTGTACTGTGATCTCAGGCTCCTAATTGCTGAGCCGCTATAGTGAGATCTCAGTCCTTTGGCCACTTAATGTTGTCAGGCATAGTCTGCATCTCCCTTGGGCTGTCTATCAGGCAAAATAATGTTGTTCTAACTGCAGCACTCCGTGCTGCAGTTAGTACCCCAGCGCCATGTGAATACAATTTCAGCGCTACAGTGATTATTAGCGTTAAATGAGAGGAAGGCCTGAGAGAGGGGAGTGGACCAGAGAGAGAGAGAGACAGACAGTCCAGAGTCAGAGAGAGAGAGACCAAGATCAGAGAGAGAGGGCCAGATGCACTAAGCTTCAAAAGTGATAAAATGGAGAGTGATAAACAACCAACCAATCAGCACCTGCCTGACATTTTTCAAACACAGCCTGTGACATTGCAGGTAGGAGCTGATTGGCTGGCTGTTTATTACTCCTGCTGGGGTGTGCCATCCCCAGCAGGAGCAGCCAGAGGTACAGAACACTTTCCCTGGAGCTTCTCTCTCTCTCACCCTGGTCTGTCTCTCTCCCCCCTAGCCCTGGTTGGTCTCTCTCTCTGACCCTGAACTGTCTGTCTTGTCTGACTGACTGTCTCTCTCTCTCTCAGTATTAGGGACCCCCAGTGACACAGAGACGCCTTGACGTACGGCCTGGGGGCTTAGCCCTATATCTGCAGATATATGCCACCAAGATCTCTGTATTATATGATTATTATGTAGATATTTCTCACTCACTGTGCAATTGGGATACAAAATGTTTTTTTTCCCTAACCAGAATTACCCCTCCCTTTTAGCACCTGAGTGACATCACAATCTGATTGAGCAGCTTGCCAACAAATGTGATGTGTGGACCTAAGACATCACAGAGTTATCTCTGGTCGGCGAGCGATTTAGAAATCAATCGATGGTCGGCCACCATCGAATGATTTCCTCCCCGTACGCAAGCTGCGAATGGATGTTTATGCTAAACATCCATTTGCACGCATGCGGGAGAACTCGGCGTGCGAGAGGCTGCAGGGTGCATTTGCATTTCCTTGATGTACATAAAGGTATTTATCGTAGTTATCAGAGGGGAGAAGAGAACGATCTGACTACAAGAATGGGTTAATGGCTGCAGACATCTTCGACAGATGTTCTCCCTAACTGATAATAAACTAGCGATCTTTCAGCTGTGAGCTCTTTACAAAAGCTTATTGCCAATATACAAGAAGTCAACAGGATGGCGTCTAAGTATAAACAGGTCCACAGGAGTTTGTTTTAGGGATTTGCTCTGACTGTTTGCAAACAGAACTTGCAGCGGGCCCCTTAGCATTCCTTGGGCCCCTTAGCATTCCGCAGGAAGCTTGTCCCAGGAAAACCTTAAATGCTCCAATGTCACCTGTCTGGCTACCAGCCCCTCTAAGTAATAAGAGGGGGGTATAAAGAGGGAGAGACAGGGACGGAGACAGAGGGGTGTAGCTAGCTTTAGATCTGTTTTGGGATTAGACAGTTACAATGAGAAATCACACACAGTAGATGTTGTTGACCACTAAAGGAGGCGTCATTGTAAAAACTATACTGAATATATTAGGGATTGTCTGGCTCAGTGTTGGACTGAAATATGAAAGGTCCACAAGAGAATCAAATGAAATTGGCCCAATATCAAGAATAGCTAGGGCCACAATATGGCTGCCTGCACTGTGGGCCTTATTCTAGTTCACTCTTTCTTACAGGTGCACGCCAGGTGCACGCCAGGTGCGTGCACCTGGCGATTACCATGGGAACGTCCAGCGTTTTCATGTGAAGGCCCAGGAAACGCTGGGCGTTCCCATTGGCGAGTACCCCGCGTCCCCAGCCGCCAACCGCCCGAAATGCGGCAGCGAATGCACATACGCCAAACATCGGTCCCCATGGGAACGAACGGCCGCAGTGAATGAACCTGAATAAAGTCCTTTATGTTTAATTTATCTCTCAGTTCAAATACATGTCACTAAAGTAGGTGTTCTGTGTGTAATTCCATGTGTAACGTGTTATGCTTCCATAGTACAGCTGCTGTGTGTGTTTCCAGCCTCAGTACAGAAAACAGCCTGTGCGTGTGCGTGTGTGTGTCTGTGTGTGTGCGTGTGTGGTTTTTCACTTCCAGTTCTTGACATTAGTTAAATGTCACGCTGATGTGACAAGCATAGTGTTCTAGTCATTTCATATCACTTCATTCCAGGTCTTCTCCTACACATGGGGGCCGATAGGTCTGGCCACTGCACATACGCATTTGCCGAAATGCAAAGTGCTGGGCCAGGCTGTGAGCACCTTCGTCACATTTCATCCTTGCCAATGCGCTTGCAGCCTGATTAATGAACGCTGGGAGTGGCAGGGCGAACATACTGCTATGTGCACATGCCAGACTTATTATTGTAGTCCTGAATAGACAGGAATGTTGGTAGCAAGGACTAAGGAGCTCATACAACTGAGGCAGGGAAATTGGATGCAGGGATACTAAAGACTAGACCAATGGAGGAGGTATATATGAGGCAGAGACACTGGGTATACACAAGGCAGGGATATAGGAGGCCAGAACACTGGGTATACACAAGGCAGGGATGTTGGAGGACGGGACACTGGAGGTGGTATACACGAGGCATGGATATAAAAGGACAGGACACTGGAGGTGGTATACATGAGGCATGGATATAGGAGGACAGGACACTGGAGGTGGTATACATGAGGCATGGATATAGGAGGACGGGACACTGGAGGTGGTATACATGAGGCATGGATATAGGAGGACAGGACACTGGAGGTGGCACACACAAGGCATGGATATAGGAGGACGGGACACTGGAGGTGATATACATGAGGCATGGATATAGGAGGACGGGACACTGGAGGTGGTATACATGAGGCATGGATATAGGATGCCGGGACACCGGAGGTGGTATACATGAGGCATGGATATAGGAGGCCGGGACACTGGAGGTGGTATACACAAGGCATGGATATAGGAGGCCGGGACACTGGAGGTGGTATACACGAGGCATGGATATAGGAGGACGGGACACTGGAGGTGGTATACACAAGGCATGGATATAGGAGGCGGAGACACTGGGTATACACAAGGCATGGATATAGGAGGACGGGACACTGTAGATGGTATACATGAGGCATGGATATAGGAGGCCAGAACACTGGGTATACACAAGGCATGGATATAGGAGGACGGGACACTGGAGGTGGTATACACAAGGCATGGATATAGGAGGACAGGACACTGGAGGTGGTACACACAAGGCATGGATATAGGAGGCCGGGACACTGGAGGTGTTATACACGAAGCATGGATATAGGAGGACGGGACACTGGAGGTGGTATACACAAGGCGTGGATATAGGAGGACGGGACACTGGAGGTGGTATACATGAGGCATGGATATAGGAGGACAGGACACTGTAGATGGTATACATGAGGCATGGATATAGGAGACCGGGACACTGGAGGTGGTATACACAAGGCAGGGATATAAGAGGACGGGACACTGGAGGTGGTGTACACGAGGCATGGATATAGGAGGCCGGGACACTGGAGGTGGTATACACGAGGCATGGATATAGGACGACGGGACACTGGAGGTGGTATACACAAGGCATGGATATAGGAGGCGGAGACACTGGGTATACACAAGGCATGGATATAGGAGGACGGGACACTGGAGGTGGTATACACGAGGCATGGATATTGGAGGCCAGGACACTGGAGGTGGTATACATGAGGCATGGATATAGGAGGACGGGACACCGGAGGTGGTATACATGAGGCATGGATATTGGAGGACGGGACACTGGAGGTGGTATACACGAGGCATGGATATAGGAGGACTGGACACTGGAGGTGGTATACATGAGGCATGGATATTGGAGGCCAGGACACTGGAGGTGGTATTCACAAGGCATGGATATTGGAGGACGGGACACTGGAGGTGGTATACATGAGGCATGGATATAGGAGGACGGGACACTGGAGGTGGTATACACGAGGCATGGATATAAGAGGACGGGACACTGGAGGTGGTATACATGAGGCATGGATATTGGAGGACGGGACACTGGAGGTGGTATACATGAGGCATGGATATAGGAGGACAGGACACTGGAGGTGGTATACATGAGGCATGGATATAGGAGGACGGGACACTGGAGGTGGTATACATGAGGCATGGATATAGGAGGACGGGACACTGGAGGTGGTATACATGAGGCATGGATATAGGAGGACAGGACACTGGAGGTGGCACACACAAGGCATGGATATAGGAGGACGGGACACCGGAGGTGGTATACATGAGGCATGGATATAGGAGGATGGGACACTGGAGGTGGTATACATGAGGCATGGATATTGGAGGACGGGACACTGGAGGTGGTATACACAAGGCATGGATATAGGAGGACAGGACACTGGAGGTGGTATACATGAGGCATGGATATAGGAGGACGGGACACTGGAGGTGGTATACATGAGGCATGGATATTGGAGGACGGGACACTGGTGGTGGTATACACAAGGCATGGATATAGGAGGACGGGACACTGGAGGTGGTATGCACAAGGTATGGATAAAGGAAGCGGTACACTGGGTATACACAAGGCAGGGAAGTCGGAGGACAGGACACTGGAGGTGGTATACATGAGGCATGGATATAGGAGGACGGGACACTGGAGGTGGTATACATGAGGCATGGATATTGCAGGACGGGACACTGGTGGTGGTATACAGAAGGCATGGATATAGGAGGACGGGACACTGGAGGTGGTATACATGAGGCATGGATATTGGAGGACGGGACACTGGTGGTGGTATACAGAAGGCATGGATATTGGAGGCCAGGACACTGGAGGTGGTATACACAAGGCATGGATATAGGAGGACAGGACACTGGAGGTGGTATACACAAGGCATGGATATAGGAGGCCGGGACACCGGAGGTGGTATACATAAGGCATGGATATTGGAGGACGGGACACTGGTGGTGGTATACAGAAGGCATGGATATAGGAGGACGGGACACTGGAGGTGGTATACACAAGGCATGGATATAGGAGGACGGGACACTGGAGGTGGTATACATGAGGCATGGATATAGGAGGACAGGACACTAGAGGTGGTATACACAAGGCATGGATATAGGATGCCGGGACACCGGAGGTGGTATACACGAGGCATGGCTATTGGAGGCCGGGACACTGAGTATACACGAGGAGGCATGGATATAGGAGGCCACAATAGAGTTCCCTGAGGACTAAGGGGCCCACTGTTGACCTGTCACCCTCTGCCTCTCCCTGTCACCCACTTCCCTGTTACATATTGTGAATTTGGGTTGGGGTTGAGGAGAGGAGCCCAAGGCTGCCTAAGTGTGTCCCACTCCCAGGATAACAATTATATTTGTAAACTCTTTAAATTCCTTTCACATTGTTTCTAATGTCATTTCCTAGCTTTCCATACTCCAATAAAGGAGGTTTTTGGGGGGAGGGGTGGTGGTGGTGGGGGGGGTTAATGCAGAAATACCTAGTTAAAAAGCAAGGAATGCCATTCAAGCCTGTCTTTATTAAGAGAGTCTCCACTGTAACCATCGCTAAGGCACTTCTGTGTCACGGGGATTGGTCAGACTGTTAGAAAGCTGCTTCTATTCCTCATAATGGCTATTGACAGAGACGTCTGGCTGCTTTTACAAGAGGTAACCAAGCGATATTGTACAAACCTGCAGAGAAACAGCACAAACACGATAAATGGGGTGATTCATACAGTATATGGAACCTGCTATGCTCAGACTCCAAGCGAACAGTAGCTTACTATTTACTACTAACATCAGGATATCACGCAATTAAATATTTAAACATTTACCCATGATATCATTTTGATTGCCCCCCAATTTACTTGTAAAATTACAGTTTTAATCTACAAACAAGCATTATTGTGATGTACTGGGGTTCTTTATTTAACTACTGTACATACAGTATATTGTATGGTTATGGTATTTTAGATCTATCAAAGTCTACAGTTATAAGGTCGACAGCCAAAAGGTCAACAGGGTCAAAAGGTAGACAGTTTCAAAAGGTTGACAGGGTCAAAAGGACAACATTTAAAAGATGGACATAAAAAAGGTTGACATGGGTTTTCCATTTTTTGGGGTTTCCATGTCGATATAGTTCGGAATGGACACGTCTAAGTGTGCCTTGTCCCCTTGCATGGCTCGTATACAGGAGGGTTCTCCTAGGCCGATGTCGGTGTCTGGCACAACATTATTAGCCGCTGCCCCCATAGAATAGAATGCTCTTTCTTATAGTATAGAAAAAAATGTGCCTCCTCCTTATAATATAGAATATAATGTGCCTCCTTCTTATAGTATAGAAAATAATGTGCCTCCTCCTTATAGTATAGAATGTGCCCCCTCATAGTATAGAATAGAATGTGCCTCCTCCTTATAGTATAGAAAATAATGTGCCTCCTCCTTATAGTATAGAATAGAATGTGCCCCCTCCTCATAGTATAGAATAGAATGTGCCTCCTCCTTATAGTATAGAAAATAATGTGCCTCCTCCTTATAGTATAGAATAGAATGTGCCCCCTCCTCATAGTATAGAATAGAATGTGCCTCCTCCTTATAGTATAGAATAGAATGCGCCTCCTCCTTATAGTATAGAATAGAATGCGCCTCCTTCTTGTAGTATAGAATAGAATGTGCCTCCTTATAGTATAGAATAGAATGTGCCTCTCCTTTCCTATATTATATAGTATAATTAGCCTGATTCATATATATTTGCTAGGCTGCGTATGTTTGTATGTTCGCTGGATGTTCCGTTGCTGTCGCCCCCTGCACTCCCTCTTCCCTCCCCTGCTTGAGCGTATGGCTTGGCGAATGTAAAACTCACCAAAGCTGTGCACATGAATTGGCCCCAATGTGCCTTCCCCTCCTCATAGTATAGAAGAACCTCCCACCGTGTGGACGCGGTACATTGATCAACAGGTGCCGACATAAACACCCCCCAAAATTTGAAAAACTGAAAAGTTTTTTAACATTTTTATTTCTTCAGTTATTTTTTAAAACTTTTTCATACATTAACATCATGTGGACTCCAATTCGGAACGGCAAGTAAGCCATGCAAGGGTATATTCTACACTTATTGAGGTTCCCCATGCTCAGGTGTCTTCATTTACACAAAAAACTTTGAAGAATTCATGTCAACCTTTTCATGTGTCAAGTTTTTGTCAATGTCCACCTTGTTCAGGTTGAGTTTTTGTTAAATCGACCTCATGCATGTTGTCCTTTGGTCCAGGTTGACCTTCTGCATGTTGTCCTTTGGTCCAGGTTGACCTTCTGCATGTTGTCCTTTGGTCCAGGTTGACCTTCTGCATGTTGTCCTTTGGTCAAGGTTGACCTTCTGCATGTTTTCCTTTGGTTAAGGTTGACCTTCTGCATGTTGTCCTTTGGTCAAGGATGACCTTCTGCATGCTGTCCTTTGGTCAAGGTCGACCTTCTGCATGTTGTCCTTTGGTCAAGGTCGACCTTCTGCATGCTGTCCTTTGGTCAAGGTCGCCCTTCTGCATGCTGTCCTTTGGTCAAGGTCGACCTTCTGCATGCTGTCCTTTGGTCAAGGTCGCCCTTCTGCATGCTGTCCTTTGGTCAAGGTCAACCTTCTGCATGTTGTCCTTTGGTCAAGGTCGACCTTCTGCATGTTGACCTTTGGTGAAGGTGGACCTTCTGCATGCTGTCCTTTGGTCAGAAATCGGTACACGGTAATTGTTATTTTATGAGTCAAAACTTTGAAATAGTATCTGTGTTATCAACAAAGATGTGGCAAGATGTACAGAGAAGAGCTACATAGCATGGCATTGCCATAGATGCGCCAGGTGGCATGTATTACACTGAGCTACGCAGCGACGGGGGAGAACATCTACTTTTATGACCTAGGCCTGTATATTGGTTTTGTATTACCACAGACATATACATTAATGGTTGTTCCGTTCATGTCAGTTATATGAATGTTACGTAATTTATATTCATTGACACATTATGGTGGACATAACATTCACGGATCACCCCTCAGAGGTTGTGTTCCTGAGGTATTACATTTCTGGGAATATTTATAATGCTCTTAGGACACGGGTGGGCCTAGCCATGCGCGGCAGGATAAACTACCCACACACCAGAGAGAATTAGGGAAATCAATCTGATTTATAACAGCCGGACAAATATAGTGGCATGTAGTCAATTAGAGCAGAACTAAATCCATAAAGAAACACTTATTGTTAAAAAAAAACTAAAATGCAGGCATTCTTACTGTGACAAGGGGAAAAATGTCATCTACAGATGTCCACACTAACTTTTTCCCAAAGCGTGCCAATGTCAGGCTTGCCTACCCTCCCAGAATGGCCGGGAGCCTCCCGAAAATCGGGTCCGTCTCCCGGCCACCTGGGAAGGTGGGCAAGTCTCCCAGTTTTTGTTCACAGCTCCCGCCCCCCCCCCCCCTCCCCATGCCTGCTGGATTAATTAGCACAAAATCGCAGGTACGTGGTGAGGGGGCAGGGTTTAAATGATGCGATCGCGCCATTTCGCGACATCACTGAGTTTTTCCGACATGGGGGGGCGGGGCAGAGTGATTGCCCCCGCCCCCCTGACGGGTTGCCTCTCCGGGCTTCTCCCGGAGAGGTGAAAGTAAAAGTAGGCAAGTATGGCCAATGTGCCGCTTTTGTCGCACAACAGATTATGGGCGAGATGTTAAATACATCCCTTAATCTCTTATTTAGTGCTGTCAGTTTGTGTAATAGTAAAAGAGTATATAAATCTGAAGTGTATTTATATACTTTTGTCCTCTTTTGTCCTATACGTGTGTCCTCTTGTAGAGTGCAATGAGATTCTATATATAAATTCTATACAGAGCCATTTCTAGACAATTTAGCTCCCAGGGCGAAGAAAAAAAAATGCGCCCCTTCCCCCCCCAACCAAATACATTACATGGAACTGAAGAAATTGCGTGCGCCGGAGGCGCGCGCCGAAATAGGGGGTGTGGCTTCATTTTTTAAAAAGGTGTGGCTTAATATAAGGGCGTGGTCTAGCAGGAAAACCAGGGCCCTTATTCAGATCTGTGCGGCCGGAGCCGCACACGGTGCTCCGGCCGCACAAACCAATCCCCGCCCACGATACGGATCGCCACGGCCGTCCGTACACGGACGGCTGGCGATCCGCAAGAAAATGGTGGGGCGTACGCCTCCACCATGGTGGGAGCTGCCCCCTGCATTCGATGGTCGGCGACCATCGAAGGCAGGGCCGCACGCCCCACCAGGTCCCGCAAGCTGAGACCACACGGACAATCGTCCGTGTGATAGCTTGTATGGGGGCTGAGAGCTGACATCCGGCGACGTCAGCTTCCCGCCCCCATCACTGGCGTCATACCCTCATTAGCATGCATACGCCCCGCGTTTGCATGGGAACGCCCATGAAACGCGGGGCGTATGCATAGGAAAATGAGGGTATGAAGCCCCTCACGCCCCTATACGCCCCCTTTGCGGCGGACGAACTACGTCTGCGGCGAATTGGGCTGCACATGCGCAGATTGACCTCTGCGCATGTGCAGACTGAAAACATCGGCGGTACGGCCGCACGCGGGCCGTACCGCACGATTCAGAATAAGGGCCAATTACCTTACATCACACATTTGCATCCTGCATGACCAGACATTGGTTACCGCAGGAATTGTCATTGTCCTCCCGCACTTAAGTTGGCCGGCTGAAGGCCACACAGTGACTTAGTGCGCCTCACAGATCAAGGCCAAAAAATGACAGGCTACTTAAATCATTATACACTATTTATCCGTGATGACAATTACACATTACGCCGCACACCGTGATGACAATTACACATCGTGTCACACACCGTGATGACAATTACACATTATGTCGCACACACCGTGATGACAATTACACATTATGTCGCACACCGTGATGCCCATTAGACCCCACACCGTAATGGCTATTACAAATTATGCCACACGCGCCGCTGACGCACAACTGATGCCGTTTACTAATATGCCCCCACAGTGCCAGATATGCCCCCACAGCGCCACACATATAGGCCCCCACAGTGACAGCTATGCCCCCACAGTGCCACACATATGCCCTCAGTGCCAAATATGCCCCCACAGTGCCAGATATGACCCCACAGCGCCAAAAATATATACCCCCCACAGTGCCACACATATACCCCCACAGTGCCACACATATGCCCCCACAGTGCCACAGATATATGCCCCCACAGTGCCAGATATGCCCCCACAGCGCCACATATGCCCCCACAGCGCCACATATGTCCCCACAGCGCCACATATGTTCCCACAGCGCCACAAATGCCCCTACAGTGCCACACTTATGCCCCCACAGTGCTAAATATGCCCCCACAGTGCCACAGATATATGCTCCCACAGTGCCAAATATGCCCCCACAGTGTCAAATATGCCCCCACAGTGCCATAGATATATGCCCCCACAGTGCCAAACTCACTGTGTCTGTGTCTCCCCCTGTGCCATCGCCTCTGCCTCTGCTGCTGCTTCCTTGGGGAGCGGAGCGCATCGCGCTTCTTTCCTTCCCCTTCACTGTGTAGCGTGTACCTGTTCTGAGCCGTCGCCCATCAGCCATTCATACCCCGCGGGCTGGCTCCTTACTGGCTGCCAGCCCGCGAGCTCTGATACGCTGACAGCCCAGTGACACAGTGAGCGAGGGGGAAGGAGAGACGCGCGATGCGTTCCCCTCCCCTCCCTCTGCTTGTTGTGTGTGGACGCCGGGGAGGAGGCTGCGGCGGCCGCGGCGTTGGGGGAGCTGCAGGGCGCCCCGGCTGTTAAACAGAGGCGGACAAGCCGTGCGGCGCCCCGGGCTGCTGCAGCAAGGCTTGTCCGCCTCTAGAAACGGCCCTGATTCTATATATGTGATAGTACCTTACCACCCTGCAAAAAATACAATGAGAGTGTGCTGCCGACTGTCCCGCACCCCCATGCTCTATTTTCAGGCTGATCGCAGAAACCAACTCTATGCTCTGTTCTGCATGACAACAGGTAGGAATAGTATAGGAGGAGTAGGTGAAGAGTGGGGAAGCCATAATAACATCATATTCAAATGGCGTTATTATTCCAATGCTCCCCACCAAGGTTTTTTTTTTTTTACAGTTTATTTTGATGAATCTGAAACAGCTCACAATTCCCATTATATATATGGGAAATGCGATCTGCTTACAAAAAATGCAAAAATATATTAAGAAAACCCTTTCTTTGATACATTTCTGTGATACTAAAGAAATGTTAAAAAGTGTGGAATTTTTTTTTAGCAGAAATAAAAATAAGATTGATAAATATGCCTATTAAACTGACGTGATGGGCCTAATTTAGAACTGATCGCAGGACAAATGTGTTCTCGATATGTACAAAACCATGTACACTGCAGGTGGGGCAGATGTAACAGGTGCAGAGTGAGTTATATTTGAGAAGAGTTATTTTTTTTTCTGTGCAGGGTAAATACTGGCTGCTTTTTTTTTTACACTGCAATATAGATATCAGTTTGAACACATCTCACCCAAATCTAACTCTCTCCACATGTTACATCTGCCCCACCTGCAGTGCAGCATGGTTTTGCCTATTTTGTGAACAAATTTGCCCTGTATTCAGGTCTGAATTAGGCCGGATATCTTAAAGTAAATAATGCAGTTTTGGTGGGAACAGGGGTCTGATTCGGACCTCATTGCTGGGCTGCAAATTTGCAGCCCGAGAGATTATCAAGCAAACACGCACGGATTGTAGTGAGCATGAGCGAGTAAGTCTGTGGCATATGATAGTGACTGAATGGATTTGCAGATGCCCGCAAGGCTGCAATGTCATTCACAGCCTTGCATATGGGCGGAATTTCACTCTGGTAGGGCGGCATTTACCTGAACATTGTGATCCAAAGATTAGCAGCCCAGCAAACTGATCTGAATCAGGCTCATTGCTTTTATGTTCTGCTGTTAGTGCAAAGGGCAAATATTGGGGGTTATCTTGGTTCACTCTTTCTGACAAATTCCTTCTTAAATGGACAAAACCATGTGCACTGCAGGTGGGGCAGATGTTACTTGTGCAGAGAGTTAGATTTGGGTGGGGTTTTACTTCAAAGTGAGATCTATATTGCAGTGTAGAAATAAAGCAGCCAGTATTTACCCTGCACAGAAACAAAATAACTCACCCAAATCTAATTCTCTCTGCACAAGTTACATCTGCATCCCTGCAGTGCACATATTTTTGTCCATCTAAGAAGTAATTTGTCAGAAAATGTGAACCAAAATAATCCCCAATATCACAATTACAGATGCAGGTGGTATTGCAGTATTTCTAGATGCCTTTATAGATCTAATTAAGCATATGGTTTTGTAGTAGGCACAGAAAGAGCTTGTTTTCATTATTTGCTGATTTTACTATATGTACATTTTAAATAACTTAATAAAAGTCAAGTTTTACTTGTAAATAATGATTGCAATATTATATGGGCTTTCTGCCGTGACCTACTTTTTGCTTTGCTGTTTGTATCTCATTTCCTTATCAGGTCAGGAGAACCACATGTAAGTAGTAATGATCTACTGTAGAATTATGGCTATAAATACCATAACTAGGGGGTTTTCTGCCTCGGATATATTTTTCTTGGACATTTCAGGAGATAATTGTTTTCTAGTGCGATTCTAAATCTTTTGGGTGTCTATTAGCTATAGCATATCTCTCAACTGTCCCAGTTACCGCAGGAATGACCCGATTTTTGGGGAGGTTCCCTTGTCCTACCTGGGGCCGGCAGTGCCCCTGTGAGGGGGGGGGGGTAGTGTTGGGAGTCCCCACTGTCGCCTGTGAATAGACTTTGTGCGCATGTGCATAGAGTCTATTGATGCCCCACAGTAGCGGAAACGGTGTGGCCTCATGGGAAAGCCGCAAGTATAGGCCATACCCCCTTTTGCTAGGTCACTCCCCCAAAATTTCAGCAGTGGCTGACCTAGATCTGCGTGCACTTCTAAAATCATTCGCTTCTAAAATCATTCGTAGGCAATTGGAGAAATCGGCGTGCGAGGGGGGCAGGCGTTTGTGTAGGGTAACAGGTATCATTTACATGACCCGAACAGCTGCGAATTTCGCAGCTCTGCGGGTCAATCAGAATGACCTCCTAAGTCTCAATGTGCCACCCAGGACAGGTGAGATAGAGCATTTCTAACACCCTGTCTCTCCTGTGTGCAGTGGTTAGAAAGGGGTAGGACTTGATGATGTAACAATGACATCATCATTGCACCGTCTCCCCCCTATATTTGTAATTATGTTTTCTATTCCTCCTTTAATCTCTCGTTTTCAGAATGAGTGGGACTCAGACATAACACCTTTCTTTTATCACAGAAGGACATCTCTTCACAAACATAATGCTTTCTCTGGTATTTAAAAGATCAATAAAATATGACAAGAAAAAAATCATAAGTAAGAGATGGAACTACTGTACCATGGATGCAGAGGTGTCCTTACCTTGAAGAACACCCGGTACAAACATAATAAGGGGAATGTCCTCGTGTGGCAGGGGCATGACCTTGTTGGTAGGGGGCATGACCTTTGCTGCCCTACCCTCCGTTTTTGTCACTGTGAGGGTCCAGAGATACAGGCTGCAGAGTCAGCTTGCACTCAGTTACAAGAGCTGGATGCTGCAAGTAATGTTATAATGCTGCAAATGAGTCAGGACTTTGAGGTCATCCCTGGGAGAATGACACCCGGTTGTGGTCCGCACCCCCCTAGTGACACCACTGCATTGATGATCTCCAAGGATGGTGCCATCAGTGTTTAAATTGTTAGCATAAAACATCAATTGTTTAGACCATCTAGGGACATCCCAGTTGTCACGTTATGGCAGCGGGCCAATCAGGAATCGGGTTGGCAGATTAGCAATACAAAAGTCAACAGAACTACACACCATAGACCAACAACAGCAAAAAAAATACAAATATCTCAGGCATCAATGGCACAATGCCATCGGAACCTTCGCCATCGAAGGATGCTAACCATTGATGATCAACCCTAAAAATATGTTATTTTGTTTCTGTGCAGGGTAAATACTTTCTTTTTTTTTTTTTAGGCTGCAGTTAAGATTTCCGTTTGAACACTCCCCTCCCAAATCGAATTCTCTCTGCACATGTTACATCTGCCCCACCTGCCCTGCAGCATGGTTTTATCGATTTTGAGAACAAATGTGCCTTGCGATCAGGTCTGAATTATGCCCATTGTGCAAAGCGATTTTACAGGGCTACGCCCATTCTCTATTTGCTAAACAACTCTGAAAACACTTATATGCTACTCTGCCTGATATATTACCTCAGGGAACGCAGTTAGTGATATCGCCGTTTTTAAAGTTTAGCACCACGCTGGTGAGCAGGACAAATATCCCTAAGATTGAATGCCCCATTTTTTCCGCCAAGAAAATAAAAATCTTGGTTACTCCGTGTTAAGGCAACTTCAACTTCTTTTTTTTTATTATTAATGTCTCCCAATGTGCTTTCATCACTTCATTGACCAGGAAGGTTGGCAGAGGAATCCCTCGCAGTCCCTGCTCCGCCAGGCCGTTCTGTTCACGAGCGCTGGGCACAAGTGTTCCGTAGCTTCCTGTAAATCGAGTGTAAAGCCTATTCAAGAGAGAGGAAACTGCAATTACGATCTGCACTTTTAAAGTTATTGAAGCAGACAGGCTAGCCTTTATGAGATGTAGCTCCTGGAGAGAGACCAACACATGCTCCCCATCTGCTACATAATTGGATCGGAGAACTTATTGCATCACCGTGTTCTGAGGTAGCCAACAGCCAAAAGCCCCACAAATTGTGTGTGTGTATTTTTAGGATTAACAGATCAGCACATTGGTTCCTGTGGTTCTTCCAATACGTGGAATTTGTACGGGAGCTCAATTATAATAGATGTATAGCAGGGTTTCGTGTAGAAAGAGATCAATAATCATTTGACACCTTTCTACGCCATGCCGCCTTACTCAGTCATAGGGGGGTATTCAATGTCCGTCGACCTAGCTCAATTTTGCGAGCTGAGATTTTTTTCGTTCACCTCCCTCATCTCTGTCGCGCTCGACAGTTTAAAGTCACACATATTCCAAGTGCTCTCCACGTGAACTGCCATCTGTCGACGTGTGACCAATGAGCCGAGCTGTAGGCGTGGCAATCTCGCCTTCCCGCCTTGACTTGTTCTATATAAGGAGCAGCCCAGGGTGGTTTACCGCGTGGGTGAAGAAATTTGCAGAGGAGCAGGACTGAAAGAAAAACTGGAGGAATACATCACTGCTATCCAATCAAGTCCAGGTCCAGGCTCAGGCGGTGCCATTTTGGAGATACACATTTTTGTGAAGGGTAGAGGTATATTTTGGGGGTTTTGCTCTTCTTCTGCCTTGTTATGCTTTTGATTTATGTTGTATTGTTTGGTAAAGTGGTTGCGCCGTGCTCTTTGCTTTGAATGTGATATTCTTTTGGGCTGTTGGACATTTTTGATTGTGGACTTCTGTAGCCTGCTATTATGTTGCCTAGTTATTTCAATTGAGTTCTGCCTTGCTCATGGCGCAGCGTGTGTAGCCTTGTGATCATAGGCGTGCACAGCACATTTTATTAGGGGGTGCACCGTCAAAGGAGTGTGCATAGCTCCACCTATTGGGCGTGTCTAGCACCGCCAATCAGGCGTGTCTTCCATCATCTATTGGCACTCACTACAATATAAAAAGTCTCTCAGCCTCCCGGAGAGGAGAATCTAAAAGTCGGCAACCCTGATATATACATACACATGTGTATGTATATATATATATATATATATATATATATATATATATATATATATATATATACATACATACATATTTTACATATATTTATATAGATATTATTGCTATTTATATATTTCATTAAAATTTTATTTTAGCCCACCTCAATATCTTTTTAAGCAGTCTGGACTGCTGCTCAGTGTACTAAGGACCCATAGGGAGGGAAGGAGGCCGGGAGGTGGAGGATAAAGCTTAGGGACGGGCGTGCTGCTCAGCTCAGCAGCTGCTGTACCCACCCAATGTGTACACTGCAGCCAATAGGCTGTGTGTATAGAGTAGCCAATGGGCGCCTGCGGCAGAGAGCCCTGAGCTCAGCCATTCAGCACACCCAGCGGCGGAGCCTTCCGGACGCGCAGACACAGTGGGACCGATCCAATGGTGACGTAATGTGCATGGCAGTGCGGGTGGGCAGTGGCAGGTGATGAGCAGCACTGCATCCGACATATGATCAATTTAGTCCGTTAGCCTGCCCTGCCGCCCTTAATTGGTGCCGCCCCTAGGCCCGTGCCTCACGTGCCGCCCCTAGGCACAAATCCGGCCCTGTCCACACATACACATTAGATACAATGACCATCGACAGAGGGGAGGAATTTGGACCTGTGCCGGCAGGACTGAATCACCTGTTGTATTTTCCTCTCATGTAGTAGTCACAAAGCAGTGACCAGGTTGCAGCTACCTGTCAGGCAGGTACTGTAGAGGCTGCACCTATTAGTCAGGGGGAGGCGAGGCCATATAGAAACAAGTGAGGGATGTACATTATTGTCAGCCTCAGGCCTGTGCTACCCACAATTCAGTCCTACCTGCTTATGACAACTGTAGAGGCTTCTGGGAGCCAAAGGTCATATAAGCATACCTCCCAACTTTGAGGATGGAGGAGGAGGAACGCTGGTGTGCGCCGAAGGTGGCAGAGCGGGAAGGGGACATGGCCTATGCTCGTGATACTCCCACAAGGCCACGCCCCCAGTTTCACCGCTGTAAGGGCATGAATAGACACTGTGCGCATCCAGACAGCGTCTATTCATGGGTGATGGGGGGGGGGGTTCCCAACTGCCGGCCCCAGGCAGGACTCGGGAACTTCCCCCAAAAAATGGGACGTTCGCGCGGAAAGCGGGACAGTTGGGAGGTATGTATCAGCATCTTTTCCATGTCTTGTTGCGTGTTGACATTTTAACTATGGCGACATCATAACTGTCGACATTATGACATTGACACTGTTGACCTTTTCACTAGATCCTGCGGGAAGGATCAGTCGCAGGAAAGCCATTAGAGGGGCAGAAGTAGTATAACTGTAAAAGTTATATTGTTAGGGTCCAACGCAGCGCAGAGTATATCAGGAGATGAGTGACGTGTTAGTGAGTACAGGGTCAGTGACACGGTGCGTGCAAGGAGAGCCACAAGCTGAGTCGGTGAAGGTGCAGGTTGGATGTCACAGCATAAATAATACATCACACCGCTAACATAAGCCGTACAGAATAAACTAATACATAATGAAAAGAAAACCTCTTGATAATTTATAATGAACTGAAACAATTCACCATTGCATTTAATTATATCATCATACATGGCATTACAGGTACCTGTAATCTGTCTAATGACTGGTGATTACTAAGCGGTACTTTATGCCAAGGGAACAATACAAGAGGGGACTTAGGCCGTGACGAGCTGCTTGGGGAGGTCGCTCCCTGGCAGAGGCAGAACTCTGGGAGGCAATGGAGTCATCTGCCGCCGGGCTCCTGCTCCCAAGGGGGCACCTCTCCTCCCCCTGGAAGTTTAAATCAGTTATTTAAAAGCCAACGATATTGCTTCAGTGGCTGAGTTCTTAAATATATATGTGTTCTATCTATCTATCTATCTATCTATCTATCTATACAGAAATATATATTTTATATAAGGTTATATAGGGTTGTGTGTGTAGGGGGGGCACCAATATATATATCTTGCCTCCGGGCAACTGGAACGAACTTACGCCACTGCTCCCTGGTGTCATTATTCCTGTCTGGTGGTATGTGCCACCTGCTGGGGAATGTTGGCAAACATCCAGTGGGGAGCCGCTGAAAGTGGCTCTGCTGGGAATTGTGAACTCTCCCATTAAAGGCTCCAGGCGTTTGCTCCACAAACAATGAACAAAGCAGCGTTTCTTCTGCCAGGCAGGCTAGTCAATAGCAGGGATGTTCTTACAAATTGAGGACCTGCGTAGGGAATGTAAACCAGTGTTCTAACTGTACTGACAATTACTATCGTGTAGCTGGGAGCTCCTAATTATGTAATGGAAACCGCAGCGTTGGTTCTAGAGTAATGCGTTGTCACCAGGACTGTTTTTTGCTGAGCTGCTATTATTAATATTATTATTATTATTATTATTATTTCATACACTCAAGTTTAAAATGTCACCATAAAAGGAAATTCTAACTTAGATGAAACATATGTATATTTACCATTGCTGGTTTGTGTGAGGTGATTGTGAAGTTTTCTATATAAAATTTTGCTGCCCAATCCCCTCCACCCATATGATTCCAAGATTCCGACCGCCAGCATATTGACCGCATCCCGTGACAATGAGCCTTATTCTAGTTCACTCTTTCTGACAAAATCCTTCTTAGATGGACAAAACCATGTGCACTGCAGGTGGGGCAGATGTTACTTGTGCAGAGAAAATTAGATTTGGGCGGGGTTTTACTTCAAAGTGAGATCTATATTACAGTGTAAAAATAAATCAGTCAGTATTTACCCTGCACAGAAACAAAATAATTCACCCAAATCGAATTCTCTCTGCACATGTTACATCTGCCCCACCTGCAGTGCACATGGTTTTGTCCATCTAAGAAGGATTTTGTCAGAAAGAGTGAACTAGAATAAGGCCCTAAGTGACCTATTTATCAATGAGTTTTAGCTATTAAAATGTTTTTTTTTGTGGATAATAAATGGTGCTGGAGCCCCCAACTGCCATTTATCGAACATTTTCCCAGTTGGGAGCTGATTAGCTGGAGCACCATTTTTCATACACAACAAATTTTAATTAGCTAAAACTCATTGATAATTAGGTCTATACGTTACTGAGTGTGGAGGAGCCGCTGGGAAAATAAAAGCACCGAGGGCCATATTCAGTATAAAATGGGGCAAGCCCCAGATATTTGGAATTCAGAGCACTTCACGGCAATGAGGTTTCCTTATTTGGTGAAATGTATCAATAAAAATCACCAGGACACTGGCTCCAATAAATGCCCATCCTGGCCGTCAGGAAGATTACACCTGTGATCACTTTACTGATGCCAATGGGCACCTTTGTGGCTACCTCCTATGACTAGCTTTCCAGCTGTGCAGGACCCAGGTGTGGTATAGCTCACAGACAATGCAAAGGTCAACAGTCAATTGGTCGACACCAAAGGATTGACATGCAGTATGTTGACACTGTCAAAAGGTTGATATTGACAAAAGGTTGACAGTGACAAATGTCGACACAAGCAAAAGTTCAACATGGGAAGGGACTACAAAAGAAAAGGTCAACATGCATTTTTCATGGGGGGGGGGCTTTTTGTGTGAATGTCGATACCTGAGAATGAAAAGACCGGCGCCGGAACCTTCAATGGATCAGGATGTTGATGCCGGAATACCCACAGCTGACATCCCAATCAGTGTGGGTCAGGCTGTGAAGAGGAGAAGGTTAAAATCAGGCTCCAGGGAGGGGGTTGGGTCAGGTGGGGGGGTTAGGGTCTGGCTGCAGGGAAAGGGTTGGGTCAGGCTGTGGGGAGGGGGTTGGGTCAGGCTGCGGGGAGGGGGTTGGGTCAGGCTGCGGGGAAGGGTTGGGTCAGGCTGCGGGGAGGGGGTTGGGTCAGGCTGCGGGGAGGGGGTTGGGTCAGGCTGCGGGGAAGGGTTCGGGTCAGGCTGTGGAAAGGGGGTTAGGGTCAGGCTGCAGGGAGGGGGTTCGGGTCAGGCTGCAGGGAGGGGGTTCGGGTCAGGCTGCGGGGAGGGGGTTCGGGTCAGGCTGTGGAAAGGGGGTTAGGGTCAGGCTGCAGGGAGGGGGTTCGGGTCAGGCTGCGGGGAAGGGTTCGGGTCAGGCTGTGGAAAGGGGGTTAGGGTCAGGCTGCAGGGAGGGGGTTCGGGTCAGGCTGCAGGGAGGGGGTTCGGGTCAGGCTGCGGGGAGGGGGTTCGGGTCAGGCTGTGGAGAGGGGGTTAGGGTCAGTCTGCGGGTAGGGGTTTAGGGTTAGGCTGCAGGTGGGGGTTAGCATTAGGTCTCGGGGCATTTTCCCTACAGCCCCGGCTCCCCCCTTCCCTGCGGTTTAAAGCTCTGAATTTCATGGGGAGGGGGTGGGGCTAAAATGGCGAGTTGTTTTGCGTCATTTTAGCCCCGCCCACCATCCAAGGACCTACAAATTGATGTGTCTGCCTGTCATGGGGGCGGGGCTTAGTTACATCAGCCCCGCCCCAACAACTTAGCCTCTTCCCGCCCCCCTTTCACTCATCATCTCCGGGCTTCTCCCGGAGAGGAGTTTTAAAAAGTCGGCAAGTATGTGCTGAAGTCAGTCATTTGATTGCCAGGATATCATATGTATCCCTTAGAGGCACACACATTGTGCTGCATTTTAAGTAAGTTCACAGCTGTCATGTAAATGTTGGTATTAAATGAGTTAAGGGTAATAAGAGAAGAAAAGATACTTCTACAATTCTAGGTAAAACAGAGATGAATTGCAATTGATATAACTGATTCCCCAAGGTCTTAATAAAAACTTTGCATGTAAGTGATTTTATGAAATATTCCTTTTTAATACTTAGTTTTCATACTATATATATGGTATATTGGCACTCCACCTTTAAGGGATAGTGACTATCTGTATACGACCTGCATCTCTACTCCCATGAGATTTCCGCCCTTCCATGTCACATACCTCCCAACTTTCTTAAGTTTAGAATAGGGACACTCGCGCGGCTTTGCCCAAAAAAGGGGCGTGGTGTATGTAAATGAGGGTGCGGCTTATGCAAATTATGCCACGCCCTAGTTTTCAGCCGCGAATAGACATGCGCACAGCGTCTATTCTGTGAGATTGGGGAGGACTCCCAACTGCCCCCCCCTGCAGCGGGACACTGACGGCCGCGGGAGGGACGGGTTAACGTCCCCAAAAATCGGGACGTACCCGCGTTTAGCGGGACAGTTGGGAGGTATGATGTCACCATGACAACAATATCAGGATCAGGTAGCACTGTTTTATTATATGTATTAATCACATGATTCTATTTACTCATTTATGTGTATTTATGTTTTAAAACACGTTATTAGTGGGGGATATGCTGTTACTGATATTTTGGGGAATCACAAGTTTGTCGATCTCCGGACTTTACCCTATATAGAATTTATCCTCTAATACTTCCATTGTTTGATTTAATCATTTAAGACATTCTACACATTAGTATTTTGTATTTACATTTCATGTCGGAAAAATGGATTCATGAACAACTTGGAACTACAGAGGGACAAGACAAGGAGCCAGATTCTCTAAGCTTCAAAAGTGATTAAATGGAGAGTGATAAACAGCCAGCCAATCAGCTTGTACCTGCCATGTCACAGACTGTGTTTGAAAAATGTCAGGCAGGAGCAGATTGGCTGGCTGTTTATCACTCTCCATTTTATCACTTTTGAAGCTTAGAAAATATGGCCCAAGGACATATCACTTTGTAATATTTTTATTTTTTATTGAGAATTTTTTTCATATTTTAGTTTTAATAATTGTTACATGTTGAAATTTGTATTTCATAATTGTCCTACTTGTGTGATTGCCTCCACCACTTGTTCGCTTCCAAAAACATTTACCCCCTTCTCCCATTATATCTTGCATTTTGTTTACTGCAAGACTTCTACATTTTTTAAATTCCTTTCCTCACCTGACAAGACCCTCGACCCGCTGCCAACTGCTCCCTCAAAACTCAATGTGGTTTATTTACGAAGATTGGAGTTTTACTTCAGCTGGTGTGTTGCTATGGGCAACCAATCAGATACAATCTATTATCTTCTAGAAGCTGCTAAATAAATAAGAAGTAGATTGTTATTGGTTGCCCAACATCCCATGTGAAATAGATCTCCCATCTTCGTAAAGATCCCCACTGTGTCATGGAAACCTAAAGCCCCATACACACTAAGCAATATTTGAAATGATATTGCTCATATTGGGGTAGATGTATTAAGCCTGGCAAAGAGATAAACTGGAGATAAAGTGGAGAAAAAGCACTTTGCACAACTCCAAAATGACCGTGGGAGGGCTGCTGCGCATGCGCACGCAGAACCTCCCAGGCTCCCAGCTCCCGTTCCCAGCAGCAGCAGGTGAGCCGCCCCCCCCCCCCCCCCCCCGGCATACCACCGCCGCCAGCACCCCCTCCCTCCCCCCCTTTCCTTCCCCCCGGGCATACCGCCACCGCCTGCACCACCTCCTCCCCCCCACGGGCATTACGCCACTGCGCCCCCCCCCGCTCCCGGGCCGGTTTCCAGACCCAATCCGCCCCTGATTGGATGTCAGACACCTTTGATTTTGGCACTTTCACTTTTCAGTTTTACCCGTTTTCTCTGCCCGAATCGGGCCTATACCAAATATCTTGTTTTTATGTACCGTAAATGGTAATGATAGTAATTTCTGAATGAGTGTGTAAACCTGGAAGACAGAGTTGTCTCATACATACTGGCGTCTGATGCTGAATCCCACACAACCTTGTAAAATCTGCCAGAGTAAAGCTGTTTACGAGTTCAGAATGGGATAAGGAATTTCTCCGAAAGTAGCTAATGCACAGGAAAATCTATATCTGCAATGAAGATTTATTCTGCCTTGGCCGAGCCGGGCTTCATCAGTGCATGAGAACCAGCTCGCATGACCTTCAGCACACATACGTCAACCTCCTCAGCTCCTATTGATTGCTGTGTGTGTGTGGAATTGACATTTTTCTTGAGGCCCAATCAGGATCTTGTGTAAAAGTTGAAAAAAAGTTTCAAACCAGCAGGACATTAAGTCGATCAGAGAGCGAAACGTTTATGAAAGAGTAAAGGTTCCGTCACTGGATATATTGTCCCAGGTACAGTCCAGGTTTGTACAAAATGTACATTTTTGGGGTTAGCGTCTCGTTCCGTTCCTTCATGCTCCACTTCTCCAAGCACAATCATTAGAGGTTCCTTTCTAAACTATATTGGCCCATGGTAACGGTGAGATTAATTAAACATTAAATGGTCATGTCCGGAAGGCATGTCACAGAAGGGACTTGTTCAGGCTCCTCTTGAAGTCAACATTTTGATGCGTGCAGGGGAAGGCAGTTTGTTCACAATTGAGGCACAGAATCTGGGCAGCTCATTTGCAAGTTGCAGTATAAAGGTATATTCACTGGCACTTCCTGGTGCCCGATAGCAATGGCCAAATGCTCCTGTTTGTCAGACAGATTAGGGAAGGCAGTTACCTTATTGACAAAGGCGTCTCTTGTGTTCCCAAGAAAAGACCTGTGTATATTGTGGTCATTTGGAAACGTAATTAATATAAGTATCCATGAGGCTGCATAGTAATTACTTACTCATAGAGAGGGGGCAAGATATTTATAAAAAAAAAAAAAACCTTCATCCTTAAGTTACCTCTCAGTCTTCATCCCTCCAATTTATAGTGTGCCCCTTTGTTCTTTAAAATACTGTATATATTCATGTACTGTATAATGTTTCTTCTGGTCTTTTTCCTAGGTTCCGTTTCTCTCCTAAGCTGAACATGTTCCGCTGCTGATGTTTTCCCAAATAAGACGGCACACTCGCTGCAGCTAATACGGGCATTCTCTGTACATCTTCCAGTGGTTCCAAGTCGGATGCATCTTGCCCGTTTCTATTCTTCCATCGAACGGGCATTACTGAATGGCAAATGAGCATCTGAACAGTGCCCTGGGAATGGTGTGGGCCTGTAGCCAAAGTATTACCGTAGTCTGAGCTGAGCGGAAGCCAGACAGATGCCTACTGGATGTCTGTCCAGGTGCCGGATGAGTCACCGACAGTCGGGATTCTGGCCGTCGTTTTTCCCGACATCAAAAACCTTTTTCTTCATGGGGGTTCATGACCCCCATAGAAGGACGATAGAATAGATGGTGAGCACAGCGAGCCGGCAAGGGGCTTGAATGCACTCGCCCCCCTGTCGGGCTCCTGACAGTCGAGATTCTGATGTCGGAGAGATGACCGCCGGAATCCCGACTGCCAGTGAGTTATACTATGCCCGTCTGTATACATGCACATAGCATGGGGTATTTGTAAATACTAGCGGATAGAGGGATGGAGGCAGCACAGATGCAGATATACCGCCAGGGTGCAGACACCATTCATTATAAATCTCACAATATCCGCTGTCACCAGGCCTCACTGCTAACATATTGTATATTAAGGGAATTAGAACACATCAGTCAGACTGAAAGGAACGCTCTCATAGAAGACAACAGAATTATGGGGGGGATGCAGTTAATATCCCGGCGGTCGGGATCCCGGCGTTCAGAATCCCGACGCCGGAATCCCGACCGCCGAAATACTGACATATTCTCCCTCCGTGGGTGTCCACGACACCCCTGGAGGGAGAATAAATTAGTGTGCTGAGCGTAGCGAGGCACCGGGCCCGCTGCGTGGCGAGCGCAGCGAGCCCGCAAGGGGGGGCAATCCACGTCCCCCCCTTGTCGGCATTTCGGCTGTCGGGATTCCGGCGTCGGGATTCTGAACGCCGGGATCCCGACCGCCGGGATTCAGTACTGAATCCTTATGGGGATAGCGAAAACATCAGTGGCTGCTCTAATCTGTGATATAATGGAGATGTACTAAAGTGGACCAACATAAAGTACCAGCCAACCAGCTCCTAACTGGTATTTCTCAAACACAGCCTGTAACATGGTAGTTAGGAGCTAATTGTCTTGTACTTTAATAATAGTACCCCCATTTCAAATTAAGCCACATAGTAGCACAATCTTATCCCTATTACACTTCATGTTGTGCCCTTGATTGCTATTACACCTTATAGTAGTGCCCCTTATTTATGTTACACTACCCAGTAGTGCCCCTTACACATAATGGCCACAGTTGTAGTGCAGTCTACACACATAATGCCCACAGGAGTTGCACTGTTTCTGCAAATAATGCCCACAGTGGTTGTGCGGCTTCCTCACATAGGCCCTTATTCAGATCTGATTGCAGTACAAATTTGTTTGGAAAATGGGCAAAACCATGTGCACTGCAGGTGGGGCAGATGTAACATGTGCAGAGAGAGTTACATTTAGGTGGGGTGTATTGAAACTGAAATCTAAATTACAGTGTAAAAATAATGCAGCCAGTATTTACCCTGCACAGAAACAAAATAACTCACAGAAATCTAACTCTAGCAGTGCGGGTGGGGGACGGCGACGAGGGGTTGTGCCCATGGGAACCTCCAGCCTTAACGTTTTTCAGCATCAATATCTGTTGATTTATACAGTTACATTGTGTTAGTTTTTGAGCTAATGTATACCGCCGTTTGTCGCAGCCCTTGTCTCTGAGTTCCGAAGAGGACGAAACGTTTTCACCCCGGCACTAATGTATTTGATTCGTCGCTGTTGTCATTCTGCAGCCAGATTGGGAGAACAGGGCACACTTTGATTTGATTACATGAAAAGCAATCTTTTTTTTTTTTTTTTCGTACAAGGCTATTCTCTTTGGGCAAGTACGTTTTAATTTATGTTTCAAACTGCCAATGGAAACTCCACTGCCAAAGAAACCATTGACCACAGCAAGTCCATTGTAACTGCTGAAACGCTTGCAAAAAAAAATAATAAGGGAGCGTGCTGTCCTAATCTGCTACAATAACTAATTTATGAATTGCTCAGGCTGTTACTTTAAGAATGCTATGCTGTATGCGAGTTTATTAAGTGGAGTCAGTATGTCTGACAGTAGAAAAGCAGCTAAGTAAAAGAGACAGCCCTGACAGCAATAAAGGGTACTGTAGACCCGCTAGTTAAAAATAGCTGCTCAGGTTACAAGCATGTTTGTAACTTTGTACTGTGGAGCAATACAGGATTTTGCATACAGCTGCCATTGAAAGTCTTTTTTTGCGATATTTCCACTTAAATCTTATCGCGCTTATCCGCTCCTTGGGCCGGAGCCCTGATGACAGAGATGATTGTGTTTCATCACAGAAAGATCATTGTCAGCACGTTTCACCCGTGTAAATAAAAATTACTTATTAAAGAAACTTTATTGCACCAGCTGGAAGCAAAACAAGGCTGTAATCCCAAGGGTAACGCTTACAAGCCCAGTAGTGGTTCAGTTTAATTTATTTGAGCCAACATACTGTACCCCTAGGATGGATGACAGGGAGGAAAAGGGGCAGTCGGAAACTGAATGCCGATATTTACGGTGAAAAAACTGTTCGCCAGGAGCACGCACCCAGGACAGCGGGAGATGGGCAGAGAAGGGCGGCGGGCGGCACCATTAGCATATGGGAACAGCCAGCGTTTTGTGGGCGTTTCCATGAGATTGCTGGTCGTTCTCGTGCTAACGAGGCCATGACGCAGGAATGGGGTGCAGGCAGCTGACATCACCGGATGACAGCTTTGAAAGTCACTTTTATATGCGTGCACCTTCCACATCATTTGATGGTCTGGGACCATGGAAAGATGGGGGAGGTTCTCCCTGTCCTGCAAACCCCTGTGTGTGAATTGCCCTTGTGGGTGGCACCAGCCAACAATTCGCAAGGAGGGGCTTGGTGGACTCGCAAGGCTGCGAATCAACCAGGATATCCCCCAAAGTACCAACCAATCCGGTTCGAACTGTATCTCTCTCCAAGTTTTGCACAATTTCCCCTTTAATTCTGCATGCCCTTTTAATGAAGAGCTCCTATATGAAATGGGTTGGAAAGGTAAATATGTATGCACAATGTATACAGGGTATGAGTCACAGGGTCGACCCAATTAAGATTGACACTCAATCGGTCCACCATTGGTCAACAGGCGTTTCGTGGGGCTGTGGACCGCTCTCCCTGTAGCTGCCTCCTGGAAATCTACTAACCCTGCTCCGAGGATTCGGGTATGATCGTGGCCATCTTGGGTGCCACGAAATCTCTGTATTAGAGGCCCTTGTCATCCGCTGTCTCCAGCTTGCTGGACTACCCCTGCCGTATATTATCTTTGACCTGGTGGTGTTCTAGCCACCACCAATTTCATTTGAAGGTCTCCTCTACCAGGCGGGTGGTTCGTGTTTCTAACTTAGACTCCGGCTTAATATAGTTTTTATGCTAAAATGGAGGTCTCTCTACACTGTATCCTGCGGGCTATAAACGCCTTTGCCGATAGGCTCTGTCATGAGCTCACTGCAATAAAGGAATGTGCTTTTTCTACTTCAACTACTGTATAAGCGCTAATCATAGAAACATAGAAACATAGAATTTGACGGCAGATAAGAACCATTTGGCCCATCTAGTCTGCCCCTTTTTTTACCCTTCAGGTAAACTCAACCCTTTTTAATCCTTATTTCTTTGTAAGGATATTCATATGCCTATCCCAAGCATGTTTAAATTGTTCTACTGTCTTAGCCTCTACCACCTCTGATGGGAGGCTATTCCACTTATCCACTACCCTTTCTGTGAAGTAATTCTTTCTAACATTTCCCCTGAACCTACCTCCCTCCAGTTTCAGTGCATGTCCTCGTGTTTTATTACTTGTTTTCCTTTGAAGAAAATTTTCCACCTGTACTATGTTAAAACCCTTGATATATTTGAAGATTTCTATCATGTCCCCCCTTTCCCTTCTCCTGCTGGTATGTCTACTATTTCTACACCCCAAGACCGTGTTTCTGCCACTTTTACAACTGAGGCTGGGACTTCCGTTATCCTGGAGGAGTGTAATATAGGCGAGGATTTCATCTTTCAGTCACAGTCACAGCCCCTACTGATCCTACGCCTGACTCTGGAGGGGGATTGAATGGATGAAGATCACCATGTTGCTGTAGCATATGTTTATGGAAATCCTCGAGGAATGCTCCTTGCTGGCCCTGTCTAGATTTGGAACAATGTGGTGCTCTACAATTCTATGTCTAGATGCTGATACGGTATATCCGACTTTATATTTGTTGCTCCTGCAGACAGCTTTCAGGTCCTGGACAGTATTCTGCAAGAGCACCGGTTCAGCCGCTGTGGGTACACGGGTACCTGAAGTCCTCCTACATGCTACATATAGATCCTTTCTGGGACTCATAAACTGGCCCGATTAGGTCCGCACATTATATATAGGCTTGAGGTAACTTCCCAATTCTCTCGTCCCTGAATATTCTTTATTTTTCTTACTTTTGTCATTTTTTCGAAAGATACTGATGCATTCTTTCACATACACTCTGGTTATGCCGATGTTTGCCTAATATATGACATGCTTACAAATGTCACATCCGATATATATCTATATTTGCTGAGGGGGGCTGGGTCATGGTCCACCTAGTTTAGGGCCATTAGTCTATTGTCCCCATTTCTACGGGAGGGGGTTTATGTAGTTATAGATAGTGTAGCTAGTAGGGAGGGAGTAGCTTATTATTGGGATCCAAGTATGCCTGGGTTGGGGGTAGGCTATACAGGGTGGGGGGTTACAGGGGGTGTTGCTTTGGTGGGGGTTTTTTTTGGTTTGTTTTGTTTTATTGTACAACTTCCTTTTGTTAAGTGGATATTACAATATTACTATGTTATTTGACTTCCAATCATTATGTGGATATTCTATCTAAATTTCCTGTACGATGGATCTAGATGCCCTACCATACAACCGATATCTCACTAAAAGTTACTGTCTATGATTAATCTGATGAATCCGCGCCTTCGGATAGGTGTGCTATCACATCCTGCTAGTGACATATATCCTATACACATGGTCCTACATCAACGGCTCGCTTCCTGCTGATTATGTCCAATATATATTTTGTATTACTGTGTGTGTGTGGGGGGGGGTCTGTTTTGTGTGGTTATTGCAAAAACTAATAAAAATTATTGAAATAAAAAAATATATATATAATTTGTGCAAGCATGTAGCGGTATCAATGGATAATTTGATAATATTGCTGTCCCCATAGCTATCCTGTATCCATGAGGGTGTATGATCACTATTCATATGAGTGCTGGTCCCTCCTAGCTCATTAAGGTACAATGGCCCGCAGCTATGGAACGGGGGACTGTGCAACATACTATAGAATGTACATCAGCAGAACATGTACTGTAGCTGTTATACGCTCTCACTCGCTGCCTGCTAGACACAGCCTCAGCCTTATTTATCCACTAGTCAGCTCTGTAAGCTGGTGCAACCCTCTGCCTGTGCTCCCAAAAATTGCCTTCCCAATAATAACATCCAAGATGGCTCCACCAACAACCCCGCACCATCAGCCAATGGGAGAAAAGGATAATGGGCGGGATGCTCTAACACAGAAACACCCAGTTATCGGGTTTTTACCACATTTTGATATGCAGGAAAACCTGCACGTTGGGTAGGCAGCCCTTTCTTTAAGGAAGATTCTTATACCATGCTTGGTTCACCTGAAGAAATATACAGGTTTAGAAATGAAAACTGAATGAGCCCTTAAAGGCTTAATAATGCCAAAGATTTTAATAAAAAGAGACCCCCTTGGGTGTGCGATTAGCGCCTGTGTGTACAGATGTGTATTTCGGTTCCCATTTACTTCCCATCCTGTAGGTCTCGAGAAAGCAAACACTGAGCTGAAACACCTAACAAATATTGAAAATGGAAACTTGCTGGAAAAAAAAAAGAAAGAATATGTTTCAAATGGTGATCTTTGTGCATTGCTAGACGCTAGACATTGGCTGCATTCATCCAAAGGATTAGCCAGGGCAGAGAGACATCTCCTTGGGAATGGGCACACAGGAATTGGTTCACATCTAAATTCTCAAATTGGCACAAATAGGACCCTAATGACAAATCTACGTCGTAGACTGAGTCTGTTATGGAGAATAGGCTTAGCCGAGGTGTGGGGAATGCAATATCTTGAAATTTCAGATAAACAGCTTATCTATGCCCCACTATATCTCAAGGCAAATGTGATGCTGCTTCCAAAACCGGCAAGGTTAAATTAGGATAAAAGGCATTTCTAATGCTGAGACAGATGGAGATGTGTTGGAAATACAACAAATTAAAAATGATACACTTACGTTGGTTTGCATTACTAGGTAGTTGTGTTTTATTCCTATTCTTTTCCAAAATTATTTTCTAGATGTGCCAAGAAGGTGATGACCCATGGAAGTGCTTTGCACTTTCCAATGCTTTATGCCGCATTGACGTGCCTAGTACGTCTGAGGTCCTATGTGCACCATGGATGTGCCTAACACTTCTGAAGTTCTATGTGCCCTATGGAAGTGCCTAGTACTTCTGAAGCGGTATGTGCCCCATGGACGTGCCTAACACTTCTGAAGTCTTATGTGTCCCATGGACTTGCCTAGTACTTCTGAAGGGGTATGTGCCCCATGGGCGTGCATGTCACTTCTCAATGCTACATGCCTTATGGAAATGCTTATAATTTCTGAAGTCCTATGTGCCTCATTTACGTGCCTAGTACTTCTGAAGTGGTATGTGCCCCATGGACGTACCTAACACTTATGAGGTGGTATGTGCCCCATGGGCATGCATGGCACTTCTCAATGCTACATGCCTTATGGAAATGCTTAGAACTTCTGAAGTCCTATGTGCCTCATGGACGTGCCTAGTACTTCTGAAGTGGTATGTGCCCCATGGATGTACCTAACACTTATGAGGTGGTATGTGCCCCATGGGCATGCATGGCACTTCTCAATGCTACATGCCTTATGGAAATGCCTAGGACTTCTGAAGTCCTATGTGCCCCATGGACTTGCCTAGGACTTCTGAAGTCCTATGTGCCCCATGGACGTGCCTAGTACTTCTGAAGTGGTATGTGCCCCATTAACGTGCCTAACACTTATGAGGTGGTATGTGCCCCATGGGCATGCATGGCACTTCTCAATGCTACATGCCTTATGGCCATGTCTAGCACTTCTGAAGTCCTATGTGCCCCATGGATGTATCTAGTACTTCTGAAGTGGTACAAGCAAGACCAGTGCAAGTTTTTTTAGGCACCTAGGCAAAACTTCTGCTTACTGCTCCCACCACCACGACCCACTATTATTGACTTTCCAGAACCAGGCGATCGTGTGGAGGTGGCGTCTTAGAAGTTGTCCTCTCTCCGAGTCATGCTTCTTTTTGTAATACAGTAAGAAATGGGTTTGTAATCAGCGCACTGAATCGTGTTCGGCTAGCAGCTGCACTTTAAGGGTGACTAATCCTTTGCTTGTACATAGATATTTGGGTTTTGTAGTGCTGCGCTCTGCCTAAGTATTAAAGTGTGTGTGTGTGGTCATAATAACAGTCCATTATTGAAATTGAAAAAAACACTTTACTGGTAAATCAAGGTGCGAATTGACATACACATGCAAAATTTAAAGATAAAATATAGATGAAAGTCAAATAATAAACTTAAATACATACATAGTCTGCAAGTATTGTTGCAGCACAAGTGGATAATAATTTAAATAAGCAACAGTTGCCGATATGTGCACAAACTCCCAAGGAGTTAGATTGGTGATCTGTCCTGGTTGGGCAGTGTGTACGCTCTTGCGGAGCTGTTGCTTTGAAATGTAAATTTCACGTCAGAGATGTGTTAATGACGATTAAATATGACCAGAGAGTCAATAAGTGAAAAGCGCTGGTTACGTAATAAGTCCGCAACCAACGTACCCTTTATACCTAACTACGTGCGAACAAAGCGTAGCGCAGCGTAGCGTACCTTTTATTGTATTATGTACACCAAGAACCAATACCTTAATCAGAGATTCCTTCGCAGTACTTTGTCTCTAATCTGCGAATATACCTTATCGGACTGTGTCCGTAATATACCTTGTCGCTATTATGCGAATAAACAGACACGACCACTGTATATAAATAAGGAGATAAGAACTCCGTGAAAAGGTTGTATTTAAGTCCCTAATGGACAAAAGGGGGTTACAGAAATAAGAATAAACAGGTATAACAAGTAATACAATATACTAACAATGAATACTAAACAGGCTCTGCTAAGGGGAAAGAATACAGATACAGACACAACCAGCCAACTATACAATAAGTATAAATACCGTTAATGCAACCGTTACCCGTCTCATCAAATATGCGAAGTGCAGTCCGGTCAGAGCTCACTATCGTTCAGGGCTGAACTATAGTCCGGTAGAAAAGTCATGGGAAGGTAGATGTGCCGAAGAGACTTTGGCTGCTCTGGGTCGCCTATCTTATAGGGTCAGAAGGGGGAGGTCAAAGGCCATTCCCATTGGTCAGAGATTTGTATGTCAGGTCCACTGTGATCGGGGGGTAAGATGATACAACTGGTTTGACTAGGTGCAGGGGAGTGAACTTTAAGAGTCCTTTGTTTGATGGTTTCGGCGTCAGCAGTGATAAGAACCAGTTTCATCTAAATTCCTTTGTTACATACTTTCAACAGAAACTGTCTCTGGAATATGGATTATGTTCATAACTATCGGGCCGTGTATATTGCAAAATATTCGCAATGACCGGAATACTGTGCATAATGAACGGAACGGAACGGTACTAAACATGATACAGACAGATGCGTGCAGGGCTAACTAAGCTATGTGTGGCGTTCTAAACCTTTAACTATATTTCATTTAGTGTAAGTATGTTATTATGAATTTATGTGTGATAGTATGGCTACTCTTCTGGTCCACTTTGTCACACATACTCGGGTATGGAAACTTTATTTGCGCAACTCTGCGAACCAAAATGGCGGCCATACTATCCTAAAATGGCGTGTGTGTAACTCGACTTCCATAGTCCACCCTTTAACAGTAAATATAAAACTGTTACATAAAAAAAACATTTTACACGACAATACAGAAATTCATAATCCTAACAAAGAAATTGGGATCCATGAAATAAACATATAAGGGGAGTAAACCATCTGCTCTTGGCCGATCCAGGATCACGGATAAACGATGGGCCGCATTTATCGAACAATCTACTCAGGGTCACGAAGGATAATGTACAGTTTTGGGATAAAAATAAAAACAGGGGTGGTTACAACATATACACGTTTTTCAGATATGGCATCCTTTGGTAGGTATTGTTTGTGACAACAGACCCTTGAACTCTTTGTTGTCTCTCTTTTTGGTATGCTTTTAAGTATGATGGTATTATCACTATCAAACATCCGGTCCTGGGTAATGTGTCAAGTTTATAGATTCTACCTTGACCTAAACTGGGATGGGTAACACACTCTCAGAACTCTGTATCGTCCGTCCAATGCCTGGCAGCAGTGCGGCGGCGGTATCCTTGATTTTGAAGATAACGGGTAGTGGGGGGGAGACAAGAATAGGACCCACAACAATAGAGGAAACTGAGAAAGGAAAAATTTTGTTAGTGATCCTTCCAACCTGTTACCAGTGGGGTGTGTCACAGTCCCTTTTGTAGCTTGTACAGGTTGCTTGACCTTAGCTGCTCTCCAGTCCTCCCGAAATGGTGCCTCTTAGCGATTTCTTTCTTTCGCCCTCGAGTGTAAGGACCTTTTGGTTTTCTGTTCCTTTGGCAGTAGGACGAACGTACCCGAATCTCTCTCTTTGCGACTTTGTTATTGAGGTAGTGCTGGTCAACAAGATTTGGGGTGGTTCTTTCCAAAGGTCTATCAAGCAACCTGTATATGGCAAAGCAGGGGAAACAACAACATCTCCTGGTTCATGGTTATGACAGTTCACAACAGGTGTCAACAAAGTCCTTTTGCTGCAGTTTTCCAGGTGTGGATACATCACTTGCATTTGTGGTCTAGGATCTCCTTGTGGGATTACCATAACCTGTGGCTGCCCGCCAAGCAATGTTTCGATGGGGACCAATGAGGTGGAGTTCTGAGAGTGATTTTACTACTACAAAAAGAGATTATGGGGTGTACCATCAGTCCCTGAAGGTTCACATATGACTTAAACCTTTCATATATATTTTTGCATACTCAAGGGTGCTTCTGGGCTGCCATATCTATACACACAAACGTCAACATATATATATATATATATAAAAAAATATAAATAAATAAATAAATAAATAAATGCTTCTAGAGTGGACTGTACGAAGCCAATTTTGTATTACCTGCAGAGGATCCTGCTGGAGGAGGGATGTGGAGATGGCTCTGTGGGAACAACCGTTGCAGTTTCTTTCCCCCCAGACAAGTAAGGCATGATCCTGTCGTCTTACCTGTCTGTGGGCACGCCAGAAATTTCGGACTAATTTTTTTTCACCTACCTCCCCTGTCAAGACAAGTCAGGCCATGGGCTATCTCTGTCCTGACAGTTTGGCATGTTCTCAGAGTCACTGGTTTTCCTTGTCCATCTTTCTATTCCTGTCCACATCCCTTCGGCTTCCAGACTGCTTCTCCTGCAGGGGACACAAATCTTGTATTTCTATGTGAATATACTGACATTTACAGGGGGGGACACAAACATTATCCGCAGAGCGCATGGCTCACCCAGCTGCCTTGCCAGCATGTTCATTATCAAGTGACACTGAATCCTCATTGAAGATGTGGCCTTTACACTTGATAACAGCCACTCTGTCCGGCAGCTGTGTGACTGTCAGAAATCTTTTAAACTTACAACGCTTGCGCCACTGGAGTGCCAGCTACTGAAACAAAACATCTGAGGCGCCATAGGGCCTAAGATCTTCTGTATTACCCCAACAAACATACTTGGAGTCGGCATGAATATTGGCTGTTTTTCTCTCAGTTCGCAGTACTATTAATGAGACTGCTGTTGCTGAGTGAGACGTCCAATGGGTTCAGCCTCTACTATGCCTTTTCCATCTATTACGGTATAGCCAGTGTACAATTTTCCCTCTCGGTGTTGTGGAAAGAACGAAAAAAAAATGAATTACCTCTTCCAATGGGTTGTTACCACCCTTTGGGGGCCTGCTGCAAAAGGTCTGACTCAAACATGTCATGCAATCATATTCGTCTCGGCTCCCACTAAATTCCACCATTCCAGCAACCTCAGCACCAATCCACCCTTTGTGCCTTTGGCGGGCACACCTGGTAAGAGTGTTGCTGGGTTTACAATATTACCCATTTTACTTGGTAACATCAATGCAAGTTCCCATTTAGTGAACTTGGCTGATGAATATTTTTCACATGTTTAGGCAGAATTTTAGGAGTGTCCAGACTATATGAGGAGCATAAACAGTTAAAACACACCCCAACACCACATTCTCAGTTTTGTTTACCAGTAGTGCTATGGCAACTACACTGTGTAGACAAGTAGGAAGTGCTCAAATAATAGGGTTTAATTGCACACTGCAGTACGACATTGGTCAGGCTGGCATCACCAGGTTTCTTACGTCACTATATCTGTCGCCCCCTCAGCAGGTCTAATATTCTAAATCACATGGTCCCTTGTGTCAGTTTTACCCATGGCAAAAGGCTGTAATCAGGCCTGTTTCTCCTTCTTTTTCCACATGGGTATTGTGATTGCACCTATTTATATGTAAATGCGTTTTACAACCCTTTTCATTCTTTGTATAAGGGGAATGCTTTGTGCATTACTTGGACTGCTTTTCACAAGATGGTGGCTGTGGTTGCCCTGGGTAACATTAGGAGCAATGCTTAAAGTTACTGGGACTTTGTTCAAGATTTACTGAAAAATATATTGTGACTACTCGCTTTACAGGGTACCGCATATTCACAATGGGTATTTTTCTCTGCTGGGAGTGCGACAGATTTTTCGAACTATTTTTCTATGATTTGTGGGTTTATGGTTACTAATGTGTCCCAGATTTCCCTCCCCCTCCCCCCCTTGTTCAGGCGCAACCGCAATCCGTCCTGAGATACCTTATGTCCTGCCTCAGGAGGATACACCAGAAGTTGTCTATCGCCAACTGCTGGTGCTGTGGATGAGGAAAGGACATAACAATAGATCATTAACCCATTGTATTGGTATTTACCCATTTGTGGGCCGTAAGGACAGTGTGCGATCTTGCAAGACCCGGGGGAGGGGCTTGGTGGCTTTCTGAGGTTTCTGGAACAGAAAAGTAGGGAAAGGAGAAAAAAAATTGGAAAAAGAGAGAGAAAAACTCAAAAAGGGTAGAAAATATTAATGACAGTAATGTGTACATTTATTTTCAACCGAAAATTTTTCTTTTATTTTGATGACACCAGGATTTAGCACTATGGGGGAATTGGCTCTCAACTATTTGGTTCTTACCCTTTTCAACTCCTGTTCTGATTTGTAAGCCCTCCCTTTCTTTCTGTTTCCCAGTGTGGTTGTGACTATGGGCTGTGTCTAGGGGTATTTAGCTAAAAGTTCTCTTTTGGGAACCTTGTTATTTCACTGGGTATTTTTCCAGCTCAACCTCAGATTTCGAATGGTGAGGCTGTACTTTGGGGCGCTATACTTTCTGTTTTTAACAGGGTTTCTATTGAAGCTATGGTTGCCATTGATCCTGTGTCCTTCCCATCTTTAGTTCAAAGGGAACTCGGTATTTGTGCTGTAGTTTTTAGCTACCTTAGATGATTTTGACTCTATAACAGTGGAATACAACATTAGCCTCTGAGGACTGTCCAGCATATCTTGCACTTCTTGTGTAAGATTTCTAGGAGTGTCCAGAAATACCCCATCAGGGGTGCAATAGATGACACATCCCATTTTACATAGTAAATCTCTACCCAGGAGGTTAGTCGGGCCGCTGCAGCCAACAGAAAAGAGTGTTTGGTATGCAGAGGCCCGCCTGTAACATCTGCTGGTTTCGTCAGTGGGTAATGCTGTATTTTTCCTGTTACCCCAATTGCTGCTACTAATTGCTTGGCACAACCTAGACCAGGAGGGAATGTTGTTAACGGGTTTGATACAAAAAGAACTTTATATTTAAACTATTCCACTTACCCATATCTGAGGCTCCTCCCTCAGATATTGTCTTATGTTACCTGGATGTGGGGTGTATGTGTGTCCTACTCCCTGTTTGCATATATGTGTCATGCTTAGGGCGGCGTTGGCTACTAGGTGGGGCTATGGCTATGTGTTGAGACCTACCTGTCTTCTCCCATTGTGTCTCTCAGTTACTTACATATGTGTTATGTTTTCTATGGTTATTTACCCTGCAATGTCTGGCTATGTGTCCATTGTTTCCACATTTGAAACATACTATTTGGTTTTGTCTTTCTGTCATAAATCGTTTGTCCAGATCAACAGCAGATTTCTTTAAAGTGTGTATTGACATCTGTCTGCAGTTGGGGTGAATGGTTTCTATGTTGGTTCTCAGATTTTCCCTAAGACCTTGTATCAGCACAGAGACAATCCCTCCCTTAAGATGTATGTTGTCCCTGGGGCTGGGGATACCAGAGTGTTTTGGCAACACCTGTAAAGCACGGTTGAAATATCCGCTGGTGGACTCACCATCTTTCTGTGTGATGGTGAACCCTAGGGTATTTTCAACTGTCGCTGGGAAATATACACCCAATTGTATATTTATTAGGCGTATATTTTCCTGGTTGCCCTGTTCAGTTAAAATCTTATCGCCCTCCACACCACTGTCTCGAATGAACTTCTGGACATCTATGTGTGAAGGGAGGCAAGCTCTCAACATGTATCGCCAATCCTTATTGGTGGGCTCATCTGAATTTTCCCTTACAAATTTCTGACACTTTGCCAGATCTTTGCTGGGATCAGGGAAATTTTTGATGATTGAATGACGTTCCAATCGTGTCCATGTATTGTGCATGTCACTATCCTTTACAGGCATTACCTCATCCCCGCCTCCCCGTCCACAAGGAGGTTCCACTGTGTGCAGAGGGTGGATCTGTATCCCCCCTGCACCATTGGACAACATCCCAGGAGCAACTATCTCTGTGCTGTGTTGTGTGTACTTACCTGTGTCTCCAATCGTGTTCCTGGCATCAGCCATCTCCTCGACCAGAACGGCAGCAGCAGCTTGGGCTGTCTCAGCCTCTCTCTCCTTTCCGCTAGCTTCGCAAGGGATGGCTGATGTCAGGAATCTCCCTTGTGGATCTGTATCTTGCTTATAGGGGGTAAAAACAGCGTACAAGTTAGCAATGGATACATTATTACTCATGTCTTTCTTATGAGTCATTAACCCCTTCGGCACATATGGGGGTGGGGGAGCTGATTCTATTGTGGCAGCGGTTGTAACGGTTGCATTTTTATTGTGGCTGGTTGCATCAAGTATTGCCAGACCTCTGGTTCCCCATTGTTCCTGTCCTTCCTTCTGCCACAATTTAAGAATATCTATATGCTTCACTCTCTCCTTACGACTGGAGAGTAGGCATATTTCATCTTTTACTGCTGATAAGATTTCTGGATCGAAGCTACCAACACTGGGAAATTCTAACTTGCTGCCTTGTGTCATTTTTCTCCATTTATTTTGGTAAACAACTGCGAGTTCACCGTGCTTACAGCACATCATAAAAGCAGCCGATCCTTTTGGCCAGCTTGCTTCCTCCCTAACATGCACGTTATCACAGCGTGACCCGTTATTACCCATAATTACAGGAATAAACGTTCACAGCTTAATAGATATCGGTGGGTTATTACTTATCTGAGAGCTCCCCAACCACTCACTTCTACAGCTTCCTAGAACATCCCACAGTCAAGCAGGTGCGAAGGATACGAGGTACGATACTCAATCACCAAGTCTTTCAACTAGCAGCGAACTTCTAGCCAACTTGCTTGGTGCGGCACAATTTTTCCAGGGTATAACAAACTTGTTTTCCTATACCCCCAAAAATTGGATTTCTAAAGTAGCTAATCGGAAACAAGTGCGTTCCGATGTATCTTCTTGTACCCTCCTAGCGGAATCAATTCCACTGAAGGGGCAGTTCCTATGGGCACGTCGTCACGTGAACCCGGTCCTAACTGGACTGTCCTACACTGGACTACACTGCGCTTGAGTCGTGTCGTCACACACCCGTTCGCCTCAGTTATGTTTCACACTGGGCGCTGGTTACACCTTGGTCTTATGCATATATTTGAAATATTTCTGTACAGAAAATCTTCCCAGGCTGGTAGCTTGTCACTAGATACTTATGCAGGTATAAATCCCTTATAATACGCTATAGGAATCTATTAAAATAATGCTTGAGTTGCTTGCTTAATGAGAAAATGAACAAAAAGAAAAAAACTTATTTTCTCTTTATTTAATCACCACCTTATCCACAGTATATTGCTATACTGTTTAAATAAAGCTAGTGGTTCAATACTGTTCACCTTTGAGTTCCTATGTGTGCTGCATGTGCAGTACCAATGAACAGCCACGTGTGTACATGCGCTGTTCACAGGCCGCCGATGAATCGGCCACCCACGTGTTCTATAGTATATTTGCAAGGTTGCACTCGGGTTTCGCTATACGCAGTAATTGCGCCTAAATGTGGAATAAATCCCTTAACTCCGTCCGAAAGTTACGTATCAAGATGCGAAATAAATCCCGCACTTAATCCGTAAATCTCGTACAAAGATGCGAAAATTTCCCGATATGGGCACGTGCGCGCGCACCTTGCGTAATACACAATAGACGCTTTACGTTACTGCAAAAAGGCCCAGGGCTTGTCACCACGTGGCGGAGTCCCTGGTTTTGCAGTAACTAACAATAAACAATTATAGTTTTGCACAGAGGGGATCCTCTATGTACTATAATAAACACAGACTCCACGTGTGCGAACCTTATCGCACGTGGTACATATACTGTAATGAACAAGCAACTCAAGACACTATACCCCGTTAAACTACTTGTGGCAGGCAGAAGTACAGTTTACTAAACACTTAATATATGCTTTAAACACGTGGCTTTCACTTATTGTGCTCCGGGTTCAACGCTAGCACTTCCCGAACCCCGCACCGCCGCGGACCCGGCCTATCCAGCAATGGATAATACTTCCACCCTTTTGCTGGTATAGGTCGGGTCGCACGCCTGGTACTGAGTTCTGGAATGTGGAGCGGACGGACGCGCCCCCAATTGTTAATGACGATTAAATATGACCAGAGAGTCAATAAGTGAAAAGCGCTGGTTACGTAATAAGTCCGCAACCAACGTACCCTTTATACCTAACTACGTGCGAACAAAGCGTAGCGCAGCGTAGCGTACCTTTTATTGTATTATGTACACCAAGAACCAATACCTTAATCAGAGATTTCTTCGCAGTACTTTGTCTCTAATCTGCGAATATACCTTATCGGACTGTGTCCGTAATATACCTTGTCGCTATTATGCGAATAAACAGACACGACCACTGTATATAAATAAGGAGATAAGAACTCCGTGAAAAGGTTGTATTTAAGTCCCTAATGGACAAAAGGGGGTTACAGAAATAAGAATAAACAGGTATAACAAGTAATACAATATACTAACAATGAATACTAAACAGGCTCTGCTAAGGGGAAAGAATACAGATACAAGACACAACCAGCCAACTATACAATAAGTATAAATACCGTTAATGCAACCGTTACCCGTCTCATCAAATATGCGAAGTGCAGTCCGGTCAGAGCTCACTATCGTTCAGGGCTGAACTATAGTCCGGTAGAAAAGTCATGGGAAGGTAGATGTGCCGAAGAGACTTTGGCTGCTCTGGGTCGCCTATCTTATAGGGTCAGAAGGGGGAGGTCAAAGGCCATTCCCATTGGTCAGAGATTTGTATGTCAGGTCCACTGTGATCGGGGGGTAAGATGATACAACTGGTTTGACTAGGTGCAGGGGAGTGAACTTTAAGAGTCCTTTGATGGTTTCGGCATCAGCAGTGATAAGAACCAGTTTCATCTAAATTCCTTTGTTACATACTTTCAACAGAAACTGTCTCTGGAATATGGATTATGTTCATAACTATCGGGCCGTGTATATTGCAAAATATTCGCAATGACCGGAATACTGTGCATAATGAACGGAACGGAACGGTACTAAACATGATACAGACAGATGCGTGCAGGGCTAACTAAGCTATGTGTGGCGTTCTAAACCTTTAACTATATTTCATTTAGTGTAAGTATGTTATTATGAATTTATGTGTGATAGTATGGCTACTCTTCTGGTCCACTTTGTCACACATACTCGGGTATGGAAACTTTATTTGCGCAACTCTGCGAACCAAAATGGCGGCCATACTATCCTAAAATGGCGTGTGTGTAACTCGACTTCCATAGATGAGACACAACCTTAGGTTGTTAATAGCAACGGGGGAAGGTGAGTAGCAGATGGTAATTGGCAGTCTCGGAATGGTACTGAGCGCGGCGTCACGCTAACTCAGATGTACTTTGAACAGATCTTCAGGTACCCCTTTAGATGTTAAGAATGTGTTGGTTTTCGGAGGAGCTGTGGATGGTGCATGTAGGTAAGCCAGGTAAGCTAGTGCACCCACCGATGTTTGCTGTGCGTGTGTGGAGACACAACGCACAGCACCTCGGTCCTTTGGTGACTGCCTGTTTCAAGGATGTGGACCGCGCCGCCTGAGTCACCTTCGGTCACTCGTGCGCCGCGCACCGACCTCCTTGCCTGGGAGTCCTCCTGCCTCTCGTCACACTGGACTACCTCCTACTTACCCGTCCTCACAGTAACTGCGTCCGGCTGTCTTAGCTTCCGCTCCGTCTCCGTTCTGCTTGCTGCTTGTCAGTTTGCTGCAGCACCGCGGGAAATTGCGGGATGGTTTGATGTTCTCCTCTCTGGTGTGGAACAGTCCAAATGTCTAATGGATATCACTCCAACGCGTTTCGGCCTTACTAGCCTTCTTCGGCTTAGCTCGTCTTGCCCACCAATACAATGGCCGCCGCCGCCGTGAGAGCGTCCACTAGCAGTGCCGCGCAGCCCAGTTCTGCGCATGCCGCGCAGCCCAGTTCTTTTTGTAATACACTCAGGGTGCCCCCTCCCCTCGATTCTGGAGCCCCTGGAAGGCTGCCTAAAGCTGTCTATTGGCAGAGCCAGCCCTGGCTATGTGCCCCATGGAGGTGCCCAGCACTCCTGAATGCTATGTGCCTCATTGGTGTGCCTAGCAGGTCTAGCAATATTGGGCCATCCCAACATTCTCCCACACCAATGGAGAAATGAAGTAGCGCTTACCAATGAGAAATAATCAAAGTAAAAATCATTTAATTACATATAAGATAAACATAATTCATATACACATTTAAACAATAAAATGGTACCATAAATATGGGGGGATAAAACCTCTCAAAAGGTCCTCAATGTATGCCAATGTAATTGAAAAAAAGGGGATGAATGGGATCCGCTCCTATTTGTGCCGTCTGGGTACAGTCCCGAATGGAACAATAGAGTCCTTTTGGACTGGGGATGTTGGGGGTTTATTTTCCACTGGATTCGATAATACACACAAGATGAAGGTATATTTACCACTGTATATCCCTTGGGAGATTTGTATCCATGTAGGACTGCTGTAGCAAGCTGTTTTTCTCCGTTTGAAGGGTGGAGGTAGATGAAATTTCCTCCTGGGTAGGAATCACGATGAATGTGGAAAAGCAGGGTGACAATGTCCCGGACAATTTGTATTCCAACAATAGCGATTGGAGACGGCTGGTTGGATCCTGATGCATATAAAATAACGATGGCAGTGAGGGGCTGTGAGAGGGAGCAGCTTCCAACGCGTTTCACTGCCTCTAGGGGCAGCTTTTTCAAGGATCGAGAGAAAACCCTTGCATTGCTACACACACCGGGACAGGTGAGCCCATTGCCATCCAGTGTGGTGACAACATACACAGCACACATAATTAAACTAAAGTGGGGAACATAGCTAAAAGTGATGTTGCTCAATCAGTTATGTATTTATATTTCGCAGGAATTGGAAAAAAACTACCTTAATATTCAGTGTAACTGAAGTCCTGTACAGAAGGAGCCGGGCTCACTCAGGCTGGGGTTGGCGATCGAATCGCCAGCCGCCAGCCTCCGCAATCTGTGAGCCGCCGGAAGGGGGCGCGTGCGCATGAGGCGCTCGTGCACCTTGCTCTGATGAATCTCCCCGTCGGTCCCTGCCGCCTCACCACCGGTCTGCATCGGTTGCCGCTTTCTCCCCGCACCCACACTAACCCTTCCGATCCCCCAGTGACTGGGACTCGCGTGTGTGTGAGATGCTCCCGCATCCCAGTCAGATGGTGAGCGCCGGAGCTGAATAAAAAGGGCTCCATCTGTATCGGGAGCCATTTATAAATCTTGAAAAACCAGATGCACCAAGCTCCATAAAATGATAAAGTGGAGAGTGTTAAATAACCAGCCAATCAGCTCCTACCTGTAATTTCTCAAACCCAGCCTGTAACATGGCAGTTAGGGGCTGATTGGCTGGCTGTTTACCACTCTCCACTTTATCTCTTTTTGAAGCTTAGTGCATCTGGCCCCAAGAGAGATAAAGTAGATAGAAATAAAGTACCAAGCAAGCAGATCCTAACCAACACTTTAGATGCAGTGTTTAGCAAAAATGACAGTGAGAAGCCGATTGGTAGTTTATCTCTCTCCATTTTATCACTCTTTTACTCTTTCATATCTGGACACCCAACTCGGTGTATTTTATTAGGAATATTTGAAAAGCTCATAATACAAAACCTGGAACCCCTCCACTGACTGGGTAGAAGACAGACCACATGTTTAATTCCATTTGGGGCAGTACGGATGGTGTAATGGTTAGCATCACTGCCTCACAGCGCTGAGGTCATGGGTTCCATTCCCACCATGGCCCTAACTGTGCGGAGTTTGTATATTATCCCCGTACCTGCATGGGTTTCCTCCAGGTGCTCCCGTTTCCTCCCACAATCCAAAAATATACTGGTAGGTTACTTGTCTCCTAACAAAATTAACCCTAGAATGTCAGTGTGTGCGTGCAAGTGCGTAAATACCATAGGTGCAAGGGGTGCAACTGCTATGGGGCCCAGAGCCCATCTTTACTGTCTAAGTAATGTATTTTACATACATTTATGACCATCAGTTGATAAATATGGGCCCCTTTCAAACTTTTGCTATTTGACCTATGAATAACTAGTTACGCCCCTGTGTGCATTTACATGTGGTCAGAGCCGGTGCCCAAACGGGGGGAGGGGGGGGGGCGTTCCTGCACTCTCCCGCTCTACAGGGGGGAAGATGCGGGGAAAGAGGGAGCAGTGTCTTGCTCCACAGGGGGGTTGAGATGCGGCAGCTCTCCATGGGGGGGGGGGGGCGGCGACGGGAGATGTGGTGATGGCCACAGCCGCTCTCTATGGCAGGGCGGCGGGGGGAGATGCGTCACTCCATGTAGGGGGAGAGGGAGACGCTCACCTTGAGCTTGATCCGGGTGCTGCTCCTAAGTGCCCGCCCTCCAGTGGCCGGCGCCCTAGGCAAATACCTAAGGCTGCCTAGTGGTGGCGCCGGCCCTGCATGTGGTAGGGAATATAGATTGTAAACTCCACTGGGGCAGTCAATGTTCAAATAAGAAACTGTTAATAAATAAATATAAAAAATACATTTTATGTGGAGGTTCCAAAGTGTGATTCTGTGCTACTTGTAGTTGTTACCGGCGTCTGCTTCACATCTGCATGAAACATATGATTATTTGTCTTTTACCCATAACAGGCAGATATGTGGAACCATTAGGGGTTAAGATAAATGTACCTGTGTAAACAGAGTAATCTTTCCCCATGGCTGGATTATAGGGAGGACAAAGGATTTCAGTTCCATGTAAAGTTATCTCTCAGTGCAGTTTATCACAGTTGGCATGGAATACAGAAAGTTCTGTTTTCAGAAAGCTGAGATCAGGACTACCTCACTATGGGGGAGAGCTACACGTTCCCTTATCATTATAATCCAATTAACACAAGGATGTTCCATATAAAGAGACCTTTATGCCACCGTTAAGGCTGCAGATTGTTGTCCCTAGGAAAGACTTTATAAAAGTCCTTTATATGATTTACGTTGGTCCCCTTAGAACTGTATGGCTTCTTCTCAGCAACTAATGCTCCGGATGCCGTGATCTCACTAAGCATCTCACCTGGCATAACCCTCGAAATTCCAGTTTCACTGTGTAACGTCACCATTATATATCAGATTTATCTATGGCTACGTATTCCAGGCACCAATAGATATTTACATTGTTAATGGGATCTGCAGCCATCCTTGGGATACCAGATGGTAAAATTCATAACTAGCTTGATGATTGAAAATATCTATCTGTCTGTCAGTCCGTCCGTCCATCCGTCCGTCCGTCTATCTATCTATCTATCTATCTATCTATCTATCTATCTGTTTAGCTATCTATCTGACCTGTGCTGCGGTATAAGTCCAGCGGTGATGTATTATGCTGTGCTGCCATATAAGTCCAGCAGTGGTGCCATATATGTACACAGGTGGTGCTGTATAAGTCCAGTGGTGGCGCTGTACAAGTCCAGCAGCGGTGTCCTGTGCTGTGCTGAGATATAAATCCAGCAGTGGTGCCATATAAGTACAGTGGTGGTGCCGTTCAAGTCCAGCAGTGCTGCTGTACAAATCCAGCTGTGGTGTCCTTGCTGTGCTGCCATATAAGTCCAGTGGTGGTGTCCTGTGCTGTGCTGCCTATAAGTGCAGCAGTGCTGCCCTGTGCTGCTGTATAAGTCCAGCGGTGGTGTCCTGTCCTGTGCTACCGTGTAAGTGCAGCGGTGGTGTCCTGTGCTCTCCCGCCCTGTGCTGCTGTATAAATTCAGCTGCAGTGTCCTGTCCTGTGCTGTGCTGCTGTATAAGTCCCCAAGGAGAGTCAAAGTGTGTCTGCAGTCGCAATGTCTAGGCCTGACCTTCCTAACACTGTACAGGAAAAAGAGACGCTATCCACCATTTGCACCCCTCTGCAAGTGCTGTGAGGAGCAGCCAGTCCAGTTGCTGACATTGAGATTGAGCATGTCACTGTATAAATTCACCAGGATGAGGAGGATATTGGTGTAGTTGAGGAGGAAGTTGACAATGAGGCTTCTGATGGTGATGTGGTTTTTTGAATCAGGCACTGGTGGAGACAGTTGCTGGCCATGGGATGGGATGAAAAAGCCCATTGTCATGCCTAAGAAAAAGACCCAAAAATGTACCTCTTCGATTGGGATTATTTCTATCCAAATCTGGACAACAACTGTCTCACCATATGTAGTCTTTATAAAAGCATAATCGGTAGGGGTAAGGATCCTAACAACCTAGGAACAAGCTCCCTTATACGTCACCTGCAGCGCATTCATCATAACTCATTGTCAAGTTCAGAAACTTTGGCTAAGAGCATAAGCAGTCCAGTGACATCTAAATTCCTTTTACCTGTTGTATCCAAGCACCTACAATCCACCAACTTCCTCATTGTCAATTTCCTCCTTCATCATGATCGGTGGTAGTCCTGCAGGCCATGTCACTGGCATGACTGACTCCTCTCCTATCCGGGATTCCTCCGGAGGATCCTTGAGTGCTACGCTTACTGCTGCTGCTGCCGCTGCTGCTGCCGCTGCTGTGAGTCAACCGTTATCCTAGAGAGGAAGTCGGAAGACCACTTCTACTACTTTAACTAAGCAATTGACTAGCCCTTCATTCTCTGCCAGGATTCAAGAATGGTCAATCTGTATAAATCAGAACACTACATTTTGGACACCATGCTAAATCCTAGGTTTAAAGCCTACGTTGTATCTCTCCTTCTGGCGGACATGAGTCTGCAGAGGTGCAAAGATCTGCTGGTGAAAATATTGTCAGCTCAAGCGTAACGTGACATGGCAACAGCTCCTCCTTAATTATCTCCCTCAACTGGGGCTGAAAGGAAAAAACTGCATTTTCATAGCGGACAGTTAGGAGCAAGTTTGGTCATCTGATCGTCTAGACTGAGGGAGCTGCCTACAATTACTGACATGTCTACAGTCACTGCATATGATGCTGTCACCACGGCGGAGAATTATATCTTTGACAGCATCCAAGTCGGCAAGTCAGACCGTCTGTATCTATGCTGGCAGGAATAAGAGGCAATTTGGAAGTCCGTGCACAAACTGGCTTTATATGACCTAAGTTGTGACCCCCCTTCCCCCTCCAGTATGTATGCCAAAAGTGTTTTTAGTGCAGCCGGGAACCTGGTCAGCGATCAGCATGGGTGTGGTACAGGGGTCCGACAGTCAGGACAGTCATTAGTGCGACGACGGTATCCCGACTGGCCGGACTCAGACAGCATGGGGAGCGTAACTAAGCCCCTTGTGGGCTCGCTGCACTCGCTAAATGAGCCACCTATTCTATTCTCCCTCTATGGGGGTCATGGACCCCCATGAGGGAAAATAGCAGGTTGCCGTCGGGAACCCAGCTGTCTGTGTTTTGACAGTCGGAATCCTGACGTCGGGTAAATGCCTGTCGGGATCCCGACTGTCGGGATCCCGTCCGGCACCCCTCAGCATAGGAGGTTGCTTCCACAAAATATGGAGAAGATGATGTTCATCAAAATTAATGGTACTCTTTACCTAGAACGGCGCCAGCGATTAAAATCGCGGTCGTCGTGGGTAAAAATCGCGGTCATCGCGGTAATCGCGGGCATCGCGGGTAAATCGGGGTGGCCACGATGCCCGCGATGACCGCGATTACCGCGATTTTCCCATAGGGAACAATGTTAAAAAGCCTGATTGACCGCGATTTTACACTTAAATGCCTCAATGGACCCGATTTGGGCATAGAAATCAATGTAAAATGGGCCACACAGCCCAAATAGGGCCAATTAACCGTTAAATGTCCCCCCCAATTTTTAACGCCACCCCACGATCCACGCCAACCCGAAGCGTGGCGAGCGCAGCGAGCCCGCGAGGGGCGGCGGTACGCGTCCTCCAACCTTTTCATGCCCTACTATCCACTAGGGCGTGGTGTGAGAATATAATAGTGTGGCGAGCGCAGCGAGCCACCGAGCCCGAAGCGTGGCGAGCGCAGCGAGCCCCGCGAGGGGACGCGGATACCTTCACAGGTAGACGCGTCCCCTCGCGGGCTTCACAGGTGTCCGCGTCGCCACGGACACCTGTGAAGCCCGCGAGGGGACGCGCATAACTGTGAAGGTATCCGCGTCCCCTCGCGGGGCTCGCTGCGCTCGCCACGCTTCGGGCTCGGTGGCTCGCTGCGCTCGCCACACTATTATATTCTCACACCACGCCCTAGTGGATAGTAGGGCATGAAAAGGTCGGAGGACGCGTACCGCCGCCCCTCGCGGGCTCGCTGCGCTCGCCACGCTTCGGGTTGGCGTGGATCGTGGGGTGGCGTTAAAAATTTGGGGGGACATTTAAGTGTTAATGGGCTCTGTGGGCCATTTAACATTGATTCCTATGGCCAAATCGGGTGGATTGAGGCATTTAACAGTAAAATCGGGTCCATCGCGCCTTTTAACATTGATTCCTATGGGAAATCGTGAGCATCGCGTCGCGGGCATCGCGGGTACATTTATGGCCGGATGCGACGCGACCGACACGATTTTCATGTTTAACATTGGTTGCAATGGGAAATCGCGGGCATCGCGTCGGTCGCGTCGCGGCCATACATAAATGTACCCGCGATCACCACGACGGGCGCCGTTCTAGGTAAAGAGTACCAAATTAATTATAAATTCCTCCAGAAAGAACAGCAATTGCCTCCAGAAAGTGCAGGGGGACCTGTGACGGTGGAGGATTTAGTACTCTGTGACGATGAGGATGTGTGATACCCGGCAGCTCTGGGTATGGAAGCGGAGGAAAGAAGGGTACACCAGGTCATCCCATCACAAACAGCAAGCAGTTTATATAAAAGTCCAGACCGGGTTATCACAAAAATCACATTTGAACCATTGTCCTTCTCCTCCAGCACAACCTTCATTTAGATTATATCAACTTGCATTAGGTCAGCATTTCCCTTCACTCTCAGTATGAACCATGACGGAATATCAATACATTTCCAGGGTATCCTGGGACCAGTAGTGCTACAGCAGCCTACTAGGACTCTCCTTTTTTGGTGTGTTCTATGGTTGGTGACTATTTGTTGGTGGCTCTCTGCAGCCTATATAAATGGGATCTCTCATGGACTCGTCACTGGGGCCTTTTGCCTCGTGTGGTTTCCTACCACTCACCCAGATAGTCCCCTCCTGAGACTCACACCTCTCGTCCTGCTGCTAGGATTCCCCTGAATGTGGGGATCCCCCTTGGTACTTCCACTGATCTCTTCATACTGTTGCCCTCACACTGCACTCTCTCTCTGCATAATGTCAGGGACCGTGTGTAGCCTCCAAAGTCCCAGGACTGGCTTCTCTGTCCTGGACACTAGCCTGTGTCTTCCATCCTCCACTCAGCTCACACTGAACTACTGCTTGTCCTTTTTCCTTTGTTCTAAAACTTCTTGTCCATCCTCTGTATATCCAAGAAACTGGACAAACTTCATATATGCCCCAACTCACTGATATGGCCTTTGGTTAAAAAAAAAAAACGGTACTTGTGTACTAGCATGGCGCCCATCGCATCGCAGACCATAAGGCGTGCGATGGTATGCGATGCGATGTTATGCAATTTTAAATTGTATACCATTGAATTGTATGCCATTGTATGCCATTCTATCGCATATACAATGGTATGCGATTTAAAATTGTATAAGCACCCTAATGGGGGCTTACAATGTTAAATGCACCCCCACGCCAACCCCACTATGAACGTGAACCCGAAGTGTGGCGAGCGTAGCAAGCCCGTGGGGGGCGGCGGTACACGTCCTACGACCTTTTCATACCCCCACTATCCACGTCGGCATGGTGCGAGCGCAGCGAGGGGACGCGTAATACATGTGAAGTAATATGCGTCCCATCTTCATGCTCGGTGGCTCGCTGCGCTCGCCACACTATAAAAAATCAACTCCACGCCGACGTGGATAGTGGGGGTATGAAAAGGTTGGAGGACGCGTACCACCGCGGGATCGCTGCGCTCGCCACGCTTCGGGTTCACGTTCATAGTGGGGTTGGCGTGGGGGTGCATTTAACATTGTAAGCCCCCATTTGGGTGCTTATACAATCAAACATTGTATAGGGGGTTATACAATTTAAAATCGCATCGCTGTACATCGGGTGTATGCCATGCGATGCGATTATAAATTGTGTGACCAAATATCGTGGGCGCCGTGCTAGTACACAAGTACCAAAAAAACTATTTCCTTGTTAACCCCTGCAGTGTCTGCACCTTAGCTTAAGTCTGGGATGCACCTCTTTTCTTTGCATTATGTGCTCTTTGGAGCATTGCCAGATACAACGCTGTGACCTAAACTCACACCTGCCCGTATCAATCTCCAGGATGTCTTCGTCAACTCAGCCAACTATGAGCATCCATTTTTTTTCCTCAGCTCCTCCTCTTTGCCAGCTCCTACACACATGCAGTGACATTACCTCCTGCCTCCTGCGTAGTGCCTGCAATCTCCACCACCAACATCTTTTTTCAGAAGGACAATTCTATCTTACACCTCTTTTCTTTGCATTATTTATCTCTTTGGGCCTAGTTTTTTGGGCCTAGTTTTAAAACTGCCATCCTGTCTGCCACTGCAGTGCCACTCCTAGATGTGCCACCTGCGTGTGCCTCCCACTTGTGTTCCATAGTCATCCAGCTACCTCAGTGCTACCTTTTGACCTAAAAACAATATTTTGAGGTGAGTGGGAATTTAGGTTAATATTACTGTAGGAACAATGTGATTTTAGATGTTTATGATTTTATAAAAAAAAAAAATACAAATAGAAAAGCAAAACCCAAAAGGGTGGTTTTGTCAAAAAAACAATCCAGATCCAAAAAATGAAAGGAGATCCAGATCCAAAACCAAAACACGAAACCCAAAAATTGACCGGTGCCAGTGGCACAACTACAATTTGTGTGCCCCCCCCCCCACCACCACCACCACTAAAATTTGTGCGACCCCACCTCCACCCTCACCCCCTCCCTGCTGCATCTTCCACCGCCGCTGACGATCCATTGCTACTCTGTTGCAATCCCGGCTTTCTGCTGTCTGCAGTCCCGGTGCTCCTGCTCCTCCTGTTGGAATGTCACTTACAAAATGGCCTCCACCTAACAGCAGACCATTATTTAGGATGCAAGAGGAGGTTGCCACCTCCTCTAGCATCCTTAATAACTGTCTGCTGTGAAGGGGGCGGCCATTTTAAAAGTGACATTCTAACAGGAGGAGCAGGAGCACCGGGACTGCAGACAGCAGTCAGCCGGGACCGCAACGGAGCAGCAACGGATCATCAGCGGCGGCTGCCCCATTAACAATAGCTTCTGCAGACCCCGCGGCGCCCAAACTTACCTAGCGCCTCCAAGCCACCATGGGGTCTGCGGAGCTATTGTCATGCCACTGCCCGGTGCACATCTCTAGTTCTCCATCCATAAGGAAAAAGTATCCGTCCAATATCCTGTTCTGCACAATATAAACAAGCATTTCTCTGCATACTGAGGCATAGATACAGTAAGTTACTTATTCCCCCATAAAGAATCTTTAACATATTTTTGTAAAATACCAGATGACATTGTCTGCGGTACTTCCTAATACAGCGGTATCACCTTAGAGACCTATAACTGCAAATTACAGGGAAAAAAAGGTTTCACATAACATGGGTGTATAATCGGGGGGCAAAGGGCAAATGTAAGCACTTACCCCCCACTTACCACTTAAGCACTTACCAACAGCATGAGTCATGTATACACTGTAAGAGTCATACAAGTTGTAAACCCACCCACCCCCCCCACCCCCCTCCTTGTGTGCCCAAACATTTAACCGGTTACTCCAAACCTATAAATAATGGAAAATTGCACCCCGTGGGGTGCGATGCAACAAGCATTAAATAATATCTTACATTTCAATGGCAACAGAAAGGAGGGGGGGGGGGGGCTCCTCCTCCTGAATATTGACGTGGGCCATATGAAAGGGTGTATAAATCACTTAACAGTCCATGTTGTACCCCCTTTAACTCATAGCGGTGATTTAAGCCCAGCAGCTCCTTGTATGAGAACAAACTGATTATTTTCACTGGAATCCATTCAGAAAATAACCCACATAAAACCTTGTATTGTGCGGAGAATGAGAACAGAACTGGCTGCACTTACAATAATTACTGTCATCTGTCTGCCAAGTGCGGTGGTTTGTTACGATTAGTGGTTGAATGAATAGGTAATAAGTAATAAAATATACATTTGTTAAATGACTACGGCCAATTACAATAGTGGCTACAGTTGTAGTAATGTGTTTTTATCATCAAGTAGCTCGGATCTCCGAATAGGTCCCGTGCTCGGCGAGAAACCTTGTAATTATAGGATCGGGTTCCCCCCTCCGCTGTCATTATCGGTGACTTAAATCTCTGTCACGAGGAAAATAGAAACGCTCGTTCTAATCTCCCATGCAGAGTAATGCCAGTATCCCTGATCAGTAGGGAATAATAAAGCAATATTTACATGGATGTAATATTATATTATTCCAAAGAGCGGCTAAAACACCTTTGATCGATAAAATAAGTTGCAGGGGTTTAATTTCTTAGAAGGGAATTCTATTGAAGATTGGGTGTTGCTATGGGTAACCAATGAGATCATTTTATCTTGTAGGTAGAAGGTGCTAACTAAATATATAAGCAGTAGATTCTTATTAGGGATGGCCGTCAACAATCGATGATTCAAAATCATTGATGGTTGATGGCCGTTGTCGAATAATTTTGAGCATTGATGGGGGATCAGGCGGTTTCCATCCATCGGTGACACAGCAAAACCGATGTTTGCTTTTTCAAGGTTCCGAGACACGGAGCATATCTCCGCCCTCCCTGAGAATCCTGAAGCCTCGCTCCTGTGGTCTGATTGGCCCACGGCTCGTCACTCAAAGAAAATGGATGACCATCGATAGCTAAAACGATCGTTGGTCATCCATCACATAGTTTGTTACTATCGATGGCTCGTTGCAGTTTCACCATCAATGGCAACCACCAGTGGCCATCCTTAATTCTGATTGGTTGCTATGGGCAACATTGCATCTTTAATAGAACTTCCATTTAAATAAACCCCACAATGTTCAGTTGGAATTTTATTGTACTTCAGTTTTGGTTTTATTAAGAGTTGACAGCGTTTAAGATGACAGTTGATAGGCCAAGACCAAAAGGCCAGCATGCATAAGTCCGATGACACAAAAGGACGAATCAAAAAGTCCCCATGGAAGTGGTTGACACAGGAAGAGGTTGACATGAGTTGCTCAGATTTTTTTAAGACAATTTTGAAGATTTGATCACGTCGACTGCCTATTAGTTTACTGCTGGGCCCAGCACACTTTACCGTTCACAAAAGAAATCCCAAAAACCTACGGTCAACCTTGTCATGTGTCAACCATTGTCACGTCCATCTTTTGCATCTGTCAGCTTTTTGTCTATGTCAACCATGTGTATGTGTTGACCAAAAGGTGTCAGCCCATTGATTGTCCACCTACCGACCGTATACCACCTAGAATACCTGTAATATTTCTGCACATTCATGGACATGAAGAATTCAGCAAAAATTGAGCAAGTTCAAAAAGTTCATCCATGTTCCAGGTTTCCAAAGTTTAAATGACATATTATTATGTATTATTTTCCATGTCAGTAGAAAACCCAATCTACAGTATAATATGAACTCGGTTTCTAATACTGTTAGTGTGCCCATACCGAACAATCCACAACCATACAGAGGCCCTTATTCTGATTGGTGCGGCCAGAGCCGATTATGCGGCCAGGACCGTGCGTGCGAAACCCCGCCTTCCATACGGATCGCCAACTCCGTCCGTACGCGGTAAGAAGCTGGCCGAACGGACCGCACGTGTATTTTTTTACGGAATATGCCTCCTCCATCTAAGGGAACCTCCCCCATCATTCGATGGTCGCAGACCATCGAATGCAGGACCGAGTGCTCCACCAGCACCCGCAACCTCAGACCACACGGGCATTTTTCCGTGCAAAAGCAGGGATCTGGGCGGGCAGCTGACATCCGGCGATGTCATATGTCCGCCCCCTACACGTGCGTCACGGCCGCATTACCATACGTACGCCCAGCGTTTTCATGGGAACTCCCATGAAACGCGGGGCGTATGCATATGGTAATGAGCCCAAATAGCCCTTCACGCCCCTCTCCACCCCCTGTTCGGAGTGTTCACATATCATGCGGGATTTGGCCGTACGCCCCGCTCGCACATGCGCAGAGACGCCTCTGCACATGCGCAGACACAAAACATCGGCGGCCCGAACGCACACGGATATATCCGCACCGATCAGAATAAGGGCCAGAGTCTGAGGAACTCTTACCGGCCAAATTCCATCAAAAATCAAAATAGAATACTACTAAATTGCAGAAATTATTTCAATTAATTTACACAAATGTGGAATAATGTAAATAAGAGGAATACTGTTAGACAGGAAATCCAACAATGTGTAATTAGGGGGAAAGTAAAGTATTTTTGTGTGAAAAAATCACCTTTTATCAATACTTGACAGTATATTAATTACATATCCTCATCTCATAGAGCTTACATCCAATTTGGCATTTGATGTGCCATTTCTTACATGGGGGGCAGGAGAATAAAAAAAAAAATCTAAAGAATTGGAGGCCACTAATTGGATGAGAAAGCTCTGTCAGCCAATCAGCAGCCTCCCATTATTTTGTATGTTTTTTAAAAAAATCCCCTGCCCACCACTCCCACGGGCGATACAGAGTGGGTAGAGTGCCTCTCCTGCCCAGCACTCCCCCGCTCTGCAGATAGGTGTGTGCTGGAGTGCGGCACTGCTGGCACACACCTACGCACCGTAATGGATGTGATACATTGCGGGTGCGAAAAAGCCATTGACGTTCCGACCTCCGACTCCAGTCCAATGCAAACATGTGATTTGGGATGATTTCTCTCGATTTCTCGGACCAATCCACCACAATCGTAGAATCGGGTACAAATCAACCCAGCAAGGGTTCTAAACAATGCCACTTTGGCAGGTATTCAATGCTGTTTGCGAGTGGTGACAGCGAGCAGGGCTTCCTGCTCGCTGTCACTACTCACCCAGACAGCATTCAACACAGCCTCCGCATCCGCCAATTCCCCCTCGCTCCGTTTTTTGAGCGAGGGGGAATTGCCGGATGCGGCTCCAGAAGCAGCGAGACCCGCGGCTAAAAACTGCGAGTAGCCGCGGGTCCGTCCTGTGACGGCAAGGATTTCCCCAGAACGTTGAATAGAGCGAGCGGTCGGTGCGGGGGTTAAACAGCGAGGATCGTTGGTTTTCTGCAATCCTAGCTGTTTAACCCCCTCGCCGGCCCCTTTGTTGTTATGTAGTCCATACACTACAACAGCTATTATGATGCGAAACAGGAAAGCACAGCAGATATATGTTAAACAAGGAGAGAGCAGCAGGTAGCTTTGATATCTGCTGCGGAACCCCTGTAATACTTCCAGGGGATACTTACTATATAAATGGGAAACTGAGGGGGAAGAGTGCAGGAACATATGTAGTGGGAGGTGAACAGGGTGCAGGGCTGGCCCCAGAGAAGGCGCCAATCTACAGTCACTAGCTATACACTGGAGGGGCCAGAGTTAGGTGCAGGGGGTCCTGGAGGTGGCTGTAGAAGGGCTTTGGGGAAGGAGGAGGTGGAGCAACTGGAAAGGGAGTTGTCTCCATCCTGACGCTACCCATTTTAACTATAGATCGCAGCTGCACTGCGCTCCAGTGTCACCTATGTTTGAAGGTGACAGCATCCTCCCATTTAAGTATTCAGATCTGGCTGAGCCCATGTCTACTTAAACAAGTCCTTGTTAGACCAAACAGCATTCCCGTTATTGTGAAGCCACTCCCTTTACTGCTTTGGGAATTGGGAGAATCCCTACAAAATAGAGACAGTTGGCAGCAGTGGTGGCTCCAGATGAGGGTTGCAGTGCAGTTCAAAATTCAAAAGGGGGAGCCGCACCAACTGCCAATGAGATGGCAGTGGGTAGGGCTCCCCTGTTGGAATTTTGAACTGTACTGCACCCCAAACTCTCGAGCCACCACTGTTTGGTAGGTAATCCTAACTTCCCTATCTACTGTGTGCCTGTGTTAGGCAACAACCCTCCATGTTGGTACAACATTTCCATAGGCCTGAAACCTATAAGTAACACAACTAGTTTACTTGTGTGTCTAAAGAAAAGTTGGGGCTTGGAACAAAATGTAATTGAAATGTTCTGTAAGAGCGGAAGGTACTAGAATGATTACTTTCCCTGCATGGGAACCAGACTATAGTCATCGGGATAATCACATTCTAGTGTAGGTCATGCTTGTACCAGCTACTCTTCAGAAGGTGGAGACGTCATTGTACTTTTCTGAGCCATTAACAAGAAATATCACAACTGTTTGTCACAATAGGGATGACATTAATAGAGTCTTTACTCAGCTAAGAGGATCAGTCAGCTTCACAATATCGGTGATAAAGATCTGTACTAATGGGATAACCTGCTTGTAATGGAATTATGTTTGGAGGGGGAGATTAACCTTTAAATGCCCCCATCTCTGCTGCCATTGAAATCATAAATAATTCCGAAAACTGTATTTTTCTCAGATTAGCGGGAGCTCCGTGGACATCAGCGTTTTATTGCTAGCATACATCTGCCGCTTTCTTCCACTGCCACGTAACAACAACTGGGGCCAAATGTACTAAGCTGGAAAAGCCATAAGATGGAGAGTGATACACAACGCTTTAAGCCCCGCACACACTGTGAGATATTGACTAATGGCCAAATTTGACTAAGCAATTTTGTCTAGATGCACAAGAGATTTTGTCTAGATGCACAAGAGATATTGGCTAGATGCTCTGGAGATTTTGGCTAGATGCACTGGAGATATTGGCTAGGTGCACTGGAGAATTTGACTAGATGTACAAGATATTTTGGATAGATGCACTGGAGATTTTGGCTAGATGCACAAGAGATTTTGGCTAGATGCACTGGAGATTTTGGCAAGATGCACTGGAGATTTTGGCAAGATGCACTGGAGATTTTGGCTTGATGCACTGGAGATTTGGGCTAGATGCACTGAAGACTTTGTCTAGGTGCACTGGAGATTTTGACAAAGCGATTTTGACTAACTAATGATAGTCTGTGATCTAGTCAAAATTGTATTGCCTGCACAGTCAATCTATGCTAAGCAATCTATGCTAGACAATATTGACTAAGCAGGAGAAAAACTGGGATATTTTCGCTAACCCTATAGGAGATTTTGACTATCTGGTCAAAATCAGCTAAATTCTCACTGTGTGCACACCCCTTTAAGGGGAATTCTTTTTCGTGCCTCAAAATTCTGCACAATACCCCATAATGACAATGTGGAAAAAAAATTAGGGAGATTTTTGCAAATTTATATATGTTAAAAAAAAAAGACTAATAAATCACATGTACATAAGTATTCACAGCCTTTGCTCAATATTTTGTTGATGCACCTTTGGCAGCAATTACAGCCTCAAGTCTTTTTGAATATCATGCCACAAGCTTGGCACACCTATATTTGGCCAGTTTTGCCCATTGCTCTTTGCAGCACCTCTCAAGGCTGGATGGGAAGCATTGGTGCACATCCAGTTTCAGATTTCTTCAGAGATGTTCAATCAGATTCAAGACTGGGCTGTGGCTGGGCCACTCAAGGAGTGCCAATGATAACCCCAGTAGTAGTGCCGCTTATACACATAATGCTCACAGCAGTAGTGTTCCTTACACAAATTGCCCATAGTTGTCCTGAAGCCACTCTTTGATATCTGTGTGCTTAGGGTCGTAGTCCTGCTGAAAGATGGCTCATCGCCCCTGTCTGAGGTCAAGAGTGCGATGGAGCAGGGTTTCATCCAGGATGTCTCTGTACTTTGCTGCAATCATCTTTCCCCCCACAGCATGATACTGGCACCACCATGATTCACTGTAGGGATGGTATTAACCTGGTTTTCTCCAAACATGGAGGCTGGCATTCACACTAAAGGCTTCAATATTTGTCTCATCAGACCAGAGAATTTTGTTTCTCATGGTATGAGAGTCCATTAGGTGCATTTTGGCAAACACTGGGCAGGCTGCCATGTGCTATTTACTAAGAGCTGGCTTCCGTCTGGCCACTCTATCATACAGGCTTGGTTGGTGGATTGCTGCAGAGATGGTTGTCCTTCTGGAATGTTCTCCTTTATCCACATAGAAATGCTGTAGCTCTGACAAAGTGACCATTGGGTTCTTGGTCACCTCCCTGACTAGGGCCCTTCTCCCGATCGCTCAATTTACACAGACGACCAGCTCTAGGAAGAGTCCTGGTGGTTCCAAACTTCTTCTGTTTACAGATGATGAAGGCCACTGTGCTGATTGGGACCTTCAAAGCAGCAGATATTTTTCTGTACCCTTCACCAGAATTGTGCCTCATGTCAATCCTGTCTTGGAGGTCTACAGACAATTCCTTTGACTTCATGCTTGGTTTGTGCTCTGACATTCAGTCAAGTGTGGGACCTTATATAGACAGGTGTGTGCCTTTCCAAATCATGTCCAATCAACATAATATACGACAGGTGGACTCAAATTAAGCTGTAGGCACATCTCAAGGATGATCAGTGGAAACAGGTTGCAACTGAGGTCAATTTTTTTTTAATAAATTAGCAAAAATCTCCCAAATGTTTTTATCACGTTGTCATTATGGGGCATTGTGTGTGTAGAATTTTAAGGGTAAAAAATGTATTTATTCCATTTTGGAATAAGGCTGTAACATAACAACATGTGGAAAAAGTGAAGCGCTGTGAATACTTTCCGTATGCACTGTAAGTCTGGTGCCCATCTATATCCATTGTGACATCTGTTACAAGGAAAGGAGTGGGTGCTATCTGGGGTGTAATATTGTCTGGGGTGTTTTCTGGGCTCCACCGGGGGAGGGGTGGGGATAATTGTGATATTTGGGGATTATGGTAATGAGTTGTTTGTCTATTTAATAGAGGTTTGGGGGTCTTATACCCCTTTCACACCGCACTTGTTAAAAGGTATATTGCCGTTTTTTCCCCCATTTCAAAACGTTTAAGGCTGCAGTGGGAAAGTGCCATAGTTGATTTAGTGGTTAAAGATAACGGTATTTCAAAACATTTAAAAAGCAGAGTCCTACACGTTTCAGAGCCGTTTTTATGCAGTGAGAATGGCTCTGAAACGGTATTTCGTAAAAACCACAGATTACAGACCTGTGATAGGCTGTCCCCTGCATTCTGCCTTGAAACGTGTTCAGGGGATTAAACGGGTTAACCAATGTGAATGGTACTTAAACGGTATTTAAAATGGTAATCTACTTCAATGTGAAGGCTCAGACCCGTTTTAAATACCGTTTAAAAATACCGGTTCTTTAAACGTTGTGGGAGTGTGAAAGCGGTCTGACTATATGTGAAATGTGGAGGTTTGTGGTTTGTCACACGCGGTTCAGAGGTCTGTAGGCCACTAGACTGCCGAGCATAATGAAACCAACAGCTTCCACACAGGTGTAGTGTTGGATTATTCCCGATATTTTGTTGTTGTTCCCACCCACATTTCATTTGATGCACCTACCTCTTCTAGAAATATTTCCAGGGCTACTTTTAGTTCCCAATCCACTCCTGACGCTAGTGAATACTGGCTTCAGTGAGAACTGCTTTTGTGATATTGGGGCAGATGTATTAAGCCTGGCGAAGAGATAAACTGGAGAAAAAGTGGAAGAAAATAACGTGCCAGCCAATCAACTTCCAACTGTCATATTTCAAACACAGCTGATTGGCTGGTGCGTTATCTCCTTCCACTTTATCTCCAGTTTATCTCTTCACCAGGCCCCTAAGAATTTATTCCCTACCACATGTACAAATTGGGGTTCATTTTTATCGGGAGCCGATTAACCTACCAGTATATTTTTGGATTGTTGGTGGAAACTGTAGAAAACCCATGCAAGCACGGGGAGAATATACAAACTCCACACAGTTAGTGCCATGGTGGGGATCGAACCCATGACCTCAGTGCTGTGAGGTGGTAATGCTAGCCAATACACCGTCCATGCTGCATCTATCTATCAAGTGAATAGTAAGTTACAAAGGTGTTTTTGTAACCAACCCCCAGTTGCCTGTGGGCTAATAATGCAAACATGAGACAGAAACATGTAGCATGAACCTGTCACTCTCAGACATTTGCTGAACTGCAGGTCACAGCATGCCAGTCACTGGAACATATGCCTATAATTAAGCTTACCGAGAAGCAATTGCTGTTTAGAGGTGAGGATTATTTTTATTGCCGCACCAAGGGAGTGCCATTCCTTTACTCATCAAGCAGAGAGCTGCAAAGCATTATATATGTTTCTAAACAGATGTTAGTGTAGAAGCTTATTTAAGATCACCCCTATCTCTTTAAATGTATCCTTCTCATACGATTTAAGCCCCACAAACACTGTCAGTAGCGTAAGTTCAACCCAGTTGCCCGGAGGCAAGATAAATATTGGTCCCCCCCCCCCAATATATACACAGTATATACACACACACCACCTTATATAAATATTTGTATGCAAGTGTTTTATGTCTTAAGCTGGGTACACATCTATACAATCCCTGTTTTCTTGTGACCGTTCGACCGACCGTAGACCCGTCGGACCAGGTTGAGTATCCCTTATCCAAATGCTCGAATTTTGGATAACGGATTATTCCGTATTTCAGAATATTTTTATATTTCAATGATGTATCTTGAGGTATATTGCATTTATGTTGTACAAACACATCAAACACATGAAATACACGCATATATATTTTATTTGTGCATAAAACAAGGATTCAATACATGAAACAAAGTTTGTGTACAATGTCAGATACTGAATGTAAATGCCAAGCAATCATTTTCTTGCACATATTTAGTACTAGTTGCATATCAAGTCCACAGTAGTGCCAGTTACATATCATGTTCCAAGTAGTGCCAGTTACATATCATGCCCCCAGTAGTGCTGTTACAGATGTCCCCAGTAGTGCCAGTTAGATATCATGCCCCCAGTAGTGCTGTTACAGATATCCCCAGTAGTGCCAGTTAGATATCATGCCCCCAGTAGTGCTGTTACTGATGTCCCATGTAGTGCCAGTTACATATCATGTCCTCAGTAGTGCCAGCTACATATCATGTTCCCAGTAGTGCCAGTTACATATCATGCCCCCAGTAGTGCTGTTACAGATGTCCCAAGTAGTGCCAGTTACCCATCATGTCCCCAGTAGTGCCAGTTACATATCATGTCCCCAGTAGTGCTGTTACAGATGTCCCCAGTAGGGCCAGTTAGATATCATGCCCTCAGTAGTGCTGTTACTGATGTCCCATGTAGTGCCAGTTACACATCATGTCCCCAGTAGTGCCAGTTTATTTATTTATTAACAGTTTTTTATATAGCGCACACATATTCCGCAGCACTTTACAGAGATCATTTTTTGAACATTCACATCAGCCCCTGCCCCAGTGGAGCTTACAATCTATATTCCCTACCACAAGCACACGCGCACACAGACATTCTAGGGTTATTTTTGTTGGGAGCCAATTAACCTACCTGTATATTTTTGAAATGAGGAAACCCACGCAAGCACGGGGAGAATATACAAACTCCACACAGTTAGGTTACATATCATGCCCCCAATAGTGCTGTTACAGATGTTCCATGTAGTGCCAGTTACACATCATGTCCCCAGTAGTGCCATTTACGCTGTTGCAGATGTCCCCAGTAGTGCCAGTTACATATCATGCCCCCCAGTTGTGCTGTTGCAGATGTCCCCAGTAGTGTCAGTTACATATCATGCCCCCAGTTGTGCTGTTACAGATGTCCCCAGTAGTGCTTTTAGCAAGAAAGAAAAAATATTTTTTTCCACTTTCTGGAATGTATGGTTTTCGGAATAATTTGGATAACGGATATATGGATAAGGGATACTCAACATGTACAGGGTATTACACTTACAAAAATTCTGTTTTAAAAAAAGAGTGTGATATCTATTGTCCTGCTAGGAGGGGGAGTTAGACGTAAGGCCCCCATACACTAGGGCGACTTGTCCTTAGGACAAGTCGCCCCCGACTTCCCCCTGAGCTTCCCCGGCTGCTCCCCGGGGGAGCTTGATTAGATTGGCACTTGATGTGCCATTTTTTACATGTGATAAATGGTCTCGATTTATCACATGTAAAAAACCCGGGGAGCAGGGGGGGAGGGGGGGCTACAGAGCAGGGCTGCTGGTGGGAGCAGGGGGGGGCTGGGGACGCTGCGGGGGACACAGGCGGCATAGAGCCGGGCAGAGGGAGCCGGGAGCTGTCAGTGCTAGAAAAAAAAGCCTATACAATGAATGGGCAGCCTGTGATTGGCTGAGTGCTCTCTCAGCCAATTGCTGACTGGCTGAGAGAGCGCTCAGCCAATCACAGGCCGCCCATTCATTGTATGGGCTTTTTTTTTTTATTCAGTACTGACAGCTCCCGGCTCCCCCTGCCCGGCTCTATGCCGCCTGTGTCCCCCGCAGCATCCCCAGCCCCCCCTGCTCCCTCCACCGCCGCGCCGCCCCACTAGGTCCCAAGTCGGGTGGTCGGACGTGCAGCAGGTCTGACCACCCGACGCAGATCCGATGCGCACGGGACCGCGCATCGGATCTGAGGGGACATCAAAACTAGCCGATTTTGGTCCGATTTCGGCCAGATCCGACTGATCTGGCCGAAATCTGACCAAAATCGGCTAGTGTATGGGGGCCTATAGAAGTGATATGACGTCTTTCAATTAACTGATTTAAACTCGCAGTGAAGGAGAGGTGCACCCTTGGGAGCAGGAGCCCAGCGGCAGATGACTCCATTGCCTCCCAAACTCTGCTTTGAAGAAGCGCTGGGATGTAAGTTATAGGCATTTGTAGCAAGGTTGCCTACTTTTAGTCTCCTCTCTGGGAAAAGCCTGGAGAGGAGACTGTCAGCAGCACTTTGGGGGTGGGGCCTGATGTAGATGTCATCAAGCCCCACCCCCGTACTGCAAATCCTGCAATTCGCAGGTCTTTGAGGAGGGGAAAGGCTAAATGATGCAATATACATATTTAGCCCCGCCCCTCCCCACGAAAAGCCACAAATCGCTGTAATTTACATGGCTAGGGAGATTTGGGGGGTGCCATCTGTATCCAGGAGGATTGCCCACCTTTCTGGGGGGCTGGGACAGGGACTCGATTTCGGGAGGGTAGGCAACCCTCAGTGCGCCAAATGCCCAGTACATATGTGTGTGTTTAGTATGCATTGTGCTTCCTATTTCATAAAGCTTGCACATCTCCTCTTAAGGTCACTTAAATGGGGCATAGTTTAAATGCTATAGAAGGCGTTAGGAAGATTTTCTACATGTGTTCCACACGAGCAAGTTAACAATGTCCTTTATGGTCACAGGTGAAATGTGACCATAGGGGTGAAATGTAATAGGATGAGAGAATCAGAAAATGAGATATTTGGCAATCATTTACACTGCAAAATCACACTGGTTTCTTTCTTACCAAATCTCATGGGCTTTCTTTCGTGTTCACCGCCACCCCCCCCGCGCCGATCCGCGATGCCCTCCTTCACCTGTGTCCGGGCAGCCTCCTGCTGTGCTGCCCGGACCAGTGATCTCCTCCTCCCTGCACAGCTTCCGAGGTCCGGGAGGAGGAAAGGAGCCCTCACACAGCCGGGTAAGGGTTCAGGGAGGGAGGAGGAACCCGCAGCACATCGCCGGCCATCACTTTTGCGTTTATAATCGCATATGTTACTGCATATGCGATTATTAACACTGCGAGTGCTTGCGATGTGCTGCGGGGGTTATTAGAGAATCCCGCCCAATGTCTCCACCCAGTACCTACTTCTACTAAGGGCCGTCTTGACATTGTCAGGGGCCCCTGGGCAGAACATTAGCACCCCCACATACACCCCCCCACACACACACATACCTATGGGCAGGGACGGCTAGGATCTTGTAGCGCTGCGCTATTTGCCCGGGCGGGAAACACTGCAGATTTTGAAAAGACTGGCCGGACGCTGATTGGCTGAATTCTCTCAGCCAATCAGTGTCTGTCAAGTCTTTTTAAAATCAGCAGAGCTTCCCACCACCTGGCAAATAGTGCGGCGCTACAAGCTTCCAGCTGCCGCTGCCCAGGCCACGCAGCGGTGTGATCCCTGGCTTGCTCACTGTGATCCCCTGCTTGCGTTTCCCTCTCTCCAGCTGTGCCGCCATCCTAGCTGTCTTTCCCGGGCAAAGCGGCAGTAATGGCCCTCGTGGGCCAGATCACTGAGGGGATCGCAAGCCAGGCTCTGGCTGTTGTGTGAGGGGCAGGGAGGAGAGGAGGCTCTGGGACAACTGCTGCCGCTGCTCCCAGAACTCTATGGCCACAGCCGCAGAGGGGAGCAGCACACACACACAGCGGTGGCTGGGAGCCTGTAGAGCTATTTGCCAGGTGGCGGGATGCGCTGCTGATTTTGAAAAGACTGGCTGGACGCTGATTGGCTGAGAGAATTCAGCCAATCAGCGTTCGGTCAGTGTTTTCAAAATCAGGCTGGAAGCTTGTAGCCCGGCAGTGCTACAAGCTTCCAGCCATGGCTGCCCGCTGCAGCAGCTCTCCGGGGCAGGGCCGTCTTCCCAATTGTAGTGGGCCCCTAGAATACGTGGAAGCTTGCATGTAATGAAGGTTATACAACCGGCATGTAGGATCTAATGCTTGTGGCATGTGGAGGAGACTTTGGCTTTAGGCTGCCCAGCTGGTGCTGTAGCACAATGTGCATAAAGTAATGGTTCCATCAGTAAGTTACATTGGCTCAGCCATCTTAAGAACGTTACCAACCACATTACACTGGGACTGGTGAAAGCTAACAAGCATGGAATAAATTAGGCCTTCGTTTTCTTCCTCGACTGTCACCTGCAAAGCGCATCCCCCCCTCTAGACCTGGTGCCCTAGGCCGCAGCCTAATCAGCCTACTGGTGAATCAGGCACTGTCCGGCATATTTTCAAGTAAAAAGTAACATGATTGCATCTAGGTGCAACTAGAAATCCTATTTAAGGTGACTGCAGCAATGATTGTACCACAAAATATACAAATGTACTCTAAAAAAAGGGGAGAGGGTATTGAGGGGCAAACTGGTATCCTAGGCTCCCATGAGGTCTACATCTGGCCTTGGACTGAAGACATAAACTCACATACAGTATAATACACACAGAATCCAGGGCCTGTTTCAGTGCCGGACACTAATGGTACAAAGACACCACAGCCCTGCTAACATATGCAAAAAGTCACAGGAGGGGCCTTATGTATGAAGACGCCCACTGCAGGCTTCTATGATCTGCTGCTGGCTCCAAGGACGCAGCAATGGATCACATGCATGAAATTTGGACATCTGATTACTGGGGGGGGGGGGGGGGGGGGGGGGCGTCGAAATCACCCTGCTGAGTATGGTTAAGCTGCCACTGGCTTCATATGGCCAAGAAACTGTGCCGACATGCCAATCCACCATTATGTAAATCGGACATTTAAGTAAATAACGGATTTACTTAAATCACTCAATCATGTCCCCATTTGAGCTAAGGGGGTGATACTGCGATTTTGCAGCTCAACGAGGTACCAGAGACGCCTCCTCATCGAATCCCCCCCCCCCCATCACCACCACTACCGCCTCCCCGCTGAATCCCCTCGTAAACATGCCTGGGTGAGGTGTAATCCTCCTCCGCTGCAGGATAAATCATTTGATGGTAACGGACAGGGCTTAAAGTGGTCATGCAGAGGTGGGGGAACTCATTTCTCTATGCCCCCTAATTTACCTCCCTCCCCTACCCCCATTAGGCAGACACAGGGCCAGTGGTAGGGTATTTGGCACCCCTTGCAAACCAGGTGCAGATTTAAGGGGGGGGGGGCGAGTGGGGCGGTCGTCCCTCCCCCCCCCCCCCCTGGCCAGTGAAATCACTGCGGGGGGCTAGGGGTATACACCTCACTGCCGCCGGCCGCATCTGCACCCGCACCTACTAAGTAATGATTGTAGTGATGATGGAGAGGTGATGACGCCACCTCTCTCACCCAGTAGCTGATATAGCTGGGCTTTCTCTCCCCATCCTACCATCCTATTGGCTGGTGGGCTGTAAATTAGGTGGCTTGCCACCCTGATTGCTCACAGACAGTGTGGGGTGGGCTGTGTCTGCAGTACTACCCGGCGGGCACATGGTGGGTGCTTGCCCGTTGTGTGCCCGGTTTCAGGATGAAGTCGCCTGATGAGCGGGATCAGCCACAGCCTGGAGCTCCCTTGTGTGTGCACTGTCCAGCAGGGTTTTTTCTTTGACATTTTTTTTAATTAGTATTATTATTTGGGGGGACAGTCTTACAATGGGAGGAGTCAGGAATTTCCCATTCCTGACTCCTCCCATTGTAAGACTGTCCCCCCCAAATAATAATCATAATAATAATAACATTTAAAAAATGGGGAGGAGTCAGTACTGGAGGGGGAGGGTCAAGTTTAAACATTAAACCGCCCACCCTAGAAGAGAAGTCTAGATCCGCCACTGCTGCAAACTAGAATGATTTTCTGTAAGAATTACAGTGCAGGGCCAATGTGGAGGTTAAAATGTTCCACCTCACCAATAGAGGTGGTGGAACTCAGTTCCACCCCTCCCCCTCACTTTAACCCCTGGTAACGGACCATCAAATATTTCTCCTGCCTTCGCAAATTAAACTCAGTCTCAACTGACTTTTATTTGCGGGCACCGGAACGGAGACAAGGCAGCCCGCCCGCGTACCCATGGCATCACCCAGCATTTTCATGGGGACATCCATAACACGCTGGGTGTTCCCATGGCCCAGCCCCACCACTGCCCCGTCCATCCATGCCCACTACGAATGGCACGGGGACTGTGTAACTCGCCACGGACGTTCGCTGCCTGGGTTTGCCGGTGCCAAATTCGAGTTACCCAGAATTGGCCACAAAATGCATTTTTATCATGCAATAAATTAAATGCACCGCAAATGCCAGGGCGACCTACTGTATTATTCCAGGATTCAAAGAAAAATAAAGAAATTACAAAAAAAAAAAACATTGCAGAAAAATATTTGCATGATGAACAAAATATAATAGATGTTTGCCGGTCTGTAATCCGGGATGCGCAACAGAACCCTGATACAGGACAGATCTCAGCGGATGATGTCACACAGGCTTAAAGTCTATTAGTGTCAACAAGTTTCATTTTTCAATAAGCACATTACCTCAGTGACCCTACTGTCTTTCTTTTATGTAGACAAGTAATCGTATTATACTTATAATGGTTTATGTAAGCACAGATACGTGACTATAGGTGTGCTGATGCAAGCCCAAACACAAGGCACACTGGGTGTGTTAGAAGGCATAAAGCCAGCCTACATACCAGATAAGAACGCCAAACGCGTCGTGTACAACAAGACAAGGGGGTTAGATCATGGAAAGACCGCGCAGGGAGCCACCAGATACATTTGCTTTCAAACTAAACTCTAAAATGATAAAATCACGAGTCCCGGCAAAGTTCTGAAGGATGTGTTGGCTTGAGAATTGCTCTGGAGGGGAGACATTGTACTTAATATCTAACCCTGCTGCTAGATAATGTGTCTCATCCGTACCTGTAGCAATAATGGCTGCCTGCCAGCTGGGATCTGTGTCACTAGAGAGGATACACTTTCCCATCAATGTACGTTTTCTGTTTTGTTAGAGAAACCTCAGATTGTGTTCTGGCTTGTCAGACATGAGACATTTCTGCTGATTGTACGGGTTACCGGCCTGCGCGTCGTGATACGGAGGGAAAAACCAGCGCTAAATCTTACCTAAATACAAGTTGTATCATAGATATGAGCCTGATTATATGGACAAGGTACAAGTCACTGCTAGCGCCGCATGGATGGGAAAGTGGTTAGCATAACTGTCTCACAGCATTCCGGGACAGATTCAGAGGTGGAAATTATGGCATTTGTAATAGCGGTAGTTGTTGATGCCGTAGGAGCAATAGGGTGCAAATGCTAAAGGTGGCGTTCCGTTCGTGCACCAGTGTGGAACTTTGAGAACAAGTAGTGAGATGCAGTATTTTTGTTTCCACCTTCAGGCCACCTCTCAGTCGTCGCCTAAAAACGCCCACTTCAGGCCACCTTAGAGTCACCACTAAAGAATGCCCACTTCAGGCTACCTCACAGTGACCTCCCAGAAATGCCCACTTAAGGCCACCTCCCAGTCACCGTTTAGGAATGACCAGTTCAGGCCACCTTCCAGTCGCCACCTAGGAAGGCCCACTTCAGGCCACCTCGCAGTCACCACCTAGGAACACCCACTTCATGCCACTTTCCAGTCGCCACCTAGGAAGGCCCACTTTAGGCCACTTGAGAGTTATTACCAAAGAGTGGCCACTTCAGGCCACCTCCCAGTCATTGCCTGGGAATACCCACTTTCAGAATCAGAATCAACTTTATTTGCCATGTATACTTGTGCATACTAGGAATTTGACTTGGATTGCTGTGCAACAGCCAGTTAGGTACAGTTAAACAGTGACAGATATGCGAACCCATACAGGTATAGGCTAGAAGTACCCTGGGGGATATAGACGCAGATATGCCAAGCAGCACAGTGCCTAGGCAGCCATCAGTGGCACCACTGGTCATGGCAGCAGCCAGGTAGGTAACAGTATGCGCAAAGACAGCACAGTTACAGCAAAGACAGTACAGTTATCACACAGGAGATTTGGAGTTATATATGGCTGAGTGCACAGTTCCTAGGCAGCCATTTGCGGCGCCATCTTGATGGGCTCAACAGTCCATCATCCTGTAGGGAGAGCCAGCGTGGGTGGCGGGGGGGGGAGAGTCAGTCAGTGAGGCCAGGGGAGAGATGGCCGGAGCTGGTGCGGCCTGCTAGGGGGGGTCGTACCGGCCTCTGGGTGTAGTGTCGGGGCCCCATGGCCAATGCACCCCCTGTCCCCCTCCTGTCCCGGATGGGGGGAGTGGGCCTGATCCAGGTGTTCTCATGGCAAAGGTAAGTTGAGGCCACATGATGTTCCGGAGTTATATGGTTATAATGCAGTCCTTCAGGAGTAATGTTGGCTTGTTTGCCTTCTGGTTTCCTTCGGTTTAATGCCGGTATAACGCTGCTATTAATTTAAAGCTGACCCTTTATAACTAGACCCTTGGGCGACCTCCTAGACAATTCCAGGGGACATCCATTTCAGGTCACCTCCAAGTCACTACCTCGCAATGCCCACTTCAGGCCAGCTCACAGTCATTTCCCAGAAGCTCCCACTTCAGGCCACCACCCAGTCTCCACCTAAGAACTACCAATTCAGGCGACCTCCCATTAACCACTAGGGAATGCCCACTTAAAACTATCTCCCAGTTGCCTCCTAGGAATGCCCACTTCAGGCTACCACCCATTAATCTCCTAGTAATGCCTACTACAGTCTACCTTCCAGTAACCTCCTAGAATAGGAACACCCACTTCAGGCCACCTCCCAGTAACCACCTAGGAACACCCACTTCAGGCCACCTCCCAGTAACCACCTAGGAACACCCACTTCAGTCCACCTTTGAGTCACAACTTAGGAATGCTCACTTTAGCCTCCTCCCAGTAATCTCCTAGGAACGCCCACTTCAGTCCACCTTCCTGTCACCTAGTTATATTTAGGTATACTAACTGGAAGGAAGATGTTGACTTCTCGCTACAAAATGCTTTCGCTGTCATCCTGATTCAGGGGTGGACCTTGTAGAGTTTTTTCAGCTGTGCTGAAGCCACAATGTACACGTGCGATGCCCCATATACTGCACCATGACTGTTACACTGCTGGTGTTTGGGGGTGGTGATGGGAAGTGTTTCAGAAAAGGGAGGCATGTCAGACTGATTTTCTGGGCATGCAAAGGCAATGGCTGAGTCCTTGGACACAACTTCACTGGACCCGGCAGTGTGAATTTACCAGAAAGGAACATTTAATAGGGTATACTCAGTCCTCCATGATGTCCAACTGCACACTTTGGGGCAGATGTACGAAGCAGCGTTAAGTGCTTAAGTAGCACTTAACGCTAGTAAATGGTTTTTTTTACGAGTTGTAGACATGTTTGAAAGGGGCTTTTAACGTCCCCCTGAGGCAGCCCTGAACTTAACGTTCAGGCGCTGTCCTCTGGCTTTTAGTTATAAGCTTTAACGTCGCAGGCAATGTATTATTGCCTTCCCCGACGTTAAGCCAGCTTTTTCTCTTCGCCAGCCTCAGGCTGGCGTTAGGTGTTTTTTTTTAACTACTCCCCCCACCCCCCCTCCGATCCCGCCAGCATGCCGACAATTGTCTCTCCTGTCAGCATGCTGGCGCTGCCGGCTGCCCCGCTCCAGTCCCCCCTTCCATTCTTATTATTTTTTGGTCCCTGCTGCTCCGATCACTCACGATAGCCTGGTGTTTTTAACTAATCCCTTAGAGTGCACTGTAGGGACCCCGCTGTATACTGCGCTGCAGGGTCCCCAAGAGAGCGGGGACGCGGCAGGAGGATTGTCAAATATATATTTAAAACACCGGGCGGGCATGCTGTCTCTGCTTACTAGCGGGGACGCGGCAGGAGGATTGTCAGATATATATTTAAAACACCGGGCGGGCATGCTGTCTCTGCTTACTAGCGGGGACGCGGCGGGAGACCTGTGAGGAATCATATTCAAAAGACCGGACGGCTGATGATTGGCTGAGCTCTCAGCCATTCATCGGCCGCCCGGTCTTTTGAATATGATTCCTCACAGGTCTCCCGCCGCGTCCCCGCTAGTAAGCAGAGACAGCATGCCCGCCCGGTGTTTTAAATATATATTTGACAATCCTCCTGCCGCGTCCCCGCTCTCTTGGGGACCCTGCAGCGCAGTATACAGCGGGGTCCCTACAGTGCACTCTAAGGGATTAGTTAAAAACACCATTCTATCGTGAGTGATCGGAGCAGCAGGGACCAAAAAAAAAAAAATAATGGAAGGGGGGACTGGAGCGGGGCAGCCGGCAGCGCCAGCATGCTGACAGGAGAGATAATTGTCGGCATGCTGATGACATTGGAGGGGCCAGCAAAGGAGCTGAAAAAAACTGGAGCGGGCAGCCACTGATTGGCTGAAAGAAGACGAAAAACTGGGAAGAAAATAAAGGCAATTAAAGACAAGAGGTGAGTTAACGATTAACGTTACTCACTAACATCAGCTTAGTACATTAGGGTGAAATCTGTCCCTGCTCCTGAGCGTTATGCCAGGAGAAGTGGGAAACGTTAGATTTCACACGTTAAGGGGAGATTGATACATCTGCCCCATTACCTCTTTATGTGAGAAGATGAAGATGGTGAGAAGATGAAGGAGCGAAGCATAGTGTATATGACATTGGAGCCTTCCTGACTGTTCCAGAGGCAGATTCTGATTTGATCATTCCCCTGCGCAGGGGAGCGATGTTTTGCAACTGTGCAATACTGCGTGTGTGCAGCCGCTTTGTGCAAGCGGGCGTGGCACACTGCAGGCGCTCCCATGGGAACGCCCAGCATTTCATGGGCGTTCCCACAAAATCGGTGGGCGTTCCCATGGGAGCGGGTGCTGGGGGGGGGGGCAGGCAGCTGACGTCAGCAGATGTCAGCTGACCGCCCCCTTCCCGTACAGGGGTGACACAGATCTAAGACACCAGAGATCTGCGAGCGCTAAAGAAATCATTTGATGGTCGTGACCATCAAATAATTTTTGCCTCGCACGCAATCTGCTAATGGATGTTTATGCAAAGTGTACAGAGTGGGACCTGTGTATTGGGACCTTAACAAATATGAACAGGAGCGGCTAACATTACAGAGACCATGTGGACGGCGCGCTCCGAAATACAGGTCTCACACCAAAAACTGCTATTTTTCTGGCCTCGGCCTGACCTCCGATGTTACGTATTGACTTATTAACATAAGTAATATTTTCATTCCATGAACAGGACAGGCATGCACTGTGAGTGAGCTGGAGTCAATGGGTCACTATGTATCCATCAGTGTTACCATACTGACGTATACTTTATCCTTTGTGTGACTGTTACTCTTTAATCAGGAGTTCTAGGGCTCGTCCCAAGTCCTGAACACAACCTATTTCTCTGATCTACATAATCAAAAGACGGCTGTTTGCTAACAGGCTACGGTGTCCAATGTTGCAGAATATGCTTCCTCATTCAAGCATCAGACACACAAGGAAAGGTTTTTGGACAAATGTTCCTATGACCAATATATGTAAACATCATACCATACCAAGATTCTAGGGGTGCCGGATGACGATCCGACAGTGGGGATCATGAAAGTCAGTATCCCGACTGCCGGTGCTCCGACAGGTGCTCCGGTGTGACAGCTTTGGAAGAAAAGTGCTACATAAATAAAAATATTATTACTGCTGCCTTTGAGCAGCAAGATCAAGATGGCGCTGCTGATGGCTGCCTAGGAGCTGTGCAGCTCAGCCAAATATGTTCCCTGTGTGATAACTGTACTGTCTCTGCTTGTATTGTTACCTACCTGGCTGCTGCAATGACCAGTAGCGCCGCTGATGGCTGCCTAGGCGCTGTTCAGCTCGGCGGGCATGTGCTCCCTATGTGATAACTGTACTGTCTCTGCTTAATGTTACCATCCTGGCTGTTGCAGTGACCAGTGGCGCCGCTGATGGCTGCCTAGGTGCCGTGCAGCTCGGCGGGCATGTGCTCCCTATGTGGTAACTGTACTGTCTTTGCTTAATGTTACCTACCTGGCTGTTGCAGTGACCAGTGGCGCCGCTGATGGCTGCCTAGGCCCTGTGCAGCTCGGCGGGAATGTGTTCCCCACATGTAATGTCTTAATGTAATGTATGTAATGCCCCCCCTCATCCCTGCTAATGCTGCACTGTAAATCCCCCAAAAATTCCTAGTGTGCGAAAGCATACATGGCCAATAAAGTTGCCCCTCGTGGGGGTCCACGACCCCCATAGAGGTAGAATAGAACCTGTGGGGTGCATAGCGAGCCACCGGGTCCGCAAGGGGCTTCATTGCGCTCGCCCCCCCTGTCGGAGCACCAGCAGTTGGGATCTCGACATCGGGATACTGACTGTCGGGATCACCACTGTCGGAGCCCTATACCACACCCGATTCTAGAAGACAGTGCAGTATTGTACAACACAGTGATACTACACAGTGACAGAACAAGATACTGCTCTGTCTATTCTTCCTACTATACAGTTCCACAAGTAATGCTTAGTCTTTAGCTGTTGTTATACTCCAACATCTAAGTGGCTATTTTCTACCCTCATTTTTTCACATATTTGTGTCAGCATTTGCATATAAGCAGAGGGGCGGATCATTAAGTCAACATGGACAGGGTAGACAGGTGACAATGTCTGGATGCAGTCAATTTGCCAGCGGTCGGGATCCCGGCGGTCGGAATCCCGACACTGGAATCCCGACCGCCGAAATCCCAAAACTTTCTCCCTCCGTGGGTGTCCACGACACCCATAGAGGGAGAATAAAATAGCGTGGCGAGCGTAGCGATGCACCGGGCCCGCTGCGTGGCGAGCGCAGCGAGCCCGCAAGGGGGGGGCGCTCCACGTCCCCCCCATGTTGGGATTTCGGCGGTCGGGATTCCAGTGTCGGGATTCCGACCGCCGGGATTCTGACCGCCGGCATTACATATCGGATCCGACAATGTCATGTGCAAAAGACTGACCCTAGTTTTTTTGGGGTCATATTCTGTATGTTTAAGCACGTGACCCCAATTGGTGTACCGCATTTCCTCGCATGGCTCACTTCGCTCGGAAGTTACTATTCCCAATTGTAGTCCATGTAAATGGTGAAGGAAGATAGTTTCAAACAAACAAACAAACCGTTTTATCTCACTCTCGGAGCCATTGATGCAGATGGGATGCCGATACTTCGGCCTGCACACAGATAATCTGGGAGCTGTAATGCCCCATCACTTTTTGCACACGTCAGGCAGTTTTCCAAAACTACTTCAACAGTAACATTTTCCGTTAATGTTAATTAGTTCTGTTGTTTCCATAGATGTAGAGCGATGTGCAGGATTTCTCTGTCCCAGTGGGCCATGGCAGACGTGTTGGAACATGCTAAACAGAAATGAGGTAAATAGGACTCTGATTAATAAAGCTGCAAATCGCTTTTACTGACGTCTTATTTTCATGTTTGAGGGAAAATCACCCTTAAATGGAATTCAAAACAGAGCATCAGTCTGCAAAAAAACTGGAAGTGTAGTCAATGATATGATGTGTCTGCTGGCATCTCATGTTCCATGTTAATGCCAGCCACACAGGATGATGGGAACTAGGAATTAGTGAGGTCACTTGTGCGCAGATAATCGTCTTTATGATACTGCGTTTGTATTATAGCCGCTTGTAGCACGGTAATGATTGTATGGGGCTTTGCTGGGAATATTCATCCCTTTATTTTATAACCTAAAAGTAAACGACTCTCAGTTAAACTAATCGATTCCTCTTGAGCCTATTCCCTGTGCATCGGATTGGACGTCAGGTACATGCTGTTTGGGCTGACTTTACCCGATATACCCAAATACAAACGGAGAATACGGCTAATTAACTAAAGTGATGTATTCTCGGCCAATTATGAACGAGCATGAAGTGTAAAAAAATAAATAATAAAAAAATTAAAAAATTCTACTGGACAGTGGGAGCGAACCTATGGGACAAAGATAGGTACTTATGAATGTATGAAGTACTGTATGTAATAAAATTATACTTTGTTTGTGTGGGTGTCAGTTATTGCCGTATAGTTCTATAGTGGGACTACATGTCCCAGCAGGCCCATTAATGCCCCGCATGCTGGGACTTGCGGTTCTAAAAGTCCCAGCATGTGGGGAGGCTTGCTGGGAATTGTAGTTCTACTACAAATTCCAAAATCTTTATTTTACATTTTTACTTAACTCTAAAATTAAAATCAGCCCAGTGCCCACCACCCAGGGGAGCCGGGGACAGGCCTTTATTGGGGCTTTAACAATTCCCCCATGGACCGGCCCGGGCTGACCAGCCACAATGTCATGTTTTGACTGGGGGGAATATAAAAAGTGTCCACCGGCTGTGGCATTGCACCGCTGGCTGTTGGAGCCCGGTGCTTGTTGCAAAAAAAAATGGTGGACCCCTATTTTTCCCCCAGTAACCAGGACTAGTCCATGAGCCCGGTGCTGGTTATAGAAATACAGGGGAACCTTATTTTATTTTTTTCCATGCAGGCTTCAGATAAATAGCACGTAAATGAGCAAACCACCATCATATATACGGCCAAGTTCTATCGATGATGTACTCATTCATACACCAGAATTTGGCTGAGCTTGCTGTATATAAATACGGCTGATAATAAATTAGCCAATGCTAATTTTTCACACTGCACAGCAACCCGGGTCACAACTGTCTTCAACTACAAGGGTCGAAATGCTGGGTTGCTCCACCCAGGAAATGTGTCTGTGGAGCATTCACACTGCAGATCAACCCGGGTTAACACGGCAATAACTTGGGTTGATTTGGCGGTCTGAAAGGGGTATTAGTGATACCATAACTGTTCTTCATTACACGTGGGAGATACACGTAATTTGTCTATTTAATTTATGTTTTAATCCTTGGCTAAATAGAATTATGGTCAATTAAATTGAATTTGTGGCCATTCATTTTCAGAATCTTTTTTTCCATAATTTTTTTTTTTATTTGTTTATTGTCCTGATTGCAGGATCCCTTTAATCATCCCCAGAGTTAAAAAAAAAAAAAGTAAATAATAAATAAATAATAAATAAACAAACAAACAAATAAAATGATTTGTTTTTGCAGCCTTCTATTTATCTTTTGTATTTGTAATGCAAAAGTTGCGTAGGAGATTAAAAAATGTAACTAGGTCTCCGACAGTACGTGGAATAACTACCGTACCTGCATTACTGGTATTTCAGGGTAGAGGAGGGTGTTGGGTGTAAATTAGGCTGAGCCAGATACTGTATAACATTAATCTATCTGCCAGAGTTACTATAGACTTTCTCCTGACTAAGGCATTTCACTTGTAAACAAAGCGGGTGTTATGTGGACTATCTCGCTGTATTATCTTTATATGTTGGTCCCAGCTACAAAAGCAAAGAGGAAAACGAACAGAAAGAAGAAGAAAAAACCATAGTATAAAACAAACAACACAACGCATTAACGAGAGAAACATCTGCAACAGTTCCAAATGCTTCAGGTTTCCATGGGGATAATGTAACAGAAAAACAAAATATTTAGATAACTCGCGGAATGATTAATAAACATATAAAATGTAACTCTTATATGTGAAGAGGGGTTCTAAATTAGGGATGGTTGTACACAACTGACTCAGAAGATGATATGTCCTTGCCCGTAAAAGACAGCAGCTATTGGGGAAACCAGGACAGTTGGGGTGATTCTAATCTTCTCTCATTTCTCACATTGCTGTGAGTTCGACCCTGTCTTGGTGGTTGTGGGATAGCGCATGCACATGGTTCGGAGCGGGCCGAGGGCAGACGGCGGAGGGGATGGGGAGACGCCCATGGGAACGCCAACCAGCTCCTAACTGTCAAGTTACAGGCTGGGTTTGAAAAACGACAGGCAGCATCTTCTTTATCACTTTACCGAGCTTAATACATTTTTCCCATGGGGCCAGATGCATCATCCTTCAAAAAGTGATAAAGTAGGGAGTGATAAACAACCAGCTGCTAACTGCCATGTTACAGGCTGGGTTTAAAAAATGGCAGCTAGGAGCTGATTGGCTGGTAGTTTATCACTCCCCACTTTATCACGTTTTCAAGCTTTGTGCATCTGGCCAATGGTTAGCATTACTGCCTCTCAGGACTCTTGTTACAGGTTCGATTCCCACCACTAACTGTTCAGAGTTTGTATATTCTCCCCGTGCCTGCGTGGGTTTCCTCTGGGTACTCCGGTTTCTTCCTACAATCCACAAATATTCTGAAAGGTTAGCTGGCTCCTGGCACAAAAATCCACCCTTGTGTGTATGTACTTACCTTCCCTCCCGGAATGGCCAGGAGGGTCCAGAAAATTGGATCCCCCTGTCAGCCCCCCGGAAGGGTGGTCAACCCTCCCACATTAGCGAGGTCCCTGCATCAGCCCCCGCACCCTCTCTCTCTGACGGTCAAATACCGGCAATCACGGCTCATTTTGGAGGGGGAGGGGCTAAAATTAGACAAATTGCATCAATTTGTACCAGCCCCTCCCTGAATCACAGCATTTACATGAATGAGGGCAGGGTGACGGCAAGTCCGGCCCCAGCCCACAGGAAAGCTGCAGAAAGTCTCCTCTCCGGGAGACAATTAAGGTAGGCAAGTATGGTACAGACAAGTTGGGCCAAGTGGTTCTCCTCTGCCGTCACATTCTATGTTTACATCGTTGTTCGTATGACCCTAGACTGGGCGGTTCCCCGACACTGCTCTAGGATGCGAAGTTTTGGCCAGGACAGCAGAAGTATACCTGCACATGGCTCGCTATGAGTCAAATCGAACATAATTCTATGTTTCATTGTTAGACTGACAGACAGATACACAGTCGGAGACGCTGTCTCCTAAGGATGGGGTGTTTGCACAAACATGCTCTCCCGGCAGGTTCTATGCTGCAGATTTTTATGAGCAGGAAATGGAAGCGAAGCAGAATGCAGAACTGGAATCACACTGTTGCAGATTGCCTCCAATCAGGATGATCCCCTTAGAATGACCCAAGAACACAGTCTGAGCCCCAGGCCACTGCAAGGTTTCTCTACCATGAAACAGTATCTCGTTCCAACTTCATATCTGTCTCCAGCTCCCATCTGGAATGTACATATGCTGCATCCCAGAGACGCAGGCCTCAGCGGCGGTGGAAAGAGGAATGAGGTGATTGCACACAAGGACTGTATTCCATGTATGGGATTAGCGTAAATGCGTGCTGTCAGGCTGACATCGCACTGTTCCTTCTGATCTGTCAAATGGAATTAATAATTACCTGCCATGTCATTAATACTACTTTCCTACGCTCATGTAGTGTTATAATAGGCTACAACATTCCTCAACTGCCTTTTCCCAGTTTTTTTTTCATGGGGCATGAGCACCCCCTCCCAGAGGCCTCGTCCAGTGGCCACGCCTATTATATTTTACCGGGGCCTAGTCAAACCTGTTGGCGCCCCTGTGCACATTTACAAATGGGTTCTGCAACACAGAATGCAGCGCGGTAGCAGACTGTCAGTGGGTGACAATCTGCTGATATCTGGGGGGCCCACAGATCACGTTTTTTCAGGTCACCAGTTAATTTTAAAAAATGTGACTGTTGGTGATACACAGTGTAAGGGCGGGATGTATTAATTTACATCGCCGCCCTTCGCATGGCAGCCGCCGCGATGCTAACATATGCGGCTAGCATCGGGTTGCGGTGACGGAGACCCCCGCGATACCTTTGATGTGGTCTGCGGGAGTCTCTGTCACCTCCCGGCGGCTGCCAGCGTCCCCCTGTGTCTCCTCCTCCCACCTGCAGCCGGATGTCCTCCCGGCTGTGACACCTGCTGGGGGAGGAGGCGATCAGGAGGGGGGGGGGGGGGGGCGTGGACGTCGGGCGGACGGGTGATGGTAAATAGGAAAATGCGTTAAAACCCCTGTTTTACCGCATTTTCCCTTTAGTACATCCCGACCATAGAGCACTGAACATGACATCGGCGATTATAGATTTATCCAGCATGCTGGATATTAATGACGGGCACATGCAGTGATGTAGGGGCATTTCCTAAGCAATCTAGTCAGCCTTTATTTTATCTGTTTCTGATCCTTTTAAAACCTGGTATTTCCTGTAACTTTACTGACCCCTGCGGAGCCTCACCTACTTTATCATAATTATCCTCTAGCACCAATACTGCATGTTCACATCGGGCTGAAATGGCTTAATGAGGGAAAAATGTAACATCTAGCAAAATTCATCTTATTGTAATGATGTGCCCCGGTGCTGGGACAGCTTCCCTGCTCCCAGCACCGGAGCAGCAGCAGCCGGGATGGGGAGAGATAGGGCTGTGTCCCCCACGGGACACAGCTTCCCCTGGCGCAGGGATCAGCTGTCTGATCTCTGTGCGGGCAGTGGCGGAGAGGGACAGCACTGGGATCAAGGCACCGATCCCAGCGCTGCCAGTGCGGCGGAGAGTGGCGAAGCGGCGGTGGACGGAGCGGGGTTTTGAATTTGGCGCCAATTCAAAATGCCGATCGCGGCATTTTGAATATCCCTCCGTTCGGAAACGCCAATCATGGCTCCCGAATCGGCGGCCAATAGGAGGCGGCCGCAGCGAGCCAATCAGTGCTCACCACGCAGTCCTCGGCCCCGCCCCCGACATCAGACGCCGCTGGGAGGCGAAGGAGGAGGAAGGACCCACGCTGGCGGAGCACCCCGGGTGAAGAAAGAAGACGCCGGGAGGAGGAGACAGCGGCAGCAGAGAGAAGAGCTCCGGTGGCTGCTGAAGAGGCCAGAAGACGCCGGGATCAAGAAAAAAGATCTCCGGCGCCTTCTGCAGGAAGAGGAGAAACGGCACCGCCGCTAGCCAGGACAGGTCAGCGGCAGAAGAAAGAAGATGGCGGCCGCCGGGGGGTGGGAAGCATCAGGCCACCTACCCCTCCCTAGACCACCGGGTGTTCGAGCACTAGGCCCGTGGGCTTAATCAGGCCCCCTTGGCCTGTGGGCATTATAGTCGGGCCCTCTTGGCATTTAATTGTTGGGCCCTCCTGGCCCTTTTGTATTTAGCTGGGCCCTCCTGGCCCTAGGTGTTCCCCAAATTCAGGCACTAGGCCTGTGGCTCCCATAACTGGAGCTCAAGGCCCGAGGCCAGGCGCTAGGCCAGTAGGCTAATTAAGTCAGGCCCCAGGCCTGTGGCCACTGACAGGCACTAGGCATGAGCCACAGTTAGGAGTGTTGGAATTGTAGTAATTGATTAGTCAGGCACTGGAGTAATTAATTAGTCAGGCTCTAGGCCTGCACAACTGCTAAAGGTCTGTGGGTAATTTTAGGCCTCTTGAAGGGAAGGGGTGATTTTAACCCCTTCCAAGAGGTCCTGTCCCTGGGAACGGTGGGCTCCGCGGCAGCCCTTCCCAGGGCCCGGACCTAGTAAAGAAAGGGGGAACGGCTGTTCCCACCATCTCACCGCGAACGGCTGTTCGCGAGTATTGCCGGTTCTAGGTAAGGGGAGGTTGGTAAGTAAACTTCCATTGTATTCTCTCTACCTATTGTTGCTGTTTGTGTGTTGTTGACATGTTACTGTTTTGCATATTAGTCAATTGTTTGAGGCACTAGATACCTGAGGCTTAATGTATTGTTGTTGAGTGAGCGTAGGGCAGTTAGTCTCGTGTTAGGGAAAGTTATAGGATAGGGAGGTTGTGTTTCCCCTACAGGTGCTTGAGAGCCGCACGAGAGCCTTCTTAACCACCCTTTTGTTCCTGACAGTATGGCAAAGAATACCGGGAGAGGAATCCGTCGGGAAGAAGATCCATCGTGTCCAGGTGCCGGGGAATTCCAGGACCGTGATTTGGCACGGCCTGAAGGTGAGACGGTACGGCGCCGACTACACCTGCACGGCAGCAGGCACCACACCGCACCACCCCTACACCTATCTCACATTATCATCACTCCTTGCCAATGTTTAATAATACTCCAGCCAATCAGCTCCTAACTGTCATGATCACCATTTATGGTTCATAATGATTGATAACAAGAATATCACTCTGTTGAATCTGCCTCCTTAATCCTGCTTAGTCTGCTCCCATCAGTCATCCTCTCCAACCGATAATCCCTACCTTAACATTTTTTCTCCATTTAAGGTTTTTTTTCTTTACCTTCCACAATCCCTACTGCAGAGTCTGCAGACAAGAGAGGAATTGGCCTCTCTGGCCACAAACCCTTCTCCCTATGCCACGCGCACGATGTCCTAGCCAGTGGACACCGCTGGAACAACACTGAATTCTAATTTACTTATTGTACCCTAACTTCATTTCAGATGTTCGGTCTACACTCAATGTGCTAGTCCCATCATGAACATGGTCATATGATGTCGAAAAGGAAAAGTTACGCAAGTAATATGCTTATTACACCAACAAAACAGAATAAAAATGTTGCATTTGCAAAAAGTGAACAAAAACTACAATCTTCACATCCTCCTCCAACCCCAGGTGTTAACCCGATCTACACTATTGGGCGGATTCTGAGTTGCCACCACTTTTTGCTGTAGTCAGGTCTGCGGCTAAATGCCAATACTAGCATCAGCCCTTACTCCATTGCACGAGTGTGCGTCCAGCCACGCAAGGACTGAATACCCATTTTGTGCATCTGTATACGCTACTGTGTGATGCGCCATCACATTTTGGGGCTAATTCACGTTGGCTCAGTAAGCAGCACAATTCCCTGTTTAGCGAGCTCTGAAATGCCGTCCTGCCGAATGTCCGCCGCACCCCACCGCCGAATACCCTCGGAACCATGCGAGAGTCCGCTCGCAGGAGAAATCATTCAATGGTTTCCCACCATCAAATGATTTCTCCTGCCTTCAGAAATAAAAGTCAGTCTAAATTGACTTTTATTGACTTCGGTATCCGACGGAGAGGGGCCTGCATCGACCCGCCTGCGTTCCCATGAGAGTGCCTAAACATTTTCATGGGGAAGCCCATGAAACGCTTAGCGTTACCATGGTCCAGCGCCATTTCTGCCTCCATTCGCCCCTTCCTCCCTGCAATGAACGGCCCGGCGAGTGTCTAACTCACTGAAGCCACCTGGTGCCGGGTTATGGACATGCATAAATACACCCATGCACAGACCCCCCAACCATCGGAACAAATTTGGCCCGTCTGATTATTACAGAATCACTTCCTTTGTACCAACCCCAAACTAGCGGCAAATAGCCCCCCCCCCCCCCCAACTTCCTCCACTGTGCTGCCAGTGTCTGCGCTGAAAGAAGCCCACTGCTCCTGAAGCAAAGGCGGACGCTGGCGGACAATTCAAATGCAGCACTGGCTAGTGAGCCAATCAGAACTCACAAACCGGCAGCCTTTCCGATTGGCTGCCGGGTCGCGAGTCCCGATTGGCTTGCAAGTCGGCGCCATATTTTAAATGGCCACCAGCATCCGGAGGTGAAGAAGCCTGCGCACCAGAAGCAGTGGGCTTCATTCAGCGCAGGCAACATAGCAGAAGGGGGTGTGGGGGAGCCTGCGCTTCACTCTGATGCCCCCCAAGTAGTGGCGGAAAGTGAGGGGAGGGGAAGAAGCCGGAGGGGGCGGACTAGAAATCAGTTTCTAGTGGCAGCCCTGTGAAAATATAACAAAGCAAAGCATATAAACCATACCAAAGCCTATAAAGGCAGCAATAACCCCTTTGTGTAACGCTATTCCTGTGGCAATGCCAATGTGTGTGGATTTTACGCACTGCTAAACACAGGTACAGGTTTAAATTAAGCAATAACCCAGTAAATGTTTCCATGCACCGCCGCAGAGTGTGACTTATATTTTTCGCAGTAAATTATAAGCGGACGGGTTAAATGAACTTCAAATTTTCTGCATCTATGTCCAACGTAATTTAGATAAAAGTCAACATGGCTTGTCCATGGACACCTTAGGATATAATTGATACCGCCTGCAGGAACACATTCCTGATCCGTTTTCATGGAAGGGAGCTATGCGTCGCAGCCTCCTTCCAACAGCCAAACAGCAGAAGTCATGATTAACATTTGAGAAAGTATTTTAGTAATTTGAGCGCTCACTCTCCCCGCTGTGAGGCTTATGAACTTTCAGTCCTACAGATGGTCTCCTCTCCTGGATGCTCTGGCTTAGGTTAAACCTTATTTATTTACCCTGCTGCATCTTCAAAGCTTTGGATGAGAGTTGAGCGCTGTCTGTTGTTAAGTCTATCGCTGAGACAAGCTTACAGAAACACCATCAATCAACATTCTTAGCAGCTTAGGTAGAGTGAAAGGGCCTTTGCTCAGGAAAAGTTAAGGGAGCATTAGTTTGAAATAAACACCTATTTTGACAGCAAGATATTGGGCCGTCTGGAGGAAGGCAATCATTTTGCAATGGGTGAGAGATTGTTGGAGTGATTCATGACTTTGCCTCTACGTTGGGCAATGTCATCGCTGGTTTTTATACAGTAGATACAATTTTCGTTATGTTTTGGGCCTGGGGACAAACATGCCCATGGTCCTGTTGTGAGAAGCGGTGGAGGTGTGAGCAGTGGTGTGTGGGCGTGGTCAGTGCTGTGTGGGTTTGACCAGTGATATGTGGGTGTGACCAGTGGCCTGTGGGCTTGTTCTCCCCGTATCATCCTCAATGTTTCCTGAAACGCTTCATGGAAATACAATTTTAATACTTCTGATTAATGGGCAATTGGTCATCGGAACTTTGCCATAACGATGGGCTTGTTTTTATCTGGCCTTTATTTTTATGACCTTGCATAATGTCTTCCTTATATATAAATAATTTTATATAGATAAGGTTTTCAATGTGCAAAACCCAGGGTTGTCATCAGAACTGTGTAGGACCCACAGCTACATGCTGGTTTTTGCAGCAGTTGTTAATGTTAAGCCCCATAGTAGTGCCCTAGTTTAGTTTCTGAAATATAGTAGTGTCCAAGATAAAACTATGTCACAATGTAGGGCTGCCAGTATACATTATGCCACACGGTATCTCCTTTGCACATACAGTGTCCCCAGTTCACATTATGCAATACAGTTCCCCCCTTTCATATTTCTGCCACATTAAAGTGCCACTAGTTCATATTATGCCACATTAAAGTGCTCGCAGTCCATATCCCAGGGACCCCTCAGTTTAAAAAAATGTGGTCCTACTCCAATTTTTTCTGGGTCCCATCACAATTTATTCTTTATGTGCAGTACTAGGGGCAAGCAGTAGTTGAGGTAGAGAGGGTTAATGGTAGCAGTTGCTGCAGTAGGGTAGATAGCAGCTGGTGCAGAATTGGGGCCAAAGAGAGGGTAAGGGGCAGGCAAAAATTGGGGGGTAATGCCCAGAATAAAAAGGCGGTATTGAAAGATGACTGCTGAGGCAATACATACTGGAGCAAGGAGGGGCTAGAGGGGGTTAAGGGCAGAAATTGTTGGGCAGTATTGGAGCAAGGCACTGCTAGGGGTAGGGAATAGGTAAGGAAATATAGCTGTTGGGGCAGGACTGAGGGTAGGGAATTAAGAAGAGCAGAATTTAAAGTATGGACGTGCGACTGATCTCTGCCAAGCTGAGCTCCAGTAACACAAACAGGGTCCAGTAAGTGCAGAACCCTCTTCCCAGCACAGTTTACAGTGGCGGAAGCAGCTTCCTTGTGAAACAGTGCTGGCGACACGCTTGCTTGCTTAGGAAAACAGCTCCAGAGCAGATCAGGTTTTGCCGAAGGTCAAATGAGCATTGCTCGTATGTGCGATTAATTAGTGTCTTGTGAAAGAAATGCAGATCTATTACCCATATTGCTTTCTCTTTCGCTCATGACAGCCACTGAGTGTTAAAACATGTTCTGCTTTACAGATCAACATCTGACTAATGGGGTCATTCAGACCTGCTCGCTGGGCTGCGTATATTCGCTGTCTTAGGGAGCAGGTAAACGCCACCCCCGCCAACCCTTAGCAGGAAAGTGTCATTGAAGGCAATTGCTCCGGGGGTTTACACCTGCACATGAGCAACTATGCTGTGCATTGCGGTGGGGTGAGGCAGGTGAGGCACAGCCTTTCCTGTCATACTAGCGCATATGCCGGTGTTTTGAATTTATAAAGTATGTCAAAAATACAAATAATATATTTTAAAAAATCTTATTTTTATTATTCCAATCAAAAACTCTGGAGTAAAAGTCTATGGCAGGTGAGGCAGTGCCTCCCCTGGCTACCTTTTTTGTGCATCTCTTATAAAAACTCATAGAATCTCCAGCAGCGTATACTGCTGCACATGTGTATAATGCCGGCATGTACCCCATGACTCATATATTGTGTGCAAATCAGGCTCTGGTACTTGCCATTTACCTCACCGCACGTCCCAGCCTGTGCGGGACGGGGCTGAATTCACAGGTCTGATCCACAAGCAACGGCTTGCTCAGTAATGACCACAGATGATTTGGTTAGTTTTGCTTTTGTGGATCAAGGGAAAGGGCACTAACCAATCAATCACCTTCTGTCATTTTACAGGCTGTGTATGGCAGGATCTCATTGGTTAGTACTAGGGTGGCCAATCCCGGGATCGAAATCAGCGGGATCCTGGGATCTGGCCCCAAATTTGCCAGGATTTTAATCCTGGGATTGGTGGATTTCGGTATTAAACTGCGCATGCGCAGCTGAGCAGCATCTGAGCACTCGCTCAGACACTGCCTGGCTGCTCCCATCCTGGCTGTGCAGCTCTGCGCAGCGTGACATGTTCAGAGGTCACGCTGCGCATCCCGCCACCGCACCCACGCTTTCAAGTTTTGCCTCACCCGGGGATTTCACGCCCTCCTGCTCCTGCCTGCTCCCAACTCTGCTCTGCAGCACCGCCCCCTCCCGGCCGCACCGACGAGCATGTCGCTCTGCAGTCCCCACCAGCACCTGGCTTTGTTATGCCGCACTGACTGGAATGTAAATGTGTGGGCCGTGGCACTTTTTTTAAAAGAAAGGCCAATCCTGGGATCCCAGGAATCCCGGGATTGAGCATTTCTCAATTCCAAATCCCTGGAGTGAGAAAATACCCCGGGATTGGCCTCCCTAGTTAGTACTTTATCTCTCTCTCTCTACTTTTTCTCCAAGCTTTGGTAAATCTGCCCCATGGTCATTTCCAGATGTCAACTGGGAGGATACCTTACGGATAGACCCAATTTATAGGCGTTTTGGTGTGTACTATGATGAATCATGCATATAATTAAGGTGAAGCCTGTTTCTGGCTGATCTCTTACACCCAGCCCGGATGGTGCAAGTGATGATACAAATAATGGCAACACTGGGACGTTCTGGTGGTACTAGACTTTTCCATAAAGTGCGGGATTCATGATAACTATATATTACGCACTCCAAAGCCCTTAACAAATATTAACCCCTTCACGACATTTGACGTATATATACGTCATGGCCGGGAAGTACTTCCCGACCGTTGACGTATATATACGTCATGGCTTAAAACTGTCACTGCGTCTAGAGACGCAGTGACAGAGGGACGATGTCTGCTGTCCCTGACAGCAGACATGTCCGTGCATGCCCAGGGGGGGCGGCGATGCCGCCCCCCCGTCGGCGATCGCTGTGATTGGCTGTTCATTGTGAACAGCCATTCACAGCGTTTTCTGTGTCACCGGCGAATAACGTTCGCCGGTGACACGGGATCGGAGGTGATTGGTGCCGTAAAGTACAGCACCAATCACCGCGGGGTGTAAGGGTGACACTGGTGTCACCCCACCCGCCCCCAAAGGATGTGATTGGTTCGTCGGACCGACGGACCAATCACAGCCATGGAGGGGGGTTTAAACTAACGGTGACTGCACTGCAGACGCCATTCCGGTCTGGAATAGCGTGCAGTGCGGTCACCGTGCCCAGCTGCCGCCTATACTGACCAGAACCCATCCAAAATACTTACCTGATCATTGATATTGCTTATGATTGTGACATCTTGTGACATCCTGTGACATCTTGTGCTGCTGCGATTTATTAGATAGAGAGAGAGTTAGAGAGAGAGAGATAGAGAGAGATAGAGAGAGATAGAGAGGCCTAGTGCTATATTTTGTGCTGCTGCAGTGTGATAGAGCTATAGATAGAGAGATAGAGAGAGATAGAGAGAGATAGAGAGAGAGATAGAGAGAGAGATAGTGACAGATTGTGCTATATATTTTTTATATAACTGAAAGAGATAGAGAGAGATAGAGAGAGATAGAGAGGCCTAGTGCTATATTTTGTGCTGCTGCAGTGTGATAGAGCTATAGATAGATAGAGAGAGATAGAGAGAGATAGAGAGAGAGAGATAGAGAGATAGTGACAGATTGTGCTATATATTTTTATATAACTGACTGCTGCCCCCCCTTTTGTGCTGATCAGTATAAATTAACTGATCAGCAACTTTTTGGGGGCGCAGGTTTTTTTTAATATATAGATATACCTGTCAGTGCTGCTGCTGCAGTGTCATAGAGTGATAGATAGTGAGAGATAGAGAGATAGAGAGAGATAGTGACAGAGAGTGATAGAGAGTGCTAAATTTTGTGTCTGCTGCCCCCGCCTTTTGTGCTGATCACTATATCTGAGGTGATCAGCAACTTTTTGGGGGTACAGAGGTTTTTTTTTTTATATATACCTGTCAGTACCACCAAAGGTTGTGCACCTGCTGCCCCTCACTGGTAATCAGTGTCGCATCACTGATCACCTTTTTTTATTTTTTTGTGAGTGCTGTGGGGTCTTTTTTACATTTTTTTTTTTACACACACTGTGATTTTGTGTGTGTCCTGTGGCCACTGTGCGCTGATCAGTGACGTACATCACTGATCAGCTTTTTCGGCACAGGGTTGATCTATTTTTTTTTTTTTGGATCAAATTCCTGTTGCCTTTGAGCGCTGTTCAGTGACGGACGTTACTGACCAACATCTGTGCTCAATTTTTGGCGCAGGACCTTTTTTTTTTTTAACCCCTTCCATTTTTTTTTTTTTTTTTAACCCCTTCCATTTTTTTTTTTTAACCCCTTCCATTTTTTTTTTAACCCCTTCCATTTTTTTTTTTTAACCCCTTCCATTTATTTTTTTTTTGAGCCCTTCCATTTTTTTTTTTTTGTATTTTTTTTTTTCTGCACTACACACTACATACCCCCCGGGTTGAAATAAAGTTTGTACCCCCCCCCTACACTATACACGTGTTGAAACATTTCACTACCAGTAACACAAAAATATAAATGGCATCCCAAATGTCATCCCAAATGTCGTCCCAGTCATCCAGGAGAATGTATTCGGTGGAGGAGGCATATGCCATGCTTGCCTCTGACTCTGACACAGCCAGTGAGGCAAGCGGGGAATTTGAAGGATTTGTCTTAAGCTCCTCTTCCTCCTCTGATGATGAGGGACCCCCTCAAAGACGCCCCCGTAGAGCAGCTGAGACCCCCCCCCCAATAATTGATCTCGTATGGACCCCACCACCAGACAATTTTGAGCCCCAGGTTCCTGAGTTTTTGGCCATCCCAGGAATCCAATTTGATTCAACAGGTCTCAGAGAAATTGACTTTTTCAAATTATTTTTCTCTGATGATTTTATAAATTTAATGGTGGACCAAACTAATTTATATGCCCAGCAGTTTATTGCTCAAAACCCCACGTCATCATTTGCTAGGTGGACCCCTGTAGATGCAGTAGAGATGATGACGTTTTGGGGTCTGGTGTTACATATGGGCATAGTAAAAAAGCCACAAATTAGGCAATATTGGAGTACAGATGTTCTGTACAGCACCCCATTTCACCGTATGGCCATGCCCCGGGCTCGTTTTGAGGCAATCCATAAATTTATACATTACACCGATAATGCACAGTGCCCACCCAGAGATGATCCCACCTTTGACAGGCTATTCAAAGTCAGGCCGGTCATTGATCATTTCAGTGCCAAATTTGCAGAGCTATACATCCCTGATAAATGTATTAGTATCGACGAGTCCCTTATACATTTTAAAGGAAGGGTTAAATTCCGCCAGTACCTTCCCAGTAAGAGGGCAAGGTATGGCATAAAAATGTATAAGCTGTGTGAAAGCACCACAGGGTACACCCACAAGTTTAGGGTATATGAAGGGAAGGATTCAAGAATTGAACCACCAGAATGCCCCCCCTCCCTCGTAGGTGTTAAGTGGAAAAATTGTCTGGGATTTAATGCACCCCTTCCTGGATAAAGGTTATCACCTCTATGTGGATAACTTTTACACCAGCATCCCCCTGTTTAAGGCCCTTGGTTCAAGAGGTACAGCAGCTTGCGGTACTGTGCGCAAGAACCAAAGAGGCCTCCCCAAAACGCACATTGCCCAAGTAATGAGAAGGGGTGAAAGCAGGGGAATATGCACCGAAAATATGTTGTTGGTCAAATATAAGGACAAGAGGGATGTCCTTATACTGACAACAATTCATGGAGACAGTACCACCTCCATCCCTGTACGAGGTACCAGTACCCACACCTCAAAACCAAATTGTATCCTAGATTACAATAAGTACATGGGCGGAGTGGATCTTTCAGATCAGGTACTGAAGCCGTACAGTGCCCTGCGGAAAACAAATATCTGGTACAAGAAGCTGGCCGTGTATATCATCCAGATGGCACTGTATAACGCTTACGTGCTATTCCGTTCTACCGGCCAGAGGGGGACATTTATGCACTTTCAAGAGGAAGTCATAAAGGGCCTAATATTTGGGAACCAGCAGGCAGAGGGCCCCAGTACTTCTAGTACTGGCCCCCGTATTGTACCAGGGCAGCATTTTCCCAACGAAATCCCCTCCACTGCAAGAAAGGGCAGGACACAAAAAAGGTGCAAAGTTTGATATAAAAAGGGAATAAGAAAGGAAACTAATTTCCACTGTGAAACTTGCCCCGACAAACCCGGCCTATGTATAAAGGAGTGTTTCAAAATATACCACACATCTATGGATTATTAGGTTCATCATTTCACCGTGCTTCGGGGGTCTTGCTAATGCCACATAGCACCCACCATTCATTCCACCAGAATCTGAGCTGCAAAAACCAAAAATCACTCCTTCCCTTCTGAGTCCTGCCATGCACCCAACTGGTATTTTTTGGTCACATGTGAGGCATTGCCGTACTCTGGAGAAATTGGGGCACAGATTTTGGGGTGCTTTGTCTCCTTCATTCCTTGTGAAAATGAAAAATTTTGAGCCAGAAGTACATTTTTGTGTAAAAAAATGTATTTTTTTCATTTTCACTGCCCAGTTGTACCAAAATTGATGAAACCCCTGGGGGTTTGAAATGTACACTATACCCCTAGATGAATTCCCTGAGGGGTGTAGTTTGCAAAATGGGGTCACTTGTGGGGGGGTTCCACTGTATTGGTAATGCAACATAGCACCCACCATTCATTCCACCAAAATCTGTGCTGCAAAATCCAAAAATCACTCCTTCCCTTCTGAGTCCTGCCATGCACCCAACTGGTATTTTTTGGTCACATGTGAGGCATTGCCGTACTCTGGAGAAATGGGGGCACAGATTTTGGGGTGCTTTGTCTCCTTCATTCCTTGTGAAAATGAAAAATTTTGAGCCAGAAGTACATTTTTGTGTAAAAAAATGTATTTTTTTCATTTTCACTGCCCAGTTATACCAAAATTGATGAAACCCCTGGGGGTTTGAAATGTACACTATACCCCTAGATGAATTCCCTGAGGGGTGTAGTTTGCAAAATGGGGTCACTTGTGGGGGGGGTTCCACTGTATTGGTAATGCAACATAGCACCCACCATTCATTCCACCAAAATCTGTGCTGCAAAATCCAAAAATCACTCCTTCCCTTCTGAGTCCTGCCATGCACCCAACTGGTATTTTTTGGTCACATGTGAGGCATTGCCGTACTCTGGAGAAATGGGGGCACAGATTTTGGGGTGCTTTGTCTCCTTCATTCCTTGTGAAAATGAAAAATTTTGAGCCAGAAGTACATTTTAGTGTAAAAAAATGTATTTTTTTCATTTTCACTGCCCAGTTGTACCAAAATTGATGAAACCCCTGGGGGTTTGAAATGTACACTATACCCCTAGATGAATTCCCTGAGGGGTGTAGTTTGCAAAATGGGGTCACTTGTGGGGGGGTTCCACTGTATTGGTAATGCCACATAGCACCCACCATTCATTCCACCAGAATCTGAGCTGCAAAATCCAAAAATCACTCCTTCCCTTCTGAGTCCTGCCATGCACCCAACTGGTATTTTTTGGTCACATGTGAGGCATTGCCGTACTCTGGAGAAATGGGGGCACAGATTTTGGGGTGCTTTGTCTCCTTCATTCCTTGTGAAAATGAAAAATTTTGAGCCAGAAGTACATTTTAGTGTAAAAAAATGTATTTTTTTCATTTTCACTGCCCAGTTGTACCAAAATTGATGAAACCCCTGGGGGTTTGAAATGTACACTATACCCCTAGATGAATTCCCTGAGGGGTGTAGTTTGCAAAATGGGGTCACTTGTGGGGGGGTTCCACTGTATTGGTAATGCAACATAGCACCCACCATTCATTCCACCAAAATCTGTGCTGCAAAATCCAAAAATCACTCCTTCCCTTCTGAGTCCTGCCATGCACCCAACTGGTATTTTTTGGTCACATGTGAGGCATTGCCGTACTCTGGAGAAATGGGGGCACAGATTTTGGGGTGCTTTGTCTCCTTCATTCCTTGTGAAAATGAAAAATTTTGAGCCAGAAGTACATTTTTGTGTAAAAAAATGTATTTTTTTCATTTTCACTGCCCAGTTGTACCAAAATTGATGAAACCCCTGGGGGTTTGAAATGTACACTATACCCCTAGATGAATTCCCTGAGGGGTGTAGTTTGCAAAATGGGGTCACTTGTGGGGGGGGTTCCACTGTATTGGTAATGCAACATAGCACCCACCATTCATTCCACCAAAATCTGTGCTGCAAAATCCAAAAATCACTCCTTCCCTTCTGAGTCCTGCCATGCACCCAACTGGTATTTTTTGGTCACATGTGAGGCATTGCCGTACTCTGGAGAAATGGGGGCACAGATTTTGGGGTGCTTTGTCTCCTTCATTCCTTGTGAAAATGAAAAATTTTGAGCCAGAAGTACATTTTAGTGTAAAAAAATGTATTTTTTTCATTTTCACTGCCCAGTTGTACCAAAATTGATGAAACCCCTGGGGGTTTGAAATGTACACTATACCCCTAGATGAATTCCCTGAGGGGTGTAGTTTGCAAAATGGGGTCACTTGTGGGGGGGTTCCACTGTATTGGTAATGCAACATAGCACCCACCATTCATTCCACCAAAATCTGTGCTGCAAAATCCAAAAATCACTCCTTCCCTTCTGAGTCCTGCCATGCACCCAACTGGTATTTTTTGGTCACATGTGAGGCATTGCCGTACTCTGGAGAAATGGGGGCACAGATTTTGGGGTGCTTTGTCTCCTTCATTCCTTGTGAAAATGAAAAATTTTGAGCCAGAAGTACATTTTAGTGTAAAAAAATGTATTTTTTTCATTTTCACTGCCCAGTTGTACCAAAATTGATGAAACCCCTGGGGGTTTGAAATGTACACTATACCCCTAGATGAATTCCCTGAGGGGTGTAGTTTGCAAAATGGGGTCACTTGTGGGGGGGTTCCACTGTATTGGTGCTTGGGGGGTCTTGCTAATGCGACATAGCACCCACCAAAATTCCACCAGAATCTGAGCTGCAAAATCCAAAAATCACTCCTTCCCTTCTAAGTCCTGCCATGCACCCAACTGGTATTTTTTGGTCACATGTGAGGCATTGCCGTACTCGGGAGAAATTGGGGCACAGATTTTGGGGTGCTTTGTCTCCTTCATTCCTTGTGAAAATGAAAAATTTTTAAACCAGAACTGCATGTTTGTGTAAAAAAATGTAATTTTCCATTTTCACATCCCAGTTGTACCAAAATTGGTGAAACCCCTGGGGGTTTGAAATGTACACTATACCCCTAGATGAATTCCCTGAGGGGTGTACTTTGCAAAATGGGGTGACATGTGGGGGGGTTCCACTGTATTGGTGCTTTGGGAGTCTTGCTAATGCAACATAGCACCCACCATTCATTCCACCAAAATCTTTGCTGCAAAATCCAAAAATCACTCCTTCCCTTCTGAGTCCTGCCATGCACCCAACTGGTATTTTTTGGTCACATGTGAGGCATTGCCGTACTCGGGAGAAATTGGGGCACAGATTTTGGGGTGCTTTGTCTCCTTCATTCCTTGTGAAAATGAAAAATTTTGAGCCAGAACTGCATGTTTGTGTAAAAAAATGTAATTTTCCATTTTCACATCCCAGTTGTACCAAAATTGGTGAAACCCCTGGGGGTTTGAAATGTACACTATACCCCTAGATGAATTCCCTGAGGGGTGTACTTTGCAAAATGGGGTCACTTGTGGGGGGTTCCACTGTATTGGTAATGCAACATAGCACCCACCATTCATTCCACCAAAATCTGTGCTGCAAAATCCAAAAATCACTCCTTCCCTTCTGAGTCCTGCCATGCACCCAACTGGTATTTTTTGGTCACATGTGAGGCATTGCCGTACTCTGGAGAAATGGGGGCACAGATTTTGGGGTGCTTTGTCTCCTTCATTCCTTGTGAAAATGAAAAATTTTGAGCCAGAAGTACATTTTAGTGTAAAAAAATGTATTTTTTTCATTTTCACTGCCCAGTTGTACCAAAATTGATGAAACCCCTGGGGGTTTGAAATGTACACTATACCCCTAGATGAATTCCCTGAGGGGTGTAGTTTGCAAAATGGGGTCACTTGTGGGGGGGTTCCACTGTATTGGTAATGCAACATAGCACCCACCATTCATTCCACCAAAATCTGTGCTGCAAAATCCAAAAATCACTCCTTCCCTTCTGAGTCCTGCCATGCACCCAACTGGTATTTTTTGGTCACATGTGAGGCATTGCCGTACTCTGGAGAAATGGGGGCACAGATTTTGGGGTGCTTTGTCTCCTTCATTCCTTGTGAAAATGAAAAATTTTGAGCCAGAAGTACATTTTAGTGTAAAAAAATGTATTTTTTTCATTTTCACTGCCCAGTTGTACCAAAATTGATGAAACCCCTGGGGGTTTGAAATGTACACTATACCCCTAGATGAATTCCCTGAGGGGTGTAGTTTGCAAAATGGGGTCACTTGTGGGGGGGTTCCACTGTATTGGTGCTTGGGGGGTCTTGCTAATGCGACATAGCACCCACCAAAATTCCACCAGAATCTGAGCTGCAAAATCCAAAAATCACTCCTTCCCTTCTAAGTCCTGCCATGCACCCAACTGGTATTTTTTGGTCACATGTGAGGCATTGCCGTACTCGGGAGAAATTGGGGCACAGATTTTGGGGTGCTTTGTCTCCTTCATTCCTTGTGAAAATGAAAAATTTTTAAACCAGAACTGCATGTTTGTGTAAAAAAATGTAATTTTCCATTTTCACATCCCAGTTGTACCAAAATTGGTGAAACCCCTGGGGGTTTGAAATGTACACTATACCCCTAGATGAATTCCCTGAGGGGTGTACTTTGCAAAATGGGGTGACATGTGGGGGGGTTCCACTGTATTGGTGCTTTGGGAGTCTTGCTAATGCAACATAGCACCCACCATTCATTCCACCAAAATCTTTGCTGCAAAATCCAAAAATCACTCCTTCCCTTCTGAGTCCTGCCATGCACCCAACTGGTATTTTTTGGTCACATGTGAGGCATTGCCGTACTCGGGAGAAATTGGGGCACAGATTTTGGGGTGCTTTGTCTCCTTCATTCCTTGTGAAAATGAAAAATTTTGAGCCAGAACTGCATGTTTGTGTAAAAAAATGTAATTTTCCATTTTCACATCCCAGTTGTACCAAAATTGGTGAAACCCCTGGGGGTTTGAAATGTACACTATACCCCTAGATGAATTCCCTGAGGGGTGTACTTTGCAAAATGGGGTGACTTGTGGGGGGGTTCCACTGTATTGGTGCTTTGGGAGTCTTGCTAATGCAACATAGCACCCACCATTCATTCCACCAAAATCTTTGCTGCAAAATCCAAAAATCACTCCTTCCCTTCTGAGTCCTGCCATGCACCCAACTGGTATTTTTTGGTCACATGTGAGGCATTGCCGTACTCGGGAGAAATTGGGGCACAGATTTTGGGGTGCTTTGTCTCCTTCATTCCTTGTGAAAATGAAAAATTTTGAGCCAGAACTGCATGTTTGTGTAAAAAAATGTAATTTTCCATTTTCACATCCCAGTTGTACCAAAATTGGTGAAACCCCTGGGGGTTTGAAATGTACACTATACCCCTAGATGAATTCCCTGAGGGGTGTACTTTGCAAAATGGGGTGACTTGTGGGGGGGTTCCACTGTATTGGTGCTTTGGGAGTCTTGCTAATGCAACATAGCACCCACCATTCATTCCACCAAAATCTTTGCTGCAAAATCCAAAAATCACTCCTTCCCTTCTGAGTCCTGCCATGCACCCAACTGGTATTTTTTGGTCACATGTGAGGCATTGCCGTACTCGGGAGAAATTGGGGCACAGATTTTGGGGTGCTTTGTCTCCTTCATTCCTTGTGAAAATGAAAAATTTTGAGCCAGAACTGCATGTTTGTGTAAAAAAATGTAATTTTCCATTTTCACATCCCAGTTGTACCAAAATTGGTGAAACCCCTGGGGGTTTGAAATGTACACTATACCCCTAGATGAATTCCCTGAGGGGTGTACTTTGCAAAATGGGGTGACTTGTGGGGGGGTTCCACTGTATTGGTGCAACATAGCACCCACCATTCATTCCACCAGAATCTGTGCTGCAAAATCCAAAAATCACTCCTTCCCTTCTGAGTCCTGCCATGCACCCAACTGGTATTTTTTGGTCACATGTGAGGCATTGCCGTACTCGGGAGAAATTGGGGCACAGATTTTGGGGTGCTTTGTCTCCTTCATTCCTTGTGAAAATGAAAAATTTTGAGCCAGAACTGCATGTTTGTGTAAAAAAATGTAATTTTCCATTTTCACATCCCAGTTGTACCAAAATTGGTGAAACCCCTGGGGGTTTGAAATGTACACTATACCCCTAGATGAATTCCCTGAGGGGTGTACTTTGCAAAATGGGGTGACTTGTGGGGGGGTTCCACTGTATTGGTGCTTTGGGAGTCTTGCTAATGCAACATAGCACCCACCATTCATTCCACCAAAATCTTTGCTGCAAAATCCAAAAATCACTCCTTCCCTTCTGAGTCCTGCCATGCACCCAACTGGTATTTTTTGGTCACATGTGAGGCATTGCCGTACTCGGGAGAAATTGGGGCACAGATTTTGGGGTGCTTTGTCTCCTTCATTCCTTGTGAAAATGAAAAATTTTGAGCCAGAACTGCATGTTTGTGTAAAAAAATGTAATTTTCCATTTTCACATCCCAGTTGTACCAAAATTGGTGAAACCCCTGGGGGTTTGAAATGTACACTATACCCCTAGATGAATTCCCTGAGGGGTGTACTTTGCAAAATGGGGTGACTTGTGGGGGGGTTCCACTGTATTGGTGCTTTGGGAGTCTTGCTAATGCAACATAGCACCCACCATTCATTCCACCAAAATCTTTGCTGCAAAATCCAAAAATCACTCCTTCCCTTCTGAGTCCTGCCATGCACCCAACTGGTATTTTTTGGTCACATGTGAGGCATTGCCGTACTCGGGAGAAATTGGGGCACAGATTTTGGGGTGCTTTGTCTCCTTCATTCCTTGTGAAAATGAAAAATTTTGAGCCAGAACTGCATGTTTGTGTAAAAAAATGTAATTTTCCATTTTCACATCCCAGTTGTACCAAAATTGGTGAAACCCCTGGGGGTTTGAAATGTACACTATACCCCTAGATGAATTCCCTGAGGGGTGTAGATTGCAAAATGGGGTGACTTGTGGGGGAGGTTCCTAACTTTTAGCACTTATGGTGCCTAGAAACCTACATGGTGCCTAAAAAAAAATCTCATAAAAAGGAGGCTCCAAAATCAAGTAGGTGCTCCTTCTATTATGAAGCCTGTGGTTTGGTCAACGTGCACACTAGGGCCACATATAGGATATTTTTGAAAACAAAAGAATTGGGGGAATCAATTTTTAGTCACATTTCTCTAGTAAAATCTACTGTATTCGTTAAAAAAATGTATTAAAATTGAAACTCTGCAAAAAAAAAGAAATTTTGAAATTTCACCTACACTTTGTTTTAATTCCTGTGAAACACCTAAAGGGTTAACAAACTTCCAAAATGCTGTTTTGAATACTGTGAGGGGTGCAGTTTTTGAAATGGCATCATTTATGGGGGTGTCTCACATACAAGTCCCTCAAAGTCACATCAGAACTGAACTGGTCCCTAAAAAAATCAGTGTTTGAAATTTTCATGAAAATTTGAGAATTTGCTATTCATATTGTAAGCCTCCTAGTGTCCAAAAAAATTAAAAGGAAGTTGAAATAATGATGGAAACATAAAGTAGACATATGGTCTATGTTAGTTATTAACTATTTTGAGTGGTATGATTATTTGTCTCACAAGCAGAAAATTTAACATTTTGCAAATTGCTAAATTTTCCATTTTTTCACGATATTTTGGTATTTTTCACAAAAAAACACAGACTGTATCGACGAAAATTTACCACTAACTTGAAGTACAATGTGTCACGAGAAAACAATCTCAAAATCACTGGGATAAGTAAAAGCAAAAAAAAGTTATCCCCACTTAAGTGAGACATGTCAGATTTGAAAAAAAGGGCTCTGTCATGAAGGCACAAACTGGCTCTGTCATGAAGGGGTTAATGGTTCTGTTAAGAGCTACTAGAGAATACGGTGTTTTCTGTACTACTGGTATTCATTTGTACTTTCCACTGGCACACACCGCTACCCTCATCGGCGGTGTCCTGTTTTGTACTGCTGGCAGCCCAATGCTGCAGAGAAAGGTCAACATAAATTGTGCATCTTGTCCAGACGTCTGTTCCTATGTATATTTATTCAGCCTGGTGGGGATCCAGTGAAGTTTTTCCCTGTCCCTATGTCTGGGTATAGTTTTTGTCACTTGATTAATAGAGGTAACATGTCATCCCCAAAGAGTCTATGGGGGCAGTGGTAAAGTGAGCAAAGTAGGGTAATTATTGTGGCGAACGAGCCAGGAACAGCCCATGTGCCGGTGACATCATGGGTGAAATGTAATAGGATGAGAGATTCAGAAAGTGAGAGATTTGGTAAGAAATCTCCAGTTTTTTTAAAGTGGCAACCATTGACACAGCAAAATCACACTGGTTTTGCTGTGTAAATGATTGCCACTTTAAAAAAACTGTTGTTTTCTTACCAAATCTCTCACTTTCTGAATCTCTCGTCCTATTACATATGTCTGCCAGCTCTTAGTACATTGGTGGAGCCTCTGCTGTTACCATGCAGTATGGTAGCGGGGACAGCAGGAGGACCTTGGTTGTTGGACTTGGGGAAGCATGCTAACCAAGCATGGTGGTTGGCACACACCATGTTAGGCCATGCATGCACAGTTGCGCATCTGCCGCCTTAAGTGATGACATCATAAAAATCAGCCTCTAATTTTATAATAATAAATATATCAATTCTACTGCAGTGCTACAATGTCTGTACATGACTGAGCTCTCTAGCTGCATATATAATTGGAGGATATTAATATTTGGAGTGTGAATGCTGATCTGTCATCGGCCTGCACTCTAGATGACATAGGGGAATGTGTGCGCGCTGCATAGTTACACTGGATCCATCCAGAACAGATGTATGACTAAACTGTTACTAATATTAATGAAGACAAAGGTATTAGCAGGTGGGAGGACCTGTGCCATTCACTCTCTGCATTCCAGGTGCGCTATGACAACGGAATCTTGTGGTGAGGGCAGGTCGCTATTGAAGGGAATAAAGAAATGAGTGCCGGTGTGGCATGAAGCCCATTGCCTGAAGAATGTGAGTTATGCCACTTAATGTAACCTTTTATCCTGGGAGCTATTGATTCAAAACACTGATTCCCAAGTTGTATGGGGAGACACATTGGTGCATCACAGTGCCGGCCGGTGAGAGTGTTAACGAAAGATAAGAAGTTAGATATCGATTCTAGAAGATATGCAGAATATTTCATACTTACTCTTTTAATAGAAAATGAGAAAATATGTGTCCGTTTCACATATTCCCATGGCCCTTGTCTTTCTTATCACATTTTTGTAGCACAGGTGTATCAGAAAAGAGATTATGAGGCAGGTGAGTCATGCCAAGCAATTGCTTGTGAATCACTGCAGGACAGATTCTTGATTCTGATCGCAAAGCTGCTTTTTTTTTTAGCAAATGGACAAAACAATGCTGCACTGCCGGTGGGGTAGATGTAACGTGCAGAGAGAGTTTGATTTTGGGGAGTTACATTGGGCCTTATTCTAGTTCACTCTTTCTGACAAATTCCTTCTTAGATGGACAAAACCATGTGCACTGCAGGTGGGGCAGATGTTACTTGTGCAGAGAGAATTAGATTTGAGAGGGGTTTTAATTCAAAGTGAGATCTATATTGCAGTGTAAAAATAAAGCAGCCAGTATTTACCCTGCACAGAAACAAAATAACTCACCCAAATCTAATACTCTCTGCACATATTACATCTGCCCCACCTGCAGTGCACATGGTTTTGTCCATCTAAGAAGGATTTTGTCAGAAAGAGTGAACTAGAATAAGGCCCATTGTTTCTGTGCAGGGTAAAATACTGGCTTCTTAAATCTTACACTGCAATTTAGGTTTCAGTTTGCACAGACCCCACCCAAATCTAACTCTCTCTGCAGATGTTGCATCTGCTACATGTGTAGTGCACATGCTTTTGTCCATCTCATAAAAAAAGCAGCTTCACAATCAGGTCTGAATAACCCCTAAAGAGCCAGAGCAACAAAAACAAACGGAAGAGATCAGAAAATATACACTTTTATCTATTTTGTTATTATTTGAAAAATTCAAGTTGGTTCTGTAAAGGTTTTACACAAATAAAATAATTGATTTTAGATTACCCATAGTTATTCAATTCTGGGTGCCTTTTCATGCATTTACGGTGCCAGATTTATGCAGATTTTAGATATTTAATTATTAATCAGAAGCACAACTGTACAATGCCACATTACAGACCCTAAAGATGACAGGTAAGCACAATTTACTTAATTTAATATATTTTTTTCAAAATGTATCATTAAGGTACTTTTATACTGGGGGGTGCTGTCAAAAAATGCTGATACTCTAAAGCGCCATCAATGGAAAGTTTGGGAACTACGGACATATATTTTTTAATTAGGAAATCTTTTTATAAATCACGTGCCACAAAAGTAAAAAAAATGACCATACCCTCTAACATGACCCATTCCACCAGGCACAATATACTCTGTTCCTGGACTTCTTTGCCAGTGGCAGTTGCAGAGTAGGTGCTGCAGCACAGTCCAAAATTCAAATAGGGGAGCCACACTAACTGCCACACTAAACACTGCTACACATCACCAGCCAGGACTCACTGGCAGTTGGTGTCAGTGCCAGATTAAGCCTTCAGGGGGCCCGGGGCACTTTAGACAGGGGGGACCCCTTGCACTTGTTATTACTGGCCGCAAACTGCATGGAAGACTATTAAGGTGCCCACACACTAGAAAGATCTGCGATCATAAGATGTGCGCATAAATTAGCCTTGAAATCTTTTTTACGTCCTGGACAAAAAATTTCAGGCAAGCGCACATCTTTACCAAAGATTTTTCTTAAGATCCCGTGTGCATTCCTATGGATCTTTTGTTAAATCTTCTGATCTTTCGTGCAGCATGTAAGTTTAGAAAATTCAGCTAAAGATCCACGGGAGCGCGCATCGGACCAATATCGGCCGATTTTTGACCGATTATCGGTAAACATCGGATGATATATCAGCCGATTTATCGGAAATCGGCCAATTGGCCCAAAAATCGTTCTAGTGTGTGGGCACCTTTACACTGTCAAAACACAGAGTAAAGGCAGTATAAACATGGTCAATGGGTAACTGCAGGGGGGCGGGGATATATATAAATATATATATATACATACATACATACCACATAAAAAGCCTGTGTTTGTCCCTCTGCACCTTACTCTGTAGGACTGTAGGAGACCTCACAGGCTCAGCGCTGCCTCTGATTAAAAACCCTCCCATGACTAGGCTGCTGCTGCTCTCCTCCATGGGTCTGAGAAGCATGTCATGAGCTCTACCAATCAGAGCTCAGCACAAACCTCTCAGCCTCTGCCCTCTTGTGCAAAGTATCATGGGACAACTCCCAGTAATTCACTGCTCACAGCCGCCAAATATGATGCGATAAACTCTTTTTTACGTCATATCACAGCGACCAATTGACGGATGCCATACTACAGTACCGTCCATTCACAATGAACAGACACATGTCACCTGGAATACATGCATTCATAAGGTCTAGCATTGCCTTCTGGCCAGCGTTACCTTAGGCTTGTGCATTCTACGTTTGCTGAAAGTAACAGCAGATTCCACCGTCACGTCCCCGTTTAGCTTGTGAGATCAAGCGGTTGCATGTAAATACATGTGTGATGCGATCAAAGTCACATAACTGGATTGGAATGAAAAATTACCGGGGAAATGGCTAGAAAATTAACTTCATTACAGCTTCAGGCTTCATTTTATCACTCCTGATAAACAGACACAGAAACACGACTTTGACAATGTTTAGAAAACGATGCGAGGAGATTTGCAATTATCGTTCTTTTCGCTTGAGTCTCTAAACACACGCTAAGAAAGACAAACATTTGCTAAGTGTAATAAGTGCTGGGAATGATAAGATACACAATATGCGGGGAATAGGGAGCTGCGGGGATGCCAAACAGTAACCACATACACACCCCAGGCCGATGCTGAATTCTTCAATACAGTAACAAAAACAGATCTGTAGAGTTTTGCAACTTTGGCGGGATACTGGAGATGACATTTTGATGCCTTTCGTGTCTGTAGAGTATAGGTCAATGTACAGGCGGACACAGGAAAGGCATTAGATTACAGCTAATTAGCTGCCAATTAGCACTAATATATTATATGACCGGAGATGTTATATATGAGGACACAGATACTTGATCATGTCCGTCGTTTGTAAGCTCTCATGAGCTGGGCCTTCCTCCCTCGTTCTCCTGGGCACAGGCCATAAGTTTGACAGTATGAAGGTCGACATACAGTAGGTTTCGCACTAAAGGTTGACAGGCCTAAGGTCAACTAATGAAATACGTCGACAGGCCTAAGGTCGACAGAATCGGAAGGCTGACACAAGCATTAGGTCAAAAATGGGAAGGTCAGCAGTCAAAGATCAACATGAGTTTTTTTTTTAAATTGTGCTGAATATCGACGTAAGTCGTGCGTGGTGTCTTGCTATGCTCCGCACACTTTCCTATTCTCCCTCCACACCCTGAAAAAAAGGGTAAGATTAGGGTTAGACTGTGGGGAAGGGTTTGGGTTATGCTGCGGGAGGGGAAGGTTAGGCTGTGGGCAGGGCCGGCGCAACCACTAGACAGCTCTAGGCATTTGCCTAGGGCGCCGGCACCTGGAGGGCGGCAGTTCGCCCCTCACCCCCAGCGAACTGTGTAAAAAAATTGCTGCCCCGGCGTCCCTGCAGTGCTGGGGCGGTCAGGGGTGTCCGTGCCGTAGGGGTACCTGCGGCGCCGTCATGTGTATAAAGCTGGCTGCGGCCGGTGGGGTCCTTGTAGTGCATAGCAAATAACTAGCGCTATGCGCGCGGCGGAGCGGCTTCGGGAGCGTGTTCCGCGTCCCCTCGCGGGGCACGCTACGCTCGCCACGCTTCGGGCTCGGTGGCTCGCTGCGCTCGCCACACTTTCTATTCTCAACTCCACGCCGACGTGGATAGTGGGGGTATGAAAAGGTCGGAGGACGCGTACCGCCGCCGCTCGCCACGCTTCGGGTTGGTGTTGATCGTGGGGTGGCGTTAACAATTGGGGGGGCCATTTCACACTTCAGGGTGGGTATTTGGTTTCTGTGGGCCAATTAACATTGTTCCCTATGTGAAATCGGGTCAATTGGGCCATTTAACCCCTTCCTGACAGAGCCAGTTTTTGCGTTCCTGACAGAGCCCTTTTTTTCAAATCTGACATGTCTCACTTAAGTGGGGATAACTTTTTTTTGCTTTTACTTATCCCAGTGATTTTGAGATTGTTTTTTCGTGACACATTGTACTTCAAATTAGTGGTAAATTTGGGTCGATACAGTCTGTGTTTTTTTGTGAAAAATACCAAAATGTCGTGAAAAAATGGAAAATTTAGCAATTTGCAAAATGTTAAATTTTCTGCTTGTGAGACAAATAATCTTACCACTCAAAATAGTGAATAACTAACATAGACCATATGTCTACTTTATGTTGACATCATTATTTCAACTTCCTTTTAATTTTTTGGGACACTAGGAGGCTTACAATATGAATAGCAAATTCTCAAATTTTCAAGAAAATTTCAAACACTGATTTTTTTAGGGACCAGTTCAGTTCTGATGTGACTTTGAGGGACTTGTATGTGAGACACCCCCATAAATGATGCCATTTCAAAAACTGCACCCCTCAAAGTATTCAAAACAGCATTTTGGAAGTTTGTTAACCCTTTAGGTGTTTCACAGGAATTAAAACAAAGTGTAGGTGAAATTTCAAAATTTCTTTTTTTTTGCAGATTTGCAATTTTAATACATTTTTCTAAGGAACACAGTACATTTTACTAGAGAAATGTGACTAAAAATTGATTCCCCCAATTCTTTTGTTTTCATAAATATCCTATATGTGGCCCTAGTGTGCACGGTGACCAAACCACAGGCTTCATAATAGAAGGAGCACCTACTTGATTTTGGAGCCTCCTTTTTATGAGATTATTTTTTAGGCACCATGTAGGTTTCTAGGCACCATAAGATGCTAAAAGTTAGGAACCCCCCCACAAGTGACCCCATTTTGCAAACTACACCCCTCAGGGAATTCATCTAGGGGTATAGTGTACATTTCAAACCCCCAGGGGTTTCACCAATTGTGGTACAACTGGGCAGTGAAAATGAAAAAAAATTTTTTTTACACAAAAATGCAGTTCTGGCTCCAAATTTGTCATTTTCAGAAGGTATGAAGGAGACAAAGCACCCCAAAATCTGTGCCCCAATTTCTCCCGAGTACGGCAATGCCTCACATGTGACCAAAAAATACCAGTTGGGTGCATGGCAGGACTCAGAAGGGAAGGAGTGATTTTTGGATTTTGCAGCTCAGATTCTGGTGGAATTTTGGTGGGTGCTATGTCGCATTAGCAAGACCCCCAAAGCACCAATACAGTGGAACCCCCCCACAAGTGACCCCATTTTGCAAACTACACCCCTCAGGGAATTCATCTAGGGGTATAGTGTACATTTCAAACCCCCAGGGGTTTCACCAATTTTGATACAAGTGGGCAGTGAAAATGAAAAATTACATTTTTTTAAACAAAAATGCAGTTCTGGCTCAAAATTTTTCATTTTCAAAAGGTATGAAGGAGAAAAAGCACCCCAAAATCTGTGCCCCAATTTCTCCCGAGTACGGCAATGCCTCACATGTGACCAAAAATACCAGTTGGGTGCATGGCAGGACTCAGAAGGGAAGGAGTGATTTTTGGATTTTGCAGCACAGATTCTGGTGGAATGAATGGTGGGTGCTATGTTGCACCAATACAGTGGAACCCCCCCACAAGTCACCCCATTTTGCAAAGTACACCCCTCAGGGAATTCATCTAGGGGTATAGTGTACATTTCAAACCCCCAGGGGTTTCACCAATTTTGATACAAGTGGGCAGTGAAAATGAAGAATTACATTTTTTTACACAAAAATGCAGTTCTGGCTCAAAATTTTTCATTTTCAGAAGGTATGAAGGAGAAAAAGCACCCCAAAATATGTGCCCCAATTTCTCCCGAGTACGGAAATGCCTCACATGTGACCAAAAAATACCAGTTGGGTGCATGGCAGGACTCAGAACGGAAGGAGTGATTTTTGGATTTTGCGGCTCAGATTCTGGTGGAATTTTGGTGGGTGCTATGTCGCATTAGCAAGACCCCCCAAGCACCAATACAGTGGAACCCCCCCACAAGTCACCCCATTTTGAAAACTACACCCCTCAGGGAATTCATCTAGGGGTATAGTGTACATTTCAAACCCCCAGGGGTTTCACCAATTTTGATACAAGTGGGCAGTGAAAATGAAAAATTACATTTTTTACACAAAAATGCAGTTCTGGCTCGAAATTTTTCATTTTCAGAAGGTATGAAGGAGAAAAAGCACCCCAAAATCTGTGCCCCAATTTCTCCCGAGTACGGCAATGCCTCACATGTGACCAAAAAATACCAGTTGGGTGCATGGCAGGACTCAGAACGGAAGGAGTGATTTTTGGATTTTGCAGCTCAGATTCTGGTGGAATTTTGGTGGGTGCTATGTCGCATTAGCAAGACCCCCCAAGCACCAATACAGTGGAACCCCCCCACAAGTCACCCCATTTTGCAAACTACACCCCTCAGGGAATTCATCTAGGGGTATAGTGTACATTTCAAACCCCCAGGGGTTTCACCAATTTTGATACAAGTGGGCAGTGAAAATGAAAAATTACATTTTTTTACACAAAAATGCAGTTCTGGCTCAAAATTTTTCATTTTCAGAAGGTATGAAGGAGAAAAAGCACCCCAAAATCTGTGCCCCAATTTCTCCCGAGTACGGCAATGCCTCACATGTGACCAAAAAATACCAGTTGGGTGCATGGCAGGACTCAGAACGGAAGGAGTGATTTTTGGATTTTGCAGCACAGATTTTGGTGGAATGAATGGTGGGTGCTATGTTGCACCAATACAGTGGAACCCCCCCACAAGTCACCCCATTTTGCAAAGTACACCCCTCAGGGAATTCATCTAGGGGTATAGTGTACATTTCAAACCCCCAGGGGTTTCACCAATTTTGATACAATGGGCAGTGAAAATGAAAAATTACATTTTTTTACACAAAAATGCAGTTCTGGCTCAAAATTTGTCATTTTCAGAAGGTATGAAGGAGACAAAGCACCCCAAAATCTGTGCCCCAATTTCTCCCGAGTACGGCAATGCCTCACATGTGACCAAAAAATACCATTTGGGTGCATGGCAGGACTCAGAAGGGAAGGAGTGATTTTTGGATTTTGCAGCTCAGATTCTGGTGGAATTTTGGTGGGTGCTATGTTGCATTAGCAAGACCCCCCAAGCACCAATACAGTGGAACCCCCCCACAAGTCACCCCATTTTGCAAACTACACCCCTCAGGGAATTCATCTAGGGGTATAGTGTACATTTAAAACCCCCAGGGGTTTCACCAATTTTGATACAAGTGGGCAGTGAAAATGAAAAATTACATTTTTTACACAAAAATGCAGTTCTGGCTCAAAATTTTTCATTTTCAGAAGGTATGAAGGAGAAAAAGCACCCCAAAATCTGTGCCCCAATTTCTCCCGAGTACGGCAATGCCTCACATGTGACCAAAAAATACCATTTGGGTGCATGGCAGGACTCAGAAGGGAAGGAGTGATTTTTGGATTTTGCAGCACAGATTCTGGTGGAATGAATGGTGGGTGCTATGTTGCACCAATACAGTGGAACCCCCCCACAAGTCACCCCATTTTGCAAACTACACCCCTCAGGGAATTCATCTAGGGGTATAGTGTACATTTCAAGCCCCCAGGGGTTTCACCAATTTTGATACAAGTGGGCAGTGAAAATGAAAAATTACATTTTTTTACACAAAAATGCAGTTCTGGCTCAAAATTTTTCATTTTCAGAAGGAATGAAGGAGACAAAGCACCCCAAAATCTGTGCCCCAATTTCTCCCGAGTACGGCAATGCCTCATGTGTGACCAAAAAGTGGCAGGACTCAGAAGGGAAGGAGTGATATTTGGAGTTTGCAGCACAAATTCTGGTGGAATGATGGTGGGTGCTATGTCGCATTAGCAAGACCCCCAAAGCACCAATACAGTGGAACCCCCCCACAAGTGACCCCATTTTGCAAACTACACCCCTCAGGGAATTCATCTAGGGGTATAGTGTACATTTCAAACCCCCAGGGGTTTCACCAATTTTGATAAAACTGGGCAGTGAACATGAAAAATTACATTTTTTTACACAAAAATGCAGTTCTGGCTCAAAATTTTTCATTTTCACAAGGAATGAAGGAGAAAAAGCACCCCAAAATCTGTGCCCCAATATCTCCCAAGTACGGCAATGCCTCACATGTGACCAAAAAATACCAGTTGGGTGCATGGCAGGACTCAGAAGGGAAGGAGTGATTTTTGGATTTTGCGGCTCAGATTCTGGTGGAATGAATGGTGGGTGCTATGTGGCATTAGCAAGACCCCCGAAGCACGGTGAAATTATGAACCTAATATTCCATAGATGTGTGGTATATTTTAAAACACTCCTTTATACATAGGCCGGGTTTGTCGGGGCAAGTGTCACACTGGAAAATAGTTTGCTTTCTTATTCCCTTTTTATAGCAAACTTTGCACCTTTTTTGTGTCCTGCCCTTTTTTCCAGTGGAGGGGATTTCATCAGGAAAATGCTGCCCTGGTACAATACGGGGGCCAGTACTAGAAGTACTGGGGCCCTCTGCCTGCTGGTTCCCAAATATTAGGCCCTTTATGACTTCCTCTTGAAAGTGCATAAATGTCCCCCTCTGGCCGGTAGAACGGAATAGCACGTAAGCGTTATACAGTGCCATCTGGATGATATACACGGTCACCTTCTTGTACCAGATTTTTGTTTTCCGCAGGGCACTGTACGGCTTCAGTACCTGATCTGAAAGATCCACTCCGCCCATGTACCTATTGTAATCCAGGATACAATTAGGTTTTGAGGTGTGGGTACTGGTACCTCGTACAGGGACGGAGGTGGTACTGTCTCCGTGAATTGTTGTCAGTATAAGGACATCCCTCTTGTCCTTATATTTGACCAACAACATATTTTCGTTGCATATTCCCCTGCTTTCACCCCTTCTCATTACTTGGGCAATGTGCGTTTTTGGGAGGCCTCTTTGGTTCTTGCGCACAGTACCGCAAGCTGCTGTACCTCTTGAACCAAGGGCCTTAAACAGGGGGATGCTAGTGTAAAAGTTATCCACATAGAGGTGATAACCTTTATCCAGGAAGGGGTGCACTAAATCCCAGACAATTTTCCCACTAACACCTACGAGGGAGGGGGGGCATTCTGGCGGTTCAATTCTTGAATCCTTCCCTTCATAAACCCTAAACCTGTGGGTGTACCCTGAGGTGCTTTCACACAGTTTATACATTTTTATGCCATACCTTGCCCTCTTACTGGGAAGGTACTGGCGGAATTTAACCCTTCCTTTAAAATGTATAAGGGACTCGTCGATACAAATAAATTTTTCAGGGATGTACACCTCTTCAAATTTGGCACTGAAATGATCAATGACCGGCCTGACTTTGAATAGCCGGTCAAAGGTGGGATCATCTCTGGGTGGGCACTGTGCATTATCGGTGTAATGTATAAATTTAAGAATTGTCTCAAATCGAGTCCGGGTCATGGCCATACGGTAAAATGGAGTACTGTACAGAACATCTGTACTCCAATATTGCCTAATTTCTGGCTTTTTTACTATGCCCATATGAAACACCAGACCCCAAAACGTCATCATCTCTACTGCATCTACAGGGGTCCACCTAGCAAATGATGACGTGGGGTTTTGAGCAATAAACTGCTGGGCATATAAATTAGTTTGGTCCACCATTAAATTTACAAAATCATCAGTGAAAAATAATTTGAAAAAGTCAATTTCTCTGAGACCTGTGGAATCAAATTGGATTCCTGGCATGGCCAAAAACTCAGGAACCTGGGGCTCAAAATTGTCTGGTGGTGGGGTCCATACGAGATCAATTGTTGGGGGGGGGGTCTCAGCTGCTCTACGGGGGCGTCTTTGAGGGGGTCCCTCATCATCAGAGGAGGAAGAGGAGCTTAAGGCGAATCCTTCAAATTCCCCGCTTGCATCACTGGCTGTGTCAGAGTCAGAAGCAAGCAGGGCATACTGTATGCCTCCTCCGCTGAATACATTCTTCTGGATGACTGTGATGACATTTGGGAGGACATTTGGGAGGACATTTGGGATGCCATTTTTATTTTTGTGTTACTGGTAGTGAAATGTTTCAACACGTGTATAGTGTAGGGGGGGGTACAAACTTTATTTCAACCCGGGGGATATGTAGTGTGTATGTAGTGCAGAAAAAAAAAAAATACTTTATACCAATAAAAAAAAAAAAAAAATGAAGGGGTTAAAAATAAAAAATTGAAGGGGTTAAAAAAAAAAAAAAAAAAAGGTCCTGCGCCAAAAATTGAGCACAGATGTTGGTCAGTAACGTCTGTCACTGAACAGCGCTCAAAGGCAACAGGAATTTGATCAAAAAAATAAATAAAATAGATCAACCCTGTGCCGAAAAAGCTGATCAGTGATGTACGTCACTGATCAGCGCACAGTGGCCACAGGACACCCACAAAATCACAGTGTGTGTAAAAAAAAAATTAAAAAAAGACCCCACAGCACTCACAAAAAAAAAAAAAGGTGATCAGTGATGCGACACTGATTACCAGTGAGGTGCAGCAGGTGCACAACCTTTGGTGCAACTGACAGTGCAACTGACAGGTATATATAAAAAAAAAAAAACCTCTGCACCCCCAAAAAAGTTGCTGATCACCTCAGATATAGTGATCAGCACAAAAGGTGGGGGCAGCAGACACAAAATTTAGCACTCTCTGTCACTCTCTATCACTCTCTGTCACTATCTCTCACTATCTCTCACTATCTCTCACTATCTCTCACTATCTATCACTCTAGGACACTAAAAAACCTGCACCCCCAAAAAGGGGGGGTAGCAGACACAAAATATACACTCTCTATCACTCTCTGTCACTATCTCTCTCTATCTCTCTCTATCTCTCACTATCTATCACTATCTATCACTATCTATCACTATCTATCACTATCTATCACTATCTATCACTATCTATCACTATCTATCACTATCTATCACTCTATGACACTACAGCAGCAGCACTGACAGGTATATCTATATATAAAAAAAAACCTGCGCCCCCAAAAAGTTGCTGATCAGTTAATTTATACTGATCAGCACAAAAGGAGGGGGCAGCAGTCAGTTATATAAAAAATATATAGCACAATCTGTCACTATCTCTCTCTATCTCTCTCTCTCTATCTCTCTCTATCTCTCTATAACTATCACACTGCAGCAGCACAAAATATAGCACTCTGTCACTAGGCCTCTCTATCTATCTCTCTCTCTCTATCTCTCTCTATCTCTCTCTCTCTATCTATAACTATATCACACTGCAGCAGCACAAAATATAGCACTCTCTGACACTATCTCTCTCTCTATCTCTCTCTATCTCTCTCTATCTCTCTATCTCTCTCTATCTATCTCTCTATCTAGCTATTACACTGCAGCAGCACAATTTCACAGCACAGGAAGGCACAAGTAGCAACAGGATCCAGGAAGCATCCAGCACACTACTAGGCACAGATCAAGCAGTGATCAAGCAGTGATGAAGCAGTGATCAGGTAAGTATGGAGCAAGGTTCTGGTCAGTATATGGCGGCAGGTGGGCACGGTGACCGCACTGCACGCTATTCCAGACCGGAATGGCGTCTGCAGTGCAGTCACCGTTAGTTTAAACCCCCCTCCATGGCTGTGATTGGTCCGTCGGTCCGACGAACCAATCACGGCCTTTGGGGGCGGGCGGGGTGAGGTGGGGTGACACCAGTGTCACCCTTACACCCCGCGGTGATTGGTGCTGTACTTTACAGCACCAATCACCTCCGATCCCGTGTCACCGGCGAACGTTATTCGCCGGTGACACAGGAAAACGCTGTAATTGGCTGTTCACACTGAACAGCCAATCACAGCGATCGCCGACGGGGGGGCGGCATCGCAGCCCCCCCTGGGCATGCACGGACATGTCTGCTGTCAGGGACAGCAGACATGTTGAAACTGTCACCGCGTCTATAGACGCGGTGACAGTTTAAATCCATGACGTACATTTACGCCATGTGTCGGGAAGTGCTTCCCGACCATGACGTAAATGTACGTCAAATGTCGGGAAGGGGTTAACATTGTTCCCTATGTAAAATCGCGGTAATCGCGTTGGTCGCATCGCATGCGATTTTTTTGCCGCATGCGATGCGACCGACGCAATTTTTTTTCCCTTGCGATGCCTAAGATCAAAATCTTGGGCGCCCTTCTACAAACAAGTACCGAAACCAGTCATTTGTGTCCATAGATCCAAGTCTGATGTCAGGTATTCAGGACGCAGAGCAAGGAGAGCAGATAACAGAGTATGTCCCATATACACTCATCACCCATGGGCCTTATTTTGGTTCATTCTTTCTGACAAAATCCTTCTTAGATGGACAAAACCATGTGCACTGCAGGGGGGGTAGATGTAACATGTGCAGAGAGAATTCGATTTGGGTGAGTAATTTTGTTTCTGTGCAGGGAAAATACTGACTGCTTTATTTCTACACTGCAATATAGATCTCACTTTGAAGTAAAACCCCACCCAAATCTAATTCTCTCTGCACATGTTACATCTGCCCCACCTGCAGTGCACATGGTTTTGCCCATCTAAGAAGGATTTTGTCAGAAAGAATGAACCAAAATAAGGCCCACATATTATTCACATACTACTGTACATAGTTCCTCCACCAAATTCCTCTCTCAGACAGATTCTTTTATAGCCTCTACCCTGTGGTTATACTGATGGAGAACATAAATCCTCAGCTGACTCACAGCAGAATGTACGACCTAAATGAAGTGAATGGAAATTTATTTTTTCCTTTTTCCATCATCATGATACGTGTGTAAATGGCTGTTCTCTGCTGATTTATCCTTATGCTTAAAGCACAATCTGTGTCATGCTGCACAACTAGCTGTTCTCCTGCAAGCGGACGCAGGCGAGGGGACGTCCGATCATGTCATTGACTAAAACAATAATTGAAACTTGTCCTATTTATTTGCATTGTCCAGGTGTTTATGTTATAAGATAATGCAGGGGTGTCGATTTATGTTTTTACTGGTGGGTGCGCAATGGGACTGGTCCTTTAGGGAAGGGGTGTGGCCCTGCAATGGGCCCCAAAAGACCCACACACACACATAGTCCAGGAGGCGGGGCTCCAGGCAGCGCTACAGAGGGGTCTGTGCAGCGCTGGGGAGGCAGCGGGGTCCGTGCATCACTGGGGAGGCAGCGGTGTACCTACAGAGGACGGGCAGTCAGCGGCCAGGTCCCTGCGGCAGATGGGAACTAGTAGCGGTAATGGCAATACCACTACTAGTTCCCATCCGCCGCAGGGATCCCGCCGCTGGCTGCCCAGCAGTTCCGCCAATGTGTTTTACAGACTCAGCGGCACAGAGCTCCGGCCTTGGCCCGTGGGTGCTTATCATTTTCCATGGGTGCTCGGGCCCCGGAGCACCCACGGAATCGTTGCCTATGCGATGATTACTGTGAGTTACAGAAAGAGTCCACTTCAGGATAGACCAGGACATTGGGGACACCATAATTGATAGTTTGTCTGGACAGATCTGTAACTCAGCCATAATGGCACAATTCCCTGTAGAGACGGGTATGACACAGTGAAGCATGTACAGGACATGCGATGATACGCTACCAGCATATGTTGTGCTGTAAGCCGTCTATACATTTATTTGGCTTGAACCTTAACATACACTTTAAGCTAGCTTAACTAAAGAATAACTGACGCTGACACAATAAAGACACGGACACCATAACAATTAGATTTAAAGGTCATATAGTATTTATTATGTGGCATGACCCTTCTTCGTAAAGGGCTGGCAATAAGGCGCCACGGATGACCAGCTCTAGTCACATCAAAAAATGGCGGCGACTTAAACGCCCCAACTGACTGATATTAACATGGGGACGACTGAGACGGCCCCATCCGACTAAGGCACAACCTAAACGCTGGGAAGTCTCACCACCCCTTCTCTGGCTGGTGTGGACACTCCGCTGACGAAGTGCCCACAGCGCCCCCCCGCAAAGGCAGGACACCCCGCCGTCTTTCCCGGGGGTAGTGCCTCCCAGCGCCCTCTCATGCCACAAGTGACCGCTGGACCGTGACGCCCTACCGCCCCAGTTCTGGAAATGGTAAATGTACCAAAGAATTGACTATAAATTGAGATGCCGAAGGCAAGGGAGGGTGGGTGGGGCTGAAATATTTCTTCAAGAGGAAGTACTTCCTGAAAGGACCTGCCTATATACCCCTCTCCTAAGCTCACGCCCCTAAGCTCTCCCATGGGCTAACCACAAAACTGAAACTAACTTAGTCAACTAGCAGTCATTAACTCTTTCCTGCCAACCCAAAAAATGTAAGCCTCTTAAGTACGCTCTGGCTTAGGCAGCCCTCGCTTAATCTAAGCCGTCTATACATTTATTTGGCTTGAACCTTAACATACACTTTAAGCTAGCTTAACTAAAGAATAACTGACGCTGACACAATAAAGACACGGACACCATAACAATTAGATTTAAAGGTCATATAGTATTTATTATGTGGCATGACCCTTCTTCGTAAAGGGCTGGCAATAAGGCGCCACGGATGACCAGCTCTAGTCACATCAAAAAATGGCGGCGACTTAAACGCCCCAACTGACTGATATTAACATGGGGACGACTGAGACGGCCCCATCCGACTAAGGCACAACCTAAACGCTGGGAAGTCTCACCACCCCTTCTCTGGCTGGTGTGGACACTCCGCTGACGAAGTGCCCACAGCGCCCCCCCGCAAAGGCAGGACACCCCGAGGTCTTTCCCGGGGGTAGTGCCTCCCAGCGCCCTCTCATGCCACAAGTGACCGCTGGACCGTGACGCCCTACCGCCACCGCCAGGCTCTAAGAGCCGCTATATAGGCTCCAAGAGCCGCCGCATGCCACCCACGAAGAACTACCTAAGTGTCCGCCTCCCTAAACTAACCCGAAAACTATCCCTCAACAATAACCTCAAACCAATAAAGGGGGATCTGAAAGAAAAGGTTCCTAACCATCAGAAATTATACATTGCATTGATTAGTACGGCAAGGTAAGTTAGTACAATGGACCCAAGTGAAGTCGAAAACTTGATAAAAAACCTCTCGTGTGTCCCGGAAGGGGGAGGTGGGCCGAATTGAAATTAATAAGGACCCACGGAGGTAAAAAATGCAAGAAAGTCCTTCACACCCCTGATTCCGGAACACTAGCTGTTCCAAAACCAGCGAGTAAACAGCGTTTTTGGGTCAGCGCCACAGGCGCACTACAACTAAATCTTATATACCTTATATAATACCTAAAAGCAGCGGACTTCCATCGTCCCCATTGCCTGAATGGAAAAGTCAGGAAGCCTGCCGGCCGCTGCGCAGGTAGCTGCCCCAACAGGCAATTTCAGCACTAAATATTGCAGCAGCCGCAAGGCCTGCGGTGATGACGCCAAAAGAGGATCAGCACCAAAACCCAGGATTATATCCGGGGCCTTACTGAAAAGCTGGTAATGGATGTGAATCCCTCGAGGAGGAATTGCGCATCCCGCTTATTTGCGCATCGCCAGCCAAAGCGCCCTAGCAGGGACCCTTATAGGGGAATGGGCCTTTACTTAGAGCCGGCAGAGGGCTCACTGTAGATAGGGGGGCCGCGGCAGCCTTACAATCCTCGGCGAGGTGATATGCATCATCCACTCAGCGTGCATGTCGGAACCGACAACTAGCGCCTCGTGTGCAATCGGAGTCCATGTACGCTAAGCACTTTTCTTTTGCCGGAGGGGGCGTGGCCCCTCCTTACCTGGAAAGGGCTTAACTAGCGACTCGGCTGTGGTAATCTGGCTGGTGACTTTGTCGCTGCTAGCGGAGCGGTCAGTAAAGGAAGGCCCTGAGGTGGAGGCAAGTGCATTATCCAGCTCACCTGTTCCTGAAGAAGGCCCCACAGTCACAGGCAGAGTGGAAGTCCCTGCTTTGGCTGCAGCAGTGGCCCCTGATGCACCCGGAACGGGAACGGCAGGAGCACCCGGAGTCGAAATGTGAGCCGATGGGTCGTCCGACCCTACTGCATTCCCAGCCGCACCGTGGAGATTCGGTGGCCTCGGGCAATTCGAAAACAAAATAAATAAATAAATAATTGGGTCTGTAATCATATATTAAACTTATATAGGATAATGTCTGCCATCAAAAAATATATGTACATTAGTAGAATAAAGCAGAAAAAATACTAAAGAGGCAGTACATGGTAACTACAACAGGTGGCAGTGCTGAGCTCAGACCTGGCTGTACTCTGCGGATCTAGTGTTCTGATGACTCATGAGTCATGCAATTACTTAAACAGTTCATTTAGTTCACAGAGTCATACAGATCTCTGAACGAATCACTGACTCTACAGCCATAATGAGTCTGTGTCTGTACAGTATCTCTGAGCTACCATGTGTGGCACTATGTATTGTGTGTATGGAGCAGAACTATGCACTGCCCTGCTCTCTTCTCCCAGTATATAAGGTCACAAGCTGCACTCCCAATAAGCCACAGACACAGTGCTGGCTGCTGCATGTTATATATACTGTATGCAGCATGTTATATGCTGTATGCTGTATGTTATATACTGTATGCTGCATGTTATACACTGTATACTGCCATGCTCTCTTCTCCCAGTATATTAGGTCACAAGCTGCACTCCCAATAAGCCACAGACACAGTGCTGGCTGCTGCATGTTATACTGTAGCTCTGTTTACTCCACAAAACTAAGATGTATGAAACTCATTATACATAAAGTGGAGCAGTTGCCCCTAGCAACCAATTAGCCTATGTCACATCCCAGACTGTGCAAGATAAATTACAGGAGCAGACCTGATACCCCTCAAATTCTACACCCCATCTCTCTCTCTAAGGTCAGTTACATTGGGGCAAATGGGACATGTTTTCCTTCTAATTACTGTATTTGAAAAGCAGAAGAAAAAAAATAATAATTGAATTTGGGTATTTTACTTGCATATTATGGGAGTAAAAATAGTAACCACAATGGGATTAATAGTGCAGAGCTGGACAGGTCACTATAAGGGTGCTGTATATACTTTTGCATTTCTAAAATAGAAAATAATCTGATTTATTAAACCTGTCTGATCATTCTAACAAGGCTGTAACTGCTGCCATGAGCTGGTATTATAAATGCCTGCTATGTGTGTAATAATCTAGTCTAGTTCATACACTTCCATGTGCTCCTCTCAGTCTCTAAACCAGTGATGGAATAATGAACCAAATGAACTAGACAAACTAATCTTCTGAACTTATCCTTTGGTTGAACTAGTCACCAACATGAACTAGATTTTCCAACAACAACAGACAGTGGACTTAGCTACAGTAAGGCTGGTCTGGAGACTGGAGCTGCTGTACTTCTGCCAGGGAGCTGAAATATTTCTTCAAGAGGAAGTACTTCCTGAAAGGACCTGCCTATATACCCCTCTCCTAAGCTCACGCCCCTAAGCTCTCCCATGGGCTAACCACAAAACTGAAACTAACTTAGTCAACTAGCAGTCATTAACTCTTTCCTGCCAACCCAAAAAATGTAAGCCTCTTAAGTACGCTCTGGCTTAGGCAGCCCTCGCTTAATCTTGTCAGTTGTCCCCTGACAGGCAGGTAACATCATATAATGAATGGTCACCTGTGCTGTCCTGTAATTGCCGCTTGCTTGCAATATAATCTGAGCTTGTGATTAAGTCTCCCTCCCTTCTGCATGAGATATTGGCCTCCCTCCCCACCCTGATCTCCCAGCATGGATGACAGCTATGTGTAGAGCATGATGTCCTCCTCACTCATGCGGAACTTACACAGAGATCTCCTATTGATGTGGCACTCAATATGACAGCAGCCACTTGTGCACTGAATACTATCATTTATACAAGAAAAGTGTTACATTTGTAACAGGCAGTTGGGAGTGGCGGTGTGTAACTAGACGGCTGTCTCCAGCTGGATGTTTGGCTAGGAGGTCAAAAGGTTTTTTTTTTTTTTGTAGAAATGCACACGCCTCCTGACCCAGTTGAGCCAATATCACTGTCACATTCATAAGGTCTACATCAAACATGTCGACGTTCAGCATGTCGATGCTGACATTATGTTGTGTATGGATAAAAACTGGACCGGACAGAACCCCAAGACGGACAGGCTCCATACTTTAATATATGTCATTCTGGAGCTTGTAGTGTCCGGTCTGGGGGGGTGCATTGCTGGGGGGGTGTCCCTTCCGATGGGGGCTGCTCTGACACCTGTCACCAGAGAGAGGAGAAGGAGGAGTATACAGCCTCCCTGCATGGTCCAGGGGTGTAATCTCCCCTTTCCCATATCCCTGGTGAAATGCAGAATTTGATGTCCGGTCCGGCATTGCGGGGTCTTGTCTGGGTCTGTTTTTTACTTAGTCCCCATTATGTTGACATTGCTGAAATACATATTGCTGAAATACATATTTTGTACAGGAGAGCCACGTATGGCCCAAGGCACTCTGCAGCGAGGAGGGGGCAGCTGAAGATCATCATTTTAGGCCTGGGGGAGGTTCAGGGGGTCCTCAGTTACTATATGCATATGACAATGCTATTTTTTTTTAATCTTTGGTTGAGCATATAAATAGGGGATTGGATTGGTGGATAACTTGGGATCACAGGATGAGTACCCATTAGGAATTAGAGGTTGATGCAACTTTCAATTTTCTCTTGTGAACAGTTTGGGGCGGTTCTGTTTGTGAAGGCTAAAAGCTGGTAGAAACAGTTCAGTTGTACATGGTTTAACCCCTTGGTTACTGATGATGCTTTTTTTTAACCCATTTTGGCACTCTTTGGGCCGATCATATTACAACATCAGTATCAGTCATTTGCTTGCTCAGTACATACACAAATGGCACCTTTTCTCTCCAGAAGACTTTGAATCCAAACATTTGTTTGTAGGTTAATTGACTCTCACTCGAATGAACCCTAGCCTGAATGTGTGTGTGCGTGTGTGTGTGTCTGTGTGTGTGTGTGTGTGTGTGTGTGTGTGTATACAGGGGGTAGGGTATATACTGTAGAGCCTGAGGGCGGGATGCTCTAAGAAATATCGCCCCCCCTCCGCCAGGCTTCGCATAGTTAATGATCGCATATGCTCAAACATATGCGATCATTAACGCAAGGGACAGCTCTTGCGATGCTATGTGAACCCTCTCCGTGCAGGCAGTTGCCATGCCTCCATTTGCATGGGGACGCCCAGCGTTTTTCTTGGCGCACCCAACATTTTTGTGGGCACACCCAGTAAACACTGGGCGCCCCCTCGCGACAGCTACCGGCTCATCCGCTAACCACACCGCTGTGTGCAAACACCTCGGTGGTAGTCGCCACAGCTGCTCGCACATCGGGTCTGTACATGTGTATATTCACCGTTACGCATGTGCAGACCCACAACATCGGTCCCTGCACCGAATTCGCAGGAAACCGAGCGGGTCAGAACCATTATATTATCATTTAGAAATGTTTATTGCCCTCCGTGTGCCCTCAGCTGTACACCCACTGAGGAGCGCTTGTCTCCTGTTTCACCGATGTTTAGTTTGTCTCCATTAGAGGATCATATAACAAAGATTGAACAAAGCAAGATGTTTTCTCCTGTTAGTACATTACCTCGGACACAGCAGGGGATCAATACTATTGAGTAACTGCTGTCAGCTCCTAGCGTTTACAGAAAAAGCTACTGAATGGCAACTTGGTTAATTAAATATGTGGATCGCTTATCTTCACCTAATCCAGAAATGAATCACCCTGAGGAATGAATCAGCTCAAACTAATGATAACGCTTCCATTCATGAACACATAAAGGACACACGGAGACATGGCGGGCTGTTATTATACTTATAATGCACATATTCCGTACAAGGCTTAATATCAAATGCTTTGGAGGTTAGGACATAAATGTATATATGCAGAGAAACATAAGGATTAGTAGTAGCAGAACATGTACACAGAATGCAGTGATTGACGTACAGGAATTCCAGGCATGAAAATGAGGCTGGAGGGGGTCTATATTGATTTTTGTGGACTGAACATGTTCCAGAGGAGGTCTGGTGTGGGGGGGGGGGGGGGGGGCTGAGGGGGTGACACTATCCATATCTGTAGATCAGGACTGGTGAGAGATGGACAGGTCTGGTACTGATTGATAGGCGGCTGTGGTACTAAGAATTGGAACCTCGTGTGGCACAGACAGAAGGGCATCTCTGGTACTGAGAGATGGGCACTTCTGCCTTTCAGTGATACAATGAAGAACCACCTGGGTAGTAAATAGTCAATGCAATTAAAACCATGTCCACCAACAGCCATTACTTCTTCAAGACACTTGGGCCAGATTCATCAAGCTCAAAAAGTGAACATGAAACCTGTAGCAATGAGCATGTAACCCCTGGCAATATGCATGATTTAACACCCGGTAATAAGCATGAACCACCTAGCAATGACCATGTACCTGTAACTCCCTGTCAATGAGCATGAAACCCCTAACAAGAAGCATATAACTCCCTGGCAATGAGCATGTAACCCACTGGTACCAAGCAAAAAAAAAACACTGGCAGTGAATAAGAAACCCCTGGCTAGGATCATGTCACCCCTGGCAATGAGCATAAAACCTCTAGCTATGAGCATGTAACCCCTGGCAATGAGCATGTAACTCCTGAAAATGAGCATAAAACCTCTAGCAATGAGCATGAACCCCCTGGCTACGAGCATGTAATCCCGGCTATGAGCATGTAACCCGTGGCTACAAGCATGTCACCCCTGCCAATGAGCATAAAATCTCTAGCAATGAGCATGAAACCAGTGGCAATGAGCATGTCACCCCTGCCAATGAGCATAAAATCTCTAGCAATGAGCATGAAACCAGTGGCAATGAGCATGTAACCCCTGGCAATGAGCATAAAAACTCTAGCAATGAGCATGAACCCCTTGGCTACAAGCATGTAATCCCGGCTACGAGCATGTAACCCCTGGCTACAAGCATGCCACCCCTGCCAATGATCATAAAATCTCTAGCAATGAGCATGAAACCCCTGGCAATGAACACGTAACCCCTGCCAATGATCATAAAATCTCTAGCAATGAGCATGAAACCCCTGGCTATGAGCATGTAACCCCTGGCGATGAGCATGTATCCCGTGGTAATGAGCATAAAACCTCTAGCAATGAGCATGAAACCCCTGGCTATAAGCATGTAATCCTGGCTACAAGCATGTAACCCCTGGCTGCGAGCATGTCACCCCTGCCAATGAGCATAAAATCTCTAGCAATAAGCATGAAACCAATGGCAACGAGCATGTAACCCCTGACAACGAGCATTTAAGGTAAAATACGATAATAAATGTATGACGGAGGGGGGGGTGGCAGGGAGGGCAAATTTCTGCTTACGCCACTGCCACCCATCCCCAATTGTCCATCAGGCTGCAGCTTAGGAGGCACTACGTCCGGTTTGTGTACACCTCTGAATCAGGACCATACAGTAGAGAAGGAGGAACATAGAATATGTGTCTTCATTTCTGACTTGGAACATTTCAGTCTCTACATTTCTCTCCTGCACAGAATATGGCAGAAATAATTATTGGTGAAATGCTGGAGGTAATTCAGGCCAAGAGCAGCACGGTAATAACAGCGGTAATGCACACAGCCAGTCATAACTCACCTGACAAAGTTAAGTTGATTAGAAATATTAAAATGTAATTGTCATTGAAAAGGTAATTAAGGAATGCGTGCATCCTGCGCCACTGCGGGAAAGGTATTAATAACAATATAAATAATATTTTTTTTAATAAACACACTGTCATAACACAGGGCTTAATAGGAAAACATGAACTTATTAAGTCATCCCATAATTGGATAACATCTTACTCAGACTACTGCAATTCAATTGCAGCCCTGAAATAACATCGTTTCCTTGATGTCACAGGAAAGTTCATTTTTAAAGTGTCTACAGATTCCGTGGAAACTGACCAAGATTAATTTAAAGTGCATCCATCAGCGGAGGCAAAGTGAAGATTATGTTATTACTTATTAAAGAGCTCCATTAAGGGAAGATGATTATGTAATTAGTAAATAAGTATAAAGTACACCCTTTTTTTTGCCATATTAGTTCCTCTAGTCTGAGTATGTGCCAACCCCCGAGATTTAGCATTCGGAGTCTGATTAGAGTGCCACTTACACCGCATAGCTGAGTAATAGCTTTTCCCAAAACAGCTCAGAAATCTATTTAAAACATCTGCAACACGATTTTATTTGGAATAAAAAAGTTAATACATTTTTTTAGAGACACTGGTTAAACCATCGATGGGTGAAATATCAGGCTATGGGCCTGATTCAGTACAGCTCGTACCAGTCGTTCGCTGCTTAGTGAGCAGCTAAACGCCACCCGGCCGAATAACCAAAAAACCCCTCCGCCGCCGATACCGCTTCATGTACGAGAACACTTCCCCTCGAATGCAGCCAGTGAAAAAACCCCATGTCGACCTCGCGACCTGTCAACCTAACCCATGTCGACCTAACGCATTTGTTGAAATAAAACCATGTCGACCCAGTCCCATGTCGACCTAGACACCTGTCGACCTTCATCCATGTCGACCTAGAACCCTGTCGACCTAGAACCCTGTCGACCCAACGGTGTCCACCTAATTGTGGTCGACAATACGACCATATACCAGAACCAGAGGGAAGTCCCCTGATATAGGTGGCTGCTGGATGAGTATACAGTGGACATTTGTGACTGGTTCTATCAGATGCAACCATATCAGGTAAAAGTCCATGGTGCGACTGAGCCAGGCTAGTGGTCAAGTACTAAGGGGTGGGTTAGGAGTAGGCATTAGAGGGAGAGATAAGGTCAGGCACTAGAGGGAGATAAGGGTTAACTTGGGCTACAGGGGGAGAGTTGAGGTTTAGGCCTAAAGGTTAGAGATATTCTCACCTAATGGATCTGCCGGTAGTCATTATCACCTCACTGACAGACCCAGAAGATACTGCGGACAAGGCACCACTAGATAACCATGGAAGATTTGTCAACATTTTTTAGAATGTAATTCTCTCACGAGCAGGGCCCTCCTCCCTTATTTGCTTTTCCTTCTCTTACTTAAACATCTTTGATAGCACCAGATCTGCTGGTTTTCTGCCACACTGATACTTACCAGTGGCGTAACTATAAATTTTGCTCCCCCAAGCCAAATAAATTTCTGGCGCCTCCATTAAAAATGCCCCTTCCAATAGATATCAAAAAATGTGCACATTACAAAAGGGGTGTGGCCCTGGTTTAAAGTGTAATGCCCATTACACATTATGCCACACACCATAATGGTCATTACAAATAATGCTAAACATTGTCATGCCCATTACACAGTATGCTACACACCGTAATGCCCATGTCCCCCTGCTATTATGTCTAGATCTGGGACCACTCATTACCATAATCCTAGATTCGCCTATGCAAGCATATAAGTGTAATATTGAATTTTATACCTCTGATACCATCATTATAACATAAACATTAACCAGGATCGTTTATAATCAGAAGGAAAGGTAACAAAATATGGGTGTGATATACTCATACTATTATGATCAATGTCCGCCTTCTCGTGAGGATGATGATGATTACCACACTCATATTTTTACACAGCTACTGTATGTTATTTTAGTTCATTTTTCTTTTATGGCAATAACCTCATTAGAGGTATAAACTACAAAAATACTCTTAACATAACAAACCCATTATTTATTAGGTAATGCAATTTCATTTTTTTCTTCTAGTGTTGGAATTCATGTCACCGGTGTTTGCAAACTGTAAACTGTGTTCTAAACATGAATAACGAATACACATTATAACCTACGTGAACCAATATTGATACATTGCTGATGACAAAGGTGTAATTACATTGTCAGATATGGCCAGAAGTGATAAGAAGCTATTACTAAGCTATTCGCTATTCCAAAGGAATGTTCATTACTGCGATTGCCTTGTGGCAGTGACCTGCCTGATCTCACCACCGGGGGCACACCTGAGCTCCTGCACCCAGCTACCATGTCTATCCCTAGGCTTGCTTCTGGGTATACCTGTTGCTACCAATATGATCAGTTTTAATATAATTATTGACATAAATATTATTATATATAATGGATATTTAACACATTATAAATGAGTGCTATATGTATTATGGTCATGTGCAGTGGTCAGGGGCCATGTCGGGGGTGCAGTGAAATTAAATTACAAGAACATGGTAAAGTACAGTACGAGAACAATTTGCCATATTAATCTTAGTCTATTACTAAATTATAGTGGGTGACTACACGTATAGTATATTATGGCAGATATATTTCCACATGAGGATAATGTGGAAAATCCGGACCAGGTTTTAGAGCAGCAGCAGAAAAATTAGATCCAGTCCAGGTTTTCTAACTGACGTGATCAGGGTTGGGCAGATTAGCAGCAGCTGTGGCTTTCTGATATAAGTGTTTCCAGGGCAGGAGGTCATTGATCCTGATGGCGGATTAGCTGCCCAGGTGATAGGCTGGGGGTGTGGGCTATGGTAAGGACCACTGGAACATACTGAGGAGTTTGTACTATGCTGTGACATCTGTATGCGGCATTGCTGTAACCATCCTTGCCTATGCTGATTGCCTGCTACAAAATAAAGACCAAGGCCTCAACTTATCCAGTGTATATGATTCCTTGTCACAATATACATATATATACAGTAGATACTGATTCTGAGTCACACACAATGCCAATGATCATGGGGTTCAACAATTTTGTTACTGTAGGGCCACAGGAACCCCCATCCGGACACCTGTGTAACCAAGCACCTGTTTATCGGCAATTGCAAAGTCAGTCTAACCCAGTGTGGGGGCCCCTTGGTATGTGGGGGCCCTGGAGCTACCGCTCCGGTTACCCCACCCCCTTATTCCAGCGCTACAGAACCTTTATTGAGCACGCAACGATTCACAAAACTGTTGTCTCATTTCGTGCGCAGTCAGATGCCGGCTTGTACACCAAGGGAAGGGCTGATACCGGCATCAGTGTACAGTCACAGATACAATGGTGGCACCGGTGCTAAAGTCTCAGCAGCTGACCAGTTTTCCAGAGAAATTTGTCATTCTTTTATACCAGCATCTAATCTACATGCAATATTGTCAGTGATAAGCTCAGACTTCCTTGTGGTTATTAGCCAGCTTATATTATTTGTATAACCTGGTAAATAGACCAATCTTGCTCGTGCTATGAGGCCAGGAGGATGGAGAAGCCAGTGCCAAGTCATGTTCTCCTGTTCCTGCTTGCTCGCTGGGTTTTACACAATCTCCTGGTATTTGCTTTTATACTAATGAGTATTCACAAAAGGGGCATACTCCCTGCCAAACCTCCTCTGCTCTGTCTTACCACTAATGGGACTCGCTAGAAATGAAACACAGTAAAATATGTGACAAAACGCATCATCTGTGCCAGACTATTATTTGCGCCAATGACACATATAAAAAAGGGGGTTATTCGGATTCACTCAGAAAGGCACAATCACTCTCTAATGGACAAACCATGTGCACTGTAGGTGGGGCTGATGTAACATGTGCAGAGAGAGATATATTTGGGTGGGGGGGGGGGGGGTATATCTATATTGCAGTGTAAAAATAAAGCAGCCAGAACTTACCCTGCACAGAAACAATGAAACAGCCAAATCCAACTCGCTCTGCACCTGTTACATCTGCCCCCCCCCCGCAGTGCACATGGTTTTGTCCATTAGAGAGTGATTGTGCCTTTCCGAGTGAATAAGAATAACCCCCCACAGAGTACACCTGCTGCTTAAAGGGAAAATAAACTGAATTATTTCTTATTTTACAATGGGACTAATGAAATTGAAACATGAGAGTAAACTACTATTGGGTCCATTTAGTAGGTTTTGGGTGGAGATAAAGTGGACAAATATAAGGTATCAGCTGACCAGCTCATAACTGTCATTGCTGTGTTTGGAAAATGTCAGTTAGGTGCTGTGTGGCTGGTACTTTATCTGTCTCCTCTTTAGCCCTGTACAAGGCTTAGTAAATAGACCCTTACATATGTTCTATCTCTGCATACTTATGACATAGATACCGTACAAGCATTTCCTGCACAAAACATACTAAGAAATTGGTAATGTGAACTGTCCCTAAGGAGAATAGTTACAAAATTGTGGGTTAATGAAAGATCAAAAGCAAGAAGATCTTGTTATCATTTATCTAGAACATTCTAGGATATAAGAGCAAAATTTGGATTCGTTGCTATGGGCAACAGCTCTACTTTAGTAACATTTGCTTTGTCTAATTATCAATTCCAAATGTGTTGGAGGCATCTACTATTCCCCTGCTTTTTGTAACAGAAGTCAGTGTAAACCATACTTGCCTACCTTTAGGTTCTCCACTCCGGAAGAAGCCCGGAGAGGAGACTTTTGCTGCAGCTTTTCCAGGGATGGGGGTGGGGCATGTCATCATTAAGCCCTACCCCCTTTCCTTTAAATGCTGTGATTCGCGGCTCTTTGGGGAAGGGGGTGGTACTAAATGACGCGATTTTAGGTGCCCCACTGAATGCGGGAGGCTTGCCCACCCTTCCGGGGGGGCCGGGAAGGGGACCGATTTTTGAGGGTAGGTAAGTATTTTGTAAATTTTGCTTTCAGGCTGCCTGTCGCTTCCTTTGACCAAGGGCATTATTCTGGTTGACTCGCTCGGGCACGAATTCGCACCTTTGCGAGTCAACCAGAACCTACCCTGCGAATGGTGGTACACCCCCCTCCCCCCCTTTACACATAGGGTTTGTTTGCCCAGAATGCGAATATATGTTTTACATAAACATCCATTCTCATACCAGTGGGAACCTCCCCAATCTTTTGATGGTCGCCGACCAAAAAAATACATTGTTTGCGTGGCCAGCGGGGGCGCTGTTGTCTGATCCGGTGGTGTGTGGGCGTGATCGTACCTCATAGAGCGTATAGAATAGAATATAGGTATAGAAAGGGCAGCTGCTGCAGCGGCAGTTAGTTCTTCCTCTCCTTGCCCAGCTCCATGCAATGGGGTAGAGAGGTAGCCGGACCCCACTAGGCCACTTCAATAGACCTGAGCCCCCCCTTTACTCCTCCATTCCAATTAGCACATAACGTGAACGGAAAAAAAAAAACATGCATGTGAACGGGCGCATTACTGAAATCTCTGCACTGCCTCCGCCAACAGCGCCAATGCACGTACTGACATATAGACACTAGCAAAAGAGCAAAACGCCAGGTGACACTGAAAATAAACGAGGAATATTTTTTTCATGATGCAAAACATACAAACGATCTGTTAAATACAGGCCGTAGACCACATAAAGTATTGGAAAGGTCTCAGCTGCCATCATCTTTTTTTCGAGGCTTCAATTTGAGCTAAGCTGGTGAGTTCAGCAGTTTCCCCGTACACCCACACATTCAGCAACAAGCTTTTGGAAAAATCTAAAGTTTAAATAAGGTCGGGTTTATTTTCACACTGAAAACGTGTTTTTTATTGAAGGCAAACAAGAAATAATTTCGGCACCTATTAGGAGAAAGTGTAATAAATGCCACATCTCCGACAAAGTAAGTTCAAAATGTAAAAAAAATATATAAATAAGGAAAGTTATACGCGTGCTCCCCCTTATCTGTCACAACAATAAGCATGCTTAGGACAGAGATGGAAAACCTTCTCTCGTCATGAGTCAGACCTGCCCAGTACAGCGGCCCTACAAATCATGTCACTTGGGGAGGGGCTAGACACAACCCAGTCTGTCCCTGTTCCTCGAAGGTCCAGACAACATCTCCTGTCGGGGCTTTTCCCAGAGAGGCTATATAAAAAGTAGGTACATATATATGTCTAATAGGAGCTGTCGAAGTTGAATTGCATCTACACACACCTAGAATCATGTCTGCCATTTGCGTTTGCATATTTACGTAAAGTGCGTACGGAGGCAGCGAGAGAATATACACTTGTTAATGGCAGTGATAATATTACTCATAGTCTTATACTCTCATAATAATAAAATATAGCCATTCAGCTTAAAATGCACTACACATAGTATCAGGTTAAAACATATATTCTTTCAATCTCATGTTTGGTATCAATGTGTTCAGCGTCATATGCGCAGCCTTCCGGTGTTGGAAGGGAAACAGTAGTATGTGTTATTTGCAGGTTATGAACCATACTACTATAATAAGCTTCTCTGCGGGACCCGTAGGGCAAGGTGACGAGCATGGAAAAAAGAAACAACTGTGCATCTGGACTAAGCCAATCAGAAGAGATGAAAGATGACCCCCTGACCAATGGAAGACCTGCTGGATCCTATTGTTTTTGCCTTTAACGGCACCTAGGGCCAGGAGCTCACTATGCTGTGATCAATCTTGACCGATAATCTGCGGTGATTGAACCTGGTAGTCAGTGGTCAGCAACAAAACGCGTTTCTCCGCCTCAGGGTCAGCGGCCTCTTTAGACAACTGAGGAAGCCGCTGACCCTGAGGCGGAGAAACGCGTTTTGTTGCTGACCACTGACTACCAGGTTCAATCACCGCAGATTATCGCTGCCACTACCATCTGTAGCAGCTGTTGTATTTACTGGTGTTGCAGAGCTATCATCATCTCTCCATACTGAATAGGAGAGCTCCTCTAATTACACAGAGGTAACCGTGTACCTAAAGCATGGACATTTACTGAGCCGGACACACCACCTTTGAGAATTGTCTCTTACAACTATGCGGGACTGGTAATTATAAAAAGCCTTGCCTAAAAACCATTGCCTTGAATGACTTTCTAATCTATCCAGCCTCATACTAGCTGAATATGCTCAAAAAAGCCTCTATGTCAGTGGTTCCCAAACATTTTTCAATTACGGCACCCCTAAGTATCAGAACATTTTCCACGGCACCCCTAGCCCAAATGTTTCTAATTGAGAAAATAAGAAATTAATATTAAAGTAAGTAAATTGTGTTTATATCTATTCCTTAGTGTCAGTTATGTGATGGGGGACAGAATTCACTTCTGTTTGTCCACAATTTGCCTATTACATTAGTCATAAAATAATTTTAATGGGTCATGGACCACCAATCCAGGGCACCCCTGCAAGTCCTCTAAGGCACCCCAAGGTGCCACGGCACACAGTTTGGGAACCCCTGCTCTATGTGTTAAATGTTGTAAGTTTTGTTTGTTTTGTCTTGCAATTGCTAAAAATTCTTGAAGTGCACATATATGTATTGAAATTATTGCCTTTTATTTATTTTAAATAAAATTTTTACATTGATATAAAAAAGTGTTGATTATTGCAGTGCACACCATTGCGCTCCCTGACAGTACATGACAGTGTAGACTGCATGTCCTCGTCCCTATCCTGTTCTGCCTGAGTTACACATACTCCGACAGGGAGCAGCAAAGGTGTGCATCAGTGAGACCTCTCAGATACATAGGGGAGGAGCGGCCGAAATAATGAGGGAAAATGGGCGTAAACATGGGCGTACACGGGGGTGTGCATCAAAAATGAGCGGTGCTACTACCGCACGATCGCCTAAAGCACCCTTCATTTCGGACACAAAACAGGCGGCCGCCAACCGCCAGCTCAGACCACCCCTACAGATACCGCATGCCTGCGTGCGCCTGGGTTTGCTAATTTACGCTGATTACTACTCAACCACATACACCTGATTGTAATAAGCAATGCTGCAGTCTATTAAGTCAAAACCATGATTTCACTACCTGCAAGCCACACACAGCACTCAAACACATTGGAAGCTTATCTTATTATTTATTTATTTATTAACAGTTTCTTATATAGCGCAGCATATTCCGTTGCGCTTTACAATAGCAGACAGTGAAACAAAACAGGGTATTTACAGACAGTCAAAATGTAGGAGGGCCCTGCTCGCAAGCTTACAATCTATAGGGAAATAGGCATTGATACATAAGGATAGATACTGTATTCTTTATTGCATCGATTCCACCAGAACGCAAGGTTCTATGACTGGTTCTGGAATTTGATAAGCTTGCCTGAAGAGATGAGTCTTCAGGGAACGCTTATAGGTTTGGAGACTGGAGGAGAGTCTTATTGTGCTTGGGAGGGCATTCCACAGAGTGGGTGCAGCCCGAAGAAAGTCCTGCAGTCGGGAATGGGAGCGGGTAATGAGTGTGGATGAGAGACGCAGATCTTGGGAGGAGATCTTTCTATACTTCTCTACATTTAAAGGTTTGTTTAATTTAAGGTAAGAATCTTTTTAAGACCTGCTTATATATGCTAAGGTAGGTATTTGTTAAACAGTTAGACACATTCACTACGTGCTTTCATAGACTTTACTCAGTAGCACACTCAATCTACACAAGTCGACATGTGTCAACGTGTTCACTCTAATACAAACATAGGTTTTGTATTTATGATACAATAACATAAACCACATCTAACACCTACAAAGGATGTTTCAGCAATGTTTTAAGCCCATGCCCACTATTTTGCACATTAATTAATTCAATCAATTAATTAATTTTCATAATTATAGTTGAAAGGCAAGATTTGCAGGTCCATATATGTGAAGGGTATGCCAGCGTACACGGACGTACGCTCACTCTCACAAGCGGTGACATAAGCTGAGTTTTCCATTGAAAACAATAGGGACCCGTCCGTGCAAGCTGGCGTACGCTCAGATAGCCGCAAGAAGTCGGTGGGAAGACGGACGAGAGACGTCCGTATACGGTGGCGTACGCTCAATTGTACGCCAGTTGTCGGAGTGTAAGGGCTGGTCCGTCCGTGTACGTTGGCGTATGCTCAATTGTACGCCACTCCCCTTCGACGTTGTTTCTGCCCGTACGTATGCGGCTGATTTGTGGGTGGACTTAACCCCAACGGCCGCGTACGGATAGCGTACGTTAATAGCGAACGTACGCACGTTTGGCCGCTACGATCAGAATAACCTCCATAGAAACCAGCGCTTCTATACAGCCCTTTTTGGGCTATCCCCCTCTTATTGCCTATTAGTTTACTTTTTGATTTAACACAGCCTAAGCCTAACTTTAACGCTATCTGCAACCCTTACCCTAACAAGTACTGTGAACTTTGTGACTTCCGACATTTACAATGTCAATTTAATGACCATGTTGTTCACGTACTACTAAATGTCAACATAATGACTACATACCCAAACAATATATATACCCAACATAAAAGTAGGCCCATGACAGCATGATGATGGACACACAGTCGGCCTTAAATCAGAAGTATTAAATATGTATTTCTATGTTTCATCACAAAATGATGCAGCATTTCAAGTTTAACAAATTGAGGAAGAAATTGGGACTTCAAGTGTGGAGGTTTACACATTCACATGGCACTGGCCAATCCTATACAGCACTGGTCACACCCACACAACACTGGCCCCACCCACACAGCACTGCCCCACCCACGCAGAACTGGTCACAGCTCTTCTGCTACTCAAAATAGGCCCTTGATCATTTTCAGCCCATGTGGCCCTTAATTTGGTCCTGATTGTTCTCATTTGACAGCAAACCAAAGGGTAAATTTATTATCCGATGGGTTTACAAAGCCACCAATGGTTTTAATCATATGATGATGTTAATCCCCATCCTTAGCCCTTGGAGGGGAGTACCAAAAAGAAGGCAAGCGAGTTCTTTATGTTTGTACACTTAACGTGTTCTTGTTGTAATCAAATATTCGCTCTAGTTGAAAAAGATGAATCATTATCTCTAGGGTTCTGTAGCAAACTCCTGAAGATTTGATAGTACTCCCCATATATTTCTGACGTGTGTGGTTGTAGCCAAACAGTTTCATATTATAGTATATTGCTGGAATAGTCAATTATACTTAGCGAGTACTCAGGGGATATATGCTTATACAACATTTCAGCTAAATACTATACATACAGTTCCCTGAAATCTGTTTAAATGGCATTTAAACTGTTTTGTATTCAGTAGAGATTTTTAATTGATAATCCAGATAGACACTGTGTTCAGCAGTGTTAATAATTAAGCACTCTCATTATGCCACGGTGATAATAAAGTTAGCCCCTTGTGTGTTGATCCCAGCTGAGTAGGAGGAGTTGTCGGTAAAGAAGTTTTAATTTGTATTTTGTCAACAAAAGCAGATTAATCCTACAGAGAAGCATCTTCAAGGCAGGCAAGCCCTTTGTCCTTGAGGCCTCAGAGGGCACAGAGGAGAAGGGGCAAAGGATTTAAAAGCTTCGTGTCATTTACGGTTGAAAGGACGTATTTTAAGTTGTGTAAAAGTTCTAAGCTTTAGAATGAGATCCAAACTTATCTTCATTTCAAGTTGGGCAGAAGAATTTGGAGGGGAGCGGAGATAGGTGACCCTCAACTCTACATTTTAAGAGCGCCATTCTTTTCGAGAACATTGTGCAGAAGTACTTAAAGTATACTGTATGTTGTTTACTCCTCTTGTTTTATAGGGTGCATTAAAAGCTTCACTGCATTATAAAAAAGTTTCATTTAAGTATGATAAAATCCTAATAAGACATATTTTAGAGGCCTTTCTGGCACTAAAAGGCCTGCATGCATTTATATAGTAAATTCCTTAACTGTTCTACTGGCAGCAAGAGCCTGTATTTGCTTACTATTTAATTCTCTTTAAATAAATACATTGGCAAATGTGGTCATTTTAGACTGGATGATGTTCTCCTTTTATCTGCGGTGGATGAACTGTTGAACTCTTCCTGTTAGATTTACCGGGAGTCCGGAAACACATCACGTTGTAGAGCTGAGAATTGGTGACTGTTCTGCTTATTGCGGCCAAACTTGTGAACATCCACACAATGTTAAGTTTTGTTTACATTTTGGATTAAATTGATGAATTGGCAATCCCGCCAATAGACTTTTCAAGTCACGCCGGATGGTTATATTTCTATTTGCACATTGCAGTTAAAAGAATAAGGGACCCATTTATCAACAAATTTTAGCTATTTAAAATTCATTGGTGTGTGATAAATGGTGCTCTTGCCAATTAGCTTCTCGCTATCACAACGCGTTTTTTGCTGTTTAAAACTCTTGCCAAACAGTGCTCCAGCCAATCAGATTCCAAGTTTTAATTATTTGAATAGTTTGAATAGTGATTCAGCCAATCAGTTTACAACTGTCATTTGTCAAACCATTTATCATATGCAGAGTTTTAAATAGCTAAAGCTTGCTGATAAATGGGCCCCAACCCCTGTGTGTTGAACTTAAGTGATGCCGCACACACAGAACAAATCAGTTATGCAGATCTACTGACCACAGTGACAAATTGTGCAGATTTGTCCGAATTTACAATTGGATTGTGAGGGGATTTTTAGCCAAACCTATCAAACACCAAAGATCATGGGAAATAGAATGACTTAGAAAGATTTTCGGTTTATGAAAGCCACAATTCCCAAAATGCAGACTTAAAATAAAATAGTTTGACCAAAGGAAAACCCAGATTCTACAAGTAATATTTTAGCACAGTCCCATGATTCACGTCTAAGTAAATATTGTGTCACGCCTCCCACCTGCACAGAATTGTACATTTTTGGACTGCTGACGGAAATTGGAGCATGAAGCGTATATAGGGGTGGCAAAGCTAACCACTGTGCAGCCCACCTGTGTAGTACCGTGACATGTGTGGTCTCTGCGGTGATTCTAGTTTTCTATCGGAATGTTTCAACATCTGTGAATAGGTTCCCCTAATGTGTATAGTTTAGCAAAAGGATATATTCAGATAGGAATAAAAAAGAGGACAACCTGTTCTCCAGGGGGGTCCCCCTGGTGATCCGGAACAGTAGGTAATTGTGAGCAGTGGAATAACTCTGGGAGGAAATGGAGTTGTCTGCCGCCAGGGCTCCTGCTCCTAAGAGGGCACCTCTCCTCCCCTGCAAGTTTGAATCACTTAATTGAAAGTCATCGATAACGGTTTCTGTTGTTGACTCCTGCTCCTAGCAGGACCATAGACACAATCTGAAAGTCCAGAGCTGCAGTCTAGAGACATGAAAGCAGCAGTAAATATAATGGAAGGATCTGACCTTACCAGGCACCAGAGCTATGTTGCTATACACTGCTGTGGGCGCTTGTGTAGTTGTGTTGGGTGTATGACAACTGAAGCGTGAGCTCTGCAGCCCTATAGAAGCGCACAAAGCCTCTTTCAGTGTAAAATGCTGAGGACCTGAGGAGAAATTGACTGATCCTCTCCGCTTTATAGTGAGCTCTGTCGGCATGAGTGACCGGGCTGTCAGTGGGGCACCAGCCAGGAGGACAATGGCAGAAACAGCATTTCATCTGCTCAATTAAGACACAGAGCAACCTGAGGACAAGGAAAATAAGGCATTAGCTTGGAACAGACGTTAGCCTCTGAACATAAATATACACCTCCTTGGACAGGAATGATTGGGCTGTGAGGGTGTAATGCTAACCACTACACCAACCATGCTGCCCATGTATGAGGTAGCATGGTTGGCAAGGTGGGCAGATCAACTGAGATAGAATGACAGAAGCAACTTCCATATAGATTTAGGCACCAGATATCATTCTTCATATTATATTGACAAAGACAGCATATTTCGCTTGGCAGCAGGTATGGGTATATCTACTGTACTGTATCAGGTTGGACACCTCCAATAAAGCTCTGCATATTATACGTGGCACCAGATATGGGTTCAGACTGGGCACCTCCGATATAGCTCTGCATATTGTATGTGGTACCAGATATGGGGCTGTATAACAAAATGATCACAGATATGGGTCTGCATATGAGATTTAGGGGATGCATTCAGCAGCTGGACAGATGGGATGCAGTCACAATACCGACAATGGCATCCCAACTACCTCCAGGAGACTGGCGTCGGAGGGTTCGGTTTAGGCTCAAAGGGCGGACTAAGGGATAGACTGTTGGGGCAGTGAGTTAGGGGTGGGTATTGGTCTGAAGTCCTGTGAGGTCAGCCCCCCTCCCCCGGCAGACATTGGCCTGCCCGCATTCCCATGGCAATACTCAGCATTGTCATGGGGAGGCATCAAATGCCCCGGCGAGGTGCCAGGGTCTGCACATGCTCAAATACGCTCTTGCGTAAGCGCAGACCCCCAAAGATCGGAACTGGACGGATTCATCCCGTTCCGAGTCAACCAGAATCAGTGCCTAGATTTCATCTGCATATATTACATAAACTGCACATATATTTATTTTCTCCTCCCTTGCTGATATGTATCATGCCTGCATGTATGGGCAAAAATAAAAAGCTTCCTACCAGCAGTGAGCCTCCATATGGGGCGTTCCATTGTGCTAAGTGACTTTAGAAGCAAGTTTGCCATCCATAAAAATGGGATTAGCCAGCAACGGTGGTGCAGGAAGGTTTGTCACCTCGCGCTTGGCAGATAACAAAGGGAAAAGTTTAATGTGTAGAAAGTGGAGAATAATGAAGGCTTTGCTAGTTATAGCCCATCAGTCATCCCGGGCGGTGAAGGCTCCATCTAGCCATCCCATCACAGTGACCCTGCTGTGGGAAAGGCGGAACCAACATAAGCTGCTTATTTTATTATTGCAACCAGACGGAATGTCCAATGCGTCCCCTAAACTGATTGTATATGGTTCTTCCAATTATCATCTTGGGGTGGGGAGAATTCTACTCATTTAAAACACCAATTTAAAAGTACAATTTGGTGAGACACATACATCAGTGGTAAATGCTTGCCAAGTTGTGCCAATATAATAAACATTAATATTTTTACATATAGGGATAATGATTATTAATTGGCAAAGATACAAAAATGTTTCTAATTTCACACTAAGGTAAATCAACATTTCCTTGTTTTCCAAACCAGCCCAATTTATGTCCATGGACATTTATAATTGCTTATCAAACAAATAAAACTTGGTCCGGCAGTGTCCATGGACATAGGGGTGTAGCTGCTAAGCTGGAGGAGAGATAGAGTGGGAAAAGTACCAACCGATCAGCTCCTTACTGCCATTTTACAGGCGGGGAGGGAGATTCTCTGAGCTAAAAATGCGGTAAAAACCCCATTATAACGGGGTTTTTACCGCATTTTGGGATGCACTAAGCATCCCCCGCCGGGTTACCGCGGCGGGGGGGGCATCGCCAGAAAAATCTGGCGATGCCCCATAGAAGCCTATGGGCTTCTACCGCAACCCTTCGCAGCCCCGCACCGACCCACCCCCACCCCGCATCGCCCCATACCTGTGTCCAGGCAGCACAGAGCTGTGCTGCCCGGACCTGTGACCTCCTCCCTGCACTGATCCTCTTCCGGTGCAGGGAGGAGGAGAGCCCGGCGCCGGGTGTGGGAGGGAGGGGGAAGCCGCCGGGACCTGCTGGGACCTGCTGACTCTATCGCAAAGGACAGATCTTAACGCAAGAGCTGTCCTTTGCCATAATTATCGCATATGTTAGTGCATATGCGATAATTATGAATGCGATGGGCGGCGATAGGGGGCGGAGCTGGGTGCGGATGTTAGAACATCCCCCCTGTGTCTGAAAAATGACAGAAGCTGATTGGCTGGTAATTTATCTCATTCACTTTATCTCTCACCAATACTTAGTACATGCAATCCGGACTTTAGGTCAACAGATATTAGGACAACCGTCAACAAGTCGACCACTATTTTTTGAACTTTTTCAAACTTTAGTGATAAAATGGAGAGGGAAAATTACCAGCCAATCAGCTCCTACCTGCCATGTCACAGGCTGTGTTTGAAATATGACAGTTAAGTGCTGATTGGTTGGTGGTTTATCACTCTCCATTGTATCACTTTTCAATGTTAAACAGTTTTGCCATCGATTGGGGGAGAACAAGATGGTTTCCCACCATCGTTATCAAGCTTAAACAAATAGTTTCGTTTTTGCGTTTTCACCAAGGAGCCGGGACACGGAGCTTAGCCCCACCCCCAACACCCACAAAGCCCTGCCCCTGTATTTTGATCGGACCACAGGCCAATCAATCAAAGAAAATGGATGACCATCGATATGCAAAAACATTGATGGTCATCCCTTGAATAGAAATACACTATCGATGGTCAGTTGCCCTTTTTCCATCGATGGCAACCATTGATGGCAATGGTAACGATGGCCATCCCTATTGTTGACTTAATGCTGGTGTCGACCTACTGGGTGGAGACCTAGATTTCGTGACTCCACACAGTTACTGCCCATGCTACAGAAAGCGTGATCAGCCAATGAAGGGAATCCAGTTTGCAGATATCTGCGAGATTCGTCCGTACTTGGACTTGCTTCCAACTTGGCCACATAATATATATATATATATATATATTATACCCTTCGCTGTGGGCTGCCTGGTCTACTCGGTCTAATACCAGAAGAAAGGGATCTGTATGAAGTACTAGCAAGAACCACTTATGGAGATTTGCAAGATTTTCAAGCATTTGCCCACAAACCGAAGACAAAGAAAATATCTCACGGCTACACGAAGCCCCTGGGAGTTTTGTGCATGTTATGAGCTTAACATATTCCTGCTCACATCTTGCATTAGGGCAACCCCGGCGAAGGTTCTATGGAGGAGACATTGGTGTAATCAGGGTATCATAATAAAGGGGGGAGGTTCTCTGCAGGTTGCTACAGTTTTAGGTAAATTGGATATTTACTCTCATACAGAGAGCTGGACAATGGAGGGATAAATCCTTCACAGCACACACTGTGGGGATCATTCTTCCCAGGCTGAAACTGCTTTACGTCGTCTGGAATCCCTTAAACCTTAATTATAAATGCCTTGTTTAATCTGTGGCTATTGAGATGCGGTCCATGAAAGGGGGTTAAGGCTAAATTAGAGGGGCTTTTATGACATTTCTTTTTTTAAAGGCTCTGCCATGCAAGTGAGAGGAGATTGGGAATGGCAAACAGTGTATCTGCCCATGCCAGGTTCTGCTTACTGGCACATGCCAGGTTTTCAGGGTTAGATGATTCCTCCTTTCTCTTCTACCAAATGCATTTTTTCGATGATGGATTTTTAATTAACGTCACCGACTTCCGGGGGGATATAAGAACATCATCTTATTATAAAAGGTGAAGATTTTGTTTTTCATGTTTGAACATGAAACAAATCCGCCTGGTGTGGTTTAAGGTGTTTTTTTCTGCTACCAACTATAATCTCCCTGAAACTGGTTTCCAAAAGTAGGCAAATAGGATGTAAAAAGCAGTTCAGGGAACAGCACAAAAATAATGGAGGTCCAACTTTTTGAATCTAGGCAACACGCGGGGTTTCCTGGATGACCGTAGATAATTAATTTATGATCGCTGTCAAGTAACATGAATGCTGTATATACTATAAGTAGAAGAAGTGTACATAACAGGGAATACGTTCCTTTTAAGGTGAACAAAGTTGTGACATTATTGGCAGAGGAGGGAATCCAGTGACCTTACACAAGGTCGATGCTTCAGTCTCATCAGTCGCTCTCATGCTAACAGGCTGAAATTACACAAGCTCTAATCAAACATGATTTCATTCGCTGCATTTTTACACAGTGACTAGATTGAATGCATTCGGCCACCCTGAGGAGCAAAAACAATGCACATTTCATTTTTTCATTTTGAATCATCCATGTAAAAGGCCATTAGTTGTGTGCGGCTTTGTTGACTTGCAGAGACATTGGGGCAAAACAAGGATGTTTTTTCTTTTGCACCCAGAATGATAAAAGCTCTCTATACTATTGATGAGGTGGATACCACGGGGGACATTGGGGCTGATTCGGGTCTGTTCGCTAGGCTGCATATGTCCCTCCCCATCAATGAACGGGTCTGAATGAGCCCATTTGTGGGATATTTAGTAATGACTATTACCTAAATTGATAGCTATGGTCAGTGCGTAAATAGAAATTTTGTGCCCCCCTGTATACATTAATTATCATTTTATCTACCTACATGCTCATTGCCAGGGGTGACTTGCTTGTTGCTAGGGGTTACTTGCTGGTTTCCAGGGGTTTCATACTATTTTCCAGCGAGTTAGATATGCAATTTGCTTGGGGTTACATGCTCATTGCCAGGGGTTATTTGCTTGTTGCTACGGAGATTCTACTTATTAGGGATTGCTTCCTTGTTGCCAGGGGGTTACAAATGCTCATTGTCAGGGATTACATGCTCATTGCCAGGGGGTTGTATGCTCGTTGCGAAGGGTGTACATGCTTGTTACCAGTGCTCCTGGGATCCGCACTTACAGGTAGCGCTATACATGCTGTCATCCCCTGACAGATGCTAGAGTTCTAGTAGGACTTCTAGCATCTGTCTACTAGAAGATGGTGGCCATTTTGGAAGGCAAGGAATCTTCAGACACCAGACGCCCCTGAAGCTTGGCCTGCGGTGGCCTTTTTGCGCCAGTTGCTCCCATCATTTAGATCAGGGATGGGGAACCTTCAGCCCTCCAGCTGTTGCTGAACTACACATTCCAGCATGCCCTGCAACAGTTTAGCATGGCCAACTAGCAAAACTGTAGCAGGGCAAGCTGGGATGTGTTGTTCAACAATAGCTGGAGGGCAGAAGGTTCCCCATCCCTGATTTAGACAGACACAAAGGGAGGGATGTACTAATGAAGTCCAAGGACGCCAGCCCAACACGGACATTTTTTAAAGGGGCAATCATTTACAAGCCAAAACCATGACTTGTAAATGATTGCCCCTTTTAAAAATAAAACTTCACATTTGGCCGCCATGCCGCACGTCCGCCAACCTTGATCGTCATTGTTAAAAGAAAGTAATTTCCCACAGAATGAGAGGTCACATGGGCCTGGGGCTAAAAAATGATCAGTGGCCAATAATGAGAAGCAGAGGGGGGGGGCTGACTAGGGCCGTGTGGGTTTGGCCAGTGTCATGCGTCAGTGTCATACACTTACAAATTGCTGTGCACTGTGTCCATGAATAAATAAGTGAAAGTATAAAAGTTATGTCATTCTATGAAGAAAAGAGAAATACAATTTTAATACTTATGAGTTATGAACGAATGTGAGGCTGTTGGCATAGGGCCTGTTTTTAACTACAGGTTTGCTTACCTTCTAACAGTCCTGATAACCTCGGGAACGTCATGGTTTTCGCGGACGTTCCTGCGTTCCTCCCGCAGCCGGCAGTGTCCCGTGGCGGGGGAGGGGGCTGTTAGGAGACCCCCCTGACAGCTGGTGAGCAGCGGTGAATAAAATCTGTGTGCATGCGCATATCGTCTATTCCCGCAGGCAGGGGGCTGGGGGCATGGCTAGAGGCTTCGGCACACGCCAGTGTCCCTATACAAGATGCTGCGAAGTTGGGAGGTATGGGTTTGGAGCTGCAGTCCCATCTGCCCCATTGTTAATCGTGCCCTGATTTCCCTCTGCTACCAGAGTCAGAAGAACAGGATATCATGGGCCCGATTCAGTCCTGATTGCTTCTGTGCAATTTAGCAGCGGCCACCGATTAGATAGACATCACCCCGCTACAATGAAATCCCGCCTTGTGAATGAATGTGCTCGCTGTATGGATAGATAAGTACGGCTAGCGAAGACCTCAAAGCTGAGCGGAAATGTTCAAATCTATTCGTTAGACGCTCAGCATCGAATGATTTTTCCACTGGTCGCCCCTCATCACAAGCTCAGAGTAGCCAGGGCCTTACCCAGCGGCTGCGAGGAAAACAGGCCCATCCAGCCCACAGCTTATACGTGCGAGCACGCGCTTTGCAGCGGCCCATACATAGGCAAGGTATATCGATAACCAGCTGCTGTTGGAATTCGCACAGCGGTAGCCCAGGTAAAGTAATTTAGTGATACTCTCTTATGATTTCGTACCACCGCCCAATAATGAATAATAAATAACTGTCTATTTGCCGTAGCCCTGCGGTGCTTCAATGTGCACAATGGGATCAATACCTTTAACAGTTAATTCCATTGGATGCTCACTCCTTCAGCTCATATAATCAGTGAATGAATGATTCCTCTTGCAGTGGGTGGTATCTGGGGCACAGAGGTGAGGGGTGCCCAGCATCCAAAGTCTATCTTCCCCTGCTTGCCCTTTTCTGGGCATACAGTATTTGGGAGCTGGCACAGGTTCAGCGAAGGCTCATTTACAGCCTCCTTTCACATTGATGAGACCTGGCAAGGCTGCCCACTGTGCATTTGGTAAAACTTATACAACAAAACACAGATCTCCATTTCCATATTTGTAGATGAAACATCCTCTCTGAAGCAGAGACACCCCTGCCTAATGTTATATGGTAGATTTTGGAAGGGTTTTCAGTGTTTCTGTTTAATCATTTTAACTTTGACTCTATAAGTACACCTGTTCTTAAGCATGCGGATTTTAAAACTTAACGACAAACTTTACGTTTTCATTGGCTCACAGTAGCATATGAACTATGATCACATGACCATCACTATGATCACATGACACAGCTGACTAAGACCTGTGGGGTCCCTGGCAAGCGGATATAAGGGACAACTACTCCTCTTTGCATTGTAAATTTCATTGAGTTTTTCGGAGGGAGCGTGACTACACCTCCTGCATTTGACCATATTCCGTCAGTATCACCTGGCCCCAACGTATGTCTCAATGGCACTGACCACATCATAATTTCACCATCCTCCTTATACTCCTAAACAGTAGAACCTGGGTCTTCCATGGCTGTGAGGAATCTCCCAACCAGAACGTACCCAAATACGGCCTCAGTGGTAGCTGCATTCAGATGCATCAACCTTACGGGAGGGTTTGATATCTCAAGCAGTAGAAAGAGTGGAGAAGTGGCCAGCTGCTTCCTATATATTATAGAGTGTACTTGGTAAATGGTACATCAAAACTGATTGGTTATTATGGCAACTCCTCCCCGGGTCCACAGCTCCACACTTTTTTCTGTCTTACATTATCCACATAATCTGGGTTCTCCCTGATCACAGGCCGTGCTAAAACTCCCTTCCATATCACATGCACTCACCTGCTGGGGCTCATTTGCTAAATCCACTACACAATTCAGGCACTATAGGCTCTTACACCGCTATCTGGAATGCAATGCCAGGATGGCGTTGGTTGCCACCATGTGTATTCCTGCTGTGTTATGAGGTAATGCAGCACCGCTCTGAAAAACGCCAAACTGACGGCATTGTTGTTTGGTACAAAACCATCTTTGCCAGCTGTGCTTGTGTGCTCTTGAACCATCGATGGTATTAACCATCAAGTAGCTTAGAAGCAATGGAGACATACCATCAAATGCATTACCAATGGCGGAAATGCTTCAACAGTTTGATTCTAGCATTCCTGTATGACGTCCATACATCGGTCCTAATTCATGTTTGTACGCAATGCCGATGATTATGCAAATGAGCGATTATCAGCAGCCTGTGCTGTAATTGCACTGGACAGAGTCAATGGTCTTCATTAGTGCACCAATGCTGGGTATGTACTGTATACACAGTTGCTTGGCACTTTGTGATTACTCTGTGGGCACCTATATCCTTTCCTAGGCGACAGCTCTACGATGTTTAGCATTACCGTAGCCTGAAAATTTGCAGATATGTAGTCCAAACATGAATTAGACCCTGTGTACGCACGTCTGTAGGCCATGGTAATTTTTGACCCCACCCACTTTTTGAGGTCTGGCGGAAACTTTTATCCCCTGGTCCCCCGCCAGGCGAGTGGAGCACACAGGGTGAGCTGGGAACAGCAGCAGGCACCTGGCCTGGAGCCGGAACAAGGGGGAGCGGCAGCAAAACTGGAGCAAGAGAGCTGGGGAGGAGTAGCAGAGTCAGAGTGGGGGGGGGGGGGGCAGCAGCAAGATGGCTGGGAGTGGGTGAAGAGGAGCCCCCAGCGGGTCGCACAGGACTGACGGATTGATGTCATGACATCTGCTCCATCATGATGTCACACGTCGGACCAACCCTGAGTCGTGATGTCACACATTGGACCAGCCCGCGGTGGGCCCTTACCCTCCCAATCTGGCACTGTCTGTACCTTTACTTTATCTGAATGACAGAACAGATGTATAACCTCTATAAACAATGTTAATAAGCACTACCCCATCCCCTCATATAATAGTTGGACCCTGAAAATAAGCTGAGAACTGAATTGTAGGGAACGTCTTTGTTTCTAAATGAAATACAGCTTACACGTTGTCATTATGGGGAGCGTAGTACATGTCTTTTGGAATGTTAGCCTTTTTCATTGGATGAACTCACATATTTACCTTAGGGGCCCTTTAAAGCGCGTATATATATAGCTGAATCCAAACATAAAAAGGTCAAGTTAAGTTCTATTAGGAAAATAAGCATATTACACTTTATTACGCCTAATCCGGCAGGATCGCACCGGCAGGTTACAGGCTGCTCTCTAAGTTCCCAGCTCTTTAATGAATCACAGCTCCCCAGCAGCTGTCTGAAGCCATCACCTTTCATTTTAATTAAGAAGAAACTAATGTTATTGTTTTAGTCCATAGAAACAAATGTAAAGAAAACATTTAGTGTTATTTCAGAAAGCCTGGGGCCATTTGGGTAGGGCTGCATCTCCCATTATGCCAGGGAGTACGGATGTCAATGCCTGGTATAAATGTTAGTAGATCTCCCGGCCACATGTTTAGGAGAAAGCGTCTATTAGATTGCTAGTGAAGGGGTTTCCAGTGGATCTCTGCATCTGTGGATTTGTTAAGTCAGTGGGCGATTGTGAGAACTCACCGACAGGGCTGCCACTAGGAATTTTCCCTCCCTGCTCCCTCATCCCCTGCAGGTCCTGAGACACAGGCTTCTTCAATGTAGGATGCCAAGCTGGTGAGCCAATCAGAGCCTGGGTACTGGCAGCCGCTCTGATTGGCTAACAGTACACGAGCTCCAATTGGCTGAAAAGCCGGTGCAGCATTTTAATTGGCCACCGGTGTCCTACGTTGAAGAAGCCTGTGCTTCATTCAGTGCACAGAGGAGGCAGTCAGGGGGGGGGGGTGTTGCGGTGGGAAAAATTTGCTGCCCAGGCCCTTCCAGAGAATCTGGTTTTGCTGTATAGCTCATAAATTGGTGCACTTTTTGGAATTGTTCCTGCTGAGTATGTTCTTACTAGGATTGCAGGGGGTGAGGTCAGCATGTCGGCAATCGGGATTATATAGGGTGAGGCACAAAAGAGGAGGGTTAAGCACTAAGGGGGAGGGGGGTTAGGGTAAGGCTGTTGAAGGGGAGGGTTAGGTTAGGCACTAAGGGGAGGGGGGTTAGGGTAAGGCTGTGGGAGGGGAGAGTTAGGCATCAAGGAGAAGGGGGTTAGGGTAAGCCTATGGGAGGGGAGGGTAAGCACTACGGTGGATTGGTATTAGGGTTAGTGAGGGGGCAGGGTTAGGCACTAAGGGGAAGGGGGGTTAGGGTAAGGCTGTTAAAGGGCAGGGTTAGGCACTAAGGGGGAGGGGGGTTAGGGTAAGGCTGTGGAAGGGCAGGGTTAGGCACTAAGGGGGAGGGGGGTTAGGGTAAGGCTGTGAAAGGGCAGGGTTAGGCACTAAGGGGGAGGGGGGTTAGGGTAAGGCTGTGGAAGGGCAGGGTTAGGCACTAAGGGGGAGGGGGGTTAGGGTAAGGCTGTGAAAGGGCAGGGTTAGGCACTAAGGGGGAGGGGGATTAGGGTAAGGCTGTGGAAGTGAAGGGTTAGGGCTAGGCACTAGGGGGGAGGAGGGTTAGGGTAAGGTTGTGGGAGGGGAGGGTTAGGCTCCAAGGGGGAGGGGGTTAGGGTAAGGCTGTGGGTTAGGCTACGAGGGTGTAGTTAGGATAGGCTACAGGTAGGGAGGGTTAAGCTGCAGTGTTTGGCAAAATGGGGATGGTTAGGGTTAGGCTACAAGGAGGGGGGTCTAGGGTTAAGCACTAAAGGGGGTGGGGATAGGCAATACGTGGGGAGGGGATTAGGGTTACGCACTAAGGGGGATTAGGTGGCGAGAGGGGAGGGTTAGGGTTATGCTGCAGTAGGGAAGGGTTAGGGTGAGGCTGTGGGGGGTGGAGGGCTAGTGTTAGGCACCAAGGTGGGTTAAGGGGAGAGGGTTAGTGTTAGGCTGTGTTAAGGGAGCTTAGGGTTAGACACAAATGGGGAGACTGCAGGGGTGGAGGGTTGGGTTAGGTTACAGGTAGGTAGGTAGGGTAAGGAGCATAGGGGGAGAGGGTAAGTGTACTTACTCAGTCACTGTTGAGCTTTGTATTAATGGGATACCGCTGTCAGCCTCCAATTTCAGGAGTATGTAACAATGCCCATTATAAGGAAGGAAAAAAAAAAAGTCCCCTCTACAGTTACGAGGTATGAGGGCCCTGCTCGCAAGTTTACAATCCATCAGAGGATTATAGCATTTCTGAGACGCCCTATAGTCATGCAGCCTGGCCTGAGATACCAAAGACTAGGGGTGGCCATTGACCATCGATGATATAGTTTATGGTCAATGTACTGTACAATAGTTTTGCCATTGATGGTGGAGAACCAGGTGGTTTGCCTACATCGATGGCAAGCATAACCAAATAGTTTTATTTTTCTCTCCCTCCAAGGCGCCGGGACACAGAGTATAGCTCCACCCTGGGCAAATGTGAAGCCCCACCCCCAGGTTCTGCAAATGTGAAGCCCCACCCCCATGTTCTGATTGGCCCACAAGCCAAATCAGTAAATGAAAAAGGATGACATTCAATAGCCAGTTACACTATTGCCATCGATGGCAACCACCAATGGCAATGGCAACAACATGCACACAACCTGGAAACGTTGGCATTTTTACCATTCCCCTTAACCAACACCAAACCGCCTCTCGCTGTCCAACATGCGCAGAGCAGTGATGCACAAACAAGGAAAATCCGTCTCAAGAGAAAGAGTTAAATCTGCCCTCGCAGTCCTGCTATCAGTGCTATGGAAAGCCACAGAGAAATCCTGGCTGGTTTATTTTTACCTTGTTAGTTTTGGTACGGAACGCTGCGTGTGGTAGGACAGAGAATAGAAGAGATTTGCAATTATTTCAGTTCCAAGGCAGAAATGGAGACGTTTGTGGAAAGCAAACACCAACGTATATGTAATACTGTATCTGTAGCCTGTAATTTTGGAAAGGAAACTCCTGCCAGATGGACGCGTATCTGAAAAAGGGAGTACAATAGAACTGCTGAATTGCCACTTAATTGAGAGGCTTGAACATTTGCTGTGTTTTATAAGCCAGTGAACTTGTTTCAAACGCGCACAATAAACAAGAATTTGGCGGAAAACAATCCCGGCCCGTACAAATCGCCTGCATAATGGAAAATAATTGTCCGAAGCAGACATGGTCGTCTGTGAATTGCCGTGCTGAGGAGTGCCAGCAGCAGCAATCCATGCCTTTGATATGTGCCGAAAACTGACCCTCATGCCAGCCAGTAGCTGCACGTGCTATGCTGCGGACGATCCCAACAGGGGGCGATGCAGAGACATTTTTAATTGCAACTAAAGGGGTGTAAAGCTGTGTACACATGCATAGAGTTTGGGGTATTTTCGATTCGATTTTGCTTATAGAATCAACATTGAATGGTTTTTAGGACACTTGCGATCTGCATTCGATTCGATGTGCGCTCCCGTTTTCTCAAAATCGAACAGTAAAATCTATTGTGCAGCCAAGGAAATCTCGAATTCGATCCAGTAAATCGAATATGTACAATGTACCATGAATGTAAATCGAATTCGATATCGAAATCAATATATAATGCAAAAGTACAGATCTAATGCCAAATTGAATGGGAAGATCTAATGCCAGATCTAATAGAAAATCGAATCTAACATCGAATCTAAAGCAAAACGAAGTGTGTGTGTGTACATAGCTTTAAGCCCTGTACACACACAACGATTTGCTTTTGATTCGATGTTAGATTCGACTTTCTATTAGATCTGGCATTAGATCTTTCCATTCGATTTGGCATTAGATCTGTACTTTTGCATTAGATATCGAATTCAATATACATTCATGGTACATTGTACACATTCGATTTACTAGATCAAATTCGAGATTTCCTTGGCTGCACAGTAGATTTTTCTGTTTGATTTTGTGAAAACGGGAGCGCGCATCGAATCCAATGTAGATCGAAAGTGACACAAAAACCATTCGATTTCGTTTAGGATTCAATTCAATTTTGCTTCTATAAGCAAAATCGAATAAAAAATTGGGAAAAATCTATGCATGTGTACAGGGCTTTACTCATACTTTCTGAAGTTGCAGGAGACACCTAAAGTTGCAGGTAGTCTCCCGCACACCCACCAATAGTACAGATGGGGCATGTCCCATCTTGGCAGGGGATGGCGATGGCGATGCCAGCGCCATCTGCATAGCGAGAAGTGGATACACGCGCACGAGAGGCGCGCGCGTCCCCTTCCGACAGCACTTCCAGCCGCTCCCCCGGGTCACCGCCGGCTTGTTGGCGGTAACCCAGGGTCCCCGCCTCCTGCCCGCACCCCCCCTAACCCTGTCCGTCTCCCTGAGGCGGAGACGGACAAGGTTCCCGTCGCCCCACCGACGGAGATTGAGACGCGCGTGCGAGTGAGACGCACACGCGTCTCAGTCAGATGGTGAGGCAGTCTGCTGGCGGATCGCCAGCGCTGACGTTCTGGCGATTCGCCAGCAAGGAAGAGGCCTGCCCCATCTGTAGGTCTCATCCTGCAACCTGGACCAGTATGACACATCCCTATGCAAATCACATCATATATGCCCCGCCCTCTCTTCAAGGGGCACCTGCGACTCTTCAGGCACCCTGCAGACGGGAAAAGGCTTCCACCTGGGAAGCAAATGTGCTGTTCCTTTGTCCTGGGTGACATGTTCTGTTTTATACAACAAGGAAGCCTATTTGGAAGATTTAAGGCATCAGTATTTCTGTATATAGTCTCGGTCTGATAGTCGACAGCGTCATTGTGTCTTTAAAGCTCCATTTTAAGCTCCAAAGCTTCTGGATATTTGGCAATCTCCGACCTGTAAGCATCTATATAACATTCTTTACCACTCCGTGTTTTCATGTCAGGTGTAATTAGCATTATTTTACATTTAATCATGTTATATTTGGTGCTGTGCTCTGCGCGAATGATGTCCATGCTCCACTGTTGCATGAATGCGCTGGCAGCTTTCAATTACAGCAGCCGTCAGTGGAGCCTCTCTGTGGCCATTCCCCCTGGACAGCTGTGTGTGACAAGTAGGGAAAGAAGACGCCTAATAAGAACAGACACCACAGAGTTCTGTGTAAGGATTATATATAGAGAATTACTGAGCGCTGAAAGGAGGCGGCTATTGTAATAAACTACCATAGGGAAACCGGTGTCGGCTCCCAACTGTCATTTTTAAAACATGGAACTTGGCCGTAAGGAGCTGATTGGTTGGTATTTTATATCTCTCCACTTTTTCTCTCTCCAAGATTTGAAAAATCTCCCTTATGAGAGACAGAACCTTAGAAATGATAGATTACAAAGACGAACAACACATTTTATAAACAATATACAATTTATTTGATTTTATGATTAGGGAAACAATGTAAACTCACAAACAACGATGTATCAGTGTATCCTTCTGTATTACTTTACAGGGTCAGCTGTAAATCGTAACTATTTCAATTGTATTTCCATTTAGCTCAGAAAATTATGTCATTTTTCTGCTTTTATGGTTTTAAGGAGACACTGGCGCCTATAGAGTAGGGATGTACACGCCCACATGGCTCTGGCCACACCCACAGAGCATTGGTCTCACTCACATGGTGCCAGTCACACCCATTCCACTTGTCACACCCATACAGCATTGGTCACACCCACATGGTGCTGGTTACACAGAATTGGTCACACCCACATGGTGCTGGTTACACAGCATTGGTCACACCCACATGGTGCTGGTTACACAGAATTGGTCACACCCACATGGTGCTGGTTACACAGCATTGGTCACACCCAAGTGGTGTTGGTTACACAGCATTGACCACACCCACATGGTGCTGGTTACACAGCATTGGTTATACCCACATGATGTCAGTCAGCATTGGTCACACCTCCTCTACTTACCACATAAGACCCTTCATTATATTTAGCCCTAGGCCCTTGTGCTCCTTAATCTAACCCTGACAGGGCCCATTTATACATTTTGCTGTGGGGCCCGGAATGCAGGTCCAACAATGCATGAACCTGTCATAGTTCTATTTAATTATAAATACAATAGCATTTGTTGCTCTGTGTAAGAAACTGTTATTAAATAAATAATATACAGTAATAGTGTTAAAATATATTTTACAGAAAATTCTAGAATATACAACATAAGAACAAAAACAGACAAATGTACTCAGCGATCAATACAAAAAAAGTAATATAGTATAATATATTATAGTACATAAAACCCACCTCTATCATTGAGAAACCAGGAAAAGCCAGCTCCTTAGTACGTGGCAAGTTTCTTCCATGTATCAATGCTAATGGATGGTGGCGGACCGTGTGCGGACTCTGAGCGGGCCCCCTCCTCTGTCTCCATGGCTCTGGCATTGTGTCAGATTCTACTGCACATGAGCAGGTCTCCGCAAACATGGCGGCCGCCATGTCCCAGAGACAAATTCCACTACTTTGTGCAATCATATATACTTGCTGGCTCGACTTGCTTGTCATGCTTGCGGTAAGATTACTATTCCCTATCATAGTCCACCAGCTCCATGGAGATAGTGCCAGCACGCTTCCATTGAGCGGTACCAGCCATTGGGGTAAATATATGATGCAGAGTGATAAGGGAGGAGAAGAGAGACAGAGGAGAAGTGGCCCATGACAACCAATCAGCTGCTCTGTATAATGTTATAGTATGCAAATAGTAGATGTTACTTCAGTGCTGATTGGTTGCCATGGGGCACTTCTCCTCCCATAGCACTGCTTCATAAATCTACAGTACCTCATTATCTCATGTCAGTGCACACTGGGACTGCTACACACAAGACTGCAAGGCTGCAGTGCAATTGGATATCATCTTATTTTCAATCTCCTATAATTATTTACTATAAAATCGAACACAAATTTCCTGCATTAAATATATTATTTATTATTGTTGATGAGGAAAGTTGGACTTGAGGGCGGCTAGAATCCTCAGGGTCAGGAATCAGATATTACTAATATAAGGTTTTAAATAACATTGCTCAAAGGCGCATATGTGCAGTAACCCATACCAACCAATCCAATGATCTTTTGCTTCTCTCACACTAGTCAGACATAGGTACATTTTTCATTGGTTGCTATGGCTTCATCAGATCTAGCTTATGCGGTGGCCATTATGTTGCCTGGGGGCACACGTGGAGTTTCAGGAGTGCCCCAACTCCGCAAATTGGTATTTAACCCTTAATGTCAGATACTATAATTACATAAAGTCCTCTGGATTATATTTTAACCAGTGCATTTCCTTAGGAATTTGACTCCACTGACACAAGTCATTTTGCAGGACACATTAGTGACAGCAATTTAACAGAATGTTTACAGAGCCTTGAAAAGCCATATAAACATTGGACAAAGGTGGCCATCCCTTTCATTCCTATGGACATCGAAAAAATGTCAGTGCCTCCATAGATTGGAACCAGCTGGTGCCGTTTGACATTGATTTATGTTGTTAGATTTAGCATAGCATTGTACATTTTTATGACGGAATAGTAAGTGCGAAGTGTCTCATTTTGTTTAGCGGGATGCCCGGTCCCTTATTTAATATCTCTTACTCATGTGGGAAATGATTTTGTTTGACTGCACTGAAGAATGAATGAATACTTTAGTTTAAATGATAACATCTAGAGACATCATGAAGAAGTGAGGCGGCCATTTTGTTGGCAGAACCAATATTCATACAATGGAATCAGTGCATTAGAAAACTTCTAAAAAGGAAAAGTGCAGGAGTTGCAAAGGTCAACCAATTAGATCCTAGCTATTACTTTTAGTATGTAAAGGATAGCCAGAATATCATTGGTTGTCATTATTGCTTTTCTGCAAAGCTGCAATCAGCTCGTTTTAAAACAGATTTTAATTTATATCTGTTTTTACTGCACAACTATAAAGTAATAATGCTTCCCAGTCATAACAGAGGAGAAAATTAAGGGTTATATTTACTAAAGCTTCTAAAATTAAAAAGAGGTGATGGTGTCAATAGCAACCAATCAGATCTAGCTATCGTCTTCTAGGATGCAATTGAGAAATAATAGGCAGAATCTGATTGGTTGTTATGGGCAATATTATTTATTTATCAACAGTTTCTTATATAGCGCACACATATTCCGCAGCGCTTTACAGACTATAGTTGAACATTCACACCAGTCCCTGCCCCAGTGGAGCTTACAATCTATATTCCCTACCACATGTACACGCACACACAGACATTCTAGGGTTAATTTTTGTTGGGAGCCAATTAACCTACCAGTATATTTTTGGATTGTGGGAGGAAACCGGAGTACCCGGAGGAAACCCACGCAAGTACGGGGAGAATATACAATATTACCTCTTTTCCTTTATTTCTAGAAAAGTATTATAGTATTACATGACTTTGGATGGCCCCAAATGGTGACGGTGAGGGGGTAGTTGGCATTGCCAATGGAGGGGAGTGAGGCTAAGCCATGGTTGCCTACTTCCTGACTGCCCTCTCCGGGAGAGGGCAGCCAGTTCAGTGAGGCAGGTGTGGGCGGAGCCACTGACAGGCCAGGATGGGGGCGGGGTGGCTGTCGGATCATCAGTGTGGGGACGTGGCCAATGTGGTTGCGTCTTCGTGGCCCCGCCCCTGCCATGCAATACAGGGATTTCAGGCATTGCACACCAGGGGGTGGGTCAGTGGCGGATTAAGCACGGGGTGACGGGCCCCCACACCAGCACTGCTGCCAGTTTAGGGCTCCTGTCGCTCCGTGCTTGGGTAGCGCAGGGAAGGCGGGCAGGGGGTCCTTGCAGCTGTCCGGGTAGTCAGTGCCGGCCGGGGTCCCTGCCACGAATGGGAAGCCAATACCGCTACTAGTTCCCATCTGCTGCACGTACCCAGAAGCTGACTTCTCATACACTGCAGGGACCCTGGCCAGGCTCTGACTGCTTGGACCGCTGCAGAGACCCTCTACCCGCCAGAGTGGGTTTCCTCCTGGTGCTCCGGTTTCCTCCCACAATCCAAAAAATATACTGGTAGGTTAACTGGCTGGGGAAAAAATGAACCCTAGAATAAATGTGTGTGCATGTACATGTGGTAGGGAATATAGATTGGTGCTGATGTGAATGGTAAAATTGTGCGCTATAGAAATAACTGTTAATAAATAAATAGTAGTAGTAGTAGTAGTAGTAGTAGCAGTTCGTTTATTTATAAGGTGCCACAATGTGTCCGCAGCGCCGTACATAGCAAACATAAAAACAAATTACAAGGTAACGTACAGGGTGTGATGATAAAATACAGCATAAATAAGGAATATAAAACCAACTTCTTAGTTTCTGATGGGAACCTTAGAACTCTGCGACTGGTATTAGGACTGTGACCTCTATGCACTCCCTTTACTCCAAAACCAGTATACCTTACAGTACAGGGTACATTATCCCACCAGCATTTCTCTATGAGCCTCGTTCCACGCATACTGCTCTTACATGGATTTCTGTCTCTGTCTTCCTAAAAGATCCGATTACATGTGAAATGTCCAAAAGACAGGAGTCCCCTGGTATACCAAGGGGTGCATGTAGTGAGAATTAGACGGAGATCCAGAGATAGTGTAACCTCTTTGTATATATAGCTTACTGTTTGATCTGGGAGAAGTAATACTACACAGAGGTCTTCCAGATAACCCCAGGAGCAGAAGACCACCCCAAGACCTCTGGCATTGTGCATTATCTGTAGGAGCGACAGGGGAGCACTGGGCCTGGAGTGAGTGTAAACACAGGACACAAGGACAGATAGTGAGAGTGCTACATGAAATACAAGACAAGAAGCCCAAATATTTATGCACCCATTCACAAAGGAGAGAAATGATTAATTCAGTGCACCACAAACGCTATTTACTGTATACCATGTGGGTCATCCCGGGTGTTGGGTAAACGTGCTGTGAATTCTTCATCTAGGTCTATAGAAGACTTCAGACAAATGGGCATTATAAATAATGGCTAAGTTAATAAAATAATACTTTATTTGACCTTTTTCACTGGTCGTGCATAGGCCGTGTATATTTGGGAAGACGAGATAGTGTAAAATGTTCCATGAACGCCAACAAGTCCTCAGACAGCTGGTATATAATTGGTCTTCCCAAGAACTGACTCTTACCATTGCAATCCTTCTTAAATGCTGCTGCTAGTCTGATCTTCCTAGCAAGACTCTCATCGTCTGCTGATCCGCTCTGACAATCCCCCCATTGGGTGCCTTTATTTTACCGTATTCAATGTAAAATACTTCTACTCGCATATAAAGCTATTAACCATACTGCACCAGCATATATCTCTTTACTTATCAAAAAATATATACTCACCTGACCATTCCGCTCTGCGCAAGATCTGCGTCTCTCTCTTTTGCACAGATCACTAGCTCCCACTCACTATTACAGGACTTTCATCGGGCTGCTCCCACCCTATGGAATGCCCTTCCACGCACAATAAGACTCTCCGCTAGCCTCCAAACTTTCAAGCGTTCCCTGAAAACTCACCTCTTCAGGCAAGCCTATCATATTTAAGTACCACAGGCATAACCCTCTGAGGCACTTATATATTATACAGCTTCCCTTCTGGACTTGTAACTTGGTGGGACTGCCATGCTATTACTGGTGCCTGTCCTTGTGTTTCCCCCTATATCCCTATAGATTGTAAGCTTGCAGCAGGGCCCTCTAACCCCCAAGTCTGTCTGTTGTTACCCAGTTTGTCTTATCACTGTCTACTATTGTAAAGCCTCGTAATCTGCTGCGCTATATAAGAAACTGTAACGGAATCTGCTGCGCTATATAAGAAACTGTAATAAATAAATAGCAGATTTCATTACAAATATACAAGAGTCTGTGATTTTGTACCAATAAGGCTTCAAATACACAGGTCTGGGTCATTATGTCGATAGGCAATAGTTTGACTTTGCAAAAAAAGGCCTACATGCTTAAGATCGACACCATCAAAAGGTTGACACACGCAAAATGTCGACATAGGAAAAGGTTGACGCATTTTTCACCTATTTTGTCAACATACCTGTCGACACCATATAAGTGCCCCGCGTGTCCTCGCATGGTATTAATTTATATTCTCCGTCTATGCCCACTGGGATGGGAAGTAGGAACAAGTCATTTTAAAAAAGAAATCATGGAAAACTCATTTTGACCTTTTTCAATGTCGAACATTTACATGTCAATATTTTGCCCACGTCGACCTAAAGCATTTTGACTTAGGAGGTTATTCTGGTTGGTGCGGACATCGTACGAAGAAACGCCCACCATTCGGAAGGACTCACTTTTTAAGAAGAGGGCGTGTTTACGGACGACATCCAAACCTTGCGTGTGCGGTGGACACACACATATTCTGCACGGTCTTACAGTGTTTGCACGGTCTTACAGCGTCAGAACGGGCGGGAACCTGCCCTACGCACCGATGCGGTGTATTAAAACAAAACTCACGACTATTATCTGAACTCATAATTCAGTCACATGACACACTTATGCAATTAGGCAACCTCATTAAAAAGTGTTTGTTAGTAATTGGAATCAATTAAATCCTAATAGATACTTAAACACATTACTACCACTTTACATTAACCCTTACATCATGTGAAGTGCTATTTATTCATTGTTACCCCTTTATCTAGGTTTTATGTATGCATATTATATCATAATTATATCACTCCTTGCTGGCAGAAGGGGAATACCATTCCCCCCTTCCACATCATCTGCTCCACCTGCCCCACCATCCCAACGTGGCCGAGGAGCTGCTGCACGTGGCAAGGACCCTACCAGGGCCAAACGGTCCCGAAAATGAACTTGGCTCCGCATTAATCTCTACCCTTATGTCTTCCCAAATCTTTCATTTTGCTGTGTGTGTCAGCTTCATGTGTGCAACCCAATCCCGTGCACAGGGTACCCACATTTGCCCTAGTTTCAAATGTTTTGTTTGGTTCCCCTGTTGCCCTCTTTCTGCTACAAATTATATAGTTGAGCACTCACATCAGTCCCTGCCCCAGTGGAGCTTACAATCTATATTCCCTACAACATGTACACACACACACAGACATTATAGGGTTAATTTGTTAGGAGCCAATTAACCTACCAGTATATTTTTGGATTGTGGGAGGAAACCCACGCAAGTACAGGGAGAATATACAATCGAACCCAGCGTTGTGAGGCGGTAATGCTAGCCACTACACCATCCATACTGTCCCAAACTAAACCTGTTCGCCGAGTGCACGCTCCCTGCCTTTTGAGCAGGGCAGCAGACAGCTCACATAACCCGGATTTCAGCTGCCAGCCCAATTCCCTGGAAATTTACATGCCTATATACAAGTGGTCAGGACCACCCTTATATATGCGTGCGCCTTCGCCATCATTTGATGGTCGGCGACCATCGAAAGATGGGTGAGGTTCCCACTGGCATGTGAACAGATGTTTATGTAAAAAGTTGCGCCCGAGCGAGTCAACCAGAATAAGGCCCATTGTTCTCACCATTTAGGATTGCATTGCAATATGCAATCCCATCGGCGGTATGCATTACTCAGCAGTAGCAGGGACAGGGCTACGAAAAGAGCCCCATCTTTGCAATCTGCTGTGCCGGCTCCCGAGAGGTCAGCGCTGAGCGTGCTGCACAGCGGTCACTTCCTGGGAAAGGGTTCCTGGGGGGGGCAGTGGGGAGAGTAGACCATAGACTACACTGTGCTCCCACCAGTTTCAGATAACGGTAGCTGCGTGGACAGCATACCATATCCCCCATAGAAATGAGTGGGGGATGCGGCTGCGTGTGGGACTGGATTTACTTACAATTGGGTGGTAATTAATATATTGCAGGTAACCCCTAAAAAGGGCTGATTTGGTGGGAATTAGCCGCAATTACTGAATGATAACACTGCTCCAGCTAGTGATGTAGACTTTCAAGTTCAACCATGAATGAAGCACGCTACATAAGGCTACTCCATATATAAGACCATAAAACTTGATGTCAAGAGGGCCCCAGAAGTTGCACCTCAGGCTGTAGTTTTATAGCCATTGAGTTAATTAGGCTGATGTTTTTACCACCTCGTAGACACTTACGGGCCTGCAATCCAAACAACAACATGTTTACTATATATATAGAGCCGGGTAATTATCAGGCAATAAATGAATCTGCCCTCAGGCTTCCCCTCCCCTCACTGCAGCCTCATATAACCAACCCTGTCACCCTGCTCACACTCTGCAACGGCTGTACACGTGTACACTACAGGCCGGTGTGCTCAGGATCATGGGAGGTGCAGGTTACAACTGCTGTTGGGTGAAGAGATTACAGTGGCCCTGTTCCAGAATCACTTTATGACTCGCTTTTCTTTCTTTCTTTATTTTGCTGCCAGACTTGTATTGTATTTCATTGTGCTAAATAATTACAAGTACCAATACCCGATAACCGGCATTACAGGTTTTGGGGACAGATCAACAATTGCAAATTGAATAAATTGTTTAATTGACATCTCAGCCATTCAGTTATATCGTACAATGTATGTATATGTATATATATATATATATATATATATATATATATATATATATATATATATATATACACACTAAACATCGGCACTCACCTTTCCTAGTTTTGGAGTGCCCTATGGCTTGTGACCACATTGTTTAAACAGAAATTGTAGGGGCTCTGCACTCACTACATTAACTGATATTAATAAATAGTAGAGATTTAGTTCATGAATTGATGAATGGATTTAAGCCTGCAGCCCCCACGGGACCCCACTTTTCTGCAGGTCCTAACACTATCGCTGAAAATGGCTACAATACACATAGCTATCACATCAATGTTTGATTCCAGGCATGCTATCTGGTCTGAAGCTCACAGCAGACTGTGCTTTTATAGGTGAGCAGCTACCAACACACCTGTCACTAATCATCTAGGGAAATGGTTAACATAAGCTATGCACTATAGGTTAAAACAGGGTGCATGAGAGAGTGTGACCACAATAAAACTAATTAAAAAAATAATCTTATAAACAATATATACACTAAACATCGGAACTCACCTTTCCTAGTTTTGGGGTGCCCTATGGTTTGTGACCACATTGTTTAAACGGAAATTGTAGGGGGCTCTGCACACACTAAATGAACTGATATTAATAAATAGTGGAGATTTAGTTCATGAATAGTTCATAGCTATGTGTATTGTAGCCATTTTCAGCGATAGTGATAGGACCTGCAGAACAGTGGGGTCCCTTGACGGGGGCTGCAGGCTTAAATGCATTGATCTATTCATGAACCAAATCTCCACTATTTATTAATATCAGTTAATCTAGTGAGTGCAGAGCCCCTACAATATATATAGAGAGAGAGAGAGAGAGAGAGAGAGAGAGAGAGAGAGAGAGAGAGAGAGAGAGAGAGAGAGAGAGAGAGAGAGAGAGAGAGAGAGAGAGAGAGAGAGAGAGAGAGAGAGAGAGAGAGAGATAGCAGAATTTGCGCTATATAAGAAATTGTTATAAATAGAATTTACATTAGTTTCCCTGCCTGGTAAAATAACTATGCTTAGCATGACATACATCTATTAATAAATTATCATGTTATACTGTTCAGTGGTTTCCATAGTTACAACACATTAAAGGCCTGATTCAGACCTGCTATTGGGCGCACAGGGAAAACAATAATTCGATGGTCGCCAACCATCGAATGATTTTTCTCCCGCTCACAGATAAAAGTCAGTCATGTGATATTAGTCGCCCACCCCAAGCAGGCATCGGCCCGCCTGTGATCACGGGGGGACGCCGAGCGGTTGCCCATAAAACTCTAGGTATTCCCTTGCCCCCAACCGCTTTCTGCCCCCTTCCCTCCTCTGCCTATGCAAACACCTGGCGAGTGTTACTCGCTGAAGGCGTTTGCACAGCGGGTCTGCACGTGGGTATTTTTGGCCATACGCATGCGCAGTCCCGCAACATCGGTCACTGGCCCGAATTAGGGCCATACCGATCAAACCTAAATCAGACACTAAGGGTATTTATCAAACCAGGGAAGTAGAGATAAAATTGTGAGAGATAACATTCCAGCCAATCAGCTTCTTCATTACAATTTACAGCTTCTACCTGTTTTTTTTTATTTATTTTTCAATCCCAGCCTGTCACATGACAGGCAAGAGCCTATTGGCTGGCTGTATATCACTCTCCATTTGATCACTTCTTGAAGCTTAGTACATCTGGCCCAATATGCGGCACACATAGCATAGATAGAAATCAGTTTGCTGATCGAAAGTGTCACCAGCCCAAGTTAACTTAACGCTATGAACTTTTTAAGAGCCGTGGAGGTCCTCTTAGTGCAAAAGGGAGTCATTTTCTTTCAGATGAAGACGTCAAGAATGAGGGAGAGATATCCCAAAAAACATCTCTATTACCCAGAGGACAGTCGCTTAGGCGTTCCGTCCCTTTCAGTAACCTTTCCGGTGAACGAAACTGCCCGCAATCATAATGACTCAGAATAAGAAGATTATGCGCCTTCATAAACTATTAAGAAGGTGCCCGTGGCCTGCTGAATAGGCCTACCGTGACTGATATGTCAAATTTTTCTGCATTCCTGGAAAAAAAAGAAAAGACAAGGCAGGGTTCACTGGAGCAGCAAGGGAGGAGTGCAGGGGGCGACTTAATTAGGATCATCAGTATAGAGATTCTGCCCATTGTATGATGGGTTATAAAGCTGTCAATACTTGGAGCATTCGAATTCTCTCCCATTAGTACATGCCTGTCCTGGCACTTAAGCTGTGAACACAGATCTAGAACAGGCCTTTGTGTTCCTGAGAAACCAATGGCACCTTCCATTTATAAAGACATCTCAAGGCTTCAGCGTGAAAAATAACCCAGGGCGTCTCTCACAGATGTGTCACAACTAACATGAGAACTGGAAACTCAATTTCTCTTCCCTTTGCAAAAAGAAAGAGACCCCGCTTTGTTTAAGTGTCTGCCGAAGACCATTAATATTTCAACTTTTATAGTTAAGCTAAGAAAGGAACTTAATGAGTTAGAATGAAGGGTTAAAGTGAGGGGGAATGGGGGGGGGGGCAGAAAACATTCCCACTGGGCCTGACTCTGCCTAATGGGGGGAGGGGGGTGAATTAGGTGGCAGAGTGAGTTAAGTTCCACCACCTCTCCGGGACTACTTTAAACGCTTGTTATAATGCATTTATCTAGGGTTGGCCCGTTTAATATAACAATGTAATGAGTTTGAATGTGCTGTAAATTGCAGCAACCAATAATATTATAGTTTTCATTTTTGCAGCCCAGGTTACAGTATTAAAGGCGACAGCTGACTGGTTGCTTTGAGTTACAGAACAACTAACTGTTCAGCAAGACTGGTGTTGTGCTCAGAGGCAATGGAGTCATCTGCCATCAGGCTCCTGCTGCCAAGGGGGCACCTTTCCTCCCCTGCCAGTTTGAATCAGTTAATTGAAAGCCATCTATATCGCTTCTGTGGCTGACTCCCCCTCCTAACATCATTTTTGCAAGTGTCACAGCCTGTATTAGAACCCATGACCTGTTTTACTGGAGACAGACACCTTAGTAATTGAGCTATTTGGAGGGCACTAATATTAATCTTGCCTCAGGGCAAATGGGACAAACTTACGCCACTGGTTGTGCTGATACAGGCACACCTAAAGCATAACGTTATAAGAAGAAAGGGTGGAACATGGTGTACCAGATCCCCAAGGTAAGAAATGGAGGGGGAGCCAACAATTTTGTAACAGTGGAGGACAGCAGTAGCAAAACACTAACTGCAAAATCGAGGCACAGTAGATTACACAGAGATGAAACACTTGTGATCTTTGCACTGTACATATGCAGCACATACGCACTCCTGTAAAACTGGATGCTTGTTCTAAACCCTAAACAATATGGGTACAAGAAATAGATAAAGTAGAGAAATTGCCCTTAGCAATCCAGTCAGCTTATACCTGTCATTTGAAAGACTTTGATAGATAAAGGAAAGAAGTTGATTGGTTCTTCTACTCTCACATAAAGCCATAAACTAAACTACACCAACATACATCTCTTCTCTTATCTCAAAATATCTTCCAACCCGACCTCTTCGCTCCTCACAAGATCTGCGTCTCGCATCCACACTCATTACTCGCTCCCATTCCCGGTTGCAGGGCTTTCTTCGGGCTGCACCCACTCTGTGGAATGCCCTCCTAAGCACAATAAGACTCTCCCCCAGTCTCCAAACCTATAAGCGTTCCCTGAAAACTCACCTCTAACCTACAAGCGTTCCCTGAAAACTCACCTCTTCAGGCAAGCTTATCAACTTCCAGAACTACAAATTACAGTCCACATATATCCACTCTCTTTCTTTTTCCCAAACTGCTGGGTCACCGTATCTTACAGCACCCCAGGAACCTTTGTATTCTGGTGGATCTAATGCCTATTTCCCTATAGATTGTAAGCTTGCGAGCAGGGCCCTCATACCTTTGACTGTCTTTGACTGGCTGGCTGACTTCAAGACTCCATTTCAACAGGTTTTTTTTAAACAGCCACAGAACCTGTGTAATTAATATGTGTCCAGAATTAAAAGGATGAGGTGGTAACCCTATGAGCAACGAATCACATTTATCTACTATCTTCTAGAAGGTGCTAATAAAATAAGAAGTGGATTCTGATTGGTTGCTGAGTTACTGAGTACGCAGGCGGCTATATACAAATTTATTACCTGTGGCCACATTATACGTATATCATACAGGTATGGGTCGACAGTAATAAGGTGGATATGGACATCGTATGAGTGTACAGCTTCGGGCACACTATTAGAATCTCCCTCTATGCCCACTTGGATAGTAAAGTATGACAAAACCCATGAAGTCCTTTTCCATGTCGACCTATTGCTTGTGTCGACCTGTTGACCACATCGACCTTTTTCACATGTTGACGTAATTGCTGATGAGCCATCGACCGCTACCCTAATTTAGGACAGCATGATATATTTGATTACAATGGAATGAAGTGTAGTTTGGGGCAGGGGAGCCTTGTGATTACAAGTGAGACCCAAAGGTATAGGGGGGAGTTTATGTGGTCCTAACATGGGTGGAGGTGAAATGATGTCGCAATGTCGATATTAACCCTTTGAGCGCCAACATCTCTGTGGGAAATGTTCAAAATATCCACAAAAAAATCCCAGCGTCTCTCACATTTGTTATATAGATTCAAATATAAAATGTTATGTAAAAATAGATTCTATTTCCTATACGAGGTGAACATTACAGGTCATTATGATGAATGATGAATGAAAAATGTTTGTTTGACAATTTTCACACCGATTTTGACAAATTTCTTGGCGCTCAAAGGGGTTAGGGTTAAGGCCCCCATACACTGGGCGATGCAGGCAGGAGAGTTAGGATTAAACTGCAATGGGAGATTTGGGTTAGGCTGTCGGGGAGGTTATAAATCTGCTTTGGTGGTGGTGGTGGTGGTTAGGGTTCGGCACTAGAGGGAGGATCGGAGGTCTGACCTGGAAGGCGCATACAATGACACATGACACCCGTAAGACACCGCTTCTGCTGGGCCAATAGGGGTTATGGGGTAATTTTACTAAGATGGGAGTTCTATTCAAGATGTTGCCCATAGTAACCAAGCAGATTCTATTTTTAATTTATTTAGACCCTTCTAGTAGATAATAGATACAATTTGATCGGTTGCTACGGGCAACATCCCATTGTCAAAAGAACTCCCATCTTAGTTCTAAGATGTTGACATTTCATCAATTCATAATGAATGTGGACATGCTCAACATTGACGTAATGTGTCAATGACCATGTTGACGTGACTATCGACAGATCATGCCCGCCATGCCGTAAACTGCACATTTATTTATACAGGATGCAATTACTAACATACTCTTGTGATTATGTAACGAGACGAAATTAGTGAACAGTTTTTTTTTTTTCTGAAAAAAGAAAAGAGAATTACATATTCAAATTAATATTACGGAGTCAACCTTCAAAACAAACTATGTATAAAAAAAGAACGTAAAGTTCTTTAAATTAGCCGTAAGCCATAATTACATACTTATCTGTGTACCAGTAATGTTATTTAATATACTCTTGAAAATGTGTAGCGGTCCCTGAAGTTCTGCACTACTTTGTCTCCCATCCCCCCCCCAATTTGCATAATATATCAAAACAATGCCGGGAGGAGGGATCCACCTTCCAAGCGGTTTGTAATTAGTTTTAATGTGAAACCGGAGATGGGAAGCAACAAAATAAAAAGTTTTAGCCGCGGCAGCCTCTGCCGTGCTGTCCTACAGCTCCGCCGCTCTAAATATTGATTTACACACCTACTGAGAAAAACGGCTTTTTCAAATCTCTTTTTGAAATTGGTCTTGAATAGACAAGCAGAGATGTTTATATACGATACGAGAAATCCTTTGGATTGAGATATCTGCCCGTCCCACGATTGCACTCATTACATTTCATACTCTTTTGCGAAACGCTGTGTGATAATAATCGTTCCTTTTGTAAGCTCTTTGCATATTAGCAAGAGCCCGCAGTGTGTTTGAGGGGCTGACAAAGGGAAGGAGAGTGAGTTTTATTGAATGGTTTATTGTGGGATGAATGCAAATATCCCCGGCGAGTGAGGCAAACAAGGATTAGAAGCGGAGAGGTACCAGAGTGGCAAGGGGCCATCTGTCCGGTCCTGAGAAAGAAGCCTTCTCGCTTCCAACATATGTTAATTAGTGCCGTGATTGGTTCAGCTGTCACCTTTATACAGAGAAGCCGCATTCAAAGTGGGCTTTCTTTATTGTCACCAACACAACCTTGACATTCTATCTTTATCACCCTAGTAAGCATCCAAGGCTTTTAAAGTAACATAATTTTACTGTTCTCTTTTTAATCGTATTACTTATTTATTAACAGTCATTTATATATCGTACACACACATTACGCATGTGCTTATATCAGTCAGTCATATCAGTCCCTGCACCAGTGGAGCTTACAATCTATACTCCCTGCCACATGGAAACACCAAGGTTAACTTTTTGTCTTTTATTTTGATATGTAGACATTCTATATTCCCAAAAAAAGGATGACCGGAAATTAAAAAGACAAGAACAGCATGTACAGTCATATACGTTGGATAAATGGTGATAGATTTTTGGGGAAGCCGGCTACAGGTGAATTAGGGAAAGTATAAAGGGAGAAATCTGTGAAATTGTTACAGGAGGTGCAAGGAAATGGTGATATTACAGTCCAGGGGCCAGATGCACTAAGCTTCAAAAGTGATAAAAGGGAGAGTGATAAACAGCCAGCCAATCAGCTCCTACCTGACATGTCACAGCCTGTGTTTGAAAAATGTCAGACAGGAGCTGATTGGTTGGTTGTTTATCACTCATCATTTTATCACTTTTGAAGCTTAGTGCATCTGGCCCCAGGTCTTAAGGATACCCCTTTCAGATCGCAAATGCCGAATGCACCTGAGATTTTGACACGGGTCCATCTTGGGAGCGACCCAGCATTTGCGGCATTATCCCCCTACAGTGAGCTGATGACAGAAAGGGGGCGGAGCAGCTGCGTGCCATCGGGGGGGGGGAGGAGGCACTGCTTGGAACTGATGCTGCCTCCTCCCTATAGTGTGAACGGGACCTGGGTCACTCGACCCAGGTTACCTGATCACACTGCACAGCCACCCAGGTCCAACCCGGTTAAAACCCTTATTTTAACCTGGGTCGGAATGCCGGGTTGTTGGACCTGGGTTTTTTCAAATGTCCCTTTCACACAGCACGTCAACCCGGGTTATTTGTGCAATGTGAAAAGGGTATTGGTTAGTACATCAGTCAATTTTGATGTCAAAATCGGGACCAAGCATGGATATTCTTAAAACCTAAACTGCATTGGTGGAGTAAAAAATACACATAATATAAGTATACCTCATTCAGAAAATACTGTGATGGGCGGAATAATGACTATGTAGTACAGAAAACACGCTGCACATGTCTGGTACAGCGTCACTGCAGGTCAGCATTTTTAAATGTAGCGGTTCCATTGAAGAAAAAAACAGCAATTTTCCATCCTAGTCTCACGATCAACAAATGTTACCTAATCTGCTGGTGTTTTGCCATTGTTAGGAATTGCCCATTTCATGGTTGTCGCTGACGGCCACTCAGGGCTTATTAAGTTCACAGCCTTTGGATGGCCAACAAAGAGAGGCCTCGCTGCTCCTCAGACAATGGCTCCTGTCCTGCACTTTAGAGAGCAGCAGACAGGACAGGCTACGGAGCGGACAATGAATCCGCTAATGCTGGTCAATGCAGGAACTTTACATGTCAATGGATTATTGATTGGCTGTTCTATACGGCATGACCCGGTACTCGGGGCATGGTTACAAAGAGGTATTTATATAGCACCCCAGTCCAAAAAACAGAGGCACTGGTTACTCAAACTCTACATACAAAAACATTACCAGGGGGAGAAGTATCAAACATTGGTGAGAGATAAGGTGGAGAGAGCTAATGAATCGATCAGCTTTTAATTGCCGCTGTGTGCCTGATTCACTAAGACTCGCTAAGCAGCAGAGATTCGCTCGCGCCCTCTATCACCGCCCACTGCGATCATGCCTGCCGCAACCCGAATGGATGTTTAGCATAAACATACATTTTGCGCGGGAGAGTACGGGGCAGAATCATTCGATATGATTTTTCCCCTGTTCGCAACTATAAATAACCTATATTTGTGGCGTGCGGCTCAGAGAATGGGTCAGGTGGCTGACGTCCTCTGATACCAGCCGCCCCCACCTCCGGCAGACATCGGCCCCTCTGCCTACTCATGGGAACGCCCAGCTTTTTAATGCCCATAAAATGCTGGGCGTTCCCATGTGCCATCTCTCTGACCGCCTCTGTTAGCATATACGCAGTCGTAGAGCCGAAACATCGGTCCCTGGAGCGAATATGTCGGGGACCGATCATTAGAGAATCAGACCCTGTGGTTCCTCTGGAGGTGAATGTGTCTGGAGCTATGCACCACCTGGGAATCACCTGGGGGCGGGTATAGACTCATAAGCCCGCCCCTTCAGATTCCTGTGAAACTAGCAAATGGGAGTCTGTGGGTGGGCTTAGAATGAGAGCGTGAAACCTTTTTCTTGCATGGCTCCAGATCAGGGCTGTCTTAGCAGCATTGTAGGCCCTGGGGAAAGCAATGCATTTGGGGCCCTTCCACACCCATTCACGGGAAAAAGGTGCTCATCACTGTGATTTGCGGATATCTCCAGCCATCCACCAATCAGCATGCTTACAGCCATTCACTGGCTGCAGGCTGTAAGGCAGGTAGAGAATGCTGGACTCTGATTGGAAGATAGCTCCAGCAATCCAACAATCAGCATGCTGACAGCCATTCACTGGCTGCAGACTGGAAGGCAGGTAGAGTATGCTGGACTCTGATTGGAAGATAGCTCTAGCAATCCACCAATCAGCATGCTGACAGCCATTTACTGTCTGGCTGCAGACTGAGAAGCAGAAAGAGAATGCTGGATTCTGATTGGAAGATAGCTCCAGCAATCCACCAATCAGCGTGCTGACAGCCATTTACTGTCTGGCTGCAGGCTGAGAAGCAGAAAGAGAAAGCTGCTTGGCCGTTAGGGATGACAATCCCGAGGCATTTTTTCAATCCTGGGATTCGAGATTGAAAAATGCCCCCGCATATTTACATACCTGGGCGGGTGTGGCCGGGAGCCGGGTGATGTAGCAGAGATGGGCAGGCGGTGTGTGGGAGCGGCACGGGCTGTGGGGATGGAGCTGCGGTGAACAGTGGGGATGGAGCGGTGTGGCCGGAAATCGGTGTGGACATGAATCATGGGTCCGGGAGCGGCGGAGCAGCTGTTTGGCCTGCGCAGCATGACTTCTAACATCATGTTACGCTGCGCAGAGCCGGACACCGCCAATGGAAGAGGCGCTCAGACACTGGCCAGCATTAGACAGTGGAACCTCCAATCCCGGGATTGAAATCCTGGTGATTTTGGAGCCACACATTAAATTGGCCCTGCTCTGCTCCGGTAATTTCAGTGATAATTAGCCCATAGGCTACAGCAGTACAATGCCATCTGACGATGCCGTTAGCTTCCAGAGCCAAATTCCAAAATGTAGGCTTGGTAAATCTAACAGCCTAGAAATCCCCATAGACAGCCGTGAGGGCAGAGACTGCTATTGGAAATAATGGGACCACGGCAGATATTGGAGATGCAATATAGTGAGATATCTGCTGTAGTTCTTCCATATAACATTGGGGGGTTGCTTAAATACCCACCCCACACCCCAATAAATAAAATGTCTCGAAAATGTTTTGAAAATACCGTAAAAAAATACCTTTTTAATAACAGTCAAAACATTAATAATCCCGGCAGTCAGACACCGGGGTGACGTTTGCCATGATAAAGTACTTTCTTTATTTCAGAGGCAAATCATTGCTTTAGTTTCCTACTTATGGGCAAATTGCAAGTCATTATTCATCATGCGATTGAACGTAATTAGCTGACATACATAAATCCGGCAGAAAGAGGAAATATATTTATTCCGAGACAAGGCAAACAGGGATAATTGCTGATTTCTGGGTGATTGATATTTCCAAACAAGACACTTCCATTTATGTTTCCGTGTAGGATTCCCATGGAAGCAAACTGGGATTTTTAAATAAGATGAAAGCGGTGATCTCTGTGTCACAGACAGTACATGTTTATCCCCTTCGTTAGCTAATTACAGTTTCAGATTAGATCATAAACACTAGTTTGAAAAAAATAATGATTCTGTGACATGAAAACATGACTTGATTCTACATTGTAGATAAATTGTGATATACTTGTAGAGTTTCAACCTCTGTATGCCGGGTTGGTCTGTATGTCATTTGGTCTACAGCATGTTGGTCGACAAGTGTTAGGTCTACACCATTATGTCGACATAAGGAAATGTCGACATGGTTCTAAGTTGACATGGGTCAAGGTTGACATGGTTCTAGGTCGACATGACTTTAGGTCGACAGGTCATTAGGTCGACATGGTCTAGGTCAACAGTCAAAAGGTCGACATGGTTTTTTTCACAGGTTTTTTTTACCCTGATGTCGACACAGTCGACATGGACACAGTTTGAAGCGCACCGCATCCCCTCGCATTGCTTCTGGCATGGTGCCTCGCTACGCTCTGGCACACTATTTTATTCTCCCACCACGCCCTAGTGGATGGTAGGGCATGAAATACCGCCCGTCGGCGTGTCAGCTGAAAAAAACAGTGCAAGACCCCATGTCGACCTTTTGACTGTCGACCTAGACCATGTCAACCTAATGCTTGTGGCGACCTAATGACCTGTCAACCTAAAGCCATATCGACCTAGAACCATGTCCACCTTTACCCATGTCGACCTATCTCAACGTCGACCTAATGGTGCCGACCCAATGCTTGTTGACCATCATGCTGTAGACCAAATGACCGTATCCCTGTGTGCCTTGGATATCATGGCTTGGGATGAGTTAAGTATCCCTAAGGTTAGTATACTGATGCCAGCATCCCATCGGTCAGCACAGAGATATGATAGCGCTGACACAGGGGCCTTGGCTGACACTGGGGGGAAAAGGGGGGCAGGGCTGACCTTGGGGGATGCTACTCCTATGGGCATGAAGCCACGCCCCTAAGCACCGGCTTCCTTTCTGGCACAGGGCACCAATATGTCTAGTTCCGGCACCGCATTGCATAGTGTGTACTCAGCCTAAGGTCCCCAAGTTTTGCTTTTATTGTTGCAGCTTCTTGGTCCAGAGCCCAGTAACATATGCTAGTGTTTCCTTAGTTTTATTGAATATTAAATGTTACATTTACACTACAGTCCTTTGAAATATGTTTTTTTTTTTAATTAATAAAATTAATTTATGGTTTCGCATAGTTACTTTTATCAAAATGTTTCTCCTGTTGTCCTTAGGCCATTTCTAGGAGAAATCACTAGGCAGGTCCACTGAACACTATCAGCAGTTACACCCATGAACATTTATTCAGCAAAGAAAACATTGGAACGGCTCCACAATCAGATGTAAACTCAGTCGTGTAAAACAGTCAGGCGGAATGAAGACCACGTTATTCATCTACGCTGCATCCACACGTCACTATGAGCAGGGGTGCTGATAGGGGGTTCTGTAGGTACAGCCTCCTCACCGAAACACCCCCCCCCCCTGACTTTCTCCCCTGTGCTGCGCTCGCTGAACTTAATGAAGCACAGGCTTCTTCAATGCAGATCGCCAACGGCCAATTAAAATAATGCACCGGCTTTTGAGCCAATCAGAGCTCGGGTACCGTTAGCCAATCAGAGCTGCTGCCAGTACATGAGCTCTGATTGGCTCACCAGTCGGTGCTGCATTTTAATTGGCCGCAGGCGTCCTGCAATGAAGAAGCCTGTGTTTCGGGACCTGCTGCATTCAGCAGGAGGGAGTGAGGAAGTAGGAGTCGGGCGGGAAGTGAAGGGAGGGGGGGGGGGACCGGAGGGGCCCGGACTGGAAATCAGTCCAGGGCCCCAACATTCCTAGTGGCAGCCCCGACTATGAGGGACGGCATGGTGGAACAGGGGCTAGCATTGCTTCCTCCAACCGCTGGGGTAATGGGTCCAGAACAGCTGTGAGAAGCCGACAGTCAGGTGTGACGCTTGGTAGCCGATGCAACAACACAAGACAGTATCAGCGAGCATCATCCATCACCTAACAACAACTATCCTGTGTTACCATTATAAACAGTGTGTGGCTGGGAAACCCATGATATATGATTAATTAGGCATCACAGGAACATTTGCTCCAGTTGCAAGTAGATTAACCAGAGAGCCGGAATACATCTGCTCAGCAAGCTCCAGCACATCTCAGCTTCCCCTCTGATCCAGGCATGTCAGCTCTCGCTGCGTATCTTCTACAACACTTATTATCTTATTAGCATAGAATAGGAGATTTGCATTCGGTTATTTAATAGATTCAAATGGTGATAAAATAAAATACAAAGAACCCAAAATCCCCACCGGTCACACTGGAGGTGAGCCAACCTATCCAGAGACTTTTATATCATTTACAATCAGAGTGGCGTCTCCGGGTCTATGTAGTCATTTATTATTATTTGTATTATTATTATTGTAATTACTACCAGTTATTTGTTCAGGTTATATTGCACACTTACAGTATTGTGCAACGCTTACCAGACAGTATTTGGCCAGTGGAGCTTACAATCTATACACCACATGTACGTGCACATATTCATGTCAGGGTTCATTTTTGTTGGGAGCCAATTAACCTACCAGTAACTATTTGGAGAGTGGGAGGAAACTGGAGTACAGGGAGAATATACAAACTCCACACAGTTAGAGCCATGTGGGAATTGAAGCGATGACCTCAGTGCTGTGAGGCAGTAATACTGAAGTCCAGCCAAAGTCCACTCCTTATTGGCAGATGTGTGGTTCCACAACATTACACAATTTTTTACCATTCATCAGTCCGATGCCCATCTGGGACTTCAGCCCGAGCAGGGGTCACTCTGGAGGGTAGGGGACCCCTTTATTTGGGGGTCCCCACCCCTCCAGGGTCCTTGCTGGGGCTGATCAGCCACAGGGATCAATGCTTGGCAGGGGAACTTACGTAAAATGTTTTCCCCAGCTGTGGCATTACCCTGTTGGCTGTTTGGGATGGTGCTGGTTGCCAAAATATGGGGGACCCCTAGTCATTTTGTCCCCCTGTATTTTGGGAACCAGGACCGGCCCTTGAGCTTGGTGCTGGTTTTAGAATTCCTGGTGATCCCCTATGTTTTTGCTCCCCTGAATTTCTAAAACCGGGACTGGTTCTTTGAACCTGGGGTTGGTTATGCTCAGCAGGGGGGACCCCACGCCATTTTATTTTTTACTTTTACACATTTTTTGGGGACAGACCCATGCACAGATCGCACTGGTCTGTGCATGAATCTGTCAAACTCGTCTGCCAGAACCTGGTCTATTTGTGTTGCGATTTTTGGTAACGTTTTCCCAAAATCGCAACCCATTAAATTTGCAAGTTGTATACTTTTGAATTGGAAAACATCTGATTGCGAATTGAAGTGTGTTGAAAAGACGACGGGTCAGAATGTGCGATTTTTACCACAATTCGCATCCTTTTAAGTTGATTTTGGGAAGTTTTTTGACTAAAAATTGCAAAAGTCGAAATATCTCATCCCATCAAATGTTACCTCTAATGTGGAAATATGTTCTTTACAGATATGGTGAAGCCACCAGCAGCAGTCCTGAGGAAGAGATGGGCAGCAGCTGAGTCACCATCCAGCCGCAGCAGAAAATATCCTCCTCTAGGGTAAGCAGAAGTAGAAGGATGACCACCAGTGGAGACCATACTAGGATATGGCTTATTTTGCGACTCTAGGATTGGTGAATTGGATGCTAGATCCAACTGAACAAATCAAGAGTAGGATGACGGCATAGACTAACAGTCTTCTCCCTGCCTCTTCATTCCCTGTGTATATCTGTGCAACTTATCGCCACATACCGCATAGATTATGAATATGTTTTAGGGGGTATTTAACTTGGTAGACACTGACGAGAGCCTGTTCAGAACTCTTTATTTTTGACCTGCTATTTTCAATTAAGGACCTTCTTCAGATAAGGGTGGAAGTGCTAACCAGAAAGTGGCGGATTAGGGCCTGTTCCCCCCACAGACAACCCCCCCCCCCAGGCGAGGCTAGTACAGTACCTGGTCAGGTGGGTAGAGGGTCTCTGCAGCAGTCTGGGCAGTCAGCGGCAGCGGGGTCCCTGCAGTCTATGAGAAGTCAGCATCCAGGTACCTGTAGCAGATGGGAACTAGTAGCGGTATTGGCTACTAGTTTCCACCCACCGCATGGACCCCGCCGCTGACTTCCCATTCACGGCAGGGCCCCTGGCCGGCACTGACTGCCCAGACTGCTGCAAGGACCCCCTGCCCGCCTGCGCTGCCCAAGAACGAGGCGACAGGAGCCCCACACTGGCAGCAGTGTTGGTGTTGGGGGCCCCCAAATGTGTGGGGGCACCGGGGTGACCGCCCCTGTCGCCCCGTGCTTAATCCGCCACTGTAACCAGAGTATTTGGAGAATCTCCATATCATTGTTAAATATACTAACAAAGAGGCCTCTTTTTATTCGTTCACTGCCAGTACTGGACTTTTAATGCATACTAACATCTGGATCATGAGGACTGATTGCTAACATACTAACATACCCACTAACTTCTCGGAGACTAATTGTAGAATTTTAAGGGAACCATTCCTAATAGAAAATGTTAATTGGTCCTTATAAAGCTCTGGTTGCCTATTAGAGATTGGCCATCTCTATAGAAGTGCTTATTAGTGATACTAATCCAATTTGTTATTGTCGTACTTTGTGTATTGTGTGCTGGCTATTATTATTATTATTATTTGTATTATATTATTGATGTGTTTAAGGTTATTATGTATGACCTTATTTGAAATTTTTGAATAAAATAAAAATAAAAGTCGTTCCTCTAGTGCGGTCTCTGTTGGTTGTTATATATTAATTTGGATAGATGCAGCCCATAGGCTACTATCGGGGACCCAAGACAAGTGGATAGGAAGGTAAACGTGGCGCTAGATGATTTAAAAATCGCCCTTCAGAATTTTCCTGGAGTCTTACCCTAGGGACTCCCAATAAGAATATGGTGTATACAAAAATGTAAATTCAGAATTTAGGTGCTCTTTATACAGGCATAGATAGGTTTAAAAAGTGAAAATATAAAAAAAATACTTCCCTTCTCTGTAGGGAATAGTGTTTTCTTAAAGATGTTTTTTCTTTACATTTAGTCCTCCTTTCGTCTTAGACGTATCGCAGAATATATGAAAGAGAATATATACACAATGGGTTATATTCTGGCTGTATGAACTTAGATACATTAATAGGAATCTTTCAGGTTCTTTAGGATGATGATCGGGCGTACCCAACTCACTATTGAAAATTGACAAATACACGTATCGAGGTATCTTTTCTACTGGGTGATGCACCCGTACTCACGATGTTTCTAGCTGTGTGAAGTATATAAAGGTATCTTTCTCCTCTTTTTTTCTTCAAAAAAGACTTTATTTCATATACACAGCAAAGAATTTTTTTTTTTTTCAAATATCTGACACAAATGATGCTGTCTAAACAACAATAAGGATACAGATGGTGATAATGTGAGGTCAACACTTTCAACTTGTATTCCGGATCCAGAAGACAGCGGACTAACACATATACACTCACCTGGTCCAAGTCGCAGTCCTCCACACTGGCGTAACTATAGCACCGCAGCCCCCGCGGTCGCGGGGGGGGGGCGCTGTGCATGTGGGGGCGCCGGGGGGCTGCGTTGCTATAGTTAGCACCCTCCCGTCCGCCCATCCACCGCTTGCCGCCCGCCCATCGCCCGCCAATCCGCCGCCCGCAGCCTTACCTGTCTTCAGTTCTTCTGCTAGTGAGACGGACCACAATAAAATGTCCGCCCCATATAGCAGACAGTTCTCTGAAACTGTCTGCTGTATGGGGGTGGACATTTTGTGTTGGTCCGTCTCCATAGCAGAAGAATGAAGCCAGCAAGGGAGCCGGGACCAGCGGCAGCAAGACAGGTAAGGCTGCGGGTAGGGGATGGGGGAGGGGGGGTGCTGTGGTGGGGGGGGAGGGGGTGCTGCGGAGGGGGGGGGAGGGGGCGCCCCCCCATTAATGACGGGGGGGGCGCCCAATTCATAGTTACGCCCCTGGTCCTCCAGCTAATGCACATTCAGTTTTGAGTCTACATGTTTCGAGACCAGTGTCTCTTCATCAGGGCGCCCTGATGAAGAGACACTGGTCTCGAAACATGTCGACCAGGTGTGTGTTGACCTCACATTAGACATCACATTAGACATCTTGAGAAAGGTCCACTGACCGAAACGCGTCAATGCCACTGGAGAGGAGTGAACAGCCATAAACCCTCGGATGTATGTATTGGACTTCTTTTAATATTTTTTGCTTTTTCAAAAAAAAAATTTTGTTTTTATTGTATTGTTTTTTTTAAAACAACTGGCCTTTTTATGGTACCTGCTGTACATTGTGGATGCCCTGGATGGGACATTTTTACCTTGTGGATTATCTGGATTAAAAATTGTAATTTTTTGACATTTTTCTAAAAAATTGATTGGGCTACAAGTTCTTTCATGCAAGACCCCTGATAAAGAAACTGCTACATGTTTTGTATCACTGTGCTAAGCGGTGAGTAAGGTGCGCCACCTAAACCTCTAGTTCACCTTATATTAAAATTGGTGCTAAAGAGATTACCTATACACTTTGGCATATCTTTCTTCTCCATATGTATACCGGATGAGGGGAATTTGTCTGAGAAAATCCTAGGATTTCATTCTTGCAAAGAAACCTTGATGAGCGGACCACTGAACCCACAAGTGTGAGTTGGGGTACGCCCATCAATTTCTCACTATAAGATCATTAATATTAAGGGTGAGGTACATTGCAATTTTATGCAAAAAAACCTCTATCCCATATATTTAACAACTACCTCCTTCTGATATATGGTTTATTGATTTTTTCCGAGAACCTTTGGAAAAGTATACCATAAGGAGACACATGAAAATGGGGAACAATTAAAGAAACCTTTCTGTGTTTGAATACTACAAAAAACTCTGTGAGTAGGGGTACGCCCACTTTTCCAAAGATACCTTTATACACATTGCATATATATACTTTTGGTGAGTTAGGTACGCTAAATTTTTGGCACCTCACATATCAAATTCTTTCTGGTGCACTGCAATTCTACACATTGTGTATTTTTCTTCTGTTTTGAGCACATTGGAGAAAGGACTCTTCACATCAAATAGACAAATACCACATAATCACTATCACGAGTAAAGATACCTTTACAAGCATTGTGCCACCTCATTCTAACATGAGTCTGGTACGCTGAATCAATCTTACTTCACTGAAAAGTACCTACAGTGTTTCACTATATGGATTTAAGATAAATAACCACACACTAAAACCAATTTTTTATTTATTTTTTACATTACGGACACTTACATTTATTGGAAATCGGATACGGAGATCGGATCTCGACACAATCAAAAATTATATCAAGGAAGAAGACCCCAAAACAGTATCTGAGTATACCCTGCACCTCATTGTTTAAAAGTTAAATTTTTTCTGTGCTCACATTGGCCCTTATTCTGATCTGTGCGGCCAGATCAGAATATGCGGCCAGGACCATGCAGGCGAATCCCCGCCTTCCATACGGATCGCCACCTCCGTCCGTACGCGGATATGTGGCGGTCCGCATGAAAGTGGACGGGGATACGCCTCCTCCATCTTGGGAGCAGCCCCTGCATTCGATGGTCGCCGAACATCGAATGCAGGGCCGCACGCTCCACCAGCGCCCGCCACCCTAGACCACACGGAAACTTGTCCGTATGAAATCATGTATGGGGGCGGGCAGCTGACATCCGGCGATGTCAGATGCCCGCCCCCTACACATGCGTCACGGCTTCATTACCATGCATACGCCCTGCATTTGCATGGGAACGCCCATGAAACGCGGGGCGTACGCATAGGGTAATGAGGCTAAGTAGCCCTTCACGCCCCTCTCCGCCCCCTGTGCGGCGTCTAAAGAATAGGTACGGCGAAACCGCCTGCACATGCGCAGAGTGACCTCTGCACATGCGCAGTGGGAAACCATCGGCGGTCCGACCGCATGCGGAAAAATCCGCACCGATCAGAATAAGGGCCATTATCACCATCTGTATCCTTATTGTAGTTCAGACAGCATAATTTGTGTCGGATGGGCCGCCTACCTTGGTTCCAAGCGGCTGCAGCCCAGCCTGGTCACAAACAGCATCATTGCCCAAAATAAATATGGCCGCTGCATATATGCATATATTATATGCACATATGCGGCGGCCATATTTGTTTTGGGCCATGCTGCACTGTGTGAGCAGCTGCGGCCGCTGGATGTCGACGGAAGTGCAGCAGTGGTGAGTAGTGTCCGCACACACACACACACACACACCCGGGCTGTAGTGTCAGCACCCGCAGAACCCCCTACCCCTGGCTGTAGTGTCAGCACCAGCAAACCCCCCCCCCCCCCCCCTCCCAGGCTGTAGTGTCAGCACCTGCCCCCCCCCTCCTGGGCCGGATTTCAATCCCAATCCGCCCCTGGAGACAGGTATGTTCATATTGCGCATGTAAGCCTTATATGACTCCAATGTATCAGTGCCTAGTGCAACTAGATGCAGGGGAAGGCCAGGTTCCAAAGCAGCCAGACCCCCAGCACCTAGGACCTTATTCTGGTCCACCAGACACCGCCCTGCAAATGCCGATACACCCTCCCCCCCTTTCATTCCGCGTTCGTTCATAGGGGCTGCAAATGGATGTTTAACATTAACATCCATTCGCAGGCTGTAGGGGAGCACCCACATCATCATGGTCGCCAACCATTGAACGATGTGGAAGGCCCACGCACATCTAAGGTTACTCTGAGATAACAAACACAAAAAAAAACACGTACATTTTATAAAACATAGCCTGAACGATGTCTCTGTATGAAATAAAGCCAATACATAGAACTTCGGCAGAGACTTAGCGTATTCTGAAAATGACAGGGCCGTAGATCAAATGCCCCAAAATAGAAAGTTTATTTTAATTACCCATAATGCTTATTTCTAGAGACCCGTCTATGACATCCAAAATCGCCAATTAGGTGTGTCTGCCGGGAGTAGCAAACACAATGAAGAGCAAAGGTCGGGCGGCTTTCTCTTGCTGAAATCGTTCCCTTTAGCTTCCTATGCCGCGTATATAGATCACGGAGACTGGGAAGGGGGTGCAGGTAGCTGTTATCTCTGCGTTTAATACCTGCGCTGATGAAGTCATCTGGCCTATTCCAGCACAGAAATCCCTAGCAGGCTCTTTTTCAGCCTCATCAGTGTACTGTTTGATGAATGAAGGGAAGGTGAAATCAAATGAAATTGCTCAACCTTACACCTTGTCTGTGAAATCCATCGGGAGACGGAACAGTAAGGATACGTCAATATAGCAGACAGAGAGAGTGATGAGATTGTGATCAGTAATACAGTTCCAGGTGCCGTCTACCTTACATCTACCATATCCTTCCGTGCTGTGTTATTCATGCAACCAGTGCCAATCCTGAAACTTAAGGCTATTTTCTTAAGTGTTAACCAGTGGGTCGGCTGGGGTTAATTTAATGTGGTTTTTGCAAGTATGAAACGCTAGGTTCCATATGTATTTTAGTAACGGGCACATTCATTACTAAGGGCCTGTTGTACTAACCCAATATTTAGTACACTCCAAAGTTCTTGGAGTTTGTTGGTGAAAACCTACGCCATCCTCAGTTGCCATTGGTTCCCGAAGTCCCCTTGGTTCCAACTTCCTATGAGAAGGAGGCTTAGGATGCAAACAGGATCCACTCCACTTAAAAGTCCACCGCTAGTAATTAAAGATGGATCAACAGTAGAAGGGATCGCTGGGACACTTGCTTTTCAGGCAGCTGTCCACACACAGGAGTTATATTAAAATGCTCCAAATCGGTAAATTGGTATATCAGATGCCAAAGGACTCGGCACCTTAAGGCCATATTGCTGATATGACCCTTACAAAGATTAGATTGGCATAAGAATATTCCTTTATCAGGAGCCTCACATTACTCCTCTGTGCTGTTGAGGACCCTGCTTGTTTCACTTTCTAAATCTGAGGCTTATTGTTTGTTGCTATCCTTCTTCATATCCTGACTATGGCACTGTTAATTGCAACTGTACTAACGTAATCTCATGGCTGGTCACAAAATCACACAATATTGTGCTTCTTCAAGGGCTGGATGTAATGCCGTCTGAGTTGGACGGCGGTGTGGGTTCTCGGCTAAATGTGGATGTATTTTTAAAGTGGCAGACATTTACAAGGCATGGTTTGGTCCGAGGTCGGCCGGGAACCCGCATTTCGGGTGGCATTATACAAAGCTCCAAACTGCCACCCCACCACATCTTTCCTCAAAGTTCTGGATTGAAGATTCAACAGGGTCAAAAAATGAAAAGGTTGACATGTGTTTTTCCATTTTTTGATGTCCATGTTGACACCTGAACACGTAAAAGCCCAATTAGTATAGCAATGCCCTCAGCACATTATACCATGTCCAATCAGAGTCCAAGTGAATGTTAAAATATGAAGACGTCCAACGAAAATTGAAAGAAATCATGAAAACTGATGAAACCTTTCCATGGGATGACCATTGCAATGTCTACCTTTTGCTCGCGTCAACCTTTTAGCCTTGTACATGATGACATTTCGGTGTTAACCTATGGACTGTCTATCTAGACATCCGGATACTCTTCCTCAGACAGCACAGAGGCAGGATTACGGATACTTTTGGGCATTGGGGGCGTGTCCACAGAAAGGGGGTTCAGTGATGCACATCGTTCAGTAGGGGGTGTGGTCACAATATCACGGGTTGCCTACTCTGCACTCTCAGGCCTCCTTATAAGCCCAGTTTATACCCCACTCAAGTCTGCATGGTCCATTATTGCATCATACCCATAGCTCTGGATCACCCGCAGCGCAAAACAGAAGAGATATGTCTGCAAAACACGACACTGATTCTCCCTACAGTAGGTAAATGCATAACTCCACCCCCCGCTTATACCACGAGAACTTTCTTAATCCTTTCTGTATTTCCCAATCCTTTCTTCCCTCCCCGTATATTTTAGCTTTTAATTTCTGAATCATTTGATCACGAACTACATCCCGGCTGTTCTGAGATGAAAGACGTAATTTATGCTTCATTTACAACAATTTTCCAGATAATGGAATCTGTTCTAAAAATACAATTACAGCCCAAAATATTTATCAAAGCTGAGGAATGGGAACATTATTTAAAAAACGAAGTGTCTTTCAGTTGCCTCGATAATACCGGGCTATGACTAATTTTATTTCATTTAGAGCAGGAATTTCAAAGCAGCAGAGGGATCGATTGAACCACATATAATAAAAAAAATGTGCAATATTCTGGTACATTATCTAGTAGCATAAAAAAAAAAAAATTGCACCAGATCGCACATGTAGCAGTTTTCCCACGAAAGGAAAAAAACTGGTTTGTGGTTCCCCCTGAGCATAACCAGAAGGGTGGACCCCCCCTTATAAAAGGGATTTCCCACCCAGGGCCCCCTTTGCTAGGGCTTAAGCCAGGTGCTATTCCCGACACCCCAGGGTGGTAAGTGCCGGCTCATAGTTTACGTGTAAGAAATAGAAGTTAACAAATATTACTGGGTTCTGCTGTGGAACTATAAGTCCCAACAAGCTTTCAAATGCATGGACTTAGAGAACCACATGCGGGGCATTAAAGGGCCTGCTGGGACTTTAATTCCACAGCAGGGCCAGTACTAAAATATAGACACAGACACTGTGTAAATACAACTTTAATAACATACATACATGCATACATACTGTATAAACGTAATTACCTAGGTTATTCCTCTTCTCCAGTAGAAATCCCTTATATACCTGTGTAAACAAATTATAAATTATACTCACCTAGTCCAATGAAGATCTTTCCTCTTCTGTCCAAAGTAGACATCCACAGGGTTAAAATAAAAAAAATAAGGGTCCTGAACCATATGAACTGAGGAACCCCTGGAATGATACAGAAGACATAACAGCACTCCTGGAATGATACAGAAGACATAACAGCACTCCTGGAATGATATAGCAGACATAACAGCACTCCTGGAATGATACAGCAGACATAACAGCACTCCTGGAATGATACAGCAGACATAACAGCACTCCTGGAATGATACAGCAGACATAACAGCACTCCTGGAATGATACAGCAGACATAACAGCACTCCTGGAATGATACAGCAGACATAACAGCACTCCTGGAATGATAAGGCAGACTTAGCAGCACCACTGGACTGATATGGCAGACTGAGCATCCCTGCAATAATAAAAGAAAGGGTTTTTTCTTTTTTATACATTTTTAAAGAAATAAAGAAGGCCCTAAGAAGTCACTGCAGCCCCTTAGTAGTCACAGCAGCTCCTTAGTAGTCACAGCAGTAGTCACACTTAGGAAGTTGGCTCTGATCACAAAGACTTATATAGAAACCATACGACCAGGGCCAGATTAACAATGGGCCTGATGGAGCTAAAGCTCCAGGCCCCCTCTCCAAATAGGCCCATGTTGTAGCTGAAGGCCAGGGCTTTCCAACGAGCCTGGCCCTACATCTCTAGACCCTGGGGAACTGGAGATACCGCCAGGCAAAGCTGGAACGTTTTCCCCATAGGATAACATGGGACCCACTAATTCCGACCCCCACCCGGTTCCGATGGCTGCCAGTTCCCCTCCAGCATCACAAAAGCTTGAGGTTGATCTCCCTCGAACCCAAATTGCTGGGCCTTCAATCTGATACCAGGCTAGTCCATATGGGTTCATTGGTTCTAGAGCAGGGCTGGGCAACACCGGCCCTCCAGATGTTGATGAACTACACATCCCAGCATGCCTTGCATCAGTTTCAGCATGGCCACATAGCAAAACTAATGCCAAGCATCCTGGGATGTGTAGTTCACTAACATCTGGAGGGCCGATGTTGCCCAGACCTGTTCTAGAGATATTGCGGGTAAACTGATTTTTTCATTTCTGAAATGTAATTTCATGGCTGTTCATGTTGTTTGAGGACAGATATTTCTGGAACCAAACGGTCCAGTTTCACGGGACCAAAAAAATTCGAAGCCCACATGAAAATGGGTCAGTTGGTTCTGAAGATATAGCTGGTTGTTTAAAGGGGGGGGGGGGCTTGGTTTTCTCTACCCCTCACACCAGAAAATACACTAGGCTTGTGTAAAAGGGGCTGTGATCCTGGGACCATATTCCTGGTTAAGTCCCTACATTTTCTGGTGTGAAAGGGGTATTATTTGAAATAGCTGGGACCTGCAGTGCTCTGAATACAGCTGGGCAGCCCCCTGTTCTCTGCCCGGCTGTCAATGGCTGTCATTTCTGCCCAGCGGCGGGTGTCCCCCAGTTACCGCAAGCATGTATTCCCCTTTGGCAATGGGCATGTAATCCCACATGGCAATGAGCATGGAACCCCTAGCAATGAGCATGGCATCCCTGGCAATAAGCATGTAGGTAAGTAGCACTTATGTAGCATACTTTTTAATAGGCATTATGGTGTTTGGCATAATACGTAGTGGACATTATGGTGTGTGGCTTAACATGTAATGGGCATTATGGTGTAAATTTTTAATGCACGCCTTTGGTGCGCAATGCCCCTGTTTATGAAGCAAATTGTGCATTATTGCTCAATCTGTTTGGTATAGTGTGTACTTTGGCTCAAACCATGTGGCAAAATGTGAATTTTGCCTTCATCTGTGTGGCATAACGTGAATTTTGACTCAGTCGGTGTAAATTTTGCTCATTCCATGTGGCATAATGTGTAAGAGGCAAGTACAGTATAAGGTTGCTATAGAGTTACTATTGTGTTGCATTATTTGTAGAAGGGGTATATGGAGTGGTAAACTTAGGTGACCACATAAAGGCCCTTATTCAGATCTGATAGCAGTACAAATTTATTTGGAAAATGGGCAAAACCATGTGCACTGCAGGTGGGGCAGATGTAACATGTGCAGAGAGAGAGAGAGAGTTAAATTTGGGTGGGGATGCACGTTACATCTGCCCCACCTGCAGTGCACATGGTTTTGCCCAGTATTTACACAAATAGAGACACACCCATGAGCAGACCACCCAACCACTGGTCAAGCCCACCACATTATTAGGTGCTGGCCACAACCCCTATTATTGCACATAATAGGCCCTTGATCATTTTCAGCTCCAGGCCCATTTAGACCTTAATCTGGCTCTGCATACGACAACAATGTTAATTTACTCTTCAAGTCATATACTTTAATATCCTGGTTGGTTTATTCATGCATTGCATATAAGCAAGCTGCTATGATTCTAATATTATTTAACATTGCTAGTTTAATATGAAATTGTTTTTTTTCTGAGACTTGCAATCATTGCATTCACTTCCATGTATGATGTGCAAAGGGAGGGGGTGACTGCCGGGCCACCTATATGGTCACTAATTGTCACTTTTCAAGTGTTATGTTAATGTTTTGTGCCGTAATACATCAATGGTGGCATTAGAAACTGTTATTATCCGGTTTCCATGGCAACGCAGCCGGGACGAGGCGAGTAAGTAAGTAAGTTTAATTTATATAGCGCACTTTCTCCAACAGGACTTAAGGAGTAGGCACACAGATTGAGTGACGCTGGCAGGCATGGCGGGGGAGCCTGGCGTCGGTGATGCTGAACGGAACTGACTGGTGCATTCCACCGGCCGCTTCTGGTATCAGCTCCAGACACCGCAGCCGGAAGTATGTTATCAGACGTGCTAGTGTTATGCACGCTGAGGCAACTGACGCGGTCTTAACACCACCGGCATTTATGTGACAGGTGTGACTAATTTTGGTAAGTTTGGCGGGAACCCTACCCCTATTTTAATGTCAAAGTATGCTTAGTACATTTGTGCCTTTGAGGAAGGTGCCCATGCACCGACACAGCTGTCGGGCCGGAGGGGGCTTCAATGCATGGGCAGCCCCCATGTTGGAAATTCGATAAGTACAGCATGTTAGCTTTTGCTTGAAATTGCATTTGAACTGCATTGATGTTCCTTGGCTGGAAAGACCTTATCTTCCAATACATTCTATAATGATTTAACTGGTGGTGTGCTGGTCTCTCATTCCTGGACACTGTCGTGGATAGGAGGCGTTATATATGATTAATTTATGGGATACAGCACCCAAGAATTGTGGATTTAAAAGTGTCCGGTGTCACTTCTAATTTCCAGTTTTCCCCTCAGACTTTTACATTTTACAGACAGAGGTGAAAGAGGGAATTGGCTAGAAATCGCTACAAAAGAGGAAGGTTACGGTGGTTATAACAAAGCAGAGTTTATGGCGGGCTGCATATAAATAGCAAGAGACAGAAGAATGATTTCCTTTGGTACGATAGTGCTTACAGAAGTGTTTCTCAGCACATTATCTGTGAGATATTTGTCAGCTCAGGGTATTTGTACAGTGGGAAAATCTGTTTTGGCTTCCTCACCATTTTGTATTTCTTATTATAACAAATGTGTTGCTAGTGGCCGCTTGTCAGATTAACAGGCTGCGGGGGAGGGCAACTTAATTCCTTTCTCACGTAGCCCATCATTTCCATGATTGCCGAGTCTCCCCTTTATTGCTCATCCATCATAAAGTTTTGTGTTTTATTCTTTTATAGAAAGAACTGGTTTTCTCCGCTGTGAGGTGAAACTGGGGGAAAAAAAACATTGTAACATGGAGATAGGGGGTTATTCTGGTTCACTCCTTCTGGCAAATTCCTTCTCAAATGGACAAAACCATGTGCACTGCAGTTGGGGTAGATGTTACTTTTGCAGAGAGAGTTAGATTTGGGTGGGGTTTTACTTCAAAGTGAGATCTATATTGCAGTGTAAAAATAAAGCAGTCAGTATTTACACTGCACAGCAACAAAATAACTCACCCAAATCTAACGCTCTCTGCACATTTTACATCTGCACAGTGCACATGGTTTTGTCCATCTAAGAAGGAATTTGCCAGAAGGAGTGAACCAGAATAACCCCTATAGTCTCTCTGCCTGCTGTAATAGGACCCCCGGACTGACGGAAGCGCAACCTCTGACCTTGTGCGCTACTGTACATGTGCAGCATGTCTGCTAGGCCTCAGCTCCATCCTTAATGCTGGTAGGACGTGACCTCTGAGAGTCTTCAGCAACACCTCAGTAGACACATCGATATGAAGGACCCCAAATAATTCCACTGCACCATCACCGCTATACCTGAGTCATCCTGTAAACCTGCTCTGCATGGTTTATAAATGTAAGACTAGGTTAAGTAATGTACTGTGTGGCCTAATCCAGGGCCGGTGATAGGGTGTTCGGCGCCCACCTGCAAACTATAAATTTGCACCCTCCCGTACTTTACAAAGGGCCAGCGCACACTGAAAGAAAGACGTGTGATCTTGCAAGGAAGGGGCGTGACCAAACAATAGTACTCCCACTCCAAATTACACCACACAGTAGCACAATCTTATTCACCTTACACAGAACAAGTGTCGTATCTGGCCATTATGGTGCCCTGTGCCAGAAAGGGAATTGGTGACTGCCCCACCACCATATCCAAAACAGGGAGAGTGTGCGCCGAAGGCGCTCCTCAGAAATTGGACGTGGCCATATAAAAGTACCAATAACAACGTAATGCCCATAACACATTATACTACACACAGTAATGCCCATTACACATTATACCACACACAGTCATGCCCATTATACATTATACCACACAAAGTAATGCCCATTACACATTATACCACACACAGTAATGCCAATTATTCATTATGCCACACATCATGATGCCCCTTACACAATATGCAGCACACTATAATGCACATTTCATATTATGCCACACACCGTAATGCCCTGTCTATTTTATGTTGACCATTTGATCCTGGCGTCCATTTTGCATGTTGACTGTTTGGAGGTCGACCTATATGATGGTCTACCTTTTTACTGTACAGCTATTGAACCACACCCCTCAGAGACAAGGGCAAGAAATTAAATAAATAGGAGGGTGATTCAGGACCGCTCGGTGCAGGCCGAATTCACACCCCCATGGGATTGTTGGGGTTTGCACATGCGTGAATATGCGCATGTGCAAACACTGGGGCATTCCCTCATTGATGGGCGGGCAAGGGCGGATGCAGGGGACCGCGAAAAACCCTGGCCATACCCTTGCGAACACAGGCACATTGATGACCGCTCCCACCCCCATTTCGGCCATCTTTGTCCAGGAATAAAGTATAGACTTACTTTTATCTACGAACAGAGGAAAAATCATTTGATGGTGAGCGACCATCGAATGATTTTATCTCTGTTCGGGGCAGCGGATATACGCTGCCTAGCGAACAGGTCTGAATCAGGCCCTTGGTTTGATATTGTGCCTCATAGGCCGATGTATGTATGGGACACATAGAGGGCCAGATGTACTAAGCTTGAAAAGTGATAAAATGGAGAGTGATAAACAGCCAGCCAATCAGCTCCTGACTGCCATGTCACAGGCTGTGTTTGAAAAATGTCAGGTAGGAGCTGATTGGTTGGTTGTTTATCATTCTCCATTTTATCACTTTTCAAGCTTGGTGCATCTGTCCCTTAGTGTGACAGTGACTGAAATGAGACATCTGTTCCTTTCTCTGTTTTTCCCCTCACAAGTCACACAACACATTTTCCTATTAGATTCCAAGTATTCGATTCAAAGCCATGTTGTATTTACCCATCCGCGGTCCAACGCTGAACCGTAGTCTGGCACAGGATATGGAAAGCAGACTGTCTCGCTCACCATATAATTAAACACATTTGGCTGCGACCTGAACGTGCAAAGTCCCATTTTCATTGCAGCATCCAGAGAAGCACTTTGATTGAACCTTCCCTGTAGCGACGGGTTTGTTGCTCTCTGTGCTGTGTGTGTGTGGGAATTTGAGAAACTTAGGAAGTGACTTTGAGGCAATTACATGAGAGGAATCAATGCTGCCGGGAGACGAGGCTCATCCTTCATGATTTAAAGAGTTGCCATGGAATTCGGCGTCTCACTGGGACACTAACGCTGCATTTCACATTTCATCTCAACCTGTATTACTTGCAGCACAATAAAACAAAATGAGATGTATCAGAGATATTGACAGCATAAATCAGAAGGTTTGCAATCACAATGGCAGATATGACGTCTTCAGATCCATGCAGAGGGTAACTGACCTATTAACACTGTTTCCAGTGGTGTAAAAACAGGACACATGCTGGGAAATAGTTCCTGTAAGAAGGTAATGCCTTCCCGCCATTACCTTCTTGCATTATGGCCCTTATTCTAGTTAAATCGGACGGATGCGTATTTTCGGACAGGAACCGAGTGTTCTTAGCCCCGCCTACTGTACGGATCGCTCACACCGTCCGGCCACAGTAAGACGCCGAGCGAACGGACCGCGAGTGGATGTTTCGTGTGAACACCTCCTCCATCTGTGGGAACCTCCCCCATCCTCCGATGGTCGCCGAATGCTATGTCAGCTGTCCGCCCCCCACACGTGCCTCACGGGCGCTTTACCATACGTACGTCCAGTGTTTTCATGGGAACGCCCATGAAACGCGGGGCGTATGCATATGGTAATGAGCCCAAACAGCCCTTCATGCCCCTCTCCACCCCCTGCTCGGACGGTTTTTTGTACGGAACTCACTCCGTGTTCGGACGTGCGACGCGTTCGCACATGCGCAGATAATGGTTTATGGCATAATGTCTACTAGGCATTACGAAGTGGGTCGTAATGTGTAAGGGGCACAACAGTGTGTGGCATAATGTGTAATGAGCATTACAGATTGTGTGGCATAATGTGTAAGGAGCATTACAGATTGTGTGGCATAATGTGTACGGAGCATTTCTATAAGAAGAAAGGATGACTTGGGGGGTGCCAAAACATACCGTTGCTCCAGGCACATGTCACCTAGCTAGAATATAGTGCATCCCGCCCTAGTACTGTAATATGATCAATATAGCAACGGCAGTGATAGAGAGTTACATATGGGAGGGTATATTATTAACAGCGGTACTTTACAACTGAAAATTAGGGATGGACAAGAAACGCGATGGTTTAAAACCATCAGTATTTTTTATTTGATATTAGTGTTGTTACATTTCGATAGTAGCATTGCGATGTTTGTCGCCATCCAAGAAAAACCAACACAGAATGCATAGGGCATAGCAGAGGTGACTAATAATCCTGGAGCATGGCAGAAATAGGGCAGCAAAGCTCATCCTCTTGGCTGTACTGTACTTACTGTATATAGAATATTGAACAATTTCCCACAATCCTCTGTTTCCTGCCGTTATACTGAGGATGAACATAAAGCAGATTTTTTTAAAAAAAAAAAGATAAATTTAAACGATAACGTTTTTCCAGTATTATAGTTTTGCTTTGTTATGTTTATATTTCTTTTGTCAATGAGTAAACGATGGAAGATAAAATATATATATATACACAGTATATAGGGCCTTATTCTGATCGGTGCGGATTTCGCCGCATGCGGTCGTCCCGCCGATGGTTATCGTCTGCGCATGTGCAGAGGTCACTCTGCGCATGTGCAGGCGAATTCGCCGCACGTATTCTTTACACGCCGCACAGGGGGCGTGAGGGGCTACTTAGCCTCATTACCCTATGCATACGCCCCGCGTTTCATGGGCGTTCCCATGCAAACGCGGGGCGTATGCCTGGTAATGAAGCCGTGACGCGTGTGTAGGGGGCGGGCATCTGACATCGCCGGATGTCAGCTGCCCGCCCCCATACATGATTTCACACGGACAAGTGTCCGTGTGGTCTTGGGTGGCGGGACCTAGTGGAGCGTGCGGCCCTGCATTCGATGTTCGGCGACCATCGAATGCAGGGGCTGCTCCCAAGACGGAGGAGGCGTATCCCCGTCCACTTTCATGCGGACCGCCACATATCCGCGTACGGACGGAGGTGGCGATCCGTTTGGAAGGCGGGGATTCGCCTGCACGGTCGTGGCCGCATATTCTGATCGGGCCGCACCGATCAGAATAAGGGCCATAGTGTTGTACCAGAAAAAACACACATCAGATTGTGACATCAGCTTGCTTGCCATGAGCTCAGCCGCAGATGCTGGTGAGTAACTGATCAGCTTCATCGCCTGAGCACCGCACTGTAAAGGACAGCACTTGTCTTACTGAGCTGAAGGAGATAATGAAATAAGGGAATAAGGGACGACATCTGAAATACTCGAAGAAATTGACCTCTATCAGGAACTGGATAGAATGCGGATTCATCAGTGTAAATGGTGCTCTCAGATTCATTTGTTGCAACACTTTGACCCATTTATTAAAAAGGGGACTGTTGCAGCCGGTGTAAATCACTTAGTTGGCGTATGGCGGGAATCCACTGTGGGCTATGAATAGGATTTTGCCGTTTTACTTAAATAAAGATGTTGGCAGATTTCTAAATAAACCACATTTATTGCTGGTGGGGAATTTATAATGGGTTAGAGCCGGGGTAACTGCCAGTGGGGAATGTGTAAGAGGGCAGGAGGGTAACTGTCAGTGGGGAATGTGTAAGAGGGCAGGAGGGTAAATGCCAGTGGGGAATGTGTAAGAGGGCAGGAGGGTAACTGCCAGTGGGCAATGTGTAGTAGGGCAGGAGGGTAACTGCCAGTGGGGAATGTGTAAGAGGGCAGGAGGGTAACTGCCAGTGGGCAATGTATAAGAGCGCAGGAAGGTAACTGCCAGTGGGGAATGTGTAAGAGGGCAGGAGGATAACTGCCAGTGGGGAATGTGTAAGAGGGCAGAAGGGTAACTGCCAGTGGGGAATGTGTAAGAGGGCAGGAGGGTAACTGCCAGTGGGGAATGTGTAAGAGGGCAGGAGGGCACTGCCAGAGGAGAATGTGTAAGAGGGTAGGAGGGTAACTGCCAGTGGATAATATGTAAGAGGGCAGGAGGGTAACTGCCAGTGGATAATGTGTAAGAGGGCAGGAGGGTAAGTGCGAGTGGGGAATGTATAAGAGGGCAGGAGGATAACTGCCAGAGTAGAATGTATAAGAGGGCAGGAAGGTAACTGCCAGTGGAGAATGTGTAAGAGGGCAGGAGGGTAACTGCCAGTGGGGAATGTGTAAGAGGGCAGGAAGGTAACTGCCAGTGGAGAATGTGTAAGAGGGCAGAAGGGTATCTGCCAGAGTAGAATGTATAAGAGGGCAGGAGGGTAACTGCCAGGGTATAATGTGTAAGAGGGCAGGAGGGTAACTGCCAGTGGGGCATGTGTAAGAGGGCAGGAGGGTAACTGCCAGTGGGGCATGTGTAAGAGGGCAGGAGGGTAACTGCCAGTGAGGAATGTGTAAGAGGGAAGGAGGGTAACTGCTAGTGGGGAATGTGTAAGAGGGCAGGAGGGTAATTGCCAGTGGAATGTGTAAGAGGGCAGAAGGGTAACTGCCAGTGTATAATGTGTAAGAGGGCAGAAGGGTAACTGCCAATGGGGAATGTATAATAGGGCAGAAGGGTAACTGCCAGTGGGGAATGTGTAAGATGGCAGAAGGGTAACTGCCAGTGGAGAATGTGTAAGAGGGCAGGAGGGGTAACTGCCAATGGGGAATGTATAAGAGGGTAGGAGGGTAACTGCCAGTGGGGAATGTATAAGAGCGCAGGAAGGTAACTGCCAGTGAGGAATGTGTAAGAGGGCAGGAGGGTAACTGCCAGTGGGGAATGTGTAAGAGGGCAGGAGGGTAACTGCCAGTGGAATGTGTAAGAGGGCAGAAGGGTAACTGCCAGTGGATAATGTATAATAGGGCAGAAGGGTAACTGCCAGTAGGGAATGTGTAAGATGGCAGAAGGGTAACTGCCAGTGAGGAATGTGTAAGAGGGCAGGAGGGTAACTGCCAGTGGGGAATGTGTAAGATGGCAGAAGGGTAACTGCCAATGGGGAATGTATAAGAGGGCAGGAAGGTAACTGCCAGTGGGGAATGTGTAAGAGGGCAGGAGGATAACTGCCAGTGGGGAATGTGTAAGAGGGCAGGAGGGTAACTGCCAGTGGGGAATGTGTAAGAGGGCAGGAGGGTAACTGCCAGTGGGGAATGTGTAAGAGGGCAGGAGGGTAACTGCCAGTGGGGAATGTGTAAGAGGGCAGGAGGGTAACTGCCAGTGGGGAATGTATAAGAGCGCAGGAGGGTAACTGCCAGTGGGGAATGTGTAAGAGGGCAGGAGTATAACTGCCAGTGGGGAATGTGTAAGAGGACAGGAGGGTAACTGCCAGTGGGGAATGTGTAAGAGGGCTAGGAGGGTAACTGCCAGTGGGGAATGTGTAAGAGGGCAGTAGGGCACTGCCAGAGGAGAATGTGTAAGAGGACAGGAGGGTAACTGCCAGTGGGGAATGTGTAAGAGGGCAGAAGGGTAACTGCCAGTGGATAATGTATAATAGGGCAGAAGGGTAACTGCCAGTGGGGAATGTGTAAGAGGACAGGAGGATAACTGGCAGTGGGGAATGTGATATTTCTAGATGCAGTCAGTGGTTCATAGCTGTATATTGGACCTATGTTATTCTTGTTCTTTGTTTATATGGTATTGGCGCCACAAGAGGTCTGCAGCAACTTACAGGGTAAAAAACAGGAACAGTATGAACAAATTTGACAACAAATTTTGAAAAGACTGGCCGGACACTGATAGGCTGAGAAAATTTTCTAAGCCGATCAGTATTTGGCCAGTCTTTTCAGCCGCCCAGCAAATATCGCTACAAGCTCACAGCCACCGCTGCCCGGATACCGCTGCCCGGACGCCACTGCCCGGACCCCACAGCCTGATTTATTGCATGTAAAAATTACAAATCATAAGTTAGCCTACCGGGGAGCTTGCACTCAAGGGCAAACTGGTCCGACTTGTCCTTAGGACAAGTTGGACTAGTGTATGGGGGCCTTTAGACATGTGAGCCACTATAGAAATTAATCAGATATTAAATGAGCGTGTACAGAACAGGGAACGTGACATTTGGAATAGTGAGAGGTCAGGCCACGGATAAGCCACAGTTCACATTACAAGCCACAATCACAAACAGAATTCAACAATTAGGTCTACAACAGATGTGGACAATGAGTGGCTTTCACCTGCTGTCGAATTGCACATTCCAGGGGCAATGGGTCATAGGGATGACAACATGAAACTCGCCAAGGGCGTAACTACCATAGGTGCAGGGGGAGCAGCTGCTATGGGGCCCAGAGCTTTGGGGGGGCCCATCTTCCCTCTGTAAGTTAGATGTGCTATCTAAATTTAGAATTGGCTGGTTAATAGGGGCCCTTACAAATTTTTGTTATGGGGCCTACGAACATCTAGTTATGCCCCTGGTAGTAGCTACAAAAAAAAATCAACTGAATTGAAACCAACTCACCCACATGCTACACAAAAATAATAAGAGACAAGTATATACATAGCTATCTCATGAAAAGGTCTGGAAGTCCAATAGGAGTAAATGACTTTCCTGTGTCTTATACAGGCAAACATGACCCGGCTTATGTACTTTCCTTTACGTGGCTTTCTCACCACTAGAAGTTTTTTAAGAGTCCTGTCAAAACTATCTCCATGGTTCAGCAGTGAAAGGAGCCTATGGGAGGGTTATAGAGAAGAATGCCAGATCTAGAAGAGGCACATTTACTGGAAACTTACAACACAGTACATAAAGGAACGTCAACCAGTGTCTGACATTCCTGGAATATGGTCCACACACACTGTGCCTGCTGTCCTCGGAGCTCAACAAAGACACTCATAACATAGCAATAAAAGTATTTATACTATACATCACCTGTAGTATAGACACACACCAGACTCCACAGTGAACAGTAACCAATGCTGACAATATAGTGAGGGGGGAATTAAATAGAATATGACCTAGAGGGAACTTAAAAATGCATGGTGTTTTGGGGTGAGGTTAGTGTGGCCGGGGCTGCGGGCACCCGGTGCAAAGCATGATTTTGGTGCCCCCTCTATATTCAGGCAGTGTTCAACTGCCTGTGCCCTGCTCTGTCTCCCCTCTGTGAGTAGAAGCTCCAGACTGTCTCTGATGCCACCTCGCATCCGGTGCCCGGGTCATATGACCCCCTAGTTCCCCCCTAGTTACGGCCCTGGTGTGGCTCCCCTCTTTTAGTTTACAATTGCACTGGGTATGGGTAAAAACCGGACCTGGACAAGGCCCCGAAACAGGGGGTGTCCTGTCCGGGGGAGCTGCCTGTCACTAGGGAGAGGAGGAGGAGGGAGAGAATAAAACCTCCATGTATGATTTGGGCATGTAGCAGAAACTGAAATGGTCCGGGCCACGCGGGGAGGCTGTCAATCTCCCCTTCCCCATGTCCCTGGTGACCCGGACATCAAACTCTGCATTCCGGAGTTTGTAGTATCCGGTCCGGCATTCTGGAGTCTTGTCTGGGTCCGGTTTTTACTTAGTCCCAATCGCACTGCAGCCCCAGATCCACAACCGTCACTAGCCTTGACTACCTCTCACTGGCAGCATCTATATTCCATCACAACACGTACGGAGACGTACCACTTTGAAGATTGCATCTACGCTATGGCAGGTGCAATTTTGCATTGACCTCAACCTAATGCATGCCGACCAACAGTGATCAACCTATTGACCGTTGACCTTGTTACTATCGACCTAAAAGCCGGATACCGTTTTGTATAACTTTTTTCTTTAATTTAAAACATGTATCCAACCTTGGTGAGGGTTAATTTCGAAACAGACAACGTAACTCTCAACCAATCAGCACTTAACCGCCATGTTGCAGGCTGTGTTTGAAAAAAATAAGAAAAGCTGATTGGTTGGTACTTCATCTCTTTCAACTGCCTCTCTCTCTCCAAGCTTTGTGATCAATCTCCCCCTTATTATTATATTGAGTCCAACATATCGAGTGACTAACGAAGGTGCCCTGCATGGGAAAGAATATAGAAGCCTTGAGTGTCTGTTATCACCGTGAGATGGGGACATGTTCCTTACTGTGACATATCCGATAACATTTTGTTGTTTGTATCTGTCTCTAAGAAGACATCCTTGTCCTTTATCACAATGTTAGTTAAATAAAAAAAAACCTGTTGTGGAGACACCGCAGCTGATTAGAAGCTGCCCCCACCGTACACTCACTTTCCCAGCTGATACAACAAGCTCTTACGTGGGATTACTTTGTAGGAGATAAACTCCTCCACTCCTGTTACTCCAGCAAGGAACCGCAGGAGGCAAATTCATCTGTCCACCGAGATGTAGAGGCGAGTGGAGAATGCTGCCTCCCCCCACCTCTTGTTTGGTCTTCTCCAGGAGTACTGGAGAACTTTATAACACCATAGTCACTAGGCTAGCAGGACTTGGACTGTTTCGATGCTCCAATGACTGGAGATTCTGACCCACTCACCGGGGTGTCCGACTTTTGTTTCAGTTAGAAAAAACGTGATAAAAAAAGTGATATTGTTACTTAATTCCATTCATTGTAACTTTTATTACGTTTTGACAAATCTATGGTACCGTGAATACTGCTCCAATTTCTCTATAAATGCCTTAAATACATTACAAAAGTGAGGAGCAGAAGTGTTTCACCCATAAAGATAACCCAGACCCCCAGCCTGGCAGGACCCATGGGTGTGCTGACAGACAGAAGTGGGTTGCTTAGGTTGTTAGGTGGTGACAATGATTTTCCGTGTTACCCCCAGCCATAAATGGGGCCGGCAAAACCTAAAGGGGAGTGGTCCCTTCCCTAGGATCCAACCAACCTCATCAAATTCTGCTGCCAAATATGATCAATATCATGGCTATCGTTGATGAATATTTTCAAAAACAGTCTGTAGCCAATCTTTGTTCCAAACCATTCCAACAGAGGTGGAGCTACCATTGGTTCAGCAGATGCAGTGCACCCCCGTCACCCACTTCCTGTCACCCACTGTTTATCCCTGTCACGCTCTGCCTCACCTGTCTCTCCCTGTCACCCCCTGCCTCTCCCCGTCACCTGTTACGCGCCTCCGCAGAGGTGCACGGCGGGTACTGTACTCACCCGTCCGTGCCCGCCGCCGGCTGGCGTGTGTCAGCCTCCATAACAGGTGAGGCGGCAGGCAGAGGTCCGGCAGTGTTGGATGACAGCAGACGGGAGTCTGCAGCGTGGTCCCGCTTTGAGGCTATAGACGATGTGCTCAGCCGGAAGCCGGGGGTCTGTGCATGCGCGGTTAGCACTGACCACCAGCCGATCCCGCTGACCGCACTGCACCAGCAGCAGAGTGATCCCGTAGTCCATAGGCCAGGGATGTGAAGCCGGGCTGTCCAATGTTGATTGATACATCAGGCAGCTTCGCATCCCCCATAGAAACCTATGGGGGGAGGCGGCCGGCAGCGGTGCAGGCGGCCGGCAGAGATCCCTGCTGCAGTCCTCGTTTGGTACATTCAGGGATACTTAATATTTGCGGCTAACCTGTTATCGGGATTTACATGTGCAATCTGTCGTGTCCTTCATATGGATGTAGGGGCATTTTCTAAGCGATCTAGTGGAATTACACTTTCTCTATGTTCTGTCAGTTTATTGATCCCAGTTACATCTTTAGCGAATGTTGCAGTAGCTCCTTTATATAAAGCGCCGTAAGGTTTAGCGTCCTTATACTTACTGTACTGAGCAAATGTGAGTCCTATGTAAACGGGTTTTTTTTGCATCTCATAAGACAGGAATCCGTTTGGCTGCTTCTTCAAACACACAAACCATTAATCTCATTCAGCACCTTAATAATTGTCTGCGTACACGGTTCACGATTACCTAGGCATATCTCTATTACTCATTGGTAGTTATTATAAACAGGCCATACATATTCTGTGTACAGCAGCTGGAATCTAGCTATTAAGACTGTGAGCATGTTGAATTCATGAGTTCGGGGGCAGTAACATGTTTTATGGTAATTCTGTGCCGTTATGAAGAAAAGTATGTACAATTGTTTAACCCCTTCACGACATTTGACGTATATATACGTCATGGCCGGGAAGTACTTCCCGACCGTTGACGTATATATACGTCATGGCTTAAAACTGTCACTGCGTCTAGAGACGCAGTGACAGAGGGACGATGTCTGCTGTCCCTGACAGCAGACATGTCCGTGCATGCCCAGGGGGGGCGGCGATGCCGCCCCCCCGTCGGCGATCGCTGTGATTGGCTGTTCATTGTGAACAGCCATTCACAGCGTTTTCTGTGTCACCGGCGAATAACGTTCGCCGGTGACACGGGATCGGAGGTGATTGGTGCTGTAAAGTACAGCACCAATCACCGCGGGGTGTAAGGGTGACACTGGTGTCACCCCACCTCACCCCTCCCGCCCCCAAAGGCCGTGATTGGTTCGTCGGACCGACGGACCAATCACAGCCATGGAGGGGGGTTTAAACTAACGGTGACTGCACTGCAGACGCCATTCCGGTCTGGAATAGCGTGCAGTGCGGTCACCGTGCCCAGCTGCCGCCTATACTGACCAGAACCCATCCAAAATACTTACCTGATCATTGATATTGCTTATGCTTGTGACATCTTGTGACATCCTGTGACATCTTGTGCTGCTGCGATTTATTAGATAGAGAGAGAGTTAGAGAGAGAGAGATAGAGAGAGATAGAGAGAGATAGAGAGGCCTAGTGCTATATTTTGTGCTGCTGCAGTGTGATAGAGCTATAGATAGAGAGATAGAGAGAGATAGAGAGAGATAGAGAGAGAGAGATAGAGAGAGAGATAGTGACAGATTGTGCTATATATTTTTTATATAACTGAAAGAGATAGAGAGAGATAGAGAGAGATAGAGAGGCCTAGTGCTATATTTTGTGCTGCTGCAGTGTGATAGAGCTATAGATAGATAGAGAGAGATAGAGAGAGATAGAGAGAGAGAGATAGAGAGATAGTGACAGATTGTGCTATATATTTTTTATATAACTGACTGCTGCCCCCCCTTTTGTGCTGATCAGTATAAATTAACTGATCAGCAACTTTTTGGGGGCGCAGGTTTTTTTTTATATATAGATATACCTGTCAGTGCTGCTGCTGCAGTGTCATAGAGTGATAGATAGTGAGAGATAGAGAGATAGAGAGAGATAGTGACAGAGAGTGATAGAGAGTGCTAAATTTTGTGTCTGCTGCCCCCGCCTTTTGTGCTGATCACTATATCTGAAGTGATCAGCAACTTTTTAGGGGTGCAGAGGTTTTTTTTTTTATATATACCTGTCAGTACCACCAAAGGTTGTGCACCTGCTGCCCCTCACTGGTAATCAGTGTCGCATCACTGATCACCTTTTTTTATTTTTTGTGAGTGCTGTGGGGTCTTTTTTACATTTTTTTTTTTACACACACTGTGATTTTGTGTGTGTCCTGTGGCCACTGTGCGCTGATCAGTGACGTACATCACTGATCAGCTTTTTCGGCACAGGGTTGATCTATTTTTTTTTTTTTTGGATCAAATTCCTGTTGCCTTTGAGCGCTGTTCAGTGACGGACGTTACTGACCAACATCTGTGCTCAATTTTTGGCGCAGGACCTTTTTTTTTTTTAACCCCTTCCATTTTTTATTTTTTTTAACCCCTTCCATTTTTTTTTTTAACCCCTTCCATTTTTTTTTTTTAACCCCTTCCATTTTTTTTTTTTTTGAACCCTTCAATTTTTTTATTTTTTTATTTTTTTTTTTCTGCACTACATACATACACACTACACACTACATACCCCCCGGGTTGAAATAAAGTTTGTACCCCCCCCTACACTATACACGTGTTGAAACATTTCACTACCAGTAACACAAAAATATAAATGGCATCCCAAATGTCATCCCAAATGTCGTCCCAGTCATCCAGGAGAATGTATTCGGTGGAGGAGGCATATGCCATGCTTGCCTCTGACTCTGACACAGCCAGTGAGGCAAGCGGGGAATTTGAAGGATTTGTCTTAAGCTCCTCTTCCTCCTCTGATGATGAGGGACCCCCTCAAAGACGCCCCCGTAGAGCAGCTGAGACCCCCCCCCCCAATAATTGATCTCGTATGGACCCCACCACCAGACAATTTTGAGCCCCAGGTTCCTGAGTTTTTGGCCATCCCAGGAATCCAATTTGATTCAACAGGTCTCAGAGAAATTGACATTTTTAAATTATTTTTCTCTGATGATTTTATAAATTTAATGGTGGACCAAACTAATTTATATGCCCAGCAGTTTATTGCTCAAAACCCCACGTCATCATTTGCTAGGTGGACCCCTGTAGATGCAGTAGAGATGATGACGTTTTGGGGTCTGGTGTTACATATGGGCATAGTAAAAAAGCCACAAATTAGGCAATATTGGAGTACAGATGTTCTGTACAGCACCCCATTTCACCGTATGGCCATGCCCCGGGCTCGTTTTGAGGCAATCCATAAATTTATACATTACACCGATAATGCACAGTGCCCACCCAGAGATGATCCCACCTTTGACAGGCTATTCAAAGTCAGGCCGGTCATTGATCATTTCAGTGCCAAATTTGCAGAGCTATACATCCCTGATAAATGTATTAGTATCGACGAGTCCCTTATACATTTTAAAGGAAGGGTTAAATTCCGCCAGTACCTTCCCAGTAAGAGGGCAAGGTATGGCATAAAAATGTATAAGCTGTGTGAAAGCACCTCAGGGTACACCCACAAGTTTAGGGTATATGAAGGGAAGGATTCAAGAATTGAACCACCAGAATGCCCCCCCTCCCTCGTAGGTGTTAGTGGAAAAATTGTCTGGGATTTAATGCACCCCTTCCTGGATAAGGGTTATCACCTCTATGTGGATAACTTTTACACCAGCATCCCCCTGTTTAAGGCCCTTGGTTCAAGAGGTACAGCAGCTTGCGGTACTGTGCGCAAGAACCAAAGAGGCCTCCCCAAAACGCACATTGCCCAAGTAATGAGAAGGGGTGAAAGCAGGGGAATATGCACCGAAAATTTGTTGTTGGTCAAATATAAGGACAAGAGGGATGTCCTTATACTGACAACAATTCATGGAGACAGTACCACCTCCATCCCTGTACGAGGTACCAGTACCCACACCTCAAAACCAAATTGTATCCTAGATTACAATAAGTACATGGGCGGAGTGGATCTTTCAGATCAGGTACTGAAGCCGTACAGTGCCCTGCGGAAAACAAATATCTGGTACAAGAAGCTGGCCGTGTATATCATCCAGATGGCACTGTATAACGCTTACGTGCTATTCCGTTCTACCGGCCAGAGGGGGACATTTATGCACTTTCAAGAGGAAGTCATAAAGAGCCTAACATTTGGGAATCAGCAGGCAGAGGGCCCCAGTTCTTCTAGTACTGGCCCCCGTATTGTACCAGGGCAGCATTTTCCCAACGAAATCCCCTCCACTGCAAGAAAGGGCAGGACACAAAAAAGGTGCAAAGTTTGCTATAAAAAGGGAATAAGAAAGGAAACTATTTTCCACTGTGAAACTTGCCCCGACAAACCCGGCCTATGTATAAAGGAGTGTTTCAAAATATACCACACATCTATGGATTATTAGGTTCATCATTTCACCGTGCTTCGGGGGTCTTGCTAATGCCACATAGCACCCACCATTCATTCCACCAGAATCTGAGCTGCAAAAACCAAAAATCACTCCTTCCCTTCTGAGTCCTGCCATGCACCCAACTGGTATTTTTTGGTCACATGTGAGGCATTGCCGTACTCTGGAGAAATTGGGGCACAGATTTTGGGGTGCTTTGTCTCCTTCATTCCTTGTGAAAATGAAAAATTTTGAGCCAGAAGTACATTTTTGTGTAAAAAAATGTATTTTTTTCATTTTCACTGCCCAGTTGTACCAAAATTGATGAAACCCCTGGGGGTTTGAAATGTACACTATACCCCTAGATGAATTCCCTGAGGGGTGTAGTTTGCAAAATGGGGTCACTTGTGGGGGGGTTCCACTGTATTGGTAATGCAACATAGCACCCACCATTCATTCCACCAAAATCTGTGCTGCAAAATCCAAAAATCACTCCTTCCCTTCTGAGTCCTGCCATGCACCCAACTGGTATTTTTTGGTCACATGTGAGGCATTGCCGTACTCTGGAGAAATGGGGGCACAGATTTTGGGGTGCTTTGTCTCCTTCATTCCTTGTGAAAATGAAAAATTTTGAGCCAGAAGTACATTTTTGTGTAAAAAAATGTATTTTTTTCATTTTCACTGCCCAGTTGTACCAAAATTGATGAAACCCCTGGGGGTTTGAAATGTACACTATACCCCTAGATGAATTCCCTGAGGGGTGTAGTTTGCAAAATGGGGTCACTTGTGGGGGGTTCCACTGTATTGGTAATGCAACATAGCACCCACCATTCATTCCACCAAAATCTGTGCTGCAAAATCCAAAAATCACTCCTTCCCTTCTGAGTCCTGCCATGCACCCAACTGGTATTTTTTGGTCACATGTGAGGCATTGCCGTACTCTGGAGAAATGGGGGCACAGATTTTGGGGTGCTTTGTCTCCTTCATTCCTTGTGAAAATGAAAAATTTTGAGCCAGAAGTACATTTTTGTGTAAAAAAATGTATTTTTTTCATTTTCACTGCCCAGTTGTACCAAAATTGATGAAACCCCTGGGGGTTTGAAATGTACACTATACCCCTAGATGAATTCCCTGAGGGGTGTAGTTTGCAAAATGGGGTCACTTGTGGGGGGGTTCCACTGTATTGGTAATGCAACATAGCACCCACCATTAATTCCTCCAAAATCTGTGCTGCAAAATCCAAAAATCACTCCTTCCCTTCTGAGTCCTGCCATGCACCCAACTGGTATTTTTTGGTCACATGTGAGGCATTGCCGTACTCTGGAGAAATTGGGGCACAGATTTTGGGGTGCTTTGTCTCCTTCATTCCTTGTGAAAATGAAAAATTTTGAGCCAGAAGTACATTTTTGTGTAAAAAAATGTATTTTTTTCATTTTCACTGCCCAGTTGTACCAAAATTGGTGAAACCCCTGGGGGTTTGAAATGTACACTATACCCCTAGATGAATTCCCTGAGGGGTGTACTTTGCAAAATGGGGTGACTTGTGGGGGGGTTCCACTGTATTGGTGCTTTGGGAGTCTTGCTAATGCAACATAGCACCCACCATTCATTCCACCAAAATCTTTGCTGCAAAATCCAAAAATCACTCCTTCCCTTCTGAGTCCTGCCATGCACCCAACTGGTATTTTTTGGTCACATGTGAGGCATTGCCGTACTCGGGAGAAATTGGGGCACAGATTTTGGGGTGCTTTGTCTCCTTCATTCCTTGTGAAAATGAAAAATTTTGAGCCAGAACTGCATGTTTGTGTAAAAAAATGTAATTTTCCATTTTCACATCCCAGTTGTACCAAAATTGGTGAAACCCCTGGGGGTTTGAAATGTACACTATACCCCTAGATGAATTCCCTGAGGGGTGTACTTTGCAAAATGGGGTGACTTGTGGGGGGGTTCCACTGTATTGGTGCTTTGGGAGTCTTGCTAATGCAACATAGCACCCACCATTCATTCCACCAAAATCTTTGCTGCAAAATCCAAAAATCACTCCTTCCCTTCTGAGTCCTGCCATGCACCCAACTGGTATTTTTTGGTCACATGTGAGGCATTGCCGTACTCGGGAGAAATTGGGGCACAGATTTTGGGGTGCTTTGTCTCCTTCATTCCTTGTGAAAATGAAAAATTTTGAGCCAGAACTGCATGTTTGTGTAAAAAAATGTAATTTTCCATTTTCACATCCCAGTTGTACCAAAATTGGTGAAACCCCTGGGGGTTTGAAATGTACACTATACCCCTAGATGAATTCCCTGAGGGGTGTACTTTGCAAAATGGGGTGACTTGTGGGGGGGTTCCACTGTATTGGTGCTTTGGGAGTCTTGCTAATGCAACATAGCACCCACCATTCATTCCACCAAAATCTTTGCTGCAAAATCCAAAAATCACTCCTTCCCTTCTGAGTCCTGCCATGCACCCAACTGGTATTTTTTGGTCACATGTGAGGCATTGCCGTACTCGGGAGAAATTGGGGCACAGATTTTGGGGTGCTTTGTCTCCTTCATTCCTTGTGAAAATGAAAAATTTTGAGCCAGAACTGCATGTTTGTGTAAAAAAATGTAATTTTCCATTTTCACATCCCAGTTGTACCAAAATTGGTGAAACCCCTGGGGGTTTGAAATGTACACTATACCCCTAGATGAATTCCCTGAGGGGTGTACTTTGCAAAATGGGGTGACTTGTGGGGGGGTTCCACTGTCTTGGTGCTTTGGGAGTCTTGCTAATGCAACATAGCACCCACCATTCATTCCACCAAAATCTTTGCTGCAAAATCCAAAAATCACTCCTTCCCTTCTGAGTCCTGCCATGCACCCAACTGGTATTTTTTGGTCACATGTGAGGCATTGCCGTACTCGGGAGAAATTGGGGCACAGATTTTGGGGTGCTTTGTCTCCTTCATTCCTTGTGAAAATGAAAAATTTTGAGCCAGAAGTACATTTTTGTGTAAAAAAATGTAATTTTCCATTTTCACATCCCAGTTATACCAAAATTGGTGAAACCCCTGGGGGTTTGAAATGTACACTATACCCCTAGATGAATTCCCTGAGGGGTGTAGTTTGCAAAATGGGGTCACTTGTGGGGGGGTTCCACTGTCTTGGTGCTTGGGGGGTCTTGCTAATGCGACATAGCACCCACCAAAATTCCACCAGAATCTGAGCTGCAAAATCCAAAAATCACTCCTTCCCTTCTAAGTCCTGCCATGCACCCAACTGGTATTTTTTGGTCACATGTGAGGCATTGCCGTACTCGAGAGAAATTGGGGCACAGATTTTGGGGTGCTTTGTCTCCTTCATTCCTTGTGAAAATGAAAAATTTTGAGCCAGAACTGCATGTTTGTGTAAAAAAATGTAATTTTCCATTTTCACATCCCAGTTGTACCAAAATTGGTGAAACCCCTGGGGGTTTGAAATGTACACTATACCCCTAGATGAATTCCCTGAGGGGTGTAGATTGCAAAATGGGGTGACTTGTGGGGGAGGTTCCTAACTTTTAGCACTTATGGTGCCTAGAAACCTACATGGTGCCTAAAAAAAAATCTCATAAAAAGGAGGCTCCAAAATCAAGTAGGTGCTCCTTCTATTATGAAGCCTGTGGTTTGGTCAACGTGCACACTAGGGCCACATATAGGATATTTTTGAAAACAAAAGAATTGGGGGAATCAATTTTTAGTCACATTTCTCTAGTAAAATCTACTGTATTCGTTAGAAAAATGTATTAAAATTGAAACTCTGCAAAAAAAAAGAAATTTTGAAATTTCACCTACACATTGTTTTAATTCCTGTGAAACACCTAAAGGGTTAACAAACTTCCAAAATGCTGTTTTGAATACTGTGAGGGGTGCAGTTTTTGAAATGGCATCATTTATGGGGGTGTCTCACATACAAGTCCCTCAAAGTCACATCAGAACTGAACTGGTCCCTAAAAAAATCAGTGTTTGAAATTTTCATGAAAATTTGAGAATTTGCTATTCATATTGTAAGCCTCCTAGTGTCCAAAAAAATTAAAAGGAAGTTGAAATAATGATGGAAACATAAAGTAGACATATGGTCTATGTTAGTTATTAACTATTTTGAGTGGTATGATTATTTGTCTCACAAGCAGAAAATTTAACATTTTGCAAATTGCTAAATTTTCCATTTTTTCACGATATTTTGGTATTTTTCACAAAAAAACACAGACTGTATCGACGAAAATTTACCACTAACTTGAAGTACAATGTGTCACGAGAAAACAATCTCAAAATCACTGGGATAAGTAAAAGCAAAAAAAAGTTATCCCCACTTAAGTGAGACATGTCAGATTTGAAAAAAAGGGCTCTGTCATGAAGGCACAAACTGGCTCTGTCATGAAGGGGTTAATGGGTTTCATATCAAATAGGTCTCAGATGTTTTAGTGTCCGAAAGGCTCCTCACCTCCGCCACTAGGATAAACGCATTTTACAGTATTCTAGTTTGATGACCATGTCTTGCTGCATATAAACAGTACTAGAGATGTGATTGCACCCCGTTGTTTTGGGGGCCACTTATTGCCCACTCCTCTTCTAAAACCGTCTCTGTGTTTTGGATTTGCCCCTATGTGAGAGGGTGCGGTGTGGTGCCTGCTGCCGTGCAGGAGTATCCCGAACACTTACCTGGCGCCGCACCCTCTCACCTTCAGGCCGTGATGAACCACAGTCCTGGAAAATTCCAGCACCCGGACACGATGACCTAGGAGGAAGGAGAACGGGTAAGTGAGGCCTTGACCTTGCACAGGGGTGCGAAGTCCATGTACGCCCTGAATCGAGGAAGGAAGGGAGATAGGCAGAGACAAACACACACAAAGATGGACAGACCAGATGACACTCACCGTCCTCACTCTTGTACTGCACCCCTCAGTTCTCCTCACAGGTCCCTCTAAAGGGGATAAGAACACCAGACACATGCAGAGCCTAACACAACCTAAACGTGGCACAACTACTATAACTACAACACCAAGCCCTAGAACTGACTAAGTGTGTGTGGTGCGACAACTATACATAAGCAAACTAAACAACTTTGCTCTGCACGGACACCCAAACATGCAATACAGTACAAGATAGAAACACAAACCGTCTCTTTCAACCTCTGCCTATTTTCAGGTGTCACTACTCCCTTCCTAACTACAGCTGGACAGCTTACACCCTCTAAATCAGGGGTCTTCAACCCATGGCCCGCGGGCCACGAGTGGCCCGCGGAGCTGATCTCAGAGGCCCCCTGCCTGCCATGCACAGGATTTTTATTTTTAAGTAAAAGAAAATGCTGCCGAGGGAGGCAGTGTAATGGAGTCCCCTTGGGTGCCGCCTACCCGATTTCCATTGGCTGCAGGCAGGGCAGAGGAGTGGATCCAGCGCGACTGAGGGAGGAGGAGGCACGTCTGGTCATGAGCTGGGGAGTTGGGACCCGGCGAAGCTGCGGGAGGAGGAGACGCAGCTGGCGGGAGCAGGGGACCCGGCACTGGAACTGCAGGAGGAGGAGGCACAGCTGGCGGAGGGGACCCGGCGAAACTGCAGGAGGAGGTATGGATGGTGGAAGCAGGTGACCCGTCAAAGCTGCAGGATGAGGAGGTACATCTGGCCGGGAGCAGGGGACCTGGCAAAGCTGCAGGCATTACTGGGGGCATTGTGTGTGAGGGGCACTGCTGGGGCATTGTGTGTGAGGGGCACTGCTAGGCATTGTGTGTGAGGGGCACTGCTGGGGCATTGTGTGTGAGGGGCACTGCTGGGGCATTGTATGTGAGGGGCACTGCTGGGGCATTGTGTGAGGGGCATTGTGTGAGGGGCACTGCTGGGGCATTGTGTGTGAGGGGCACTGCTGGGGCATTGTGTGTGAGGGGCACTGCTGGGGCATTGTGTGTGAGGGGCACTGCTGGGGCATTGTGTGTGAGGGGCACTGCTGGGGCATTGTGTGAGGGGCACTGCTGGGGCATTAGGTAAGGGGCACTGCTGGGGCATCATATGTATAAGCAGGAGTACTGCTGGCATTATGGTCTGTGGCATAATGGGCATCAGTGTGGGGCATAATGTGCAATGGGCATAATTTTGTGTGGATTAATGTGTAATGGGCATCACGGTGCGGCATAATGTGTAATGGGCATTATGGTGTATGACATAATGTACAACAGGTATTACGGTGTGTGGCATAATGTCTAATGGACACTATGGTGTGATGCACAATGTGTAATGGGCATTACGGATAAACAGTGTAGCAGTGTATATTGATTTAAGTAGCCTTTCATTGTTTGGGTTTGATCTGTGAGGCATACTATTTCACTGTGTGGGCCTTCATGTTTATATGTCATTGTGCAGCCTTCAGTCAACTCAAGCGTGTGAGGACAACGACCATTCCTGCGGTAACCAATGTCTGGTCATGCAGGTTGCAAAAGAGGTGTCAGGTAATTGTTTTCCTGCTAGTTCACACTCGTTATAATTAGACCACGCCCCTTATAATTAGGTCACACCCATTTTTAGGAGCGCGCCTACGGCGCGTGCAATTTATTCAATATCAAATTATATATGGGGGGGGGGCACATATTTTACTGTTTGCACTGGAACCCAAATTGGCTGCTGATAACTATTAGGGTGTGTGTGTGTGGGGGGGGGGGTTATGTGCTGAGTATGGGCGGCTGTGCCAACTATCTATGAAGGACTGTGCTGACGTTATAGGGGAGCTGTGATTCTATGGGGCTGTCCGAAATTCCGTAGGCGATTTTAGTGGCCCTCGGGCTTCACTGGATTTTTTTAGGTGGCCCACGCTGTCTTAAAGGTTGAAGACCCCTGCTCTAAATGTTCCCGTTACCTACTAGGGGTCAAACAAGGGGACTGCCACACAGCCCATCCACCTCTTAACCCCAACCACCCATGGGAAACGACACACTCTGAGGGGAATAACAATACTGGGCCTAGCACCGCTCCTATTCACCTGCAGGCCTAAGGCCCGATCTGCAACCTCAGGCCTAGTGCCTGCCTATAAATTACACCAGTGTGACTTTGGCCTAATACCAAAGTCACTTACAATACAACCATTCCTAACTGCGGCTCAGACCTAATGCCTGTCAGTGACCACAGGCCTAGTGTTTGAAGGGGGGCACAGGCCTAGAGGCCTGGATGAGGCACAAGCCTGGGGCCTGGCTCGATTAGCCAATGGGCCTAGAGCCCAGCTATATGGGCCTCGGGCCTTGCACCCAGCTATGGGGCATATCTGCCTAATGCCCGACTATATGGGGCCTCGGGGGAAGGGGTCACGGCCTAGGACCAGAAGGGCCCAACTAAAGACAACGGGCCAGGAGGGCCCAACAATTTAATGTCCCGGGCCTAGGGGACCAATAATTCTGTGACCCCAGACTGTGGCCGCCATCTTCTTTTCATCTGCCGCTGGCCCATCCTGGCCAGCGGCGGCACCACTTCTTCTCCTCCTGCAGAAGGCGCCGGTAAACTTCTTTCTTGATCCTGGCATCTTCTGGCCTCTTCCGCGACCGCCGGAACTCTTGTCTTGGTCTTCAGGAGCACTCCCTCTCCACCATCGAACCTTGCTCCGCCTTGTAGACGTCAAACGCCGGGGGCCGGGCTGAGTACAGCGCAGCTTATTGGCTCGCCGCGGCTGTTTCCCATTGGCTGCCAATTCGGAAACATTGATTGGCTCCCGAATGACGCCAATGTTTAAACGCCGAGGGCAGCGGTTTTCATTGGCGGCCAAAAAGGCGCCAATTTCAAACAGCCGCCTCTCTCCGTCAAAGCCGCTCCGCCACTCCCCCTCCTGGACTGTCAGCGCTGGGATCGGTTCTTTGATCCCAGCGCTATCTGGAGCTGTGTCCCGCTGGGGACAGAGCTCCATCTCCCCTGCCTACCACTGGTGATACTAAAATGGGAGTCTTATTTCAGATGGGATGTTGCTATGGGCAGCCAATCAGATACCATCTATTATCTTCTAGAAGGTACTAACAAAATAAATAGGCAGTTAAATTAAAAAGGCAGCATTGAAACACTAGAAGAACACATCAGTAGAAAAGTGAATAAAATATCATTTACGTTCTGACAGCCAGGAGCTGGGAATTGTTCTGTAGTCATGATGGAGTAACTGTGGTAAAGATGGGGGTAATATTTCCTCCGTGACCACAACCCCCAATCCCCAGAAGGGTCAGGTCTTTGCAGAAAGTGAAGAGGTCAGAGATGTCTAGCTGTGAAGAATGATTATGTTCCGTCTGTACACGGTATCACCCCAATAACAAGAACTTTGCCATGCCTGTCTACCGGTGCTATGTACAGTGCTGGCAGACATAGAAATGAGGATTGAAGCGATACGTCTGACTGATGCAGCCGGTTTCTGTTTAGCGGTGATTATAACAGTGTGAGGTTTCTGCTTTTCACCCCTGAAGCACTACCAAAAGCTTAGGGAACCTGCGGCCTCCCGGCTGCTGGAACTGCAATTCCCAGCATGTGCATTCTGGAATTTGATTCAGAGGTGGATTTAGGGGTGGCGATATGCACACAAATATCAATGTTCTTCCTACGGCAAACACCTTACTTACCTACCCTCCATGGAATAGCCGAGCGGGTCCCCAAAATCGGGTCCCCCTCCCGGCCCACAGGACGGGTGGGCAAGACTCCTGCATTTAGCATAGCCCTCTCATAAACCCCCGCACCCCCACCTTCTGTTGGTCAAATACCGGCATTCACGGCTCTTTGGGGAGGGGGAAGAGCTAAAAATGATGCAAATTGCGTCATTTAGTACCAACCCCCCTCCCTGAATAGCCGTGAATGAGGCTCCTCTCTGGGGTTCTCCCCGAGATGAGACTCTTAAGGTAGGCAAGTATGGTCTGATTCTCATATGTCACGGTTATCTGCCTGCGTAGGTACAGATGGGACTTTTAGTGGATCTTCCATCAAGGAAATATTAGGGGGGCAAACCACTGCACGCTTATCTCACAAATTATTGAGGTGTCATAGGTGTGTCGCTATAAGAGAGAGGCACAGCGATTCACTATCCATTTGAGAAGGAATTTGCCAGAAGGAGTGAACCAGAATATCCCCATAGTGCCAGGGGCGCTCCCGAGTTGGGGGGCAGCACAGTTCAGAATTGAAACAGGGAGGTTGCACCAACTGCCATTCCAAACTGACTCACTGGCAGTTGGTGCGTCTCCTCTATTTGAATTTTGAACTGTGCTGCAGCCCTTCCTCTATAGCTGCCATTGCAATGGGCTGGTGCAGGTTTCAACGATGCAGAAGTTCTGCTACTAAAGGTGCATCGAACAGAAATGCAGTATATTAAAATTCTGCGATTAGGCATCTCAGTGCTTGCCCAGGGTTCAGTATGATTTCCTGACAGTCAAAATCCCGACAGTTTCAATCGGTTAATTCAAAGCCATGATATCGCTTCTGTGGCTTAATCCCCCTCGCAGCAGGATCATAGACGTTGCACTCGGGGGGGGGGGGGGGGGGGGGGGGGGGGGGGGGGGTGGTGCATACAGTGGGCTAAATAAGAGAAGCCGCATGTTAGTACAGTAGGGTTATATAAGCCTATGGGGAAGTAGATCAATATGAAGCTCCGAGGGAGTAACCTCTGCTGCAGGGATCACATTGCTTTTACACAGACACAAGAGATTAGAAAGCCATTAAGGCAAATCACACCTGCACATGCAAGACTTCCGATTCGTCAGGAGAAACCCAGACTGATCGCACTGGACACAAATATACAAATATATCAGCTTTATATAGTTACAACACAATGTCCCTTAGAAAGCCCCAAATTCACGTACATCTATTTACCAATACACTTTTGTTAATGGGGACACAGCAGCCAGTTTACAATACAGCTGCTGACCAGGCCCTACTGTCACCAGACAATGGATCCAGATGGCGTTCATCCCAAGCATTGGCCAAGCATGGACCATGGTACCTTTTCCAAAGAGGCCATCGCACCTCGCTATCTGTAATACTTCCAATGCACAAGGTCAAAGTAGATGTCAACCCCTTTTTTTTTTGTTCATTTATGGCATTTGGAGGTGAAATACTGCATCACTGAGCCCATAGCAAAATTTGCAGAAGAGGCCTGGAGAAGCTGTACAGTCCGTCCATCCGTGGCATACAAGTCAACTATCAGTGCTCAAGCATGAATAGCCTTAAACATCTGGATTATTATAGCAAGCAACACAGGACATGGCATTGAAATAGTCATCTGGATGGCAGAAATCAAGGTCTTGGTGCAGTTATAGGGAGTATGTGGTAGAACATTATTAAGAAGAGGGAAATCACATGCAGGGAGAGGGTCCTATTAAAGAGGGTCCTATGAAAAGAGCCGATGTTGGATATGTCAATTGGAGAGGATGTGTGAAAGCTTTGTAAGTGACTGTAAGAAGATTGAATTGGATTCGGAAGGGAGCCAGTGTAGGGCTTGTGGGAGTGAGGAGGTGGCTGTAGTACATTTTGTGAAGATGAGCTGGGAAGCAGCCTGGAGGATAGATTGTATTGGAGAAAAGGCAGGGAGGCCAGATAGGAGGAGATTACAGCATAGTTGGCTACCCTCCTGCATTCTGCAGGAGACTCCCTGAAAAAGCAGCAATCTCCCTCTCTCCCTCATTAGTCCAGCAATCGCCCTCATTTCATTTAGCCCACATTACTCTGTTAAATTTCAAAAAAAAAAAAAGGAATGAGAGACAGATACATTTACATTGAATCATCAGCACCATTTCCCAGCACTTTATCACGTATAGTGTATCTTACTAACTGCTTTGGGGATCATCTACATTTGTATATAAGTCATTTTACAAGATTCCTCTCAGATGTAGCAGTGCACACCCACGCTACTAGGTGCCACGTTCACAATCTCTCCATATATGGAACTAGACACGCCCTTTAGGTGGAGGATGACATCCCTGAAGCTAGTTTTCAAAAGTAGGCAAGTATTGATTCCAGTAGTTCAGAGATGACCGGTGCCATAGTGGCTTCACTTGTCCCTAATAAATGAATAAGCTGGCTGTTGGCTCTGTCCACTTAATAGACCAGTGGTTCCGAAACCAGGATCCAATCTAATGGGTTATGGTATTTTAGATCTACAATATCTAGGTCTACAGTCATGAGGTCGACCACTATAGGTCGACAGTCAAAAGGTTGACAGGGTCAAAAGGCCGAAAGACAAAAGGTCGGCATGAGTTTTTCATGGTTCTTTGGGTGTCTATGTTGACATAGGTCGGTATGGACACTGTCTAAGTGTACCATGTCCCCTCGCATGGCTCGCTACACTGGCCATGCTTCAGGCACGGTGCCCCTCTGCGCTCAGCACACTACTATACCTACGTGCCTAGCTGACCCTCTCCATCAGGGAGAAAATGCTCTGTTCCTGGCCTTCCCTGGTAATGTAGGATTGCCATCACCTGTGGGGAGATAGGTAATTGATAAGAAAGGTGTTTCCCCAAAGGTGATGGTAATCCTACATTACCAGGGAAGTCCAAGAACAGAGCATTTTCTCCCTGAAGGAGAGGGTCAGGTAGGTAACCCTGACCAATAGTGATCAACTTTATAACTGTCGACCTATCATGAGTCATATACCATCAAATTATGAGTGATGGGCTAACCCAATGCTGGAGGCTTCTGATCATAAAACATGGACATGAGAAGCACAACTGAGCACATCCCATAACTGATCCTAATGATGACAGGAACGCACAAGTCACCCAATTTAATGTTTTTTTTTTTTACAAATGTATCAATCAAAAACTTTTATCCTGGGGTGCCATGAAGAAAAAAAAATGTTTCTCTAATGCACAGGTTCTCAAACTCGGTCTTCGGGACCCCACACAGTGCATATTTTGCAGGTTTCCTCCCAGAATCGCAAGTGAAATTATTAGCTCCATCTGTGGATCTTTTAAAATGTTTCAGTGAGTAATGAATGCACCTGCGCAACTGCTGGGTGACCTGGAAAATGTGAACTGTGTGGGATCCTGAGGACCGAGTTTGAGAGCCCCTTAGATAACTAATGCTACTATTTTATTTCCCTTATGTGTTGGTCAGGGGTATTACTGGAGCGTCTGGCTCTTTACAAGCCCTAGTGTGGACAGTGAATGTTTGTCTTAACAAATGCAGATTTATCTTGTGTTTGATAATGCCCGGGTATCTCTTTAGTAACTTCTGTGAGGTCTGTGGGTTAACAGCTGCCTGTTGAAACACATTCAATCATCCAGAATAATATATCATGTCAGCCATAAGAGCAGATCCCATCCAAGCAGCCTCTCCGCCACTCTGCCACTGATTTCTGGGGGAACCTGTTCCTCTGGCAAGAAGTCACTGTATCTATTTTTTCTTAAATTTATCAAAGAAATAATGCCTGTAAGGCAAGGCTGGGAATTAATCCGAAATTCCTCATTATCCACAGGAAACTGGTTAATTACAAATACATTCACCATTTAAGAAGTATCTGCCCACAACCGTGTAAACAGCATAGTTGGCAAAGGAGTAACTGCCATAGGTGCAAGGGGTGCAGCTGCTATGGGGCCTAGAGCTAAAGGGGGCCCATCTTTACTGTCTAAAGCCCCGTACACACGGTGGAGATAAATTGCTCAGCAATATATTGCTGAGCAATATATTGCTCAGTTTTGCCTTTTCATCAGCGACCAGAGATGGTCGCTGATGAAAGGGAACCTCTGCCGGCGGTGCCGCAGAGGTAATCAGCAATTAGAATGGGGCTGAAAACGGGAGCGTGCACTCTAGGCTGTTTGCAGCCTAGAGAAACGCTGCCCACCCCTCGGATTATTGCTCACACCCCCCCCCCCCCCCCCAGCTTTTTTATGGGGATGCACCAAAAAACAATTTTTTTCTGCCCACAAACACCGGTTACCTGTCAGTCGAACTGTGACTGGATTGGAAGGAGGAAACATTTACATTTTCTTTCACCGTTTGATCCTGCACATGTGTGATGTGAACGCTTCGCATGCCCAGTCTGCCGACAATCGCTCGATTCGCGCATGCTCAAATTAGCGATTCAAGCTGAAACGCCAAATTATTATTATTATTTATTTATTAACAGTTTCTTATATATATAGCGCACACATATTCCGCAGAGCTTTACAGAGGATATATTTGAACATTCACATCAGTCCCTGCCCCAGTGGAGCTTACAATCTATATTCCCTACCACATGTACATGCACACACAGACATTCTAGGGTTATTTGTTGGGAGCCAATTAGCCTACCAGTATATTTTGGATTGTGGGAGGAAACCGGAGTACCCAGAGGAAACCCACGCATGTAAGGGGAGAATATACAAACTCGGCACAGTTAGGGCCATGGTGGGGATCGAACCCACGACCTCAGTGCTGTGAGGCAGTAATGCTAACCATTACACCATCCGTGCTGCCACAACATGGGGCAATACAGACAGTTAGGAGCTGATTGACTGTTACTTTATAGCTCTCCACTGTCAAGACTAACATTTCCTTTATTTTAAAAATAAAACAAATATAACAGGCATAAACCACCCCCTAAAAAAATATTTATGGGTCACATATGGGCTAAATGTGACATCACACAGCCGCTGCGCCCCTGAACGGTCCGGACTGCCTCCCAAAAAAGGTTGGTGGCCACATCCACGACTCTTGGTCACCGCCCGGTTGCCACCCCATCGAATCAAGTGTTGACAGGGCTGCCATTAGGTCTAGGTCCTATTCATTTGTTCTATAACATACCTCCCAACATCCGAAATATCAAAAAGAGGGACATTTTGCACGTTGCATGCGCATGCCTAAACTTTTGGGGGGGTGGCCTATACTCATGGTGCTCCCGTGAGGCCACGCCACGTTTTCGCCTCTGTGAGCTGCTGGCCATGTCCCCAGACCCTCTGTCTTCAGGTATAGACGCTGCACCGGGCAAGGGACAGGGGGGCCAGGGCAGGGGAGGAACTCCCAACTGCCCCCCCCCCCCCCCCCACCACTACCACCGCCATGGGACACTACCGGCCCCAGATGGGACTTTCTTTAAAAAACGGGACGGTCCAGCGAATACCGGGACAGTTGGGAGTTATGCTATAATCTGTGTAATTCCAAGCAAAACCTGTATCCAGTGTACATACATTAATACATGTTGTCACATCACTGCTGTAAAAAGTACCTCTTGCAATAACAAGACACATTAAATACAAAAACCAAGCTTAAAGCATAACTGTTCTGTAACCGGCCTCACTTACCAGTAGTACATAAATCCTTTTACATCTTTTCCAAAAAGATTATTTCAAAACATGTTCATTCAGTGATAACGCATTTAATGTACATCAACTCCCAAGGCCTTTGTGTGGATTTACTACAGCTCAACAAAGCACCTTTAATCTACGTCCAAAATCAACAAGACTTTAAATTTCAACCATAACACAGAGACGTCAACCGTATCCATTAATTCATATATTCCAGGTAATTCAGTCAAATAGTCATCCAAACAGGCACATTGCACATCTGGAGCCAAGGATGAGGGTGGGGGGTGGGGGGGGAGGGGGGGGAGGATAAAAAGTATAAATGAATATAAAAATCTAGCTCTACGTTCCGCATGCCATGGTCAATGTGCACAGATAGAGACCTTTAAACCGGTGCACTGACAAATGGCGGGGTGTGAGCGAGATGAGAGCAGGGGTCCGGCAGGTGGTCCATTCTGTTTGTTTTGGGCTGAGGATCATTTTGATGGATCACATTCAATGAGAGCGTGAATAATGAATTAGGAGGAGGAATGACCTAAAGATTAATTCCCTTGAAGGTGCGAGACCTCAGTTAGAAGATTCCTTTGCTATCTGCCTGTGACCTATTTACTGTAAATAATAGCAGGGAGCGAGCAGTCTGAGATAGTGCTGTGCCCAGCTGCTTTCCCTATGCGAGGCCATCCCCCCTTATCTGTCAAATAAAAACATATGTGTTCTACATTATGTGAAAATAAGCTGACGCTGCAGTCCTGTTTATAGTGCTAGCGTATTAGTGAGAAGTCATAACGGGCCTATTCTTGGGACTAAGTAAAAACCGGACCTGGACAAGACCCTGGAACGCCGAACCGGACACTAAAAGCTCCGGAATGCAGAGTTTCGGGGTCTTGTCTGGGGGGTGTCCCGTCGGGGGGGTGTCTTGTCCGGGGGGATTATTATTATTATTATATTTATAAGGCGCCACAAGTGGTACGAAGCGCCGTACATATAGAACACATTAGAACAGTACAGGGTACACAGAACTAGACAACACAATTAAAGCACAATTCTTAGTACACAATACAGCTGAGATATAGGGAAGGAGTGAGAAATGATGCAGGTATAGATTGTAGGTGAGTAAGAGAGCTGTAGTTGAAATGCAAGAAGAGTGCTGTGAGAACAGGAGGGAAGAGGTCCCTGCTCCAATGAGCTTACAGTCTAGGGATGCCTGTGATAGCTTTCACCAGGGGCATGGGGAAGGGCAGATTACGGTTGTAATCATGTGGTCCAGATCGCTCCCCCCCCCCCCTTCCCCGGACAGGATGCCCCCAGGTCCGGTCCGGGATTTCGGGGTCTTGTCCAGGTCCGAATTTTACCCATACCTCCTATTATTTACTACATAACTCTTTAAATTTTCCAAATTCTCATGTCAAATTGTAATATCTATGTAACAGACCCATTCATTAGTGACACAGGAGATCTCCTGGTTATATTTCTGGTTATGTACTGTAGCAATTATGTCATTCATCAAGTTCCAAAAAAGCATTGTGAGTGTTGCTGTACACAAACCAGCCCCCAGAGTTTTCATATTAGTCCCCACTGCCTTCAGCTCTCCGCTCGACCTCCGTCTTCTACGTTAGACCAACCCCGTCATCCAGCTACGGAGAATCCCAACAGGGGCTCCATGAGTAAGTAAACCCTCTCCTTCTACCTCCCTAACCATCTGTATCTAACACCCCCCCCCCCCAACCCACATGCAGCCTTAACCTAACCCTTCCCATTAGTGCTTAAACCCCGCTCGTACCCAGCGCTTAAACCTAACCCCCATTGTACCAATCTCCCTGCAGCCTAACCCTATCCTCCCCCCACTCCCTGCATCCTAACGCTAACATTACCACCCACCTCCCACAGCCTAAACCTTAGTCCCCCCAAAGTGCCTAAATCCTTCTCCGGACTGACCCTAATCCCTCATACTAAAGTTAGGGATGCCGGCTGTCAGGATTTTAGTGTCGGCATCCTGTTCCATTTTGAAATTCCGGAGCCGGTAAGTACTGCAGTCATGATTCCAGTGCTGGGATAGCAGAAGCCGGCATCCCACCCAACTGGATTACAACTGCATTCCAGTGAGCCAAGTAGCAATCTCACCATTATCTGGATGGAAGTTTGGAATTACCGCTTTGGATCTGGGGTCAGGACCTGTGTGACTTATACCACAGAACGCCAGCAATCGTGAATGAGCGAGATGCTAATGGCACTGCTGTGAATAGAATCGGCATACCGGGACAGCAGGGGCAAAGTCTCACACTTCCAAAAAAAAGTTAAAAGAGTAAACTTCTCCAAAGTGATAATCCAGTTAATGAAGATTTATGAATTCCTCTGATAATTACATTGATCTCGCTGCTAGTTCTATCCTTAATTATCACAACACATTTTTTTCATGACGAACAGGCCCCTAAAGCTAAATAAATCTATGTATTACTTTATCAGACCAGGTATTTTTGTATTGTATCCTGAGCTTAGTTATACTAATAGCAGCGCTGATAGACACTATCTTCTGCTGGGTGCAATACCTGTGCCTCCCAATTGTTAAACAGAACAGGGAAACACATGACCTGTCTCTAAGAATGTGCAATTGTACGGTATTTATTTTGCCTCATTCTTTCTTGGGCGGGATGCACAACACATTGGAACATGGGTAGTATGATACGCACTGATAATTCAGTCACCCGTATATATATGTCTTAGGTTTTTTTTTTATATTGTATCTCTTGTAGCACACCCAAGATGGCTGCTGGTACACCTGAGGAAAATACGTTATGTAAGGCTTGTGCTCCTAGCAGAGGCGTAACTAGATATTCGTAGGCCCCATAGCAAAAGTTTGTAAGGGCCCCCTGTTTAGCAACTGATGGTGATAAATGTATGCAAAACATATTAGTTTGACAGCAAAGATGGGCCCCCTTTCAGCTCTGGGCCCCATAGCAGCTGCACCCCCTGCACCTATGGTAGTTACGCCCCTGGCTCCTAGCTTTAGTACGGTGCATCTTTGCCATTTTGTGTTATCTCTTCTAGGTGTTCCACCCCCAGGGTAACCTTTGTAGTACGCACAAAATGGCTGCCTTGCATATTACCTATCATGGGTTGCTTATGTAACCTGTGGAATTTATTACCCCAAATGGCTGCACCAACCCTGCCATAAGTTAATTATGTAACTAAGGGCATAAGCAAGGATAGCCAATCTAAAAACTTGCAAATCGAGCGATTATTGAACAACTGTGTGGTGCCTCCGGAGGTGCCTGATATAAGATAATGCCTGTGTGAACCATTACTGCATCCAGGGATCACCTGTGACACCATTATCATGCTGAATGACCCATGCAGTTACAAAGGCCAGTCGTTGCTGATCCCTCGCTGAGGCCAGGAAATCTCAGTCAAAAGACGTAGACCCTGGTATCGGGACTCCTACAAAACTGAGGCTGCCCCCTCCTAGCACCCACACATCGGCAGCCGTACTACATCTGACAACGCAGGACCGGTACTACCTATGTGCAGTACTGGTCCAGCACATTTGCAATGTGTTTTTTGCCCAATGTGTTTCACTGAAAGAAATATCTAATTGCATAACTCCCAATTCCGTGTTTGGCAGACGGGACCTGCACTGCAGTCACCCCCGAGAAAGGGGGCGAGTGGGGAGGTGGTGTGACAGAGAGCCACAACTTTTGGGGGGCTTGTCGGGCACTAACTGAGCATCTGGGCACTCCCTGGCCCCCCTCCCTAAACTGATAGTTGCAGTGCGCATGTGCCCATCTATTTAGTTATTACCAGCTGCGACCCACAGCTGCGACAGTGGGAAAGTGACTAATTAGCAGCACTGTCCCACTGCAATCGGGACAGTTGGGATGTATCTTAGTGTATGGTTCAAATAAAAAAAAAATGCCATGTGTCTACTGCGTTATTTATGTCTCTTTACTACACAAATAAATATATAACATATACTTTAAGAAGAAGGTTTAAAGACAGGAAAGAGTGTCTTGGGCTGGTGCACCTGAAGAAAAAAGACTCATAAAATTATGATTTTTATTTTTATATTTCTAAAATAGTTGCTAAATAAAAACACACATCTAACACATAACATATAATAAAAAGGATAATAATCCTCACTTAGTGGACCCCACTTCGTATTATTCCCCTTTAAATCTGTTAGAGGCTGAGCGGTGCTATTACAATGTATATCAAGAAGAATTTCCAAATGACAGTAATAAAGGATTACACAGTGCCCACATGCATGGCTTCTTGTGATAAGGACAGACAGCCCAGTGGCGTAGCTACGTTTTGGGCGCCCCCCCCCCCCCCCGCCGTTAGGGGGGGGGGGCTCATACCCACCCCCCGCCGCCGCCCCGTCAAGCACCCCCGTCGCCCCGCCGCCTATGCTAACCCCCTCCCCCGCAGTCTTACCTATCGCGCTGGTCCCGGCGGCTCCGTTCTTCTCCTGAGGACCACCACAAAATGGCCACCCCCGTACAGCAGACAGTTTCAGAGAACTGTTTGCTATATGGGGGCGGCCATTTTGTTGTGGTCCTCATCAGAAAAACGGAGCCGCCGGGACCAGCAAGATACGTAAGTCTGCGGGGGATTGGGGGGGGGGGTAACTATAGCACCGCAGCCCCCGGCGCCCCCACATGCACAACGCCCCCCGCGGTGGCGGGGGCTGCGGTGCTATAGTTACGCCCCTGAGACAGCCCCTTCACCAGAGTGACTGAACAGAGATCTCTGTGAGGTCACTCCCCTTTATAGTAAGCCATGCCCCCTTTTGGGCAGACACGCCTTTGGGTAGGACACAGAATGCATTTATGTTTCATATACACCTTATACACTGCTTGAAGGTTATTTTATACAATGGACTAGATGCAACATCCAAGTTCAGCAACCTATTGGGAAGCCGGCCAAACTAGGATGTTTAAAGGAGCAATCATTTACAAGGCATAGGCCCTTATTCTGATCGGTGCGGCCCGATCAGAATATGCGGCCGCAACCGTGCAGGCGAATCCCCGCCTTCCATACGGATCGCCACCTGCCGTCTGTATGCGGATATGTGGCGATCCGCATGAAATTGGACGGGGATACGCCTCCTCCGTCTTGGGAGCAGCCCCTGCATTCGATGGTCGCCGAACATCGAATGCAGGGCCACACGCTCCACCAGGTCCCGCAACACAAGACCACACGGACACTTGTCCGTGTGAAATCATGTATGGGGGCGGGCAGCTGACATCCGGCGATGTCAGATGCCCGCCCCGTACCCACGCGTCACGGCCTCATTACCATGCATACGCCCCGCGATTGCATGGGAACGCCCATGAAACGCGGGGCGTATGCATAGGGTAATGAGGCTAAGTAGCCCCTCACGCCCCTCTACGCCCCCTGTGCGGCGTATAAAGAATCCGTGCGGCGAAATCGCCTGCACATGCGCAGAGTGACCTCTGCACATGCGCAGACGATCAACATCGGCGGTCCGTCCGCATGCGGGAATTTCCGCACCGATCAGAATAAGGGCCATAGTTTTGCATTGTAAAATGATTGCCACTTTAACCCCTTCCCGACATTTGACGTACATGTACGTCATGGTCGGGAAGTACTTCCCGACATTTGACGTACATGTACGTCATGGCTTCTAACTGTCACTGCGTCTATAGACGCGGTGACAGTTAGGTGATGTCTGCTGTCCCTGACAGCAGACATCCCCCCTCGCCGCCCAGGGGGGGCAGGGGTGCCCCCCCCGGTCGGCGATCGCTGTGATTGGCTGTTCAAATCTGAACAGCCAATCACAGCGTTTCCTGTGTTACCGGCGTCTAAGCCGCTCGGTAACACAGAAAACGGTGGTGATCGGTGCAGCACCGATCACCACCGATGAGCAGCACCCCCCTCCCACCCACCCGGCACTCACCCGGCAGCTCCGGGACAGCAGGCTCACCCGGCTCCCCCAGCAGCAACAGCCTCAGCGCACGCAGCGCTTCCCCCCTCCCACCCCCCCCCGCAAGCCGCAGCAGCAGCAAAAAATAATAAAATGGAATGTGATGAAATATATATATATATAAATATATATATATATATGTGTGTGTATGTATATATATATATATATATACACATATATGTATGTGTATATATGTATATATATATATATATATATATACACACATATATATGTATATATATATATATATACACATATATATATATGTGTATATATATATGTGTATATATATGTATATATATATGTATATATATATATATATATATGTATGTATATGTATATATATATATATATATATATATATGCTTCCAGACAGATATTCCCGACATATGACGTATATATACGTCATGGTCGGGAGGTACTTCCCGACCGAAGACGTATATATACGTCATGGTTTTATAAACTGTCACCGCGTCTATAGACGCGGTGACAGTTTGGAGATGTCTGCTGTCCCTGACAGCAGACATCCCCCCTCGCGGCGATCGCTGCGATTGGCTGTTCAAATGTGAACAGCCAATTGCAGCGTTTTCTGTGTTACCGGCGGCTAAGCCGCTCGGTAACACAGTGATCGGTGGTGACCGGTGCTGTTAAGTACAGCACCGATCACCACCGATCGCCAGCCCCCCCCCCCTCCCACCCGGCAGCCCCCCTCCCTCCCACCCACCCGGCTGCCGCAGCGCCAGCACCCCTCCCAACCCCCCACCAGCCGCAGCGCCAGCCCCCCTCCCAAAGCTGGTGACCAAAATGGGGTCACATGTGGGGGGGTTCCACTGTATTGGTGCTTCGGGGGTCTTGCTAATGCGACATAGCACCCACCATTCATTCCACCACCAAAAATCACTCCTTCCCTTCTGAGTCCTGCCATGCACCCAAATGGTATTTTTGGGTCACATATGAGGCATTGCCGTACTGGGGAGAAATTGGGGCACAGATTTTGGGGTGCTTTGTCTCCTTCATTCCTTGCGAAAATGAAAAATTTTGAGCCAGAACTGCATTTTTGTGTAAAAAATTACATTTTTTTAAACAAAAATGCAGATCTCGCTCAAAATTTTTCATTTTCACAAGGAATGAAGGAGACAAAGCACCCCCAAAATCTGTGCCCCAATTTCTCCCGAGTATGGCAATGCCTCACATGTGACCAAAAAATACCAGTTGGGTGCATGGCAGGACTCAGAAGGGAAGGAGTGATTTTTGGATTTTGCAGCACAGATTCTGGTTGAATGACCCCTGAAGCACCCATACAGTGGAACCCCCCCACAAGTGACCCCATTTTGCAAACTACACCCTTCAGGGAATTCATCAGGGGGTATAGTGTACATTTCAAACCCCCAGGGGTTTCACCAATTTTGATACAACTGAGCTGTGAAAATGAAAAATTAAATTTTTTCATTTTCACAGCCCAGTTGTATCAAAATTGGTGAAACCCCTGGGGGTTTGAAATGTACACTATACCCCTAAATGAATTCCCTGAAGGGTGTAGTTTGCAAAATGGGGTGACTTGTGGGGGAGGTTCCTAACTTTTAGCACTTATGGTGCCTAGAAACCTACATGGTGCCTAAAAAAAAATCTCATAAAAAGGAGGCTCCAAAATCAAGTAGGTGCTCCTTCTATTATGAAGCCTGTGGTTTGGTCAACGTGCACACTAGGGCCACATATAGGATATTTATGAAAACAAAAGAATTGGGGGAATCAATTTTTAGTCACATTTCTCTAGTAAAATCTACTGTGTTCGTTAGAAAAATGTATTAAAATTGAAACTCTGCAAAAAAAAAGAAATTTTGAAATTTCACCTACACTTTGTTTTAATTCCTGTGAAACACATAAAGGGTTAACAAACTTCCAAAATGCTGTTTTGAATACTGTGAGGGGTGCAGTTTTTGAAATGGCATCATTTATGGGGGTGTCTCACATACAAGTCCCTCAAAGTCACATCAGAACTGAACTGGTCCCTAAAAAAATCAGTGTTTGAAATTTTCTTGAAAATTTGAGAATTTGCTATTCATATTTGAAGCCTCCTAGTGTCCAAAAAAATGAAAAGGAGGTTGAAATAATGATTGCAACATAAAGTAGACATATGGTCTTTGTTAGTTATTAACTATTTTGAGTGGTATGTTTATTTGTCTCACAAGCAGAAAATTTGACATTTTGCAAATTGCAAAATTTTCCATTTTTTCACGACATTTTGGTATTTTTCACAAAAAAACACAGACTGTATCGACCCAAATTTACCACTAACTTGAAGTACAATGTGTCACGAGAAAACAATCTCAAAATCACTGGGATAAGTAAAAGCAAAAAAAAGTTATCCCCACTTAAGTGAAACGTCAGATTTGAAAAAAATGGCTCTGTCAGGAACGCAAAAACTGGCTCTGTCAGGAAGGGGTTAAAAAAAAAAAAAACATTTGATTTCGGCCAAAGTAACTGTTTAACATGTGTATGCCTGAACATCTATCAACAACATTCTAGGTTCCCAAAACCTGGTCCTTAAAGATCACTAACGGTTTATGTTTTCTAGGTCACCTGTGGATTTATAAAATGTGACACAGTGCACCTACCAGTTGACCTGTGAAAATGTAAACTGTCAGTACTGTACTCCATAAGGACTACGTTTGGGAACCACTGTTCTAGATGTATGAGACTCAAGAAGTTTAAATGCCATAACCTGTTTCTTAGCTGAGAGCAATTGTGCATAACTCATAGGGCACAATAATATCAATGTCTGATGTACCAGAATTAAAGGGCAGGCATGTTGTTTAATTGGCTTTATTAAAGTGTCTGCATATGTCCAAGCCTGTCACTGTGTTATTGGAACACCACAGTGCTGAATGGCTGTACAATAGTCAACCCAGGAAAAGTTTTATGGTCAACCTAATTAAATGTGTTTTACAAACCTGTGATTACAAATAACAAAAAAAAGGCCTAATTCAGCAAATTAGGTCTTAATCAAATGACCGCGCCAGCTGCACAGCATGCTTGGAGGGATCCGTGATGGAGAAAAGCCCGTAGGCCTCTAAAGGGTATCGCCAGCTTTTGCTGACGGTACCCCGGCGTGTAAGCTTTAGTGCTTTCGAACATACGGAAAAAAAAACGATAACAGTATTTTTCGCTTTAGTGCATTCCGTCCTTAAACTTGTTCAGTTGGAAAGTACTTTTCAATGTTCTGGGAGTTGTAAATGGATCTACGAATGCAACACGATTTTGCAAGGGGAGTTTATACAAACAATGCAAGTGCAGTATATAACAGAAAGTTGTCATCAAGCACACTCTCGAAATATAATTCACATTAGTCAGAGGGGAGACAGCTTTTGCATAATTAATCAAATAATTAACATTCACCATGATAACTTTTCATATGGGCACTGTTGCGTTACATTTTCTTCATTAAGCAGTAACTCTGGCAACTTGCCCATCTCACACTTCATTTAATCTTAATGTACAGCGAAATAAGGTCCAACAGCATGGATGCCTACCCTCCCAGAATGGCCGGGAGGGTCCCGGAAATCGGTTCCCCCTCCCGGCCCCCCAGAAAGGTAGGCAAGCCTCCCAGAATTGTGCCTGTCCTCCGCAACTCCCCGTCGGAGGCAGTGCAATGCCTGAAATATCGGCATTCCACAAAGGAGGGCGTGGCTGCAAGGACGTGATCGTGCTGGCCACACCCTCAAACACATCATCCCTTTCTAGCACCGCCCCCCATCCCGCCCCTTTCCTACCCCATCAGCCCTCCCTCAAAAGTACTAGCTGCCCTCTCCCTGTCCTATAGCTGAATGCTATGTGGTTGTATTAAAGGGGGGATTCAATTACAGGCAATAAAGTATTACTTTTTCAAGAGTGGAGTTAATGGAATTTTTTTATTTAATGGGCAATTGATTAGAAAATTATCTTTCTTGTGATAAATGTGTGGAAAAAATGAGAACTCAGCCTGGAACGTGGAGGGCCATAGTTTGGACATGCCCACACTAAGGGCCTTATTTTGGTTGAATCAGATGGATGCGTATATCGGACGGGCACCGAGTGTTCTTAGCCCCGCCTACCGTACGGCTCGCTCACACCGTCGGAATGCGGTAAGATGCCGAGCGAACGGACCGCGACTGGATGTTTCATGTGATCAACTCCCCCATCTGTGGGAACCTCCCCCCATCCTCCGATGGTCACCGACCATCGAATGATGGACCGAGCGGTCAGGCAGCCCCGAGTGCTCCAGACCACTCGGACATTTTTCTGTGTGAAAGCAGGGATATGGGGAGGCAGCTGACATCCGGCTACGTCAGCTGTCCGCCCCCCACATGTGCGTCACGGCCGGATTACCATACACACGCCCAGCGTTTTTATGGGAACGCCACAAAACATTGGCCGTCCTTCCGCACACGCAGCCATCCGACTCAATCAGAAAAGGGCCTAAGTGATTTTTTAAACAATAATGTTATAATATAGAGAGCTAATGGGGGGAATACTCTACATCAGGGGTGTCAAACTCAAATTCATCGGGGGCCGCATCAGCAGTTTGGTCACCCTCAAAGGGCCGCTGTATAATAATAATGCAATGACACCACAGGCTGCTCCCGCTGTATAATACTAATGCAATGACACCACAGGCTGCTCCCGCTGTATAATATAACAATAGTAATGCCATGACACAAATTATTATACAGGGGGAGCAGCCTGTGGTGTCATTGCATTATTATTATACAGAAGGAGCAGCCTGTGGTGTCATGGCATTACTTTTATATTATACAGGGGGAGCAGCCTGTGGTGTCATGGCATTATTATTATTATACAGGGGGAGCAGCCTGTGGTGTCATGGCATAATGCCATGACACCACAGGCTGCTCCCCCTGTACAATAATAATGACACCACAGGCTGCTCCCCCTGTATAATATAAAAGTAATGCCATGACACCACCACCAGATATATTTTTTTTTAATGTAACTTACTGTATTTTATCCCTCAGGCTCCTGCTGCTGCTGCTGCGGCTCCAGTAATTTCAATTCCACTCTCTGCGCCGCGGCCTGTCCTGCTGCGGCCCCCCGACTCGGCCTGCCTTCCTTCCTCTCTGCAGACGTGTGGCTTTGAGGCGTCATCGTCATGACGTCCCCACCCAGCATCTGCCACTGCCTCGATAAAAAGGAACAGGCTGCCGGGCCCTCCTCCACGTAGCCATGGAGGCCGGCGGCCATGTTCCTGTGGCCGCAGACATCTTAAAAGACCACAGGAACATGGCCGCCGGCAGTGCAAAAAAAAACTCTCAAAAAAGATCTCAAAAAAGAGAATAAAAGGTGAAGGCTGGCGGCGGCTGCGCGTGCCACATGACGAGGTCTGTCGGGACGGATTTGGCCCGCGGGCCTTGTGTTTGACACCCGTGCTCTACATGAAAGAAATCAGTGTCACACTCACTACAGCAATATTATTTATTATTAACCATTTCTTATATATATCGCATACATATACTGCAGCGCTTTACAGAGGATATTTGAACATTCACATCAGTCCCTGCCCCAGTGGAGCTTACAATCTATATAGTCACATTAGTACCTGGTAACCGCAGTGCTTTTATGTCGTTGTGTAAATTCTCACTTTCTGTCTCAAGTGGAGCAATTTGCTGACATAGGTTTTCCCGTCTTCCTTTGCAAACGTGATGAGAGATCCACAAAGCGGTTCCCGTCTCCTTTTTGTCCTCTCTGTTTATTTTCCTGAGTGACAGCCGTGTTGGAGCTTTACGTGAGATTAACGCCTCCCTATCTGCATTTTCCATCAGTGTTCATGATAGTGACATCAGCCACCTGCCCACCGGCGGATAAGTGTTTGCTCGGATATACTGAAAGCCTCCTGCTGCAGCGCCGGGCAGGCTCACGGTTATATTCATATATTGCTGGGGGCGATGGAACCCTTGTTTGATGTGTGTTTAGCTTTACAAACAGTTGTAGATGATTATTTTTTGTTAAATAACAGCAAACTGATGGAATGTTATAGCAAAAACGGCTACAGAAGAGGATCCAGAAACTATTGTATACTATGCGAGTCACCCCCCCCCCCCTGCGCTACTTCCAGTGGTCTCCTCCTCTGTGGTGCACCCTCATCCCTGGTACACGAGAGTTAGAACTCCTTCCTCGCCAGGCTTTAGGCTTTATGGTTCCCAATTGAGGTCTACATGGATGGTAAAGCATGAAATCTCCCCCCCCCCCCCCCCCCCCCAAAAAAAAAAACACATGTCGACCTTTTCATATGTCGGCAATGGTCACGTCAACCTTTTGCTTGGCTCGACCTTTGGTCTAGGTTGGTCTTGTACATGTTGACCATATTCTGCCAAATAGACAGCGCAGGCAAGAATGTGTTCACTAGAAGCCGCCTGCGTCTAGTTTGGCCGCGCCTGGGGATGGCCGCAGCTGGCAGGATGTAGTTAGAGTCTAATCTCTGATGGATAGCTACATCTCGATTACACATGGGACTCAGTCCAAGTCGCCGGGACTGAGGTCCTGATTCAGACCTGGTTACTGGGCTGCAAATGTTCGCAGCCTAGCGCACAGGTAAATCCCAGTGCAAATCCCCACACTTGCATGTGAAGGGATGTGTACGCTAATGTGATGTCAGCCGCCCGTCCCGAGCAGGCAATGACTAACCTGTGTTTGCAGGGGAACTCCCAGTATTTTCGGCGGGTCTGCACCACCGGAAACGGGGCGAAATTAGGCGCAGACGGATCAAACCTGAATCAGGCCCATGTATAGTTATACACCCCTTCACACTGCAATTTCGATTTCATTTTAAACACACCTCCCCCAAATCTAACTCGCCCTTCACATGTTACATCTGCCCCACCTGCAGCACAGCATGGTTTTGTCCATCTGCACAAATTGCAGCCTTGCTAACAAGGTCTGAATCAGCCCCTTTGTACTAATCTTTGGAGAAATAAAACGAATGCAGATAAAGGGACAAATGTAACAGGGTGCGAGAATCAAAAAGTGAGAGATTTGGGGAGATTTTAATTTTTTTTAAAGCGGCGGTTAATAACAGGGCAAAATCAACCTGGTTCTGCCATGTCAATGATTGCCGCATTTAAAAAAAAAATGGGCCTCAACGGCTCCAGGGGGCGATGGGAGGGATCCCATTCGCTTATGTTTTTGAGCAAAAACCGCCAAACTAGGGCAGCGTTAAATCCTGCCCCTGGTCTGAATTTACTCCACTTATGGGACAGTTAGGGGGAAATTTACTAAGAATTGAGTTGTATTTCACATTGGATGTTGCTATGGGCAAGCAATCAGATACTATCTATTATCTTCTAGAAGGTGCTAAAACAATGAGAAGTAGTTTCTGATTGGTTGCCCCATGTGAAATACAACTCACATCTTAGTAAATTTCCCCCTTAATGATTTGCACTTTCCCGCAGGACAACAGAGACTTTACGACAAAGCCCTGCCTTTACGTGCACAAATCACTATTAATTGAGTCTATTAAAAGAAAAATGTAAAAGTTGACATTGATTTATGGAGCGTTGCCCAGACAAAGGGCTGCAGAGAAGCTCTTTGTGGGGCGTTTAGTAGGTGCTGTACCCAAGCTTATCCAGCATGTCACCTGCATATATGAATGCAGGGCTGTCTGCATTTGCTAATGGAGATGATATTATGCATATCACTTATATATATACAGTATATGTCCTTACAAGGCAGCCGAACGTCACATTGGGGCTCAGACAAGTTTATGTGCAGTTTGTCAGCGTCCTGTTATCAATGCTGTCTGTCCTTGGACAGCCCAGACAGAAATATGTACTTAAGCGCCATACAACATGTCTCTCACCCCCCCCACCCCCCTCTCCCTGGTATTACCTCGACTACCCCCTTTAATGTCTTGCCAGCCATTAAACAACACAACTTTGACAAATACTAAGAAATGCCCTTAAAGCATGAAATGTACTAGTGCAGAAATATCGGAAACTAACGCATTATACACTTCTGTTTAACTATTCTACTTCAGGTACAGTTAGTAATAAAATACTGGGTGAGATTTAATAGGATGAGAGATTCAGAAAGTGAGAGATTTGCTAAGAAATCTCCAGGGTTTATTAAAGCGGCAATCATTTACAATGCAAAACCAGTTTGATTTTGAAGTGTAAATGATTGCCGCTTTAAAAAAAACCTGGAAATTCCTTACCAGATCTCTCCCTTTCGGAATCTCATCTATTTGTTTTAGCTTGAGTGGCAGCCTACATACACATGCAGTATACAGGTGACAAGCTACGTGCTCTGGTGTATGATATGAGGGAAAGTATTTATGAGCTGTAATTCCACAGCATAAAGCAAGGCTGAACTCTTACAACTGATGAGGCTAGACATACAGACGGAGCCAGCCTCATCTAGCCATCTCTGGATAGCCATGGTGAGCCATGGCTCACCAAGGCCTATTGTTCTCAGCTGCAATACAATACATAGAACAATACAGTAGGGGATTAACAGAGTTCTCACTTAATCCTATTAAAGGGCTAGATGAGGATGGCTCCATTTGTATATGGGGTGGCATAGTAGCACAGTGGTTAGAATTGGTGCGGACTGCTTTGGGGTCATGGGCTCAATTCTAACCAGGGTGTGTCTAGTTTGCATGCTTTCATATACATACACATATTCTTGTGTGTTTTCTACAACAATTAACTTTCATATCCTCACCAGTCCTGATTTTTGGAGGACTATAGTGAATTTATGACTCACATTATGACTCGTAGTGCCCCAGTTCACATTACGCTGCAGTGCCCCAGTTCGCCACACAGTGCCCAATTTCACATTACACCACAGTGCCCCAGTTCAAATTATGCCAGACAGTGTCCCAGTTCACATTACGCCACACAGTATCCCAGATCATATTACACCACAATGGCCCAGTTCCCATTATGCCACACAGTGGGCCTTATTCTGGTTGGTGCGGCCGGGCCGTACGCGTACGTCCCGGGGTTTTTCATGATCTGCGCATGTGCAGATACGCTAATGCGCCGGCGCGAACACTCCACAACGCTTACGGCCGGGCTCTCAACGTGCGAAAAAACCTGTACGCGAGTGTACGGGTAATGGGGCGGCATAGGGGCGTGTTGATGGGAGCGGCCGAAGTAATGAAGGAAAATAGGCGTAAATATGGGCGTACACGGGGGTGTGCACCAAAAATGAGCGGTGCTACTACCGCACGATCGACTAAGGCACCGTTCATTTCGGACACCAAACAGGCGGCCGCCAACCGCCAGCTCAAACCACCCCTACAGATACCGCATGCCAGCGTGCGGCTGAGTTGGCTAATTAACGCTGATTACTACTCAAACACATACACCTGAATGTAATAAGCAATGCTGCAGTCTATTAAGTCCAAACCATGATTTCACTGCCTGCAAGCTACACACACAGCACGCAAACACATTGGAAGCTTATGTTTCTATACTTCTCCACATTTAAAGGTTTGTTTAATTTAAGGTAAGAATCTTTTTATACGCTAAGGTAGGTATTTGCTAAACAGTTAGACACATTCACTACGTGCTTTCATAGACTTTACGCAGTAGCACACTCAATCTACACAAGTCGACATGTGTCAACGTGTTCACTCTAATACTAACATAGGTTTTGTATTTAGGATACAATAACATAAACCACATCTAACACCTACAAAGGATGTTTCAGCAATGTTTGAAGCCCATGACCACTATTTTCCACACAATCTTTGTATAGTACCCAAAATAATGACCTGTACCACTATCTCATCTGCTATGATTTGGATTTGACTACACTCTGGATGTAAGATGCCACCAATCACATTATTGCACTCTCATCTCTCTAACAAAGGATTCCTACATCTGCTTATGACACTGTAAAATCATATATATTTAAACAGTTATGCATGTTTGTTCACAAGCTAATTTATCATGTTTGGCCCATTCACACATCTTTTTTTAGGGAGGACACATATGCATTCCTACACAAATGTACCTTTTCACCCTTGTTTGTCTGCCTCACCCACTCCATGAGGAAAGCATTGTTCTGGACCTGCTTTTACCTACTACTGTAGGAGCTACCTCACCTGCACACAAACTGCTTTCTCACCTATTAAGTTGCTCTGCACATGTGCTGACACAAACTAATTAGCAGGGAAAAGTTGGATAGGAACATGGGAATGGCCATGGAGAGGGTTACACATGGGAAACTTCGACCACACTTCAACAAATGTTCAAAAATACCCTGGTCAGTAAGTACACATAAATCTAGTATTTGTTTCACACAAGAAATGACACATACCACAATTTAGATTTAATTTGTAAAATAAATTTATTTGCTGTTCAGCATCACAGCTTGACACTTTAATGTGAGAAATCAAATAAACAAATAAAATAGACACACAAATAATAAAACAGACAGAACAAGAGGTTGCATATCTCCAAACATGTGTTACCCTGCAAATGCAATGGTGAAAGAAATGGGGACACCAGAATACGTACTGCAACAACCAGGGTGAATACTAAGCAAGATACACACCACCAAAAAAAAATATCCTGCATTTGTAGAGGTCAAAATACGAACTTTCATGCCCATGGCACGCAAATGGATCGATGGCAAACTCAGGAAGCGGATGTCCAGTGCAATTTAAACCTTTGGGCTCCAACCACAGAGGAAGTGAACCAGGTCTCATTTGGGCCCTTTTTTGCCCCTTTTAGATGGGGCCTTGGGGACAGGGGCCTTTGGCTCAGCTGGCTTTCGGCGTCTTCCCCTAGTCGACACAGGAGGGTCAGCCGAGGTGGAAGGTTGGGGAGCAGCTTGGGGTGGGGCAGCAGATGGGGGATTGTCCCTTAGGGACCTGGCGGTGGACAGCTGCTCCGCAAGAAGTTCATTCTGGCGGCTGAGGTGTTGGCCAATGCTTACTATGCCAGCCGCCAGAGTTTCATTAATGCGGTTCAAGGCCTCAACCTGCAGATTGTTTGTGGCCTTCCACTCTGCCAGAAAATCCGCCACCTGCTGCTGACGGATCGCAGCATCCACCCCTTGCTGCTCGATCCTGTCCAGCGTCACCAACAGGCTCTCATCCCATGTCTCCTGTGGCTGGGGCTGGGGGCGACGTCTTGGTGGAGGCTGGACCACTTGCTCCACCTGTGGCTCTGCAGAGGAAGATGCTGCCGGTACATCCTGGCTTTCTGCTTCTGCTAGGATAAGAATTGAAAACAATGTCACCATCACATACGCAATAAAAAATATCTTTCTAAATACAATGCATTACTGTGACTTACCATCAAAAGGAGCATCAAAGACCTCCGCCGGGAGCTCACTGTCCATATTGGAGATCCCCCTGATCTCCCCCACATCAATCACGTCCACGGAGTCCTGCTCCAGGGGGGTATACTCCAAATGGTCAGGCATAGGACCGCTCCCGGTGGACATGCTGTGGTTGTACCGGTCAGTCATCTTCCTCTTCAGTGTACTTTTGAAGTCAGTCCACCTACAAGTTTAAAAATACAAATATCACCATGAGATATGTGCACCACTGTGCTACGTGTAGGGTTACCACCTAGTCCCTTCAATTCCGGACACATGTTAATTACACAGGTTCTGTGGCAGTTTAAAATTAGGTGAAGTGGAGTCTTGAAGTCAGCCAGCCACAGAACCTGTGTAATTAATATGTGTCCGGAATTAAAGGGACTATGTGGTACCCCTAGCTACGTGACATTTCCTAGTGTGGGTGCTCTTATGTTTTTTTGCCATATGTGTCCCACACACACATTCATGTCTAAATTAGGAGGCATTTCAGTGTCTCATCTCATTCATTAGGCCACTAAATGCACATACATACATCACTATGCAGAAATGACATCATCCATGGCCAAATTAGGCACCTCCACCTGGTGTGAAACTACACATTCCACCATAGCTTGACAATGTGGTTATTATGGAGTAATTTAACTATGGAATGGCATACTGGGATGTGTAGTTTCTCACCAGCTACATGTGCACAGTTTGCTCATTCTTGTTTCAGTAGCATCATATGGAACATGTTACAACAACTCTTTCAAAAACACACTTTCTCTTGTCCCATCACATACTTCACATGAGCAGAACTGTGCCCATAACCTCACATCACACCAATGGTGCATGTTTCATATATCAATGTGGGTTATTAGACATGGTTGTGTTCACATGTGACATTGAAGTGTAGCACTATCTACAAACACACCTTTCTATTAGTCTCAAAACATACATGTAACATATGTACACACATATGACATCAGGGGGACAAAGACCAGGGCAATTTTTCAGCAGTCTCCAGCAGGAACTGAGGCCCTTATTCTAGTTCACTCTTTCTGGCCAAATATTTCTTTGATGGACAAAACCATGTGCACTGCAGGTGAGGCAGGTGTAAAACCCCACCCAAATCTGATTATCTCTGCACAAGTAACACCTGCCTCACCTGCAGTGCACATGGTTTTGTCCATCTAATAAATATTTGTCCAGAAAGAGTGAACTAGAATAAGGGCCTCAGTTCCTGCTGGAGACTGCTGAAAAATTGCCCTGACAAACACACTAACCTTTTCTTCACCGCGTCCCAATTTCTGACCACTGGTGACACCTGGTTCACTTCCTCTGTGATCTTGTCCCAAAGGTTTCTCCTTGCACTGGCACCCGGCTTCCTGGTTGTCAATTCAATCCATTCGCGTGCCCTGGGCACTAGAATTCGCATTTCGGCCTCTACAAATGCAGGGTTTCTCTTTCTGGTGGTGGTATCCTGCTCAGTCCTCACCCTAGATGTTGCAGCTCGTTTTCTGGTGGCCCCAGTTCTCTCACCATGCACCTGCTGGGTCACACCTGTTTGGAGAGATGCAACCTCTTGTTCTGGCTGGTTGCTTGGCCCTTGTGGAGCTGGTGGAGGTTCACCAGGGCCTGTTACTGAGGGGCCCGCTTGATCTTGCAGGCTACTCCTCTCTTGGGCCCTCCTTCTCCGCTCCTGTTCCCTCTTGTTCAGTGCATCAAGCAGGGATTGTGCTGTAGCTCTCTGCAGAGCGTCCTCAGCTGCGGAATCGTCTGAGTCAGACATGTTTGCAGCAATTGTGGGCTGCATCTGACTGAATATTTATATGTTAATCTCCCACCATGAACAAGGGGGCGTATATTTTTTCCCGCAATGTAGATGCAAATTTACCCCGATATTTCCCGCCGATAATTCCCGCTTAAACTACGCAGGTCTCAACGCACCTGATCAATCACCTGTATATGCACATACACAGGTTGTGGAGCATTGTGGGCTACATCGTGAAATGTGTGCACCTGTCATTCCAATGATGAGTGTTGTCAGCTGGTATCTGTTGGAGTTCGTGTATGCCTTGTGAGTCACATTTGAAAACATCACGTTACAATGCTTTCCTTACATATGTAATGTGTATGAAATTGTCATACAGCAACATGTCGCATTGTGGCCCTTTAAGCAGCGTAGTTATGACTAGAGGGTTGCGTGTATTATTTTCCGCACACTGTAAATACAGTACTCCTCTCCATGCATATCGGTGTATCGTGCCCCCTTTAAGCAGCGTAGTTATAAGTAGAGGGTTGCGTGTATTATTTTCCGCACACTGTAAATACAGTACTCCTCTCCATGCATATCGGTGTATCGTGCCCCCTTTAAGCAGCGTAGTTATAAGTAGAGGGTTGCGTGTATTATTTTCCGCACACTGTAAATACAGTACTCCTCTCCATGCATATCGGTGTATCGTGCCCCCTTTAAGCAGCGTAGTTATAAGTAGAGGGTTGCGTGTATTATTTTCCGCACACTGTAAATACAGTACTTCTCTCTTCATTGAATGCATGCTGTTGGTTGTGGTGTGTGTATATCGGAACGGTCCGCGTAAGTTTCTATTCGCATCCAGTTTGTTAATGTAAGAGGGATTAATAAAGTTAATACCAAACAAACAATTTTTTCGACCAATCAGCAAGCACCAAAAGTGATATATGTACCTGCAATTAATAACTGCGCCATTGCCACTATGACTTGTCCTCGAGCTAGGCCCTTTTCCACCTCAGAGCTTTTGGCCCTGGTCGAAGTTATGGACCGTCACCTGGGGCCCAGGGGCCTATATGTCAGTAATGCGGACAAGCGGCGGGCGTATACTGCTGCCCGCCGCCTGATCTTCTCGACGACCGGCGTCCGCAGAAGCCTGGGGCAGGTTGAGCGGCGCTGGTCAGACCTGCGCAGGCGGCAGCCAGTGTTACTCAGCAGCCTTCGCCGCCATATTGCCCGATGTAAGTTTTGATTACTAGTATGTCAGCGTTTTTTAGCAATGTTTTGTGTACTTTTTATAAATATGTTCCTGAGTATGGGGGTGTATATGGGGTGTATATGGGGTGTATATGGGGGTATAGGGGGTGTATATGGGGTGTATATGGGTGTATATGGGGTGTATATGGGGTGTATATGGGTGTATATGGGGGTATATGGGGGTGTATATGGGGTGTATATGGGGGTGTATATGGGTGTATATGGGGGTATATGGGGGTGTATATGGGTGTATATGGGGGGTATATGGGGTGTATATGGGGGTATATGGGGGTGTATATGGGTATATGGGGTGTATATGGGGGTATATGGGGGTGTATATGGGTGTATATGGGGTGTATATGGGTGTATATGGGGTGTATATGGGGGTGTATATGGGTGTATATGGGGGGTATATGGGGTGTATATGGGGGTATATGGGGGTATATGGGGGTATAGGGGGTGTATAGGGGGGGTTTAAGTAGTTGCTCAGTTTTTGGGTGTAGGATATCAATTAGTTTGCAATTGCATGATAAATGTCTGAAATATCACAGCAATGATAATTTTGAAGGTTATGAGCATGACTAATGTGAATTTTTCTTTCCCCCTTTTTTATGAAACCCAATCTTCGATTTCTATGCCATCAACATGAACATTTCAGCACGGGCAAGAGCCGCCAGAGAAGCCCGGGAGCAGGCACGCCGGGACCAGGCAGCCCAGGAGCAGCCGGAAGAGGAGGAGGAGGAAGAGGAAGAGGAGGAGGAGGAAGAGGAGGAGGAGGAAGAGGAGGAGGAGAAGAAAGAGGAGGAGGAAGAGGAGGAGGAGAAGAAAGAGGAGGAGGAAGAGGAGGAGGAGGAAGAAGAGGAGGAGGAAGAAGAGGAGGAGGAAGAAGAGGAGACACTGGGTGCAGCTTGGACCCACACAATTTCCCCATCCCCTTCCCCCTCCACAACCCCCACCCCCACCCCCTCCCCAACCCCCACCCCCTCCACAACCCCCACCCTCTCCCCCTCCCCAACACTGGAGACACTGGGTGTAGCTTGGACCCACACAATTTCCCCATCCCCTTCCCCCTCCACAACCCCCACCACCTCCACAACCCCCACCCCCTCCACAACCCCCACCCCCTCCCCAACCCCCACCACCCCCCCCTCCCCACCCCATTTCCAACCCCCCTACACCTCTCCACCACCCACCCCCAAACCTCTCCACTCCCCACTCACACCCACTACCTCGGTCCAAACTCCAGGACCATCCCCCTTGCTCCTGACCCCCCCAACCACTGCACAGCCAACCAGCGGGGACCAGGATGGCTCAAGTAGCCGTAAGTAAATAATGTGTCTAATGTTGACCTACACATTTCTACACATAAACAATCACAACAACCACATATGTGTATCCAACATCAACATTAGTTGCAACATATCACTGCAGGCCGACCATGAGGTGTGTCCTGTCCTTCTCCAGGAACAAGGGTCCCCTTGGTGGTTTTTTTGAGTGTGGCCATGCCTCACCCCTTGAATAATTGACATAACAGTACATCCAATGAGATATCCGACATTAGTGGTGTGGTAGTTATGTGGCTCCAGGTGTTGGGTAACTCCAGTTCCCAGCATGATGTGCAACACAGGGCCGGATTATAATGGAGGCGCAAGGGGTCAGTGCCCCTGGGCCCCCCTCTAGCTAGGGGCCCCCTGTGGTTGTCATGTATTTTTTAAAAATAAAATGTTTAAGTTATGTTTTTTTTTTTTTAGCTAAATGTTTTGTGCATGGGTGGGGTAGTGCTGCAGCTTCACCTATCTGCCAATGTGACAATGATTTATGGTGCTGAGCATCGGGAGCCAAGGCACACTGATTGCACAAGTGTGCAGTGCATTTCTGGGAGTTGACTAAGTCCCATGACACTTTGCACCAGAGGACAGAGGCTGAGAAGTTTGTGCTGAGCTCTGATTGGTGGAGCTCATTACATGCTTCTCAGGTCCATGGAGAACAGCAGCAGCAGCTTAGTCATAGGAGGGTTTTTAATCAGAGGCAGCACTAGGACTGTGAGGTCTCCTCCAGAGTAAGGGGCAGAGGGACAAACACAGGCTTTTCATGTGGTGTGTGTATATATATATATATATATATATATCCCCTGCAGGTAACCATTGACCAAGTTTATTCTGCCTTTACTCTGTGTTTTTACAGTATAATATTCGCCCATGCAGTGTGCGGCCAGTAATGACAAGTGCAAGGGGGCCCCCCGCTCTAAAGTACCCCGGGCCCCCCAAAGGCTTAATCTGCCACTGGTGCAACTTTAATGTAGAGATTGTTTTGGTAATAGTGTGTGAGGCCATGCGGATGCATGCTTTACAAACATAGCTGTAGGCCTATAATTTGTACAGCAATGTCCTAAATTTAAAATAGTAAGGAGTGCTTAAGCCACAACAATGTCATAACCCTTAAATAGCACAGGCTAATTGTGAGGTTAGAGGACAGTCCCCCAAAACCAAAGTACCAATTGGGATACAGCATACATTCATTGATGAAGGAGTAATTGAATTAATGTTATTTACTATGTACAGTATGTGTGTGTTAACATATTATTTTTTAGTACTGTGTTTACAGCAGACCCATCTTCAATGTAGTTTACAAATGTATGTGGCCTTCACACATAACTCTGAACTTTTTATTATGTACAAATACAACAAACTTTTGTGTATGTTATATATTAATTTTTTTTTTTTTATCCCTTCACTACAGACACTGAACAGCAGCAGGAGGAGGTGGCAGCCCTTATTCAGGAGATATTCTTGACACTCCTCTATCTCCAAATCCTTTTTGGCCTTCTGGAGGCCCGCATTTAATTTTTTTTTATCCCCCCCCCCCCCCTTATTATTTTTGTTCAAAATAAAAGTTTATATTGTCTTATTAATTGCCTGTGTTTTTACTAATAAATATGTTAGAGGGCTTGTAAGGGTAGGTACATACAGATGTGTACTGTACGTTATACTTGTAATTTGAGGTGAGGGGTAATGATTGATGTGTGAATGTGTGTGTTTTTGAGTAAAATAACACATAGTGAAAATGCATGCATGTTTAATGTTGTTAGATTAAAACATCACACATAACATCAGGGTAGGTATACATGTTACACATTGTGGACAAAGTAATTATGGACATAATTTAGTACATATACAGAAACACCAACATAACTTGATTTAAAAGTAACAGCAATATGGGGACACATAGATAGTGATTAAAATGCCACATTAGAACATAACAAATATACATGTAATGAGGGTTAAAATGTAGTTTTATTAGGTCTTTATTAAGGTAGACAATTGAGTTAATAGAAAACAATAATTGAATAACAAATAGATTAATTAATCAATTGTCAGATTAGTAGTTGAGAGGCAAGATTTGTAGGTCCATATATGTGAAGGGTATGGCAGCGTACACGGACGTACGCTCACTCTCACGAGCGGTGACATAACCTGTGTTTTCCATTGAAAACAATAGGGACCCGTCCGTGCAAGCTGGCGTACGCTCAGATCTCCGCAGGAAGACGGTGGGAAGACGGACGAAAGACGTCCGTAAACGGCGGCGTACGCTCAGATGTACGCCTGTTGTCGGAGAGCAAGGGCTGGCCCGTCCGCGTACGGTGCCGTACGCTCATTTGTACGCCACTCCCCTTCTACGTTATTTCTGCCCGTACGTAAGCGGCTGATTTGTGGGTGGACCTAACCCTAACGGCCGCGTACGGCTAGCGTACGTTAATAGCGAACGTACGCACGTTTGGCCGCTCCGATCAGAATAACCTCCAGTGTCCCAGTTCATATTACACCAGTGTCCCAGTTCATATTAAACCACAATGTAGCAGTTTACATTATACCACAGTCATGTCCCAGTCCACAATATGACACAGTAACCTCCGTTCACATTATGCCACACAGTACTCCCAAATAACATTATGCATCCCTAACTGCTACTCGCCTGCCTGTGCTCTCAAACTCTAGAATGTGCAGGCTGCAGCAGGAACATATAAAGGGGCATCTGCTACAAGACCGTATTAGTGGTGCTGCGTGGAACTTTTTGTTTCTCCCCCTTCTAACGTACCTTCTCCGGTCTGCACCAATAATGTCTCTGGTTGGGTATCGTTTGCATCACCCCTGTGTTCTGCTAACCATGAACCAGTCTGGTGCTGGTAATATAGCTGTAAGTGGGCTCCCCCTGTACGGGGTTACCTGGACAAGCGCTTCTGTTGTTATGCCGGGGACCAATGTTATAAGAATCAGGCCCATGGTTTGAAGCAATTCATATGCAATAGCAATAGCAGTGCTCAAAAGGGGGCTGCGACACAGCGGGTGATGGGACAACATACAAGTAAGCACTAACTGCAGACACAGAAATGTGGAATATGTAATCACATAGCTACTGATTATGGGCAAGCAAAAGTGAGATCATAAATCCCATACTCGCAGCCAAATCATATTTTAAGTTATGAACTATTTCTCCCAGGACACAATAATCTTCTTGAGTTTCTCCTTCCTGACCGATTCTTCTCATACAATTACATTTTCATACAGTCATTATACAAGTATGCATTGTCATTTTTTAACTTGACCCCTTTTGCCCGGGACACAGGGCCTTATTCTAGTTCACTCTTTCTGACAAAATCCTTCTTAGATGGACAAAACCATGTGCACTGCAGGGGGGCAGATGTTACTTGTGCAGAGAGAATTAGATTTGGGTGGGGTTTTACTTCAAAGTGAGATCTATATTGCAGTGTAAAGATAAAGCAGCCAGTATTTACCCTGCACAGAAACAAAATAACTCACCCAAATCTAATTCTCTCTGCACATTTTACATCTGCCCCCTGCAGTGCACATGGTTTTGTCCATCTAAGAAGGATTTTGTCAGAAAGAGTGAACTAGAATAAGGCCCACAGTGCTTCTGCATAACACACTGGTAATATTGATAAACAAATTCAGCGCTGGGTATTGATTGTACGGTAAGTATGAAGAACGGAGGCAGCTGAATGGGTTTTGGACAAAACTGATCACACTGGAAGACATCAGGCCTGACTGGTACTCAGGGGCATAACTAGATGTTCATAGGACCCATAGCAAAAGTTTGTAAGGGCCCCTATTTACCAGCCAGTACTGATAAATGTACTGTATGTAGCACATCTAACTTTCATAGGGAAGATGGGCCCCCCGAAAGCTCTGGGCCCCATAGCAGCTGCACCCCTTGCACCTATGACAGTTATGCCCTTGCTGGTACTTCATGCTGCAAGGGTGTCAATAGGTTGACACTAAAGGCCCGTACACATGGGGCGATTTGGGGCTATTTTCAAAGCGATCTGTCCTAGTGGGTAGGGTGGGGGATAAAATCACAGCAACGGTGCTGATGGAGGGAAGGGGGCGGGGCAACAATGTGACGATCATGTCATTTAGCCATGCCCCTTTCTTGCAGACGTGAATTGTGGGAAATTTTCCATCTTGGGGGCAGAGCCTAATGAAGTGAAAGTCCAGCCTGCCACTGAAGCAGCCTTCTACATCTCCTCTCTGGGCTTCTCCTAAAGTGGAAATAAAAAGTAGGTAAATATGGAACATGAAGGGTCTATGCAGGGTTGCCAATAGGGGGGTGCTGTGGGTACAGCTGTCTTGGGACCCGGCCTCTGGAAGGTCCCAGCCAGCTCATTTTGCCTACCACAACCCCCCAGACTGCCTCCGCTGCGCTCAGTGTGCTGAACAAAGCAGGTCCCGGAGCACAGGATTATTCAACCCAGGATGCTTTGGAGCCAATCAGAGCTCGCATACCGGCAGCCAATCAGAGCAGCTGCCGTTATGTGAGCTCTGATTGGCTCACCAGCCGGTGCTGCATTTTAATTGGCCACCGGCATCCTGAGCTGAAGCGTGTGTTCTGGGACCTCCGGGCTGTAGCCGGGCTGTAGCTCAGCGGAAGAGGTGATGGGGAGAGCAGGAGCCGGGTTACGGTTAGTTGAGTAAGCAGGGGGGGCCCGGGGCCAGAACTAGAAATGAGTCCCGGGCCCCAAAATTCCTGATGGCAGCTCTGGGTCTATGTACAAAGTCTTGGACAGAGCTAAAGTGGACGGAGATAATTTAGCAGCCAACCAGCCCCTAACTGTCATTATACAAACACATGAGATCCTATAATGATCAAAAGGTGTTGTACTTTCTGGCTTTCCTGAAGGTGGACTCACTATTGTTATTCTAGATCAGAGTTCCCAACCATTTTTTTCTGTCCTGTACCCCTTGATTAGGCTTGTCATTTATGAGAACCCCTCCTCTCAATTTGAAATATGCACAGTACTTATGAGTGGAGTGGAAGTGAGTGGTATGCGGGCCTTATGCGTGTCCTTATATTAAGTAGCAGATTAGTAGTGTGCGGTCAGGAATCGGGTCCCTCTGTGTCTGGCCGCTAGCTGTGTACTGTCTCCGGGGGTTCCCTGTAACGCCTGTAGGATTAATGCTGCTGCTTCCTCCACCCGTGTCAGATTGGGGCAGATGGTCGCCGATGTCTGAGGGCAATGTGGGTAGCTCCTGGTAGATTGCTGGTCAGGCAAAAGCATGAGGAGACGCTGATGATGCTGCAAAACAGAACCGGAAGTGACACAACGTTGTTCATCTCCATGGCAATGGGAGACTTCTTCCGCCATCAGGAGACTTCTTCTTCAGCCATTGCCAATATGATTTTCAAGTACCCTCAACCGGTCTGCAGAGTACCCACAGAGGGAACACATATCCCAGGTTGGGAACCGCTGCTCTCTATGCAGACACGTACCGCCCGCCCCCATCACCGCGTCTGCCGGCCCCCACCTGCGCTCTCTCCGAGCCGCGCATCCCCTTCTCCACGTCTGCCCGCCCACACCTACTGCCTCCGCCATTCCGCTGCCTCCACTCACCCACCCTGTCCACAGCCTCCTCTTGCTCCATGCAACTGGTAAACCACAAAAGGACTGCTTCTACGCAGTTCCCATTGTCAGGAGGCCAATCCCAGGATGCGGAATTGAAAAACTGTCTATCCCAAAATTCCTGGGATTGGCCTCCTGACATTGAAAAAATGGCCTCCCTAAAACTAAAGGCAACTCTAATCGTAGCCGTCATCAGACCTGGGTAAAGAGTACCTGCCTCCCCATTCCCCCCCTCGGCGCCACTGATGATATATACATTTTGATGATGTCGATCTTAAGCTGTCAACATAGTGTCGACATACAGAGCAGAGGCATAATAACAGCATACCGTTCAACCTATAGTTACCCTTTGAAAAGAGCATGAGGCCTGTTCGGCTTGTAGATAAATACACAACTGCGACCGAAATGAAAAGAGACTCATCATGACTACAGGGATTGTATATGGTTCTGTGTGTAATTTATTTTGCAGCGGTGATAAATAAAACAGATCAGGAATCGAGCGATTCTTCATCCAGCGGTGAGTTTCTATAATGCGGTTACATTTTCTAGTGAAAAGTTTAAACACAGGGAACACAACGCAGGTATGTTTTGACAGTTGCTAAAATGAATACTCTGCGAAGCCGTGGGCCTGGACAGAGCGAGAGAGCACATAAATAAGGGGATGTTAGGAAGGGCTCTCAAAATACAATGAGTCATGGAACTACCTCTAGATACAGGGGCTTTATCTATTTGTTTTACATGCCGATGCCTTTCTCGACCTTTCCAAGAAGTCAGCGAGCTCGCAGAGATTTCAATCCTGCTCAGATTTGTTAAATACCCATTATCATTTTTTTTACTTATAAGGGAATCAATAATAAACATCTGCTATTGGGCGAGGAACTGCTTCTACAGAAAAAAACAGATACGGTAAGTTATGTGTCTCATCTGCGGTGGAACTACAAGTTCCATTGCGACTGCTACATCTGTCCATATATTTATTCCCAACCAGAAAACCGCATTATTACCAAGGTACACTAGCAACGCCTAGGAGTCAGTGGGAAACGCCATCTTTATTTACACAATATTTAGCACAGTGGGAAATCCATACCACCTCTCCTGCCAACTGGTTACTTCCTCCCATTCCTACATCCAATATTGTGGCCGTTGTGCTCCTTATCTCTGTAGCTCTCTACCCCTTCCTATCAGACTCTCCACTTCTCTACAAAACTTTAAACGGCCTCTCAAGACCCACTTCTTCATGAAACCAGCCCACCTCTCATCCTAACCTTCTGTTTATGCTCACTTCTACCCAGGGCTTAAAGTGGTCCTGGAGAGGTGGTGGAACTCCATTTCCCTAACACCGACCCCCCTCCCACCACCACCACCTATTTAGGCAGAGCCTAGACCAGTGCTGGGGAATTTGTGTCCTACCTCCCATAAAGATATAATGGTCCCACAAGGAAGGGGTGTCCCACAATAGTAACTCCAATTAAAATGACAATATGATTCATATTAAATCACACAGTAGTGCCCCTTATACACATATGTCCACATCTGTCTCTATCACTCCAGCAGCTCACTGTCCATGTCCCTCAGCAGCTCCATACCCTGTGCACCTCCAGCAGTGTCCCCACCTATAAGTTCATCCAGCCCCCTGTCACCTTGTCTTCAGCAAGCACAGAGCCTTTTCCTCTTAGTGGCTCTTCTTCACTTCAGTGGTGGTGATGGCATGACATCACATAGGCCGTGCAAGAAGAAGCTGCTGGGACAGGCTTTTCTGTTGGAGATACTGTTCAGGGCTTTGGTAGAGGTGGAACTTAGTTCCCCCTCACATTAGAGGTGTTGGAACTCAGTTCCACCCGTTCACCCTCACTTTAAACCCTGCTTCTACCCCTTCTGTGTCACTTCTGTCTGTCTGTGCCTCCTATCTACAATGTAAGGAGCAGGGTCCTCTCCTCGTGTACTTTTCCCTCTTTTATGGTAAATTTAGTAAGATGGGATATTGCTATGGGGAAATTTTACTACGCTAAATATGCCAAAAATATGAGTAATATTACATTACATTCGTATATGTATTCATGGCACATTCATAGTCATGGCACGTTCGTATTCGTATTTACAAACAAGAATGTACACGCCATCGATATAATACGAGTAGAAATCACCATTCATTAGAATGGTGATTCCTAAATTACTAAGCGGCCATGTATAATATAGCGGGATACGGGCGCTAATTGCTGGCCAAATACACCTTGAGAATAGACTTAATTTTCCAGGCGTGTTTGGCAGAAGCCTGCACGGATCAGTCAGATTCGTGCAGGCTCCAGTGTAAAAAAAAGTTAAATAAATAATTTAAAAAAATGTGGGTACTTATCTTATCTGGGCTCCCATGTTAAATGCACCCCATTTTTTCATACCCCTACTATCCAACTACGCATGGAGCTAATTTTATATAGTGTGGCGAGCGCAGCGAGCCACCGTGTTCGAAGCGTGGCGAGCGCAGCGAGCCCCGCGAGGGGACGCGGTCTCATAAGAAAAACGGGAGCCCAGATATTACATAAGTACCAAAAATTGGTCATAACGAGCCCCGGGCTCAAAGACCTGGTCCTGGTTTCAAAAAATCAGGGAACAAAAGTTGTTGGGGTTCCCTGTATTTTTTAAAAACCAGCACCAGGCCCAAGGTCCAGTCCTGGTTCACAAAATATGGGGGACAAAATGAGTAGGGATCCCCCATATTTAGTGAGCCCGCACCAGGCCCAACCAGCTAGCAGGGGGGGACAATTATTATATAAGATCCTTGACACAGACACTCACTAAGCTTAGACTTGGAACTCCTCCACCTTTCCTTTTGTCTCTGTGCCCGGCTCCGAGCTGGCAATCTCCCTGACAGAGCTGCCCTCCGGTGCCTGACCCGCTCCTTTATAACACCCCTTCTGGATGTTTCACTGCCTGCATATCTGTGCCAGTGGTTTCCCGCATGCAGGCTCTGCTAGGATGGGTGGGAGTGGCCAACGCTGCCTGTGGGCGCACTCGGGAGGGAGGTCTGCAGGCACATCGTTACACCACTGTAAAGGAACCCCTACACTACATATACCCCCAAGTATCATGCCCATCTTTAATGACTGAACATGTGCAGATGTAAAATGTAATTAAAGAGACATCCACCCTGAATAAATTATTCTATTTGTATTATAACACTCGCGCATGCATTCCCCATTCACATCCTGGTTCGACACCCAACAATGGTCGACAGACCAAAGGTCAACATTGACAGAAGGTTGACAAAGCTTTAGGTCAAGATCTACAGTCCAAAGGTTGACACAAGTCGTATAAGTGTACTGCGTCTCTTTGCATGGCGCACCCCTCTATGCCCACATGGATAGTTAAGTATGAACTAAGTCCTACACCCAAAAAGCATGATAAACTTGTGTTGACCTTTTGAGTGACCATGTCGAACTAAAGCTTCTGTCGACTTTCTGTCAATGTTGACATTCGGTCTGTCGACCATTCGTAAGTGTTGACCTAGTCACTGTCGCTCAATAGTTAAAAATAAAGACACATGTAGGGTGACATTTAATGAGATGCGAAAATGTCAATTTTGTGATATTTTCACGAAAAACGGCCGAAATCCCGTTTTCGCATATTTAATGAGATGCGAAAAACTGCAAAAATCACAGATTTTGCCGCAAAATCGCTCTGTTAGAAAGTTCGATTTTTACTCACGACGGAACTCGCATCCAGATGTTTTCCCATTGAAAAGTATACAATTCGCATATTTAATGAGATGCGAATTTGGGAAATGTGTCTTAAATTCACCAAAAAATAAGACCAGGTTCTGATATGCGAATTGCAGCGGGCTGAACCATCTTTCTCTGGTACACATAACAGCCTGTGTAGCGCTGACTCCCTGCGCTACACAGGCTGAGAGCGTCTTGGGCTTTTTCGTCTCCATGGAGACGCATAGCTCAGCCATTCAGGGCTGAGCTATGCGTCTCCATGGAGGCGCATCGGCCAATCACGCTCATGTTTCGGCCGGGGGACCTTATGTAAAAAGTGTCCCCCCGGCTGTGGCATGACACGGCGGGCTGTTGGAGCCCGGTGCTGGTTTCAAAATAAGGGGGACCCCCAGATTTTTTGTCCCCAGTATTTTTGGAACCAGGACCGGTCCAAGAGTCCGGGGCTGGTTTCAGAAATACGGGGGACCCTACGCTTTTTGTCCCCCGTATTTTTGGAACCAGGTCTGGCTCAATGAGCTGGTTATGCTCAAGAGGGGGGACCTCACAAAGTTTTTTTCTTTTTTTTTTTACAAACACAAAATTGCACATTACCTCAAATTCGCACATTTTCATGCCTGAAAATTCACACATTATCGCACTAAATCGCACTTTTCTTTCCGGAACACGCACCTCATTAAATATGCGAATCCACTGCAAAAATGCAATTTTAAAAAAGTGCGATAATGGGCGATTTTGAAAGTGCGAAAAACTCTCATTCTATTAAATGTCACCCATAGTCCTTGAATTACAGGCTCTGTGTTCTGTGAAATGGAACTACAAACTCAGTTATGGAGCAGTTCACTGTGCGCCCTCCGAACACAGAAATCAATCATTAATTAAAAAAAATATATATATACAAATAATTTATGGCTTTTAGCGGCAGTGAGAATAGTATTACCTAACGTTCACATCACTGCAACAATGTTTCCACAAATGATACATAGTAAGTGCTGAATTTTCAATGTATCAACAGACAAATACAATGTTCTCTGATACCGCTTTCACACTGCCAAAACGTTTCAAAAACCGGTATTTTTAAAAAGTATTTAAAACGTGTCTGAGCCTTCACATTGCAGTAGATTATCGTTTTAAATACCGTTTAAGTACCATTCACATCAGTCAACCCGTTTAATCCCCTGAACACGTTTCAAAGCAGAATGCAGGGGACAGCCTATCACAGGTCTGTAGTCTGTTGTTTTTACTAAATACAGTTTCAGAGCCATTCTCACTGCATAAAAAACGGCTCTGAAACGTGTAGGACTCTGCTTTTTAAACGTTTTGAAATACCGGTTATCTTTAACCGGTAAATCAACTCTGGCGCTTTCCCACTGCAGCCTTAAACGTTTTTAAATGGGAAGAAAACAAGTGCGGTGTGAAAGGGGTATAATAGTGGTGTTGAAGGCTGCCCTGATTCAGCATTAAGGTCCATATAGACTATTATTATTTATTAACAGTTTCTTATATAGCGCACACATATTCCGCAGCTCTTTACAGAGAATATTTGAACATTCACATCAGTCCCTGCCCCAGTGGAGCTTACAATCTATAAACCCTACCACATGTACACACACACACAGACATTCTAGGGTTAATTTGTTGGGAGCCAATTAGCCTACCAGTATATTTTTGGATTGTGGGAGGAAACCGGAGTACCTGGAGGAAACCCACGCAAGCACGGGGAGAATATACAAACTCCGCACAGTTAGAGCCATGGTGGGTAGAAGATATTGGCATCAATATCGTTCAAAAAGAGGCTTCTGTATGCCAAATCTCGTTAAAGATGCGCCCCCCCCCCCCCCCTGCACCGTTAAAGATATTTACCTAGACAGGCCAGCCATGGCCCTTATTCTAGTTGACTCGGACGGATGCGTATTTTCGTACAGCCACAAGTGTTCTTAGCCCCACCTACCGTACGGATTGCTCGCACCGTCCAAATGCGGTAAGACGCAGAGCGAACAGACCGCGGGTGGATGTTTCATGTGATCAACTCCCCCATCTGTGGGAACCTCCCCCATCCTCCGATGGTTGCCGACCGTCGAATGATGGACCGATCGGTCAGACAGCTCCGAGTGCTCCAGACCACTCGGACATTTCTTCGTGCAAAAGCAGTGATATCGGCGGGCAGCTGGCATCCGGCTATGTCAGCTGTCCGCCCCCCACACGTGCGTCACGGCCGCATTACCATACGTACGCCCAGCATTTTCATGGGAACACCCATGAAACGTGGGGCGTACGCATAGGGTAATGAGCCCAAACAGCCCTTCACGCCCCTCTCCACCCCCTGCTCGGATTGTTCCAACCGATCGTTTTCTGTACGGAATTCATGCCGTATTCGGACGTGCGCGGCGTACGCACATGCGCAGAAACGCCTCTGCACATGCGCAAACACAATACATCGGCCGTCCGACTGAACACGCAGCCGTCCGACTCAATCAGAATAAGGGCTCATGTTTGGAACTGTAGTTAACCCCAAAAAGACAATTGTTGGGAAGAAAGGCTCCAGTTCACTGAAATAAACAGACATTTAATAAAAAAAAAAAAATTCCAAACAGGCAGACACTGCCTGCCCACTTCTGTGACATCAGAAGTTGGCTGAACCAAAAAAAAAAAAGTTTGCTGGTTAGAAGAAAAGTTGGTTCGATGTGTGGAGAACTGATTTATACCCCTTTCAGACAGAAAAGTCTGAAAATCCCGGCAAATACACGGCATTTCAAATGCCGTGTCAATTTGCCGGGAGCAGCCTGACCCCCCTTCACACAGAAGAACAAAATTACCGGGTTGAAAATTTCTACCTGGTAATTTGCTGAATAACACGGGTATTTCTTCTGTGTGAAAGGGTCAACACGGGTCATAAATCCCGTGTCCTCGACCCTGGTCAATTCCCGGGTCGGAGACACAGGATTTACGACACGGGTGTGCCCTTTCACACAGAAAAAGGACCCGTGTATTTAATGAAATTCCCGGGTGGAACTGCTTCACCCGGGTATTTCATTTTCTGTGTGAAAGGGGTATTAGTTGAAAAGACAAGTTTAATGGTTGGAGAGTTTTAGAAAAGTTGGTCTGGTGTATGGGCAGCACAGTTGCAAGCGACTTGCAGATTCAGGCGGCAACTTGTGCAAAGGACCGTCCATGCAGCTTTTGAAGTATGTCCGTTTACTCATCATGGGCTAAGCGTTAACAGTGATAAAATGGAGAGTGATAAACTGCCAGCCAATCAGCTCCTTACTGCCATGTCACAGGCTGTGTTTGAAAAATGACAGGTAGGAGCTGATTGGTTGGTGGTTCATCACTCTCCATTTTATCACTTAGTTTTCAAGGCTTAGTAGATCTTGTCCCATGTCCTGTGTGACATGGTAACAATGCTGAAACCATGATAGTCGCATACATTGCCATAACGGGCAACTGGCCAATTATCTGTCAACATCCCGAGCTCACTGTACTTGTGCATGACCAAATAAGTCAGTGACCTCTCACCTCGGTGCTCTGGCCTAGCGACCAATAACCTTTTAGCACTGACAGACCCAGTCTGTGTTTCCAGTCAGAACTTATATCAGATCTGTTGCTATAGGTTACTGAACACTTGCATTTTGTTAGCACATTAATCTCAGTGAGTCAGTTGAGGTTTCCTGCAGCAGAATGACTGTCTTCTGCTATTACACACATCTTAAGTGTTTCTATAATTTTTGGCTATGTTTTACCTGACATTTCCTTTTGTTCTGTCTCGTGTTACAGACTATGGGCGGGATTCTCTAAGCTAAAAATGCGGTAAAAACCCCGTTATCGGGGTTTTTACCGCATTTTGGGATGCTGTAAGCATCCCCCGCCGGGTTAAAAAAAATCTGGCGATGCCCCATAGAAGCCAATGGGCTTCTATCGCAACCCTCCGCCGCCCCGCGCCGACCCCCCGCCGCCCCGCATCGCCCCCTCCCCCCTCACCTGTGTCCGGGCAGCACAGCGCAGTGCTGCCCGGACCTGTGACCTCCTCCCTGCACTGATCCTCTTCCGGGTGCAGGGAGGAGGAGGGCCCAGCGCAGCAGCAGCAGCGCCGGGTGTGTGAGGGAGGGGAGAGCCGCCGGGACCTGCTGGGACCCGGCGACTCTCACCGCAAAGGACAGCTCTTAACGCAAGAGCTGTCCTTTGCCTTAATTATCGCATATGTTACAGCATATGCGATAATTAAATATGCGATGGGCGGCGAAGGGGGGCGGAGATTCTTAGAGAATCTCCCCCTATATAAGTTTCATCTCCTTAAAGTGATGACATACACTGAACAAAGATGATCTTTCAAGCGTTGATGATTAAAATCTCATTAATTCACTTAATTTGCATGGAAGAATGAGGATTTGTAAAAAAAAAATGTAAAAAAAAAAACAGTACCTCATAGAACCAGATGCACTAAGCTTCAAAAATTATCAAATGGAGGTTGATAAACAATCAACCAATCAGCTCCAACCTGCCATGTCACAGACTGTGTTTGAAAAATGTCAGGTAGGAGCTGATTGGCTGGCTGTTTATCATTCTCCATTTTATCACTTTTGAAGCTTAGTGCATCTGCCCGTAAGCTGAAAATAACATCTCTCGGGAAGTTTTACAATACTCCTAAAAGTCTTTGGATAGACGCAGGGAAGCAGCCGGGTTGGAACAGCCACAGCCTGTGGTCGTACCGCTGTTATTGGACTGGATATTACTTACTAAATATATAATCTGCTGAGTAAGATCGGTCCAAACACTCAGATACCCTGAATAAATAGTGTTTATAAAATACAAGCGCATTATCCGATATTGAAAACTATGATTTTGGTGACTGGGGATCATGCTAAGCATAAATCCAACTGTTTCTTATACCTAAAAATAACAAACAATAAATAAATCAAAGGACCACAAAACCTAAAATGCATGATAATCTGACACGATAAGAGGCTATTTGTTGTATCCCTAAATATATATTATGAAGACATTCTCATACCACAACAAGACATGGCACGGAATGCCATTAGCTAGGCTATTGTTTGGTGCACATATTACATTGTATGCTGTAAGAAGCTCCATACAAACAGGAAGTCCGGTGCCTATAGATAAAGATGGATCCAGTCTGGATTACACACATGGCTCTAGTACTGTAAGAGGCAACTACTTCCCAGTCCGCAGCGCTGAGAGCTATATTAGTCTGGTCTGCCCAGGGACGCTCCTACATTTACCATTATTTAACAGTATTATGTGGCCCAGTTATCAACAATAATATTTGCAGAGCGACAGTAGTGCCCCTAATCGCATTGTCGCATGTGATATTACTGCCCGAATATATCACATACAGCCGCAGGGACTGCCCCTTCCTTGCGATATGACTGAAATGAAGACACTACATTAGCATACCTCCTAACTCGCGCCAAAAAGGAGGCGTGGTCTATGCAAATGATGTGTGTCCTATGCAAATGAGGCCCCTGTTTTTTTGCCCTCTGTGCCAACCAATCAGCTGATAACTTCCATTTCACAGACTGTTTGGAAAATATCAAGCAGGAGCTGATTGGTTGGTTGTTTATCACTCTCCATTTGATCACTTTTGAAGCTTAGCGCATCTTGCCCATGCATGTGTGACAGCCATTGTTGCCGAGGGTTTTTTAGAGTGTATTTTGAGCACTGTGTTAAAAACACGCAAATAATACCAAAACTCCACTGTGTGTTTTAAGTCCTTTTCTATGTATTTAGACATTTCCTAATCCTTAAAAGTGAACAGACGCTTTACTTTAACTATTAATGCCTCTGTTTTGTAGATGGGACTCTGGAAAGTGTCACACAAAAAAAACAAATTTACACAATGCATTTTGTGACAAAATCATTGCTCTTGTGTGAAGTGTCACTCTGTTCTTTGTAAAGGGATTATGAGGTCACCATTGAGATATTAATAATAGTCCTCTTCCCTCCACAACAATGTACATGTTACGTTACGTGTAATAGTAATATCAACATAACTGTTACGATATACAGTATATTTTGGGGTGGAAACATGCCATTTTATGGGTATTATTTAAAAAACGCAGATGTGCTCAGGTGTTTTTGAGGGAGTGGCCTTAAAAAGTGGTTATATTCGCCCACACATGCGCCTGCCGGAAAATCTGTTGGTCTTGGTGCACAGGATGCAATGCAGATGTGGCGCAATATGCGACAGGATATAAGGATCCGTCTGTGGAAGAAGGGTGAGTTATTTTGTTTCTGTGCAGGGAATATACTGACTGCTTTATTTTTACACTGCAATATAGATCTCACTCCCAAATCCCCACCCAAATCTAACTCTCTCTGCACATGTTAGATCTGCCCCCCCCCCCCCCCCCTGCGGTGCACATGGTTTTGTCCATTCCAGATGGAATTTGCCTTTGCGAGTGAACCAGAATAAGGGCCCTAGGCTGACATATGCATATGCTAGGTCTCATGCTCCTGCCTGCCCGCTTCCCCAGTGCCCCCCTGCTCTGTGCCTACCCTCGCCACTGCTATAGGATAGTGACCTGACATGACAGCTCACCTCCCCCTTACTGGTACCTGCGTCATTATGTCCCATCCCCCTCACTGGGAAATTGCCATGTATTTGCATAGGGGTGGGGCTAAAATGAAGATTAGCATACGATCGTCGGGACCGTGATTCCTTTTTCATTAAGACGTGGGCAGAATGTGGGATGGGTGCCTGCTCTTCCGGGGCAGTGGGGGAATACCGGAAAACCAGGTGTAAGACCGTTCTACTACCTGTCTACAATGAGTGATTAACAACCGTGGTCACACACCTATACATAGAAGTTCCTGCAACACTGTTTACGGACAATTTTGTAGACATTGATGACAAACAAAGCATTTACTTATAAATGGGGGGAGGAAAATGTAATTATTTATGAGGCTGGGCTCCAAAACAAGAGTGCAATGCTGCATACCACTGGTCCAGCATTATATATTATACAATCCAAAACACACAGGTATAAATAACGAGGGAGAGAGAGATACATAGTATAGTGTCAGGGTGGCATTGAGGGTATTATTACTCCCTAGGCACACATAGTACAGTGTCAGGGTGGCAGTGAGGGGGTTATTACTCCCTGGGCACACACATAGTATAGTGACAGTGTGACATTGAGGGGATTATTACTCCCTGGGCACACACAGAGTATAGTGTCAGGGTGGCAGTGAGGGGATTATTACTCCCTAGGCACACATAGTATAGTGTCAGGGTGGCAGTGAGGGGGTTATTACTCCCTAGGCACACATAGTATAGTGTCAGGGTGGCAGTGAGGGGGTTATTACTCCCTGGGCACACACAGAGTATAGTGTCAAGATGGCAGTGAGGGGATTATTACTCCCTGGGCACACACAGAGTATAGTGTCAGGGTGGCATTGAGGGGATTATTACTCCCTGGGCACACACAGAGTATAGTGTCAGGGTGGCAGTGAGGGGATTATTACTCCCTGGGCACACACATACTATAGTGTCAGGGTGGCAGTGAGGGGATTATTACTCCCTGGGCACACACATACTATAGTGTCAGGGTGGCAGTGAGTAGATTATTACTCCCTGGGCACACACATAGTATAGTGTCAGGGTGGCAGTGAGGGGATTATTACTCTCTGGGCACACACATAGTATAGTGTCAGGGTGGCAGTGAGGGGATTATTACTCCCTGGGCACACATAGTATAGTGTCAGGGTGGCAGTGAGTAGATTATTACTCCCTGGGCACACACATAGTATAGTGTCAGGGTGGCAGTGAGGGGATTATTACTCCCTGGGCACACATAGTATAGTGTCAGGGTGGCAGTGAGGGGATTATTACTCCCTGGGCACACATAGTATAGTGTCAGGGTGGCAGTGAGGGGATTATTACTCCCTGGGCACACATAGTATAGTGTCAGGGTGGCAGTGAGGGGATTATTACTCCCTGGGCACACATAGTATAGTGTCAGGGTGGCAGTGAGGGGATTATTACTCCCTGGGCACACATAGTATAGTGTCAGGGTGGCAGTGAGGGGCTTATTATTACCTGGGCACACACAGAGTATAGTGCCAGGGTGGCAGTGAGGGGATTATTACTCCCTGGGCACACACATACTATAGTGTCAGGGTGGCAGTGAGGGGATTATTACTCCCTGGGCACACACATACTATAGTGTCAGGGTGGCAGTGAGGGGATTATTACTTCCTGGGCACACGGATGTATATATTACATATTACACCCCGCACACGCAGTATAGCCGGAGCAGGGCGGCAGGGAAGGGGTTACAGATGTATATATTACATATTACTCCCGGCACACGCAGTATAGCCGGAGCAAGGCGGCAGGGAAGGGGTTACAGATGTATATATTACATATGACACCCGCACACACAGTATAGCCGGAGCAGGGCGGCAGGGAAGGGGTTACAGATGTATATATTACATATTACACCCGGCACACGCAGTGTAGCCGGAGCAGGGCGGCAGGGGAGAGGTTACAGATGTATGTATTACATATTACACCCGCACACGCAGTATAGCCGGAGCAGGGCGGCAGGGAAAGGGTTACAGATGTATATATTACATAGTACACCCGGCACACGCAGTATAGCCGGAGCAGGGCGGCAGGGAAGGGGTTACAGATATATGTATTACATATTACACCCGGCACACGCAGTATAGCCGGAGCAGGGCGGCAGGGAAGGGGTTACAGATGTATGTATTGCATATTACACCCGGCACAAGCAGTATAGCCGGAGCAGGGCGGCAGGGAAGGGGTTACAGATGTATATATTACATATTACACCAGGCACACGCAGTATAGCCGGAGCAGGGCGGCAGGGAAGGGGTTACAGATGTATATATTACATATTACACCCGGCACACGCAGTATAGCCGGAGCAGGGCGGCAGGGAAGGGGTTACAGATGTATATATTACATATTACACCCCGCACACTCAGTATAGCCGGAGCAGGGAGGCAGGGAAGGGGTTACAGATGTATATATTACATATTACTCCCGGCACATGCAGTATAGCCGGAGAAGGGCGGCAGGGAAGGGGTTACAGATGTATATATTACATATTACACCCGGCACACGCAGTATAGCCGGAGCAGGGCGGCAGGGAAGGGGTTACAGATGTATATATTACATATTACTCCCGGCACATGCAGTATAGCCGGAGAAGGGCGGCAGGGAAGGGGTTACAGATGTATATATTACATATTACACCTGGCACACGCAGTATAGCCGGAGCAGGGCGGCAGGGAAGGGGTTACAGATGTATATATTACATATTACACCCGGCACACGCAGTATAGCCGGAGCAGGGCGGCAGGGAAGGGGTTACAGATGTATATATTACATATTACACCCGGCACACGCAGTATAGCCGGAGCAGGGCGGCAGGGAAGGGGTTACAGATGTATATATTACATATTACTCCCGGCACATGCAGTATAGCCGGAGAAGGGCGGCAGGGAAGGGGTTACAGATGTATATATTACATATTACACCCGGCACACGCAGTATAGCCGGAGCAGGGCGGCAGGGAAGGGGTTACAGATGTATATATTACATATTACACCCGGCACACGCAGTATAGCCGGAGCAGGGCGGCAGGGAAGGGGTTACAGATGTATATATTACATATTACACCCGGCACACGCAGTATAGCCGGAGCAGGGCGGCAGGGAAGGGGTTACAGATGTATATATTACATATTACACCCGGCACACGCAGTATAGCCGGAGCAGGGCGGCACGGAAGGGGTTACAGATGTATATATTACATGTTACACCCGGCACACGCAGTATAGCCGGAGCAGGGCGGCAGGGAAGGGGTTACAGATGTATGTATTATATATTACACCCGGCACACGCAGTATAGACGGAGCAGGGTGGCAGGGAAGGGGTTACAGATGTATATATTACATATTACTCCCGGCACACGCAGTATAGCCGGAGCAGGGCGGCAGGGAAGGGGTTACAGATGTATATATTACATATTACTCCCGGCACACGCAGTATAGCCGGAGCAGGGCGGCAGGGAAGGGGTTACAGATGTATATATTACATATTACACCCGGCACACGCAGTATAGCCAGAGCAGGGCGGCAGGGAAGGGGTTACAGATGTATATATTACATATTACACCCGGCACACGCAGTATAGCCGGAGCAGGGCGTCAGGGAAGGGGTTACGGATGTATATATTACATATTACTCCCGGCACACGCAGTATAGCCGGAGAAGGGCGGCAGGGAAGGGGTTACAGATGTATATATTACATATTACTCCCAGCACACGCAGTATAGCCGGAGCAAGGCGGCAAGGAAGGGGTTACAGATGTATATATTACATATTACTCCCGGCACACACAGTATAGCCGGAGCAGTGCGGCAGGGAAGGGGTTACAGATATATATATTACATATTACACCCAGCACACGCAGTGTAGCCGGAGCAGGGCGGCAGGGAAGGGGTTACAGATATATATATTACATATTACACCCGGCACACGCAGTATAGCCAGAGCAGGGCGGCAGGGAAGGGGTTACAGATGTATGTATTGCATATTACACCCGGCACACGCAGTATAGCCGGAGCAGGGCGGCAGGGAAGGGGTTACAGATGTATATATTACATATTACTCCCGGCACACGCAGTATAGCCGGAGCAAGGCGGCAAGGAAGGGGTTACAGATGTATATATTACATATGACACCCGCACACACAGTATAGCCAGAGCAGGGCGGCAGGGAAGGGGTTACAGATGTATATATTACATATTACACCCGGCACACGCAGTATAGCCGGAGCAGTGCGGCAGGGAAGGGGTTACAGATATATATATTACATATTACACCCGGCACACGCAGTGTAGCCGGAGCAGGGCGGCAGGGAAGGGGTTACAGATGTATATATTACATATGACACCCGCACACACAGTATAGCCAGAGCAGGGCGGCAGGGAAGGGGTTACAGATGTATATATTACATATTACACCCGGCACACGCAGTATAGCCGGAGCAGTGCGGCAGGGAAGGGGTTACAGATGTATGTATTGCATATTACACCCCGCACACGCAGTATAGCCGGAGCAGGGCGGCAGGGAAAGGGTTACAGATATATGTATTACATATTATACCTGACACACGCAGTATAGCCGGAGCAGGGCGGTAGGGAAGGGGTTACAGATGTATTTATTGCATATTACACCCGGCACACGCAGTATAGCCGGAGCAGTGCGGCAGGGAAGGGGTTACAGATATATATATTACATAATACACCCGGCACACACAGTGTAGCCGGAGCAGGGCGGCAGGGAAGGGGTTACAGATGTATGTATTGCATATTACACCCCGCACACGCAGTATAGCCGGAGCAGGGCGGCAGGGAAAGGGTTACAGATATATGTATTACATATTATACCTGACACACGCAGTATAGCCAGAGCAGGGCGGCAGGGAAAGGGTTACAGATGTATATATTACATATTACACCCGGCACACGGAGTATAGCCGGAGCAGGGCGGCAGGGAAGGGGTTACAGATGTATATATTACATATTACACCCGGCACACGCAGTATAGCCGGAGCAGGGCGGCAGGGAAGGGGTTACAGATGTATGTATTACATATTACACCCCGCACACGCAGTATAGCCGGAGCAGGGCGGCAGGGAAGGGGTTACAGATGTATATATTGCATATTTCCCCCGGCACACGCAGTATAACCGGAGCAGGGCGGCAGGGAAGGGGTTACAGTTGTATATATTACATATTACACCCGGCACACGCAGTGTAGCCGGAGCAGGGCGGCAGGGAAGGGGTTACAGATGTATATATTGCATATTACACCCGGCACACACAGTATAGCCGGAGCAGGGCGGCAGGGAAGGGGTTACAGATGTATATATTGCATATTTCCCCCGGCACACGCAGTATAACCGGAGCAGGGCGGCAGGGAAGGGGTTACAGATGTATGTATTGCATATTACACCCCGCACACGCCGTATAGCCGGAGCAGGGCGGCAGTGAAGGGGATACAGATGTATATATTACATATTACTCTGGGCACACGCAGTATAGCCGGAGCAGGGCGGCAGGGAAGGGGTTACAGATGTATATATTGCATATTACACCCGGAACACGCAGTATAACCGGAGCAGGGCGGCAGGGAAGGGGTTACAGATGTATATATTACATATTACACCCGGCACACGCAGTGTAGCCGGAGCAGGGCGGCAGGGAAGGGGTTACAGATGTATATATTACATATTACACCCGGCACACGCAGTGTAGCCGGAGCAGGGCGGCAGGGAAGGGGTTACAGATGTATGTATTGCATATTACACCCCGCACACGCAGTATAGCCGGAGCAGGGCGGCAGGGAAGGGGATACAGATGTATATATTGCATATTACACCCGGCACACGCAGTATAACCGGAGCAGGGCGGCAGGGAAGGGGTTACAGATGTATATATTACATATTACACCCGGCACACGCAGTGTAGCCGGAGCAGGGCGGCAGGGAAGGGGTTACAGATGTATGTATTGCATATTACACCCCGCACACGCAGTATAGCCGGAGCAGGGCGGCAGGAAAGGGGATACAGATGTATATATTGCATATTACACCCGGCACACGCAGTATAACTGGAGCAGGGCGGCAGGGAAGGGGTTACAGATGTATATATTACATATTACACCCGGCACATGCAGTGTAGCCGGAGCAGGGCGGCAGGGAAGGGGTTACAGATGTATGTATTGCATATTACACCCCGCACACGCAGTATAGCCGGAGCAGGGCGGCAGGGAAGGGGTTACAGATGTATATATTACATATTACTCTGGGCACACGCAGTATAGCCAGAGCAGGGCGGCAAGGAAAGGGTTACAGATGTATGTATTACATATTACACCCGGCACACGCAGTATAGCCGGAGCAGGGAAGGGGTTACAGATGTATATATTACATATTACTCCGGGCACACGCAGTATAGCCGGAGCAGGGCGGCAGGGAAGGGGTTACAGATGTATATATTACATATTACACCCGGCACACGCAGTATAGCCGGAGCAGGGCGGCAGGGAAGGGGTTACAGATGTATATATTGCATATTACACCCGGCACACACAGTATAGCCGGAGCAGGGCGGCAGGGAAGGGGTTACAGATGTATATATTGCATATTTCCCCCGGCACACGCAGTATAACCGGAGCAGGGCGGCAGGGAAGGGGTTACAAATGTATGTATTGCATATTACACCCCGCACACGCCGTATAGCCGGAGCAGGGCGGCAGTGAAGGGGATACAGATGTATATATTACATATTACTCTGGGCACACGCAGTATAGCCGGAGCAGGGCGGCAGGGAAGGGGTTACAGATGTATATATTGCATATTACACCCGGAACACGCAGTATAACCGGAGCAGGGCGGCAGGGAAGGGGTTACAGATGTATATATTACATATTACACCCGGCACACGCAGTGTAGCCGGAGCAGGGCGGCAGGGAAGGGGTTACAGATGTATATATTACATATTACACCCGGCACACGCAGTGTAGCCGGAGCAGGGCGGCAGGGAAGGGGTTACAGATGTATGTATTGCATATTACACCCCGCACACGCAGTATAGCCGGAGCAGGGCGGCAGGGAAGGGGATACAGATGTATATATTGCATATTACACCCGGCACACGCAGTATAACCGGAGCAGGGCGGCAGGGAAGGGGTTACAGATGTATATATTACATATTACACCCGGCACACGCAGTGTAGCCGGAGCAGGGCGGCAGGGAAGGGGTTACAGATGTATGTATTGCATATTACACCCCGCACACGCAGTATAGCCGGAGCAGGGCGGCAGGAAAGGGGATACAGATGTATATATTGCATATTACACCCGGCACACGCAGTATAACTGGAGCAGGGCGGCAGGGAAGGGGTTACAGATATATATATTACATATTACACCCGGCACATGCAGTGTAGCCGGAGCAGGGCGGCAGGGAAGGGGTTACAGATGTATGTATTGCATATTACACCCCGCACACGCAGTATAGCCGGAGCAGGGCGGCAGGGAAGGGGTTACAGATGTATATATTACATATTACTCTGGGCACACGCAGTATAGCCAGAGCAGGGCGGCAAGGAAAGGGTTACAGATGTATGTATTACATATTACACCCGGCACACGCAGTATAGCCGGAGCAGGGAAGGGGTTACAGATGTATATATTACATATTACTCCGGGCACACGCAGTATAGCCGGAGCAGGGCGGCAGGGAAGGGGTTACAGATGTATATATTATATATTACACCCGGCACACGCAGTATAGCCGGAGCAGGGCGGCAGGGAAGGGGTTATAGATGTATATATTGCATATTACACCCGGCACACGCAGTATAACCGGAGCAGGGCGGCAGGGAAGGGGTTATAGATGTATATATTGCATATTACACCCGGCACACGCAGTATAACCGGAGCAGGGCGGCAGGGAAGGGGTTACAGATGTATATATTACATATTACACCCGGCACACGCAGTATAGCCGGAGCAGGGCGGCAAGGAAAGGGTTACAGATGTATAAATTACATATTACACCCGGCACACGCAGTGTAGCTGGAGCAGGGCGGCAGGGAAGGGGTTACAGATGTATATATTACATATTACACCCGGCACACGCAGTGTAGCCGGAGCAGGGCGGCAGGGAAGGGGTTACAGATGTATATATTACATATTACACCCGGCACACGCAGTATAGCCGGAGCAGGGGGGCAGGGAAGGGGTTACAGATGTATAAATTACATATTACACCCGGCACACGCAGTATAGACGGAGCAGGGCGGCAGGGAAGGGGTTACAGATGTATATATTACATATTACACCCCGCACACGCAGTATAGCCGGAGCAGGGCGGCAGGGAAGGGGTTACAGATGTATATATTACCCCCGGCACACGCAGTATAGCCGGAGCAGGGAAGGGGTTACAGATGTATATATTACATATTACACCCGGCACACGCAGTGTAGCCGGAGCAGGGCGGCAGGGAAGGGGTTACAGATGTATATATTACATATTACTCTGGGCACACGCAGTGTAGCTGGAGCAGGGCGGTAGGGAAGTGGTTACACAGGTATATATTACATATTACACCCGGCACACGCAGTATAGACGGGGCAGGGAAGGGGTTACAGATGTATATATTACATATTACACCCCGCACACTCAGTATAGTCGGAGCAGGGCGGCAGGGAAGGGGTTACAGATGTATATATTACATATTACACCCGGCACACGCAGTATAGCCGGAGCAGGACGGCAAGGAAAGGGTTACAGATATATATATTACATATTACACCCGGCACACGCAGTATAGCCGGAGCAGGGCGGCAAGGAAAGGGTTACAGATGTATAAATTACATATTACACCCGGCGCACGCAGTATAGCCGGAGCAGGGGGGCAGGGAAGGGGTATATACATGATATATATATTACATATTACACCCGGCACACGCAGTATAGCCGGAGCAGGGCGGCAGGGAAGGGGTTACAGATGTATATATTACATATTACACCCGCACACGCAGTATAGCCGGAGCAGGGCGGCAGGGAAGGGGTTACAGATGTATATATTACATATTACACCCGCACACGCAGTATAGCCGGAGCAGGGCGGCAGGGAAGGGGTTACAGATGTATATGTTACATATTACACCCGGCACACGCAGTATAGCCGGAGCAGGGCGGCAGGGAAGGGGTTACAGATGTATATGTTACATATTACACCCGGCACACGCAGTATAGCCCGAGCAGGGCGGCAGGGAAGGGGATACAGATGTATGTATTGCATATTACACCCGGCACACTCAGTATAGCCGGAGCAAGGCGGCAGGGAAGGGGTTACAGATGTATATATTACATATTACACCCGGCACACGCAGTGTAGCCGGAGCAGGGCGGCAGGGAAGGGGTTACAGATGTATATATTACATATTACTCTGGGCACACGCAGTGTAGCTGGAGCAGGGCGGCAGGGAAGGGGTTACACAGGTATATATTACATATTACACCCGGCACACGCAGTATAGACGGGGCAGGGAAGGGGTTACAGATGTATATATTACATATTACACCCCGCACACTCAGTATAGTCGGAGCAGGGCGGCAGGGAAGGGGTTACAGATGTATATATTACATATTACACCCGGCACACGCAGTATAGCCGGAGCAGGACGGCAAGGAAAGGGTTACAGATATATATATTACATACTAGGTGATTCATCGCGCCCTACGGGCGCTCTTCACACCGTCGTAAGGGGCTGCGCCCCCTTAATTTGTGAACGTTTGTATATGAGAAATATGGTTAGAATTGTATGAAAGATGCCCTGTATTGCAACTTAGGTGTCCGCGAATCGCGGGAGGGGGGGTCGCGGAGGGTGCCGCGAATTGCAGGAGGGGGGGTCGCGGGGGGTGCCGCGAATTGCAGGAGGGGGGGTTGTGGGGGGGTGGATGCTGCGAATCGCGGGAGGGGAGGGATTGCAGAGAATCACGGGAGGGGGGTCGCGGGGTGGGTTGCCGCAAATCGCGGGAGGGGGGTTACGGGGGCGGGGGTTGCGGCGAATCATGGTAGGGGGGGTCGCGGGGGTGTGCCGTGAATCACGGGAGGGGGGGTCACGGGGTGGGGTGCCGAGAATCGCGGGGGGGGGGTGTGTGTGTGCCGTGAATCGCGGGAGTGGGGGTTGCGGGGGGGTGGGGGGGGTGTGACGCGAATCGCCACAAGAAAAAATCAACACAGAAAGGTCAACACATGTAAATGTTGACATAAGTGTGGCACTTCATTGGTGTCCATGTCGACACATGAGAATGAATATGAAAACATTCAAAAAATGAAAAAAAAAAACTTCAAAAACTCATGTCAACCTTCTTCATTGTCGACCATAGCCATGTCAGTGTTTTCCATGTGCAATTTAATTCTGGAGCTGCCGCGAATCGCGGGGGGGTGCCGCGAATTGTGGGAGGGGGGGTCGCGGGGGTGGGTGCCGCGAATCGTGGGAGGGGGGGTACGGGGCGGAGGTTGCGGCGAATCATGGGAGGGGGGGTCGCGGGGGTGTGCCGTGAATCACGGGAGGGGGGGTCACGGGGTGGGGTGCCGAGAATCGCGGGGGAGGTGTGTGTGTGTGCCGTGAATCGCGGGAGTGGGGGTTGTGGGGGGGGGGGGGTGACGCAAATCGCCACAAGAAAAAATCAACACAGAAAGGTCAACACATGTAAATGTTGACATAAGTGTGCCACTTCATTGGTGTCCATGTTGACACATGACAATGAATATGAAAACATTCAAAAAATGAAATAAATCTTCAAAAACTCATGTCAACCTTTTTCATTGTCGACCATAGCCGTGCCAGTGTTTTGCATGTGCCATTTAATCCTGGGGCTGCTGCGAATCGCGGGGGGTGCCGCGATTTGCGGGAGGGGGGGGTTGCGTGGGGTGGGTGCCGCGAATCGCGGGAGAGCGGGGTTCATGGGGGTTCTGGTGGGGGGTTGCCGCGAATTGCGGGAGGGGGGGGTCGCAGGGGGGTGCCGGGGTGCCGCGAATCGCCGGAGGGGGGGTTGCGGGGGGTGTGACGCGAATTGCCACAAGAAAAAAATCAACACAGAAAGGTCAACACATGTAAATGTTGACATAAGTGTGGCACTTCATTGGTGTCCATGTCGACACATGAGAATGAATATGAAAATATTAAAAAAATGACAAAAAAACTTCAAAAACTCATGTCAACCTTTTTCATTGTCGACCATAGCCATGTCACTGTTTTCCATGTGCAATTTAATTCTGGAGCTGCCGCGAATCACGGGGGGGGGTGCCGCGAATTGCGGGAGGGGGGGTCGCAGGGGTGGGTGCCGCGAATCGCGGGAGGGCGGGGTTCACAGGGGTTCCGGTGGGGGGTTGCCGCGAATTGCGGGAGGTGGGGGGTCACGGGAGGGGGTGCCGCGAATCGCGGGAGGGGGGGTTGCGGGGGGGTGTGACGCGAATCGCCACAAGAAAAAATCAACACAGAAAGGTCAACACATGTAAATGTTGACATAAGTGTGCCACTTCATTGGTGTCCATGTCGACACATGACAATGAATATGAAAAAATTAAAAAAAATTAAAAATAAATCTTCAAAAACTCATGTCAACCTTTTTCATTGTCGACCATAGCCATGTCAGTGTTTTGCATGTGCCATTTAATCCTGGGGCTGCTGCGAATTGCGGGGGGGGGGGGGGTACCGCGAATCGCGGGAGGGGGGTCGCAGGGGGGGTGCCGCCAATCGTGCAAGGGGGGGTCGCGGGGGGGTTCTTTTTGCCGCGAATCGCGGGAGGGAGGTCGCGGGGGGGTGTTTTTTCCGCGAATCGGTGGGGGGGTCACGGGGGAGGGTTTGCCGCGATTCGCGGGAGGGGGGGGTCACGGGGTGGTGGTTATGCCGCGAATTGCGGGAGGGGTCGTGGGGGGGTTCTTTTTGCAGCGAATCGCGGGAGGGGGGGTCGCGGGGGTGTTTTTGCTGAGAATCGCGGTAGGGGGGGTCACGGGGGAGCGGGTGTTTTTGCCGCGAATCGCGGGAGGGGGGGGGGGCGCGCGGGGGGGGGGAGGGGAGGTTTTGCCGCAAATCGCGGGAGGGGGGCGCTCATCTGGTGGCTTTGGAGTAGCAGTGCTGGGCAACATGGGAAGGCAGTGGGTGTCTGGCAATGACCCTCTCCAGGAGGGACACAATGCTCTGTTTCTAGACTTCCCCTTAATGTATGATTGCCATCACCTGTTTTAAACAGGTTAATTTCTCAGAAAGGTGTTCAGCACAGATGAAGGCAATCACACATTAAGAGGAAAGTCCAGGAACAGAGCGTTATAGACACAGACACCCACTTTGAGTGACAGATGTAGCCAAATATATAGGAGATTACACCCGGCACACGCAGTATAGCCGGAGCAGGGCGGCAAGGAAAGGGTTACAGATGTATAAATTACATATTACACCCGGCACACGCAGTATAGCAGGAGCAGGGGGGCAGGGAAGGGGTATATACATGATATATATATTACATATTACACCCGGCACACGCAGTATAGCCGGAGCAGGGCGGCAGGGAAGGGGTTACAGATGTATATATTACATATTACACCCGCACACGCAGTATAGCCGGAGCAGGGCGGCAGGGAAGGGGTTACAGATGTATATATTACATATTACACCCGCACACGCAGTATAGCCGGAGCAGGGCGGCAGGGAAGGGGTTACAGATGTATATGTTACATATTACACCCGGCACACGCAGTATAGCCGGAGCAGGGCGGCAGGGAAGGGGTTACAGATGTATATGTTACATATTACACCCGGCACACGCAGTATAGCCCGAGCAGGGCGGCAGGGAAGGGGATACAGATGTATGTATTGCATATTACACCCGGCACACGCAGTATAGCCGGAGCAGGGCGGCAGGGAAGGGGTTACAGATGTATATATTACATATTACACCCGGCACACGCAGTATAGCCCGAGCAGGGCGGCAGGGAAGGGGATACAGATGTATGTATTGCATATTACACCCCGCACACGCAGTATAGCCCGAGCAGGGCGGCAGGGAAGGGGTTACAGATGTATATATCATATATTACACCCGGCACACGCAGTATAGCTGGAGCAGGGCGGCAGGGAAGGAGTATATACATGATATATGATAAATTACTCCCCGGGGTAGCCGCACGTTTTCAGAGATTCAGGAGGTCCGTGACGCCACCACATAGAGGCGTGCCCCCTTCACCGATCAGGGGCGTGGCTGCAGGTAGCGGGCACGCCCCCATTCGCTGGAGATGCTGTCAGTGGGAGGAGCCGCTCACTCTCGGACACGCTCCTATCCTCCAGCAGCGCTGCTACTGCCGCCGCTGGTGCCATAGTAGGAGGGAAGGGACTAAACGCCGGGCACCCAGAGCAGCGCTGCCCCCTGTGCTGCTGGACTGCGTCCCGGGAGAGCATCTATATAAGCCGCAGGTAGGTGATATACTCAAGACCCTCTTGCTGTTCTGATCCCATTAATGGTAAACTTCTGTCCTAGCTGTTGACCCTTTGCACTGCTGAGAGTCTCCCGGACCGACCCTCACATCAGATACTTTTGCATGGACAACTCATGACATAAATGCATAGAGTTATCATGGTGCACAGAACTTCATATGAAGCCTGTGCTGTTCTAACATTGCATTTGGGTGGGAGATGCAGAATTCCTGCTCTATATATATATATATATATATATATATATATATATATATATATATATAAAATATGTGTGTGTACCTAATGCATATGGTGTTGCTGACCCCCTTACTTTTGCGTTCCATAGGTGTTTTTGGAAGTATTGCCAAGGAGAGCCGCAGGAGGATTACAGCGCTGGGGCCACCTGAGCAAAGCATGCGACCAGAGGATGCCTAAGGCTGGAGGGGGCAGCAGCTTAGCCCCTTGCCGAGGGATTTCTGTGGGAATGATCACTGTGTGGGGCACACTCTGCTTTTTCCTGGTGACAGTGAGCGGAGTGCCAGCAGCCAGGCTCCCCATTGCAGAGCCAGAGGAGGACGCGGCGGAGAAAAAAGCATCAGGTAAGTCCCCCGGATCCACCCTGTGACAGCTTACCCTTGGTTTCGCAAACATGCACAGTGTTTGCCTGGCCAGGAAGGAGAACCAGTCTTTTCTTTTGCAGCTGGGAACAGCATATAGAGTAAGGGGGGGACACTGGTGTGTTTCCCATCCCCGCTGCTGCCTATGGATTGAGCTGGCCCATGAGAAATGTAAATTTTGCATGTTGTCCCTGACTTACATTAGGAGAGCAGCAGGAGGGACACTGTTTGAGGAGGCTAATTAATCACTGGGCTACTTGACTTGCAGATTAACTCTTTGGACGCCCTTTTTTTTTAGGTTGTTTATGTAGGGTTAGTGTCTAATGTGTGTACGGTACTGTACAATGCTGTGCGGTAGAGACAATTACACAATGGTGTAAAAATGGGGTGTTTTGTAGAGGTGTAATCCTTGCATTGAGTTTACTTAAAGTGTAGGTTTAAATGATTTATTGAGTCCAGATTAACAACATAGATGGGGTTATAGGATTGGCGGTACTTCCTCATCTTTGCGGCCACCGCTACGAAACTTACGCAGTGCTGCTAAGCATAGTCGTCCCCTTGCGGGCGCACTTCACTCGCCACGATTCGAGCTTAGTGGCTCCCTCCGCTTCGCTCGCCACAACTTTACTAAAGGTAATAGATGGTGCCGTGGACCCAGGGTGGTGGCGTGATTTGTAACGGTTCACTCGCTTAAAATCCTTATGTAGCTGCTAACGTAACTGGCGTATCGGTGGCCGCAAAGATGAGGAAATACCGAATTCGCTATTGTGTCTAAACTGAAAATTAATTTATTTGATCCCTATGGGTTTTTTTTTCCTGTCCCAACAGTTTATGGTGTAAAACCTTTGCCGGTTGCTGTTTGATAACTTTCTTGTAATATTGTGCTACACTGAAGCAGGAGGTCCGTTCTATACTGAAGTGACTGACCAGAGACTTTTTCTGCGGTATCTTATGCCTGCTGGTTGATACATTGCTGAGCAGGGGGGTATATGGGTCATTGCACCTCTGCAAACTGTACATTCGCTTACCGGTGGTGTGAGATTTCCGTGGTTTGTGTCATTCATTCATTGTGTATGCTTAAATTGCAAGATGCAGCTATCACCAATTGAATGTCACTTATGGAGCAAGCTGTGGTCCTTTCCTTGGTTGCCTCATCTGGTACCTTTCCTCAGTGGGTTATGTACCCTGTGTAATTTATTGACCATCATGGCTGCACCAAACGTGCACTGTACCTGTAATGTTCAATGTTTGTTTTCTTCATGCTGTTTTTGATGCTTGGGTACTTATGTAGTAACTGGGCTGCCGATTTTTTGATTGTATGCCTTAAGTTAAGGCATACAATCAGATGCGATGCGATGCGATATCGCATCGCATCGCATCCGATATCGCATCCGATATCGGATGCGATGACCCGATTTTTCCATAGGAATCAATGTTAAAATGATTCCTATGGAAAAATGGGTCCTTTTCATACCCCTACTATCCAAGTGGGCATGGAGTTGGATATAAACCTGTGGCGAGCGTAGCGAGCCACCGAGCCCGAAGCGTGGCGAGCGAAGCGAGCCCCGCGAGGGGACGGTATTCGTCCCCTCGCGGGGCTCGCTTCGCTCGCCACGCTTCGGGCTCGGTGGCTCGCTACGCTCGCCACAGGTTTATATCCAACTCCATGCCCACTTGGATAGTAGGGGTATGAAAAGGACCCATTTTTCCCATTGAATTCCATGTTAAAATGGACTCAGTCCATTTTAACATTGATTCCTATGGAAAAATCGGGTCATCGCATCGCATCGCATCGAATCGCATGGTCGCATGCGATGCGATGCGATCTCCCGATCCGACCCGATTTAGAAATCGGCAGCCCAGTTACTACATAAGTACCGATGCTTGTAAAGAACAAAGAGCGCTATATAAATAAAATAATTATTATTTGCTGTATAACGCAACCTTCTTTTGCAAATTGGTCATGGCTCATGTGCTTGAGAGTCAAAACGGCGTGGCGATGATCTAGTCAATGAAATATCATAAATCAGGTTCCAGGGTATTTATTTTGGTTCATTAGTTGTAAAAAGCAAAATCCAGTTTCCAGTCACTTTGCATTTGCCAGCAAAGAAAAGCAGTGAGGGCTCCAGTTTGAGTGAAAATTATATTATTGCAGCACCCTAAGTCCATAAAGTGATTTTACATGAGGGGGAACCAAATTTCCCAGAAGCACATGTTGTTACTTCAAATTCAAGTAAATATATCTGCTCAGATAGTCACAAAACCATGTATCATGGCTAAAGAAATGGACTAGGGTCCAGAGCCGAATTTCCCATTAGGCACGTGAGGCACGTGCCTAGGGGCGGCACATGTTTGGGGGCGGCACTTGGATGCCTCTGATGGTACTGTCAGCCAAAAATGTACCAATAACTGCAAAATATCCACTGTACTGTATTATATTCCATCTTAAATAGAGTGTAAATGGATGGGACATGCAGATACTGCCCCTGTAACTGTCCTACGTAGTAAATATGTATTCATAATAAAAGAACATGTCACAGTTAGTGGCTTTTTTTATAAATCCATTATATTGACTATTATCAAATGAGGGCTTATAAGTAATCAATAAACATAATACAATTAGGCGGGGGGGGGGGGGGGGGGCGAACATTATTGTTGTGCCTAGGGGCGCCCTCATCCCTAAATTCGCCCCTGCTAGGGTCCATAAGTGTACACCTTTTGTGTGGTGAGAATGACAGGCAGCTGTATCCTAAAGTAATATCCTCGTCATCTGTCTGGAGGGAAAGTAATCCTGCCGGGATAAATGTGAGAAAAGTGTAATTACTGTCATATGGCGATGGAGAGGATGATCACTTAGAACATAATACTCTCCCCATTATTTATAATATTCGTTTTTTTATTCACTGCGATGAATAAAGACACCTCCATTGTGCATGAAGCACTGCGATTAGTTGTTCTTCAAATAATTCTGAGGCTATGGGGGAGATGTACCAAAGGTTGGAGGGAGATGAAGAGAAAGCCGTTCCGCTTCTAACTGTCATGTTGCAGGCTGTGTTTGAAAAATGACAGGAGCTGATTGTTTGGTAGTTTCTCTTTCCAAGACTTGCTACGTCTCCCCCTATCGGTTCATGGCTGTCCGTGTAAACACCTGCAGATACCCTCCGCTGCTTATCTGGCGTCTCAGTCGTATTCGAAGCCTGCAGCTATGTAGCAGATGTTGAACTGCAACTGTGAACATGCTCACTCATCAACCTTTCATTACAAAGGGGGTTTATTTTATTTTGTTGCTTATGCTTATTAATGGAGATATTAACTTTTCTCAGGTGTAGTGTACTGCATGCTGGGAGTTGTAGTGCAAGAGCGCAACCAGTGCTGGCCGTCAGGTGTGAGTTATGGAAATATTGTGCCCAGTTTATTGTATGCCGATTGCCCCTGTGACGGTTTGTTTGTCTTTGGACCATAAATCTGTTCATCGACAATACATTCACTATGTGTTGTGTTATTGGTGGGACTGGCTGTCCGTTATCTGATCGCGGAACAGATTACGTTCTCACACGCATGCAGTTGTTGTGGATGCAGGGATATGTATGGTGCTGAGCCACTGTCATTAAGGGTTAATATGAATGTAAAATTTGAGGTAGATGAGGTGAAATATTTGGATATGGGGGAGATATATCAAACTTTGGAGCGTGGTAAAGTGAAGCCCAAAATGACCAATCTGGTTTTGTCTGTCATTTTGAAAACCTTGATAGGTAAATGACTGAAGCTGGGCAACTTGTACACATTTTCTGTCTCTCCAAGACTTGGTACAACTCACCACATTGTTTTGTTCCCCGGTTTTCATTTCAAAATCCAATTGTATCTTTGTTTTGAGTGTATATGGTTATGCATTTGTACAAGCGGGGGGGGGGGAGGGGGGGGGGAATAAAAAAAAAATATAAATTGCTGGAATTTAATTGGTCGCTGTGGCAAACTCCTCCATCTTTCCCCCCTTTTGAAATGGTTCGTAAGCCCACAGTCCCATGGACTCCCTTATTCCCCAGCGAGTCTGAACACAGGGCCTTATTCAGATCTGAGTTTAGTACAAATTTGTTTGGAAAATGGGCAAAACCATGTGCACTGCAGGTGGGGCAGATGTAACCTGTGCAAAGAGAGTTAAATTTGGGCGGGGTGTGCTGAAACTGAAATCTAAATTGCAGTGTAAAAATAATGCAGCCAGTGTTTATCCTGCACAGAAACAAAATAACTCGCACAAATCTAACTCTCTCTGCACATGTTACATCTGCCCCACTTGCAGTGCACGTGGTTTTGCCCATTTTCCGAACAAATTTGTACTGGGCTCAGATCTGAATAAGGCCCAAAGTGGGGAATGGGTGAGATGTTGTGACGTTTACACCCCCCCCCCCCCTTCTCACCTGCTGTGACGCGATTTACTTGTCCGCCTGCACAGAGCGGAGGCAGCTATACTGTGGGCGACACTTATAATCCTGAGAGAGCAGCCTATCATTTCATTAGAAAGTAGTGACATCACCGAGGCAGGAGGATTATGCTTTGTACATGTGTTTTGCTGAGGGTGCATATTTGATTTATTTGTTAAAGCTGAGCATTGAAGAGATGTATCAAAGCTCTGAGCAAGATCAGCTTCTGTTACTCCAGTTAGAAGTTGATTGGTTGGTACTACTTTGGGTTCTATTCACTAATGTAGCGTTCTGAGCACTCAGCAAGATTGGACAGCGTTGTGAGCGCTGTGTGCCGAGCGATCTTCCGGTTCAGTGTTCTCCGGCGAGAACACTGGCCATGACTGGCGATCTGACTAGATTTATCCAGCATGCAGGAATCGCCCGGCAATATAGAAACCCGGGCCCACGCATCACTATTGCTTTGGCCCCTACACACGGAGCGATGTAGGATAATTTTCAAAGAGATCTGGTCAGATAGCTTAGAAATTGGTCTGCAATTACCCCGTGTGTAGGTCCCCATAAGCCTTGGAGCGAGAGATAAAGTACTGACTTACTGGCTCCTAACTGCCATTTTCCAGACACCGCCTTCCGCGCGCAGCACTTAGGAGCTGATACTTTATCTCCACCCTCCTTATCGCGCTCCAAAATTTATCAAATGGACTCCTTGATCCATCGCTCTCAACTTTGTCTCTCCCCAAAATGTTTTACAATAGTGTTTGTTAAAATGTGGGTGCAAGCTTTAAGGCCGTATATTCGACGGTTGCTCCTCCAGTGTTAAAAAGTCCCAAATATACCAGGACACAGAGATTCACGTTCGGTTTTTTTGGTACATACCTGGAGTTATAAGCCTCTGCTCCCCATAAACACTCGTGTCTATGAGAATTTCTCATAGATACTCATGTAATAAGATAGATACTCATGGAGCGCACTGTCCCCGGTGTCCCCAGTTCCCCTGCGCCCGTGACCTCTGCAGGCAGATCAGACCTAGCAGCCTACTCTTATAGGTGGAGGGGAGACTGGCTGCAACAGAGCCTTTTTTATCTCCTAAGCGCTCATGTTGCTCATGTTGCTCGCCATGAAAGGAAAGCTCTTTCCGTCAAATGGTGCGTGTGTTATTAGCTCATTAGTGGTGCTTGTTGTTCGGTAGATTTTGCGTTTACAGTCTAAGCTCTTATTTTCCATAAAAGGGGCTTGGAAAAGGTTTTTTTTTTTTTTCCCCTAGTGAGCTAATTCTCCACACGGGGCTGTGAATGTGGTAACAGCTACTGCTTTGTGCTGGCGCTGGGCTACATAAAACACACATTGAGGGGAGGCATTCTGGAGGTATGTGCGTGTGCGCTCGTATGAATGAGGCCCATTAGGCAACGCAGGGCCGGTGTACATTTTCACATCCCCGCAGGGAAGTGCTGTAGTGCTGGTAAGAAGGAGGCAGATGGTGGTGCTGTTGTTGAATAGAATCCAAGCCTAAAACACTGGGGGCCTCATCCAAGCTTTTTTTTTTTTTTTTTTTAAAGAAAATTTTTTTTTTTGTTTTTATTCCCCCTCAGAAGCTGCTGAACACAGAACAATGTAAAAAAAATCCTCCGCTTTTCTCTTTTTATGAATGAAATTGAAGAAGCAGAGGGATATTTGAATGTGTATGCCGCTCTCATTCGCTGTGATTAGCAAGGTCAGCAAACTGTTATACTGCTGGCGAATGACGGTCCATTCAGAGCGGCCAGAATGGGAATTGGTGTTCGGGGAATAGAAAGTGTGCGCACGGAAGGGGGGTGATGCCCCCCCATTTTAATTTGCATTGCTATTCATGTCAATATTTTAATGCTGGCCAGTTTGTTAATACTAGGGCTGTTAGTCTTGCACATACTGGTCCCAGCAGCTATGTTGAATTGGGAGCCACTTTGCGTTCAAGTCTGTAAGATGAAGGTCTTGGATAAACAGTATTCTGTGTAGGGTTTGTATGTTCTTGCGTTACCATGTTTAAACAAAAACAAAGTTGGTGGTTCATTGGGAATAAAGGATCCTAGTGTGCGTTCATAGGGTGAAAATACCTCTGTTGCGCTCTAAGGGGCTTATTTATTATACGCATCGAGTTTTGAAACTTGTTGTTTATGATGAATTCTGCTCCAACCAATCTGCTCCTAACTGGCATGTGCTTGAAAAAAATGGCAGTTGTGGGCGGATTGGCGAACCAATCATCCTACACGGCGCCAAATGTGTCCAGCTTCAAAAAGTGCTAAAACTGAGGGATAAACAACCAGCCAATCCGCTTCTGTCATTTTTTTTTTAAACCAATTGCGAAATGAGAGTTTGAAGCGGATTGGCTAGTGCTTTATCACTCTAATCTCCGTGATGTCATAAAACCCCCTCCTTATAAGTACATCAGCATTTACCGGTGTGCCCCCGTGGCGCGCGGTGTGCGAGGGGAAATACGCGTAACCTGCGGCCCGCCTCAGCAGGGCATTAGTACAGGTTAATATTTCGGGCCTGGGTGTTTTGTCGGCATGTGCTTTCCGAGGGAAAGGTTTATTGCAAATAACGCTGAATTCTAATCATGGCCTAATTACAGGGTGTTTTTTTATAAGTGCTCCTCATACGCCAAAGCTTCATATGACAAACAAGCGTGTTACAGTATGTGCTATTCCGCGGTTATTTTCCTCTGTTTTATACTTGTACAATAACACTATAATCTTGTGTAATTGGGAAGCAAATACCTAGAGAACATTTTGTTCGCTCTGCATCAAACGCTCTCCTGTCTTTCTCGATCCCTATGGAGAACTGGTTGCTGCTTGATTTACTAAACTGTTGTACACCATATTCCTATATTCACACGCACAAGAGAAATTTAAAAAATCAGCCGTTATATTCTAAACCGCTGGACTCCATTACCCTCTTTGGACTCTTATAATGGTGGAATTCTGTGGCTGTGGTCGGTAAAAATGCATCTGCCATGTCCGCCTTGTAAAGAGTTTATGGACGTAACTCCCGGACAGGCGGATTGGAGCCTCAGTTTCCGGGTGTAGGACCCCGGTGGCATAAATGCGTTAAACTGCATGGAGATGGGGGGCCTCATTAGTCTTGGTACCATCTTCTGAGAAACCTAGTGTTCATTCTAGCACCCGCCATCTTTGAAAACCCATGCAGTTCCTGTTCCCTGCCTGGGGTGTCGCTGTCTGCTGTGGTGTTTCTAGCACAGGTCTGTTTTGCATATCAGTGCTCATATACAGACCACCCTGCACTACAGCAGACAGCGACACCGCAGGCAGGGAACAGGAACGGCATGGTTTTCCAAAGATGGCGGGTGCTAGAACGAACACTAGAAACCAGTTAAAAAGCTTATCTATTGCCGGTGCTGGTGTCATCCTCCGCGCAGTGCAGTATTTCCCATACTCTGCCTTTTGCAGTGCAGGGGTTAAGGATATCCATGTTTAAACATAGGTCACTTAATTAGTACCTCTGTCAATTTTATTTAAATGGGGCTGTAATGCCATTTGGTTAATACATACAGATAATAAAGTGTTTTTCCTTAGCTTCTCTGATTTGTTGGTTCCTTGTTCTGTGCGGCACCTTGTTCCTTTCTCTAGCATCGTCGGTGCTGAATGCAAGTTCTGTTTTGCACATTGACTATAGTGTCTTCCACTGTACCACCCCTAACAGGGCACAATATACAGGTAATCTCATTATTATAGGCTGCACATTGCTTTTTATGTGACGGAATCCAGCAGAGAGTAATGCTACAGCTCCGTTCAGAGTCTTTCTTATGAGGATTAGTCCGCCTGATGTGATGTATCAGTGACAGTGTGTGTATGTCACTGTGTCTATTGCTCAGTAAAGGGCTACTGAGGTCAATACATTGAATTCAGAGTAAGATGTCCTCTGCTCAGCTTTCCCTATTATACCGATGTGAATGTTGTGTTGTCATTTCAAGGGCACCCTGTGGGGAGATGCCTGGTTTTATGGCAGTGGCTTGTAAGGTCTGGTGACTATGCCCCAGTGACCAGAAACCTCATGGGTAGGAGATGATGACGATGATTATTTAAACTTTTTTTTCTTTATCCGAATATAACTTATGCAGCAGTCAATCGATTTAATATATGTAATCTTAAACTAGCCCCAAAAAAAGTGCAGCCTTTGATAGCAACAGAATCAGCCAATTAGGTGTCATGATTACTTGGCAAGCCAACATTTACATTTTATTTTTTCCTGTGGTGGTACCTCCTCACCTGCAGGGGGTGCTGTGGCTACAGGGGCCACTCTGCTGATGTCATCTTTTTTTAAGCACACACATGGGCCGGTGCATGCATAGAAATGCAGGAAGTGGGTGGCACAGCAGCGCGGGAAACCTCAGGCAAGTGGAGCGATATGAGATAGCTGAGATCGGCAGGTTTGACAGTCAATTGGCCAACATCAAAGGTCAACAGGCACAAGATCAACCTGGAAAATTTTGGATCAATGTCGACACTTGCTATTAGTATAATGCGCTTGTTTGGCATGATCCCAAGTCACAATTGTAGTATACGTGGATCGTAAAGTCCAGCAAAAGAAAAAAGTAAAAAACCCATGTCGATGTTCTGCTTGTGTCTACCCTTTGTCAGCGTCACTGTTGGCCTAGCACCCAGATACTGATTACTTTGTCCATAGGGATTGTTCATGCTGGGTTTTTACCCTGGCCTTCATAGGGATAAATGAACTAAAGCTTCTAAAAATTAAGAGGTGGTGTTGCCCATAGCAACCAATAATTCTGTCTTATCTCTATAAATGACAGCATCTGATTGGTTGCTAAAGTCAACACCACCTCTTTTCATTTGTAGATGCTTTAGTAAATTGACCTCATAGAATCCCCTGAAGAAGGGTTGGGATCCTTTGGTCGACATGGGTCTAGGTCGACAGGATATTAGGTAGACATGGGCAGGGTCTACATTGGTTTTTTCACTGTTTTTTTGCCCCGAATGTCAACATTGTCGACATGGACACAGTTTGAAGTGCACCGCATCCCCTCGCTTCGCTCGCGATGCTTCGGGCACTATTTTATTCTCCCACCACGCCCCATGCCCTGGATGATAGGGCATGAAATACCGCCTGTCGGCACAAGAAACAGCAAAAAAAAAACATGTCGACCTATTGCTTGTGTCGACCGAATTGCCTTTCGACCTAGACCCATGACCGTATCCCCTGAAGAAATAGTGTTTTATTGGAAGTTATCATTTCTTACATTTTTAACATGAATTGTTCTAAGGGCGAGAGTGAGCTATTTTGCCCGAGGTGTGAGCGCTCCAATCAATGTCTTGTGAAATACCACGCAAATCTTTCCCACGGGCATTGCACTTTTTTTCATACTTTCCATCCGTTTTGTTGCGATATGTCCTTGAGCACTATCTTCTGTTTCAGCCTGTAATTGCTTCTAAGCCGATAATTGTCTTTTAAAGACCTTTTTTTTTTTACTCTGGTGAAATGCATGGAAAAAGCTCCTGTACTTATCTGTGACCCCAGTGATATGTAGGAGGGGGTGATGATATCAGTCCGTCCCCCCTTCTGCCAGCCACAGATACCAGTCTCGCATCAGAGGTCGTAGGATGTATGATGCATGTTTTAACAAGGTTCTAGAGTGCATTTTGGGACAGCGCTGTAGGTGTCACTGATCCTGTTTGTACCACTTAAGAGTAGCCCAGCTTGTTACAACAGTCACACAGTTCGCAGTGTTTCGGAGACACACAAACGGCCACTAGACATTTATATAGAGGATACTGCTTTGCTAGAGATTTGCTCTATTCCTGTATTTCTATGTGATTTGGAACACCCTTTTTTCTGGATTTGCTTGTGGCACTTTATGTAAATGTGGGGACAGACTCTGCAGGCGTTCTGGTAGATTAAGAACAGGTTCTAGCTGCTGGGAGGGAAATGATGGATGCAGTTACAGACATTCTTACAAGTAGACTAACCATTATTTGATTCATTAAACTCACCACTGTGGTTTGATGTGGGATGGTAGATTTTAATTCCAATGTATAAATGCTTGTTCCTGCTTCTCTGGGAACAGTACACCCTGTGGGAAAGTGTTATTTCTGTGGTTCCTCAACACCAGTTTTCACAATAGGGATGTGCAAAAACATGTTTTGGTGTCTACTATAAATGGTATCACTTGTTATTGTTTTGTCAGTTTGTTTTACAATTATTGGAACAATTGTAACCAGTCTAAAATGTTCCTTAGGACATGAACGCAGAATGCATGGCTTTGCGGCTTATTAATAAGTAATGGCGCCTCAATTATTTATGATTTTTTTTTTTTTTAACTAAGATGAAAGCTGATAGGCTGGTATTTTAAAGCTGATTTTTAAAATTATTTTGGGGTTATAATTGGTTGTCTTTTCGTGGTTTGAAACCTCTACCCCCCTATGCCATTTTAAAAATAAAAAGAATGGCGTTCTCTACCTCATCCAAGCACTGGAATCTATCGCATTTGGGGGCTTGGTGCATATGCCACATAAATTTCCACCAGAGGTTTTACGCATTTGACCAGCTTGCAAAATACATAATTACTAATAGGATTCATTTTAACTTTAAAAATAGAAAAAAAACTTTTTATACTGCAAGAATAGCTTCCACCACGTATATGAAAACCAATATCTATCCACGTAGTAGCTGGCAGCCATATTTGTACCTGCCGAATGATGTGTATTTTTCATGTCTTTGTGGCAGTCCTTGTTTTATACGCAGTTGCACAAATGCCCTTACTGTACACCTTTCCTTACCACATCCGGGTGTGGTTTAGGGTTCTGACAGTTGGGATCCCGACAGTCATTAGCCCAACGTCGGGATCCCGACTGCCCGGACTCAGACAGCATGGCGAGCACAACAAAGCCCCTTGCGGGCTCGCTGTGCTCACCAGGCTGCTGGCACTGTGGCTCGCTATGCTCGCCACCTATTCTATTCTCCCTCTATGGGGGTCGTGGACCCCCACGAGGGAGAATAGCCGGTGGCCATTGGGATCTCGACTGTCGGGGCCCCGTCCGGCACCCGCCACATCCAGCCACTCCAGACGACAGCGCTAGAATCACACAATCTGTAGGCGTTTTTGCGTGCGCCCATTTTTATGGACATATGAGTGTTTTTATTTTTACGCTATGCTACCCAAATGCTTTTACTGAGCAGATTTTTTTTTTTTTACTTTATCTTATTTCCTTCAAGCCTTCTTGCTTAGTATTTGGGGCCGTCACGAAAAACTAGCTCCTAGAGATGTGTTTATTGATCACTAACAAGTCCAGTCAATAATTTTTCCACCTTGGTCTGTAATTAACAAAATAACGATAAGAAAATAAACCTTACTAGTTATCTGGAAGATTAATGGGTCCCCATATCTGACGGGCCCTGTTTGAGATCGTCACAATGAAAAGTTAAGTTGCAGCAACTTATTGGGTGAAAGTGGAGAGATCATAAATTCAAGTGTTTGCTGGCTCATGGACTGTCTAAAAGGCAGCGATAGTGGGGGACCTTGTATGGTGGTATCTTCAGCAGATAAGAACTCAAGTGACACTTCTGCCTCTGATAAATCCCATTGCCGTTGCTAGGGAAGCTAAGTTTAATATTGTTCACGCTGGTAGATAAGGTGATGTAAATATGCAAGAAGTCATTAGTTGCTGGCTATCGCTGCATACCGCAGGCCGGCAGAACACTCTGGTTCTCAAAAGTGTCTGGAAGTGCTGGGATTTGTAGTTCAGCAGCGACTGAATAACTGAATTTTGTGTGTGTTTGTCATCAAAAGAAAGATTGATAAACTATCTTATAGAATTTGTCTTGCACTTTTTTTTTTTTTTAGTGTCCTTCATAAAAAAATATGTATGTGCATTCAAATGCATTTACAGGTGACACCAGCTCAGTGAAATGTATGTGTTTTAGATTTGCCTTTGGAGAAGCCCTAGGATATATAATTACAATACCTGTATGCAGTTGGTCTGCTTTATCTGACATGTTTTCTGACTATGTGGTCTGGCGACCTAGACATTAATAATCGCTGCAGTGTGTCAATTTTATAAACGGTCGTCAGTATAGTAACGGATATTTAAATTTTGAATACATTTTAGTACATAGCGCTGATAATGTAATCTGCCTTGATAAATAAGCCCTCAGACCTTTTCATTTTAAGGGATAAAATTTGCTAAGCTAACTTCAAAGGAAAAAGGTGTTGGCCAAAAAAAGCAATCAGAATTTAGCTAGCATTTTGTTGCCTGTACAGAATGGGAGCTGCAATCTGATTGGTTGATATGGGCAATGCCTCCGCTTTTTTTTTTTTTTTTGAAGCTTTAGTAAATCTGATGCCCTTTTGTTTTGCTGTTGTTGCTAATGAGTAGGTAATAAACAAGTTATCTGACTGTGACTGGCTTTTTGTAATGCGTAGGAATTCCCCACCCCACCACAAATAAAAAGCTTAAGCAGCCACAGAATTTGACACTTAACACTGACACATTATCTTAATTGATCTTTGACACCTTTACATTCCAGATGAAGATAATTGAAATGCAATTGACTTTTGAAAGAACTCCACATTCTGAATATAACATTCCTAAAAGTGGAGATTTTTGTAAAGCGACCCTGAGGTGAAAAATATTTCAGGCAACATCTATATTTTGCAGAAGAAGTTTTGTATTATTTTAAATTATTAATATAAAGTCCTTTGTGCTGTAAATGTCTTTTTTCCCCTTCGCCTCTGGCCACCTAGTTTCGAGACACCTGATATAGAAATGCAACCCACACATTTTTCCGTTTAATTAAACAGTTAACTTGTCATGCGTGATTGCTTTTCAGTTCATGAAACTGGGGATGCTGGTCTAGATTAATAATTCTTCCTCAATGTAGCCACGGAGATTCGCAAAAGATCGAGTTTGACTTTTTTAATTTTCTAGTACAACTGTATGTGTCTTCCTAATTAATAATTTAGTGTAAATAAGTGTAAAACAAATCAGCCGAGCAAATGTTTGAGTTAGCCGAAGCTCGTATCTCATTGGTTTGTTTCAGGCGCAATAAATGCTTGGAGGAGGCATTCATTACTCGGGACTCAAGTATTTATCAAAACTTGGAGTGAAAGTAGCCAATTGCACCCCTAACTGGCATTTTACAGGCTGTGTCTGAAAAATTTCAGGTTGGAGCTAATTGGTTGGTACTTTATCGGTCTCCATTTTTTCCCCAAGATTTTATACATCTCCCCCTAAGGTTTCTTCTAGATTACCTGGAACATTGAGGCAACCAACCATTACCAAAAACTTCCGAGCACTGTGGTAGCACCTTCAGTACCGTTACTGGCTAGGTGCGTTGTCTTATAAAATAAATTTACTGACGTGTTCCTTTAACATATATTACCCACTTTTGTTTAGATGGAAAATATCATTCATCTGCTGTTGCTGATCAGTCTGGAGTCTAGGAAAATAAACATTCAATTATCAGACTTTTTGTGGATATCACCAAAAAATTACAGCGAAAAAAGTGTCTTATCAGGATTTGCGTGTGAAATGGCTGTTCTATGCACAATAATCAAGCAATGATAGAAAACAAGGATTCTTCAGCAAAATAAGTGCCTAATTAGTCCTTCAGGGGAGTATTCCAGGGGAATTTGAACCAAATCCTGAAATTTTACCTATTAAATAGTGCTATTTCCCCAAGCTTCTCACCTACTGAAATTTGCGGTAAACCTATGGATAATTATCGCCATAATTTTATCGCAGACAATTATGTGTTATTATTTATAAACCGCTTCTTATATAGCGCACACATATTCCGCAGCGCTTTACAGAGAATATTTGAACATTCACATCAGTCCCTGCCCCAGTGGAGCTTACAATCTATATTCCCTACCACATGTACACGCACATTCTAGGGTTAATTTGGTTGGAAGCCAATTAACCTACCAGTATTGTTTTGGATTGTGGGAGGAAACCGGAGTACCTGGAGGAAACCCACGCAAGCACGGGGAGAATATACAAACTCCGCACAGTTAGAGCCATGGTGGGAATCGAACCCATGATCTCAGCACTGTCCTATAGCAGCTTATTAAAAGCCCCATTTTTACAGAGGAAATGGGTTATCGCAGCTATCTGAATGTCCCCCTAAAAACAAGAGCTATAAAGTCAGGGGCCACTATAAGTGAAGTGTATGACAGGCGATTCCCCTGTGATTTCCTACTAGTATACCCAGTGTGCATGTTACACATATAGATTCATTCGGTCATATACTGCAGCACAAATCGTGCTGCCCACGGAGAGTAACCCTGCAGATATTTCTGCTTAATGACATTAGGAGCCTTTATATAGATACACAGACCCATAGCGGTTGGCATACTGAATCCATCCTTGACTCTTCAAGCAAGGTGAGCCCCCAACAGTCAGCGATTGCAGTACTGTGCATTGTTATTATTGCGCTGTGACAGTTTAGATGACAAGCATGTGCTATGGTACCAGTAATGTGCTATTCCCTGCACACACTCTAATCCTTTGATATATAGTCCTTCAGATCTGTAATGTCCAGAATCCATTTATCCGGCAGCCCCTTACATCACAGGAAACATTGGTCGTCTCTGCATCCTTTAATCTTAGGCTATAGAATAAATCCTGTGTGCTTCCATTGATACCTGTACTCCAAGTGCTCCTGTTTTATAGTCTGGCCCTCGTACTCAATTGATTACCTCTTCTGTATTGTGGACATAAACCTCCTTGTACGTAGAATGATACTGTTAATAATGAGATGCTCTTTACGCCGCCCTCCGTATCATTATCACTGGTTCTGGAAATAGGAAGGAATAAATTAAATCTTTTCAGAAGTGAATAAAATAAGTATCCGAGGTATGGATACTACCACATCACTTTTGTCCACTTATAACTTTAGAAGTGATATTTATCAAACCTTGGAGAGAACGTATCGGTCATTCTGCTCCTAAATTGCCGTATTACAGGCTGTTTGAAAAATGAGAGTTAGGGCCTTATTTCCCGTTACTTTACCCCTCTATTTTCTCACTCTCCAAGGTTTGTATATTTGTCAACCGTTACTTTATCCCTCTCTACTTTGTCACTCTCTTAGTACATCTCCCACATAGTTTTGTGGCACAATTTCCGCATTCACCTGTTGTTGTTTTTTTTGTTCTTTTTCATCTACAGTCAAAATACAATGTAAGTTAAGGAACAGTCCGAACAAATATTATGCTTTACTAAGCATCTGGAAAAATACATATTTGGGGAACTTGTATGCACACAGTATATATATATATATTCACTTTCAGCCCTTTCACATCGGTGGAAACTTTCCTATGTGAGGTTTTGCTCATTAGCAGTCTGTCGTTGGCCTACCAACTGTCCAAATTACAGCCGTCGCCCCCGTAGCCAAAAGCCAGCATTGGAGGCGCACCGGGCGATATCCGGAAAAGCGGTCGTAAATGGCAAAACATTCGGGAAGGCATTGGCTTCATCTCGCTGCTGCCTGGAGACAAGGTGTTCCTATGTCACTGGGAAATTAAATAGATTTTTTTTTTCTTTTTGCTACGGAATTAAAACAAACAAAAAAAAGCTCCTGCAAGTCACAGGCTGTCATATTTAGTCACTAAGTGTTCCTCATAATGTATCACTTGGCTATAAGTCACGGTAATGAAGACAAATTGTGACCACAAGGTGTGAGAAATGCTGGCTCACGCTTGTAAGGTGTCCTATTTCTCACCTCCAGTAAGTCTGTGTGGAATCGTCCCTGCTCCCCCATCCAATTTCGGAAAAATCACCTACATTGGTCTGTCTCCTCCAACCTATATTCCAAGGTTGAGAAGTTGTGTTCCTTCACCTGTATCCTCCAGTGGCTGGGCAATGGAGGATGACACATGGGATAGTCTTTCTTTGGTGTTTGTTTTACAACATTCTTCTGTCCCTGGGACTAATTGAAAAGCAATTACCTTATAGTCACAGCTGGGTTCAACCAATGTATTCTACATGAAGCCATTCTTATGAAGGGCAGGGAGTTAAAAATGTATTTGGAGGATTCAATCCAGGTTTTAATCAATCCATTATTGTTACGTTGAGATAATGTTCATGTTGTGATTTCTGGGGTACTATACACATACGAATAGTCTTATTGTTATATTGAAGCAAATCTCCTTTGAAGGCCTGTGAGTTTAAGTTACTCTGTGGGTTTACAGCCCCCTGATGAAGTCTCTGCGAGATTAAACGCGTTGGGTAATGTTTCTTGTTTTGACCTTCAAACAATAACTGTCAGATTACTACAGCCTCAAAGAGCAACTGTATTTTATATTTTAATGGATAAAAAACATTTTATAAAATATATTTTTTTGGATATGTCAGTCCATTGATTATTTCTTACGGTTGGTGCGCTGAGTGCACTACTGTATTCTTGGTACTTACGTGTGTGTGTGTGTGTGTATATGTATGTATGTATGTATGTGTATATATATATATATATATATATATATATATATATATATATATATATATATATATATATATATATATATATATATATATATATATATATAATATAGTGTTCATTCTAGCAGCCGCCACATTTGAAAACCCATGCAGTTCCTCTTCCCTGCCTGGGGTGTCACTGTCTGCTCTGGTGTTTGTAGCACAGGTATGGTATATACATATACAGACCACACTGTGCTAGAAGCAGACTAACTAACAGACTAATTTCTCTTAAAAATACCGGTTTATATATATCAATAGGCCGCACTCTAATTTGAATTTATCGCTTGCATGGTGGATTACATTTGATCTTAATATACTCTCCCCTCTCTGTCATCTATACATAGCACGTTCACCTATTATGTATATAATGCATCTAATAGCTATTAATACATAGCACGTTCACCTATTATGTATATTTAATACATTTATTCCCCCGTTCTTTTTCCCTGAATAACACTAGTAATGGATGCACTGCACATTGGGTATCGTTATCTCTACACTTAGTAAAATGGCATCAATACCCCTTGATTCCCACCAATTATATGATTATGGTAAGAATAGATGCCCTGCGGATACATTTCTCTACACCTAAGCATAGAATTGCATTCACGCATTTATATGCACCCATAATAGTCTTAAATATTCTCAATATTATTAATTTGACACACATGTTCACTTTATTATTAAATATTCTTTAATAGAATACACTTTACAGTGTATTTAGATTCTTATACTAGGCACTCTAGTCCACTATAGCTTAGTCACTTCCTGGACTTTGGAACGCATATGCGTTTCACACATATTGTTATATCCACATAATAGAGCACATTAAGTTGCTCCTCATTATAAAGGTATAGACCCCTTCTACCCATATTTACCGATGGGAGCCTCTCTCTTTTTCTTATGTCCTTGATTACAGGACTTCACTTGTGCGCATAGGAATATATATACGTTTCATTCATTTAACTTCATTTCCTGTTTATTTTTTTAATGGCCGCTAAATGGAACGCACACGATGTGTTGTGCGTTCCACCGGCTTTCCACACGCTAATATGCAGCTCACTACACTGCACCATCTCTACTTCCTGCTTTTTCTCAACATGGCCGCTGAATGGAACGCACGCGACGTATTATGCGTTCCACACGCTAACAAGCTGTATATCACACCGCACCTAACTCCTAAACAGAGTCACAGTATACGTTTTGGAACTTAGAGTACACTCCACCGCTAAATTATGCCTCTAAAGGTACCCTGTGTCCCCCTTTTTTTCATCCCCTTAATGTCCAGTTTTTTCTAAACCGGAAGTGATGTCACACCCTTTTTACTATATATACCCACCGGTCCCACAGGTCTTTCACTTGCATTGGTGAATCCCTGCTGACTGTTTGCTAGATTTTGAGCTCTCCACTAGTAAGTACTTTTTTTAGGTATGACCAAAGAGATGAATATGCATATTGTTTTTGGACTGTTACTAATGTTAGGATGATTCTATTATTTAGATTTTTGCATATCTGGCAATTCTCTTGACATCTCTATTGGAATCACCCTGCCTTTATGGTATGTAAAACTTTTCTAAATTTATGAGTCAAAGTATGATTCTTTTTGTAAAAATTCTATTTTGAGAAATATATACATATATTTTTTTGTAAAATCTATATAGACTGCTGAAATTATATTGGAATATCTTTGAGACACCTCGATGAAAATTGTTTTTGATCTTGCATTAATTTCACGGTATGTAAAACATCTTCAACTTGGAAGCTTGTTTTTTGCCCAAAATTTATCGATGTATTTTTGATACGATTTTTTGTAAAATCATGTAGATTGCTGTTGTCATATCAGAATTGACTCTGGAATACTGAGCGGCTAATTATTGTGTTTATGACATATATGGGTATGTACCGCCTATTATCACCACGTGGTGTTTACGGGTAGTTATACCCCTAAAGTCTTGGGTCATCCATTTTTTCCTTCTCTTTTCACCTCCATCTCCTCTATTTGTTCTCCATCTCTCTTTCTTATGAAATTGTTCATGAATGTATCACTGATGTTGTGTATTACAATTTTACAGTCATTGCTGATTACTATATCCGCCCCTGATGAAGTCATGTTTTGACGAAACGTGTTGGGCTAATTGTGATCAAGACTACTTGAATTAAACAACAATCATCTCTGTTCATCAATTGTACATTTGAAGATACCCTTAAATATAAGGGCTCTTTTTATACTTTTGTATACTTTTATATTATATTTTATATTAAACATTGATTGTTTAAATCTACTTCTGTTGTATTTAGCGCACTCTGATACCCCCCTTTTTCCATTTCTATCATTTGGGTCTTGTCTAACAGAAGATCCTTCAGAGGTGCTGCTTCCATTTCTAATAGCGCAGGAAGGGGTCCCCCCGTATCTATATATATATATATATATATATATATATATATATATATATATATATATATATATATATATATATATATATATATATATATATATATATATATATATATTCTCCTGATTTTGCCAGGAAAAAAAGTTTGAAACTAGGACACTCGTAGTTGGAATGACAATTAATTCTCCCTGAATATGGGCCCAGTTGGGGGGCCAGCTCTGAATAGACCAAAAACTCCTTACACAACATTAACTGTGAAGAGCCTGCGCTTCCGCTTTTAATTAGCCGTCCAGCGGCATTTAGCTCATTGTGTGATTTGTACGGCTTTGTCCCACCCCGTTTCTAAGATTTCTCCGTCTCTATGTGACAAGGCCGTTCTTTTTTTTTTTTTTCAATTTCGTCTTTATTTAGATGTCAAGGCTTTTCCAGGATACGTGGGATTAGGCCTATTGTTGTGGGGTATTTGCAGCCCGCTGCCTGCATCCAGTAAAGATTAGGTAGCACACAGCAAAAGTGTAAGCTTTCATATGAAGCCCAGGTTCCCATTGTGCTGCGCTCTGAATCTAGGGGATGGAGGGGGACACACAACTGTATGAGGTGATTTCCTGTTATCACTTGCGCACGGCCGGCGTTTTTTGTTTTACATTTCTCTTTATACATTTTCTTTCTCAATGCCAGGTTTTGAGTTGCAGAAAAACAGTAGTAAACCGAAAAACTGATTTGTGCGTGCCCTTTATATTTAGTGCCTTATTGTAGGCTGAACGAATCGCCAGTTTAGTGTTCATACTAGCACCCCTGCATCTGTCTCAACCCATGTACTTCTTCCTGGGGTGTCTCTCTCTGTTGTGGTACTACTAGCACAGTGTGGTCTGTATTTCAGTACTGATATGCAGACCAGACCTGTGCTAGCACCACAGCAGAGAGCGACACCCTAGGCAGGGAAGAGGAACTGCACAGGTTTTGAAAGACGCCGGGCGCTAGAATGAACACTACAGTTACTAGGGGGGCAGCATTTAAACTCCCAAGTCCTAGTTATAGGGTGAAATGTGCCCTAAGACGCAACAGATCTGTCTAGATAGCTTAGAAATGAAGCACAGATCACTCCATGTGTATGGCCCGCATGTCACTATTGCCTGATTAGATGTATAATGCATGCAGTATATAATCATAGGGTATATGGGCCAGATGCACTAAGCTTCAAAAGTGATAAAATGGAGAGTGATTAACAAGCAACCAATCAGTTACTGCCTGACCTATTTCAAACACAGTCTGTGACATGGCAGATAGGAGCTGATTGGCTGCCTGTTTCTCACTCTCCATTTTTTTTTACTTTTGAAGCTGCATCTGGCCCTATGTACTTAGCCTTGGGGAAAGATAACATAACAACCCGTCTGCTCCGTACTTCCATTTTTCTAACGCATCATGTAAATTTACTAAGTTGAGCGTTTTTACAAGTGTAAGGTGTTGCCCCTAGCAACCTATCGGATACTAGCAGTTATCCTCTAGCTAGAAGGTGCTAGATAAATAATATGTAGTATCTGGTTGCTAGAGGCAACATCTCACACTCTAAAAGCTCTCACCATAGTTAATTTACTGCTTTATCTCTGTCCACATTATCTCTATCTAAGGCCTTAGTACATAGATCCCAATGGTTACCAGCTAGCTGCCTTATAGCACAGGAGCTGACATGTCTTACCACTATAGGGCCCCGTTTAAGAATATAAAATGCTGTGGCATATTTAATTTAGTATCCCTTACCCCTCCAGTGAGATGGAGCCTTCCTATGTAGTAACCGCCTAATGACCAGGAGTCCGATCGCGCATCAGAATTCTATGTAAAGAAAACCAATGCTTCAATAGACCTCAATTTCTAAAACTTAGCCAACCTAAAATAGCATTTTTGGGCATGTCTGTCACCTACTCTTGTGCTGTTACTCCTTTGGGCTGTATTCAATGTGGCCGGCGAGGGGGTTAAATGGCGAGGATCGCCAAAAACAAGCGACCCTCGTCGTTTAACCCCCATGCCAGCCACTCACCCTATTCTACGTCCTGGGGGAATCCTCCCTGTCAGAGGACAGCGAGGATTCCCCCAAACAGCGAGGCTCGCGGCTAATGAAGGGAGCCCGCTGCATTTAGCTGCGAGCCTCACTGTTTTAGTGGCCACACGCGCCATTTCCCCATCGCTGTAAAAACCTAACGCCGCAGAAACAGCGTGTGCAGGGGGTCAGTTGAATACTGACCGTGCGAGCTGTGACAGTGAGCAGTCAGCACTGCTCGCTGTCACAGCTCGCAAAAACCATTGAATATACCCCATTGTGTATGTGTGTATACATATAAAGTTTGCATAGTCGTATAGATGCCAAACAGCGGTAACATGTTTAGGAGCTCATTTATCAACGAGTCACAAAACTTGCTGTGAGTAATAAAACCTGTTGCATATGATCAATGGTGTTCCAACCAATCAGCTCTTAATGGTTATGTGCTTGAAAAATTACAGTTGGGAGCTGATTGGCTAGTTCACCATTTAACAAACGCTACAAGTTTTATCATGTACAACACATTTTATCAGTCCTTGATAAATGGGCCCCTAGTGCCAAACCCAAGCGCTGCGCAGCAACGCGAACGCAAAATGAATCACTCATTGGCACTTTTGCTCCCAACAAAAACTTTCTCTGTTTAACATAACAGCGTGAATAGAGTCTTGTGACCTGGATACAGAGTAAAGTACCATTTTAGTTCTGCAACTGTATATATTATTTTTTTTTCTGCAAGGAAAGTTGTTATTGTAACAGAAAACTAATTGACAGTATTAAATCTTGTGAATAGACAACAGGAGGGGAGTGCCAGGATGTCTCTCCGAGCACCACGTAATCTCTGGAAACTCTCCTGCAGATGCAAGTCAGGATACAGAGAGGCTGTGAATGGAGACAGATTTATAGATTTACCCATAGTCACATCTGTTTTTCTATCTGCTCCCACACAGCCACATTGTATATCAGGTCCTGTCATCGGCATCAGTTACCTGAGTCTTTGCTGACTTGATAAGTGGGGAAATTTATGTTCTCCTTTTAGTTGTTGTTCTACTGCTATTTTCTAGACTGATGTTTATATATAATTTTTTTTTTCTTTTTTTTTTGAATGATCAAATGTGTATCCGGATTATTGATCTGTAACCTTACACAATTATATAATCACTGGCCACAAAGCAAGGCACACTCATCAACCGGCAAATGCTTGGAGTACTGGTGACCTGCACGGCAGTTAGTGGTGCTCCTAGCAGACATCAGCCGCGCAGAGTAATCTGACTGTAAGCGACCAGTTTAAAAAATTTGAATTCCATTCGTCTTACTGTCTTTATCTGACAGGGATTTAAAATGGGGCCTTTATTGTCTCATGTGAGGAGGTGCTGTTGTTCTATCCGGGTTTCATTTCTTTGAAATAAGACCTCCACATTTATCTTCATTTCCTCCCCTGGTTTTCGGAGGCAGAAAAAAAATCACTGTGAAGGATGCATGAGAGACTGGAGGAGATTTACGAAGCCTTTAAGAGTGCTAAAGTACTAGCCAATCAGCTCCTAACTGTCATTATTGCAGGCTGTGAGCCTGGTACAGACTCTGTTGCTGTTTTGTGAAAGTTTGCAAAACTGCTAGTGGAGGCTATAGGCTGCAGAGGGGGCGCTAGGAGAGGGGGGGGGGGACAAATAGGTTTCCCTCAGTAATACTGAAGCATCTATTTGAACCATCGTAGCCTGTGCTCTCGAAGAGCGTGTTCTTCTTGGAATGTACTTAATAGACACAATTTTTCTTTATCTGTCATAGATCAGGCTTTTGACCGTATTAAACGTGCCGGCTGGATGCACTGGTTTCCAGGAGGATGCATTAATGAACGAGCGGCTGGTGTCCTCGCAGACAGCTTTCTGCCTGTTCGCCTCTCGCTGAGCATCCTTTGTGACACAAGCCAATCTTCCAGTCACGCCTCCTTTGTGAGGCCCGAGCCACAAGTGGTCCTTATCTTCTTGGTTTAAAAAAAGGCCTTGCTCACCAAGCCATGTCTTGTTTTATCAACAAACTACTTGAGCTCCTTCCCGCCTTCACGCACGCTGAGCTTGGCTCCATACCAGAACACAGATGACCCAGAGAAGACCCATTTGCTAATTGGCAAAAGGAAGCATTACGGATCAGCCACCTAGAACCCATTTAACTGTTTGCTAAGGCCAGTTTCGTATGTGTTCGTATGACACCAACGTCAGTGTAAATAAAAGCATCGGGACAGGCTGCCTTTTTATTCTAAGCTGGGAGTTGATCTGCAACATTTAAATTTATATTTAAAATTTTTTTTTTTTTTTTTTATAAATCCTCCTGTATTCCACCCTGCATTTCACATTGCCTTTATCCTGCACGGCATGCCCCAAACCCATTGAACTTGTCTGAAAGGCTACAGGCAAGGAGTCCAGCCCCACCTTTCAGTGCGTTGGAGATTGTTTCAGTCCAAGACGCTCAACTACACCCCGGCCAAAGTTGTCAAAACATGACTGATCCGCTGCCCAGGGCCTGTAGCCCAAGCCCAGCTGTCCTGCCACCTGCCTCTACTTGACCCTCTCAATAGCCAGAGGTAATAGACAGCAGTGGCCATTAGTGAAAAACCTTTAAATACAATATGAATATACACTTTAGCAACGGTTGATGTTTAATCCAGTCATGGCCTCCGCACCGGCCAGCTCTTGAAAACCTATTATCACTGAGAGGACATCTTAAGACTTAAAAGGCTTAGCATTGCAAGGACAAAACTAGGAGTACTTTTATGGTAATACCTACTTATATCTACCACCTGGCCTTATCTTGCAAAAACCTCCCCGTTTTGGGTGGAGTTTTATGTAGATGTTTGTAGTAGTAAAGTACTGTATTGCTTTCTATAAATGTTTGTGTAGAAGTGGGGAAGTTTGTAGGGATCATCTGTCTAGTGCATGCTGTAAAATGAAAGCTAGAATCTCATTGGTTACTACGGGTAAACTCCCTCATACACTACTGCAAGGTATTACATGTGATACCCATCCAACTCTGCTCCCAGGCGCCACAATCACATATGATGTATCGTATGCAATGTCTTTTGACTGCCGCAGGATCTGGCAAATCCTTGTGGTAGCCATGGCGATCTCCAGATAGGATCCAATGCACACACAGATCGAATCCAGAGATCAAACACATTACGATATGGCACTTTTCGCACGATTTTTTTCAAGCGTTGTGTCGAAATCGTGTGAAAAAATCTCTTTTTAAAAGGTTTGAAGTCACAAATCGTTGTTTATGGTAAGCATCGCTCATGCCTATTTGGTTTGACAGAATATAGGAAAAATGCATATTTTACTGTGACATTAACCCTTCGAGGGACAACGTCGCTGTGAATCAGGCATGTCCAAACTGTGGCCCTCCAGCTTTTGTGAAACTAGACATCCCAGCATGCCTTGCCATAGTTTAGCATTCCCTAATAGCAAAACTGTGGCAAGGCATGATGGGACTTGTAGTTTCACAACAGCTGGAGGGCCATAGTTTGGACATGCCTGGTATAAATAAATACAAATACAGCCAATTCAAGTCAAGTTTAGTCAAATATTGCTCCCAAAAAAAACAGTCACTGTGAGTGGTGCTGGCGTTGGCAATTTAAAGGGGTGTGGTATATTAGCCCGACTGGATTCCGACAGTCATTAGTCAGACATCGGAATCCCGACTGCACAGCGTGGGGAGCGCAATGAAGCCCCTTGCGGGCTCGCTGCGCTCGCCACCTATTTTATTCTCCCTCTATGGGGGTCGTGGACCCCTACGAGGGAGCAGTCGTGATTCCGACGTCATAGGAATGACTGTCGGAATCCTGACTGTCGGGGAGCCGTCCGGCACCCACTTAAAGGGTTTAAACACCTTCATTAATCCATTTATAAGGTCACGATGTGGGTTATACAGATAAATAATATTTGCTGCCCGGTGAGTGTATATAATATTACTAGGTGATTCATCGCGCCCTACGGGCGCTCTTCACACCGTCGTAAGGGGCTGCGCCCCCTTAATTTGTGAACGTTTGTATATGAGAAATATGGTTAGAATTGTATGAAAGATGCCCTGTATTGCAACTTAGGTGTCCGCGAATCGCGGGAGGGGGGGTCGCGGAGGGTGCCGCGAATTGCAGGAGGGGGGGTCGCGGGGGGTGCCGCGAATTGCAGGAGGGGGGGTTGTGGGGGGGTGGATGCTGCGAATCGCGGGAGGGGAGGGATTGCAGAGAATCACGGGAGGGGGGTCGCGGGGTGGGTTGCCGCAAATCGCGGGAGGGGGGTTACGGGGGCGGGGGTTGCGGCGAATCATGGTAGGGGGGGTCGCGGGGGTGTGCCGTGAATCACGGGAGGGGGGGTCACGGGGTGGGGTGCCGAGAATCGCGGGGGGGGGGTGTGTGTGTGCCGTGAATCGCGGGAGTGGGGGTTGCGGGGGGGTGGGGGGGGTGTGACGCGAATCGCCACAAGAAAAAATCAACACAGAAAGGTCAACACATGTAAATGTTGACATAAGTGTGGCACTTCATTGGTGTCCATGTCGACACATGAGAATGAATATGAAAACATTCAAAAAATGAAAAAAAAAAACTTCAAAAACTCATGTCAACCTTCTTCATTGTCGACCATAGCCATGTCAGTGTTTTCCATGTGCAATTTAATTCTGGAGCTGCCGCGAATCGCGGGGGGGTGCCGCGAATTGTGGGAGGGGGGGTCGCGGGGGTGGGTGCCGCGAATCGTGGGAGGGGGGGTACGGGGCGGAGGTTGCGGCGAATCATGGGAGGGGGGGTCGCGGGGGTGTGCCGTGAATCACGGGAGGGGGGGTCACGGGGTGGGGTGCCGAGAATCGCGGGGGAGGTGTGTGTGTGTGCCGTGAATCGCGGGAGTGGGGGTTGTGGGGGGGGGGGGGTGACGCAAATCGCCACAAGAAAAAATCAACACAGAAAGGTCAACACATGTAAATGTTGACATAAGTGTGCCACTTCATTGGTGTCCATGTTGACACATGACAATGAATATGAAAACATTCAAAAAATGAAATAAATCTTCAAAAACTCATGTCAACCTTTTTCATTGTCGACCATAGCCGTGCCAGTGTTTTGCATGTGCCATTTAATCCTGGGGCTGCTGCGAATCGCGGGGGGTGCCGCGATTTGCGGGAGGGGGGGGGTTGCGTGGGGTGGGTGCCGCGAATCGCGGGAGAGCGGGGTTCATGGGGGTTCTGGTGGGGGGTTGCCGCGAATTGCGGGAGGGGGGGGTCGCAGGGGGGTGCCGGGGTGCCGCGAATCGCCGGAGGGGGGGTTGCGGGGGGTGTGACGCGAATTGCCACAAGAAAAAAATCAACACAGAAAGGTCAACACATGTAAATGTTGACATAAGTGTGGCACTTCATTGGTGTCCATGTCGACACATGAGAATGAATATGAAAATATTAAAAAAATGACAAAAAAACTTCAAAAACTCATGTCAACCTTTTTCATTGTCGACCATAGCCATGTCACTGTTTTCCATGTGCAATTTAATTCTGGAGCTGCCGCGAATCACGGGGGGGGGTGCCGCGAATTGCGGGAGGGGGGGTCGCAGGGGTGGGTGCCGCGAATCGCGGGAGGGCGGGGTTCACAGGGGTTCCGGTGGGGGGTTGCCGCGAATTGCGGGAGGTGGGGGGTCACGGGAGGGGGTGCCGCGAATCGCGGGAGGGGGGGTTGCGGGGGGGTGTGACGCGAATCGCCACAAGAAAAAATCAACACAGAAAGGTCAACACATGTAAATGTTGACATAAGTGTGCCACTTCATTGGTGTCCATGTCGACACATGACAATGAATATGAAAAAATTAAAAAAAATTAAAAATAAATCTTCAAAAACTCATGTCAACCTTTTTCATTGTCGACCATAGCCATGTCAGTGTTTTGCATGTGCCATTTAATCCTGGGGCTGCTGCGAATTGCGGGGGGGGGGGGGTACCGCGAATCGCGGGAGGGGGGTCGCAGGGGGGGTGCCGCCAATCGTGCAAGGGGGGGTCGCGGGGGGGTTCTTTTTGCCGCGAATCGCGGGAGGGAGGTCGCGGGGGGGTGTTTTTTCCGCGAATCGGTGGGGGGGTCACGGGGGAGGGTTTGCCGCGATTCGCGGGAGGGGGGGGTCACGGGGTGGTGGTTATGCCGCGAATTGCGGGAGGGGTCGTGGGGGGGTTCTTTTTGCAGCGAATCGCGGGAGGGGGGGTCGCGGGGGTGTTTTTGCTGAGAATCGCGGTAGGGGGGGTCACGGGGGAGCGGGTGTTTTTGCCGCGAATCGCGGGAGGGGGGGGGGGCGCGCGGGGGGGGGGAGGGGAGGTTTTGCCGCAAATCGCGGGAGGGGGCGCTCATCTGGTGGCTTTGGAGTAGCAGTGCTGGGCAACATGGGAAGGCAGTGGGTGTCTGGCAATGACCCTCTCCAGGAGGGACACAATGCTCTGTTTCTAGACTTCCCCTTAATGTATGATTGCCATCACCTGTTTTAAACAGGTTAATTTCTCAGAAAGGTGTTCAGCACAGATGAAGGCAATCACACATTAAGAGGAAAGTCCAGGAACAGAGCGTTATAGACACAGACACCCACTTTGAGTGACAGATGTAGCCAAATATATAGGAGATGTATACACACACTCAAATATATAAAATTCATATTTGCATTCCTCTCAAGTATTAGGTGAACGTCTTCATTTCAGATTTATTTTTTTTTTTTTTATTTTCTTGCTAGAGCACCAGAGGTGTCCTGTCTCTTTCTTGATTTTTTTTTTTTTCCGCCAGGTTGAGGAGAAAATTGGGCATTTAGCAGTGAAAAACTGTTTATCACTCATATAATTATTCTGACAGGGCTGATCCTGAGGGGTGTTACGCTGACAGGCCTTTCGGGCAGGTTTTCAGAGTAAGAAATGTGTAAATATGGTGTCCTGACAGAAGCCTGTGACAGGAAGCAGGAGCGGAGTATAAATCTGGCCAGCGTTTTACTGCTTGCTGTTTATTTTGAGCCTTCAAATTGGTTTAGAGCTCATTTTAATGGCAAGGTCAGTGATTTAACTAAAATAAGCAACCCCTGCCTGTGTAAATACCCTGAAAAATTGCTCGTAATTATTTCTTCCAAATTATTACTTGTTTTCCGTCACCTAGTCCTGTCGAGTATTTTATTTATTTATGTCTCTATTGTATTGTCAAAAGTTCTTTCATTTCGTGAAGCATGTATGGGAAAGTGCGTAGGGTTTTGGTCTTGTTTGGTCATCTGGAAAGGCTGTAGCGCGATAATCACTGTAATCTACGGGTGGCTTCTTTATGCAGGAGTGTGGCTGATAAGTGACGGTGCTGTGTGTCCGTTAATGTGCTCAGTGGATCACCTCCACAGTGGAACCGCAAATTATGAAGGCCGATAATCGATTGCCATAAATGTACTATATGGGGGAGGGTTATCAAAGCTTGGAGCGAGATAGAATACCAGCCAATCCGCTCAGAACTGTTATTTTTCAACCGCAGCCTGTAAAATAACAGAAGCTGATTGGTTGATACTTTGGGGGGTATTCAATCCCCGCCGCTATTTCCGATGGATAAAATAGCGGTGGCCGCCTATTCAATGCTGTCTTTCCAGACAGCACTAAACAGGCATCTCGTCAAAACAACCCCGACTTTAAAAGCAGTTGGGCTTGTTTTGCAGAGAACGGCTGTGGCTTGTCGAGCTCGTGGCCAGATCTCGATGAGCCACAGCCATTTCTCGTGGCCACACCCCCTTTTCGGCACTTGACAGGCGGGACATTGAATCCCGCCTACCGAGATGCAGTCAAGCGGGCTGAGAACGTGACCGGGGCAAGGCTGTTGGGCAGGCCCGTCGTTGTGACCCGGGATTGAATAGCCCCCTATATCTCTCGCCAAGCTTTTATAAATCTCCCTCTTTAACATAACTCTATGTTTTTAGCAAACAGACCATCGTCTGATCAGTATTTTTACAAGCTTTTAAGCAATGGACGCAATCTGTTGAAGGCATAACTGGGCGATCCGCCATGGCCAAATATAAAACCGCCTGGAAGTAAACGAAAAGGAAATGACTATTAAATTTATGTTTCTCTTATTTAATTTTTAGTAGGATCTTTCCTAATATTTATTTGGAACATAAAGATGAACAGATAACATTTTGTTCTCATGAAGTTAATTGGTTGTTGCTGTTGAATGATTCATTATTCAGATAATACCGGTGTTGATTGGTTTATGGATTGCAAACTTGTTCGAAAAAACGTCTTCTCTGCATAATTCTTCTATATGCTTCTTTTATTTATTTATCTGTGAGAATTTATATATGGTCCGTACTTAAGCTGGGGTACACAGCGGCCGATATATACTGTCCGTTCAATTTAACTGCCGATATATCACAAGCCCATTGACTGTTTGTATCCCCGACTTGTCTGTGAATGATGTTGTTCAGACCTGTCTATCGGTTGTGCTGCACAACTGATGTGATAATATATCTTCAGATATATTGGAGTTTCTGTCTGTGTGTTTAGGCAAGCCGCTGACCACCCGCACACTGGCTGCAGGTGGGGCCGACATCACACCTGGGCAGACAATTTTAAGTGCTTTCCCAGCTGAGTGTCCTGACCGACACATTAGGGAGGCGGATCGGTTAGTGTGTATACTTACCTGGTTTGCCCGTGGGGTCAGCGCTAGGGGGGGGGGGGGGGGGTCCACAAACATTTCCAGTTCTGATCGAGGTGGGTTGTCCATTTCTTAAAAAAAAAAAATACATAATTTTGTTTTCTTTTTCATCTTTCAGATTACCTGACCGGAGACCTGTCCCCTCTTGATGAGCTTATGTTTGGGATTGGAGACACCATAGAGTTGTCTTGTAGCGTGGATAGCCCTCCTATGCAAATGTTATGGTTGAAAGATGGGATTGCGGTTACAGCCAATAACCGGACGCACACGAGACAGAACTTGCTGAAGATCACAAACGTGTCATATGACGACTCTGGGATTTATAGTTGTACGTTGTGGCATACTACTGAGATTCTCCGGAACTTCACCATTAGAGTAGCAGGTAAGTTGCTGACCTTTTGATACTGATAAAGCTTTATTGAGATACAACTTTAAATTTACGGAAACCAATAAACTGAGAGATGTAATTTATCAAGTACGTTCTATAAAATATAGGTAGACGCTAACCAGCCTCTCCACTGCTTCACAGGATCAGACAATTAGCACATTAAAAGTCCTCATGTTCCTAAGACAAGCCAAACAGCGTTTCGGTCTATGCGTTGTGATGTTTAAGTGCTTTACAGAACCCGCCGTCTTGGTTCTCAATCACAGTAAGTGCAGAGTCCATTTGTTAAGCTAACAGTTCCAGATGAATGATTCCACCACCGGGCCGCTTCTCGTCATATTCCTGCCCAAAATTTAAAGCGGCAGTGCTATTAAAAGCCAATAACTGTTCTTTTTTGCTTTCAATATAATCGCCATTTCAAATTTCAGTTGTAAACATTCAGAGAAACGTCCGCTTGCAAAAGCCACTGCTTTTGTAAACTCATCCTAACAATTTGGGTTAAAACGGAGGTGTAAAAGATTCCCCCAAAATCCCTTTTGCGTAAGATTAAATTACTTGTTTCAACAACTTTAAAATCAAAAACGATCAATGGACTGATGCATAGGTACTGACGTCTTATCAACATGTTCATTAACGATTGTTTTAGGTTGCTTTTGTTACTTGTGAAACAGAGGCGGTTCCTATGGGGAAAACCTTTTTTTTAATGATTGTGATACCGTCTATAATTTTGTTTTAGTTATTTAGTATCCCTATCTTTTTTTAAAGCCCCTTACAGCTGAGTGTGAGGAACTGCTTAATGTTCAGTATGCCAGTCTAAGTTGTTGCATTTCTGAGCCACAAGAAAATTCCAAACGCCGGGGTGCTTTGACGGAGCTGGTTATCAACCCGTAATTACAAAATAATTAGCAGCATGCAATTAATTATTGCCAGCTGGGTTAGCAGTAAATCAGCAGCCATCCTTGCTTTGTGTGAAGCCGTTCAGCAGTCTGACTGGAATTTTAACATCTAGCCTGGGAGATGGGCAGCGGAGGCCTTTGGTCCTGTAAACCAGCAGCCATCCTGGTGGGGACCGTGTGTCAGACCTCAAAGGGAGTCCTCTGTCTCTCTCTGGTCAGGATTAAACAGAAATGAAAGAGAGATCTTGAACAGCGTCATTCTTCCTGACACCTTGTTATACATCTGCTTTTAATCACGTATTATTTGAAATTCCGGCAGATATTTGGAGGTCACATCAATTAAATCGTCAAAGCAAAATTTGGACCTTCCAGAGGTCCCCCTCCCCAAGCCCACCATCTACTTTTCGCTATTAAAATAGTAACAGGAGAAGAGTTTGAGGAACTTCTGAGATCCTAAAATGTTTGTGTCTATAAAATGGCATTAAAATGCTTTAAGGATCAAGGGGGCAAGTTGGGGGTCTGAAATTGGGCAGCTGGTGGTTCTCTGGATTGAAAACAGCTGTGCGTCCAGGGAGGTGGTAAAGTGATCAAATGTTTTGATAGTGGGAAGAGTAATAATCTAGACGTTTTTAAAGGATCAAATCTCCATTCTCTTCCCCATGCCCCGGTATCATGCTGAAACACAAAGGCTGACTCTAGAAATGTTTGTTTTTTTGAATCTTCAATCTTAGAAGTTTACTTTTTTTATTAGATTTTTTTTTTAAGTCTAGGAATCGTTACCAGGAATTTCCATACAAAACCAAATAAAACCTTTAACTACAAGTTTATTTACTTAGCACGTGTTTTGTCTAACTCTGCACTTATTAACTGGAAAGAAATGAAGGGACTATGTACTAGGCCTTGAAGTGAGTTTAAGTGGACGAAGATAAAGTACCAATCAGCTCCCAACTGTCAGTTTTCAAACACAAACTTTAACGTGACTTTTAGGTACTGATTGGATGATATTTGATATTCCTGTACTGGTCTCTCTTTAGGTCTCTCTTTATTAGATTACTGCTGAGAACTGGCCCAACAGGTTTGAGGGCCACTGAGAAAATTGCAGGGGAGATTTATGAAAGTTTGGAGAGATTGATGGGGGGAGGGGCTTAAATTACAGGGGCATGGCCTCACATCATGCCCCATCTCTTTATGCCAAGCAGAGTGTTGGAAGGTGGAGCTGCAGGGGCAACCCCTGTTCTGTGTGTGGCTGGAACGGCCCATCAGGCCATCGTCCCTTCTTCTGACATTTGTCAGATAGCCTGTCCAGCCCTGCCCCTGCCTAATTCCCAGAGGGGCCCATTTTAGGTCTTAATCAGGCTCTGGGTCAGCCTGTAACTGATGCTGATAATAATTTGAGCATATTGCACTACTGGCCCCAAACTACAGTGTATGTGTCCTGAAAATGATAACATTACTGTTTCATCTTAGTCTGTTTGTGGCCCAGAGCCCATTTTCAAATATCTACAAATGATGCTTGATTCAGCGCTCCATTGCTTTTGTCTGGGCTTATTCTTTCATAGTTATTGCCATGTCTTATTGCACCCAGATCTCAATCCAAGTAAAGGGGGAACGTGAGGCACACAAGGTTCCATGTCATTTGCCTAATGTTACACTTACATAGTGAAAGGCGGGTGGTGCTACCTCTTTTTCGATAATAAATGGCTCATAGAAGAAATATTGTTGTACATTGTTGTATTGTAATGTGTCTTTGATGAAAAGGAAAGCTGATCTATGCTGACGGGCCCACTTTAATAAAATGAATGATTCAGGCTACCTTAATATGTAATATTTTTGGATTAAAATTGTTTATCTTTAGGACAGGCAACCGTTGTCCTCAGATAGGCTGACAGATGAGCCAAGCAGCTTTTTAGGGATGTATGTTACACACAGAGGGCCAGATGTATCAAGCTTCAAAAAGTGATGAAATGGAGAGTGATATAACAGCCAGCCAATCAGCTCCTACCAGCCATGTTACAGGCTGGGTTTGTAAAATGACAGGTAGGAGCTGGTTGTTTATCACCATCACTTTTTGAAGCTTGATTCATTATTTGACGAAGGGTTCCTTTAACTGATTTATGTAACACGTTTTATTGAATTGATTCTACTTGAATTGTTCCGTTGGGCGCCATCTAGTGGCTGCCGGCACCCAAAACACTTGAATTCCCTGTGTTAAAGGTGAGGTTCAGCATTAGCCTTTTATTATATCAGATATTTTTGTCTTCCTATAACCTATTGTGTTTGTTCACTATGGATAATAGTAGATGATTGTTTTGTATTACATTAAATGTGTGGGGATGACGGATGTAAAAAAAAGGGCTCGATTTTAAAATGCAATGTACTTTTTCTAAGTTTGGTAGATTCCACGTGAACAATTAATTTGCAGGCAGTCTTCCAGGTGATTAGTAATGCTCCTTCCTCTTTCCTTCCTCCTACAGAAATGCCTTCATCCGGTGATGACGAGGATGACGACGACGAAGTCGAGGAGAGAGGTACATTTCGTTTTACATTGAAAATTCCTCCATAGAGTTTTTATAGTGGCCATTGAGATATAGGGGGAGGTTTATCAAAGCATGGATAAAGATAAAATGCTTTCATACATAGCACTGGGCTAATGGAGTCCCACAAGAAGACCTGTGAGTAAGGGGCTCTAGTGCTGTCGCTGGATATAGTTAAACCAGTCCTACACTCGCATCTTACTGTACGCGGCTTTAGATATTAATATTCCTTGTGTAGCGCTGCAGGCTCCAGTCCATGTACAATATCATCTGTGTGTAGTTTTTCTGACGAGAAATAGCTGGTGGGTTAGTAGCTGAAAACGACATTGTGGCTTTTTATTAAATGTTTCCTTGTTAAAGTTGGAAAGGTATACAATCAGTTGTGTTTTTTTTTTTTTAAAGTGACGATGGTATATAGTTTCATCTATATTTATACAATGCTTATGATTGCCAGAACAGAAACACTGGATACCTCCCAACTGTTCCACTAGACGCAGGAACGTCCCGATTTTTGGGGACATTCCCCCGTCCCTCCCGCGGCTGGCAGTGTCCCATTGCAAGGGGGGGCAGTTGGGAGACTCCTCCACCCCCCCCCCCTTCTTCAGTTGAAAAAGTTGGGAGGTATGACATTGCACTGTCCCCTAGGCCCATTGAAAGCAGCCATTTAATTGGTGGACCAATGTTCCTGAGCATTCAACTGATCACTTCATTAGGAATTAGCTCCATAATCCAGGCACGGGGAAAGTCTACTGTCAGCTGTCTATACACCATGTTCCTACTCGTTTCATCATTACCGGGGTAATCCCAGGCCTTTCCTCATACAGGATAGGGCACTAATTCCTAGAGAATGCAATTACACCTTTGTACTTTCTGCTGACACGAGCTAGATGTGTCCTGAAATTGCCATTCTGCATTACAAAGCACGACCTGCCACCATTGGCTTACCTCCTCCTGAGACGTAAGCCTGCCAACCACAGCCGGACCCACTGAAAAAGTTTGGATTATAAGGGCTACAAGTATGCGGTGGGGAACGCACTGTTCCCCAACTGAAGCCATCTTCACAAACATTGGTATATTCCTGATTTCCTGTCTGCTCTTCCCCTTTCATCGACAAGTTCCTGGAGACTCTCCGGCCAACCACAAGTTTCTGGTGTTATTTTTGCTTTGAGTTGGGGTCAGGTTGCTTGTTTCAATGTTGGTCAAACATTGCTCGGCCAAAGATATGATGCAGATTTCATGTAGTCACTATGGTTGTACCAGGATTTTACCAAGAACATTTTTAAATAAATAAAACAGCAATGAAGTGTCCCGCTGAGCAGTTATGGGTCCATTCTGTTAAAGGCTCCATTACCTATTTGCAAAGGTTTTTAATTGACTGACAGGGGAACTGTTCTGGTCTCATCAGTCTGGGGGTTGCTGGGGTTTTATTGCTCCCATGTCTTCGGGGAATGGGGGGCTTATCTGGTTGTAGCCCTCTGAAGTGGGGGAGGCGCATCTAATCCCATCCTTTGGGGAATTTTATTTAGTTTATTGATTTATTAGCAGGTTCTTATATAGCGCACACACATTCATATCAGTCCCTGCCCCAGTGGAGTTTACAATCTATATTCCCTGCCACATGTACACATGCACACGCAGACATTCTAGTGTTATTGCTAGGGATATTTTTGGATTGTGGGAGGAAACCGGAGTACAGTTCCTGATGGAAACCCACATAAGTACGGGGAGACTATACAAACTGCGCACAGTTAGGGCCACGGTGGGAACAGAACCCATGACCTCAGCTCTGTGAGGCACTAATGCTAACCATTACACCATCCGTACTGCCCACAGTACGAATGGCGTCTCAACTGTTCACATCCTGTTGGGGAGATGGGGGGTCACCACCAGTCACATCCTGCTGGGCGGGATGAGTGGCTTCACTGGTTATGTCACGTCTCTGTTGAGGGGATGGAAACTTCACTGATCATGTCCCCGTGAGGGGATGGAAACCTCATTGGCCACGTTTCCATGGGGGGGATGGAGAGCTTCCCTGGACCTATCCCTCTGAGGGGCTTCTTGGCCTGTCCCCCTCATGCCAGGAGCTCAGACACGCACTGTTCCAGGAGAGGACTACAACTGAACGACAGTGATCAGTGTGTGGACATCTTTCTTGGGGGGGGGGGGGACACGACTCTTTGACTGATGTTCTTTTGTTGGATGACGACCTAGTTTTGAAATTCCATTGTGCAGAAAAGTGACCGGCTTGATGCAGGACTTGAGCCTCAAATATCATGACGCACTGATGCATGCCTGCTACACTTAAACACACAACAGCCTCACAGTTGCCTTTTTATATGATTCGAAGAGCTTCTTGCTCAGCCTACATCATTTTCCTATTAAAACGACATGAGGCAACGTAGCCTTGTAGTAGCTGCTTGTGTTCCAGCAATGTCTCTTAAGAGCCGAGGGGGCCAGTAATTGTGGCTTGGATGGTGCCAGTCTTTGCCATCAGCGATGGCGTGTGGTTTTTGGAGAACCCTTCATTTGCTAAGATCCTCCTGATCTGACACAATTTCGCCTTTTTCTCCAGCAGCGACCAAAGGAATTCCGTGGGCAGCCTCTCACACTGGCTGCCCTTGTTTTACTTGGTGGGTTTTCTGACAGATTTTCACCTGATATATAAAGCAGGCACTCTCGGAGTAAGGTGAAACATTGTTACTGGTCAGCATATTCCCCAAACCAACACCCCCCCCCCCCCCCCTTCGCTCCCCGATGTTGGAAAGATTTAAAAATAATTGTATTTTTGGAACATTTTGTCCTGTACGATATCGGCCGGGGGCTGATCAGCTTCTTTCATTTTCCAAACATAGCATGTAACATGGCAGTTAGAAGCTGACTGGCTGCTAGTACTTTATCTCCAGCCACTTTATGTCTCCCCAAGGCTTAGTACACACGCCCCTGTGTTTGAAAAATAACCGGAGCTGGTGGCTACTTTATCTCTCTCAAAGCTTATATAAATCTCCCCAAGTTTTAACTAATTTTATCAAGACTATAGCTTCATGCTTTGTTTGGTTTTTAAGTCGTAGATGTATGAAGCAGCGATAAGGTAGGAGAAGTGGCCCATGGCAACCAATCAGCTGCTCTGTATAATTTTCTATTATGCAAATTATAGATGTTACTTCAGTGCTGATTGGTTACCATGGGCCACGTCTCCTCTGGCTCCTCCCTTATAACTGCTTCATACATCTCCCTAAGAGCCGGCTGTAAATGAATTTCTAGTAATGCTGCAATACTGTGAGGTAAAACATTATGTATGTGTTTATTTACTGGATTCTTAGCTTCAGTTGTCTCTTAATGGAATTTTGTGTCTTGAGGCGAAATATAAATATAAGTTTCTCTCCTTTTTTTTTTTTTTTGTCAATACTACTCCCCCGCAGCGTTAGGACAATGATCGTTAGTGAGCGTACCCATATTTTATGTCAACGCTGGCGTAGCTGGCAGCATTTGCTACATATTACTGTATATTTCTTATAGCGCACACACCGCCTTGTACACGTTGCCAGGTTAAACACAAACACGCAGTATTTTACACATATTGTTTGCAATAGCCGATGGGAAAAAAACATAAATCTGATGCCGGTGATGAGATGAACAGTCCATAAAGTATACTTCACTGTAGGTATTAATCAAGAGTACAAAGAAAAAAAAATGTTTACTTTAGCTTTTGGCTGCGTTGAATTGAAGGTGTTGCCCTTGGCTACCAATCGGATTCCTCCTGTCATTGTTGTAGTGCAATTTAGAAAATGAAAGCAAATGTCTCATTGGCTACATTTTCTGCACCATTATCTGTGGGACAGTTTTATAAAATAAAAAACTTTATGTATAATGTGGCAATAATGGTCACACTCTATATTGGGTGGGAGAGAGGGGGCCCTGTTAACATCCTATCCTGCATAGATTCCTTTATAGGGCAGTCAATTTGGAATGACGTCAGTGTATTCATAGGATCTTAAAGTTTGGTTTGTTCTGCGTGACGGGAAAGGGACGTTCTGCTTGTACAGTTGCAAACTCTGCCAAATTTGGTTTCGGCCAAATGCACTGAACATTCAATTAAGGTGCAGTCGGAATATGTACTGGAAGATGTCCTGCACTTGTCTTACCACTTTCTACCAATAAATCTTTCCCTTTTATGGTTCTGTCACAACTTCTTTATGATTAGTTGCTATAGGTTACTACTCGCATAACATTACCAGAGGCAGCTTCTAATTCCATACTGTCTAAGCCGAGTACTGTGATCTCTAGATTAAGGACTTTTAGCAGTATCTAGAATCTGACGTAATTCATCTGGGAGCCATGCGGCTACGACTCTGGAACTCTCTTCCTTGCACAGTTCGAGAGGCCCCCACTCTAGAATCTTTCTAAAACAGACTCTAGACTTTCCTGTTTATTCAAGCATTTCTGCAATTCCCATAAGTATCGTTTATGAAAAGCTTTTTTGTACTTTATTGTTCCTCTATTGTATTACATTCATTCTATCTGTTAAGCACATTGAGAAAAAGCTCTATATAAATATTATTATTATTATTATTCGAGAATAACCCCCATAAACGGTGATAAAATGCTGTTATGTTGAAATTTTCACCAAATGTGGGAGGATATGCACCATACAAAGAGTAAAATGCATAGATCTGCCAGTCCCTGGATTATACCACTTTTACACCAGAATACCGGGTAGGACCCGGGAAATCGAACACGGGAAATTGCCAGGGCATGCCCTGCCTCAGACCCCATTTACACTGCAATTCAATCCGGGTTATTCCCGGGTAAGGCCCTTTCACACTGAAAACGGATCAGCCCTGTCTTTCCTTGCTGGTGTCATTAAAAATGGACCTTTGGGCTGTTTGAGATGAGGTCACAAGAAAGGGAAAAGGGAGGGGGTGGGTTCTGCTCCCAGCATTGCAGCAAAGATGGCAGACGGAGTAGCTGTGTTGCAGTTGCAGACATAATGGTGCAGATCAGGTTTGGGGTCAGCCAAAGTGGAACACACTGCGTGACAGCCAGTGTGTGCTGCACCAGATGAGGCTGTAAACACAGTGCGTGGTAACGCTGCTGCTGCGCTGCTACATGCGCACTGTGCGGGTCTCCAGCAGATGACATCATCTGCCAGAGCCGCAGAAGCACCAATCAGCTCTTCGCGCCCCTCTACCCACCAAATAACCCGGATAATGACCATTTACACCACCCTGAGCCCCGGATAAGCCCTGTGTCCGACCCTGAACATTTGCCAGGTCAGATTCCCGGGGAACAGTACCCGTGTTATTTTTTTTTCAGCCCATTTACACCATGCCCTGCCCCGGACTGGAGCGGCAATATCCCGGGTCCAACCTCTGGTGTAAAAGGGGTATTAGATGTGTAGGTGAATAGATGGCACGGCGGGTATTTGTACCTAGCGATGGGTAGAACACGGTGTGTCTGTTATGCAGCCTGCTACTGTGAGACTCAGCTCTTTCCAGACAAAAGTAAAAAAAAAAAAAATATGAAAGTCTAAATTTGTGAAGCAATTTTCCATTACAAAAAGGCCTGTAGGTCAGTAGTTCCAGTGATTGATAACATGTATTTAGTGTCAGACGTGGAGGAAAATCAAACCTCATCTCTTCCAGCAAAGTGTGAATAATATGTTTTTCTTCTGTAATATGGAACCTTCCCTTAAAGGGATATACTGCTGAGGTACAAATTGAAAAAAAATCATTGTATGATTTACAGCTAATAGAGCATTGGAGCATTGGTTCAGACCTATTTTAATGCTCTTTTCACATCTTAGTGAAGAAAAGTCCCTTTAAAACGAGGACAGATAAGAGTCACCGGTGCCGGTCCCGTGATGCACGGTTTGTGAACGGATCACTGTGTGTTTTCGGGAAGTAAAATGAGTCACTATTGAGAATGTCTTTTTAGGTGTCTTTTGTCTAGGTTACTGTTGGGATATATCCCTAAAATAATAAATAATTAGACTTTTAAGGGTACGGTGTCTCTCCTCCCCCCTCAGACTCTGGACTCCTCCTGTTTGTGTTGGAGGGAAACCTCGTGATAATTGGTTGGATCATGTAACGCCTCACAGCGCTGATGGCTCATGGGTTATTATAAATATAATGCAAATACACCTGGGTCATTATGCAGAATTAAAAATATATATATTTTGCATTAAAATAATTCTTTAAATAAAAAATAAAGCCTATTCTATTTTATTACCGGCTCCTTTCATTTTGTTTTTTTCTACCACTATTTCGTGGTGCACCAACTCCTGCCCTGCTCATTGGTGCAGAGCTGCCCCGTCCACCACCCATGTACCCAACATTAATACTCCTTTGCCCATGTTCGGAATGCCACCATGTTAAGGATTTTGCAAGTTTGGCGCCAAGAATAAAAATGAAGTATTATCCATAACACCCACAAATGGAATAGCAGCATCAGTTATACATGGACGGTGTGGAGTCGTTCTGTTGACGTTTACAAAGTGAACATTATTATGTTAGTGTTTAAGGTTGGGGCCTAAATTCTGTAAAAATGCGGTCGACATAATTTGTCGGCATAATGACCATGTCAATAATCTGAATGATGACATTTTATACCGCACCCTCTGTAAAACTTTGTTTTTTATTAAAAAAAAAAAAAAAAAGGATATTTTGTTTTATGCAAACCCCCATATACTTGAGACCTTCCCCCAAAAGGCATCTTTTATCTGTGTAGTTTGATGGCTGATCGCCGGGCTTAGTTTAATGTCTGTGTAGTTGGATGGCTGATCGCCTCCGCAGGCCTTGCCTGAACCACGCACTTCTGAATTCTGTGGAACTGCACCTGCGCTCAGCGTTCACAGGTGAGCGCATTCACAGGGGGATTCTAGCCAACCAAAGCTGAGAAGCTATAATGGATTCTGATTTCATCTGCCAATTCCTCTTGGGCTTGATGTACAATTACACTGTGCTTTCCAAAGGTATTTGGCAAGGAGCCGCTACTACCTCCAAAACTGCAAACAAACACATTTCTCCAGGGACTTGAGATTTCCCTGAAGCTTTGATCCCCGTTTGGAAACGGAATGAAATGTGCACCGTAACTTGTTTTAAAAACTTAGAACTCATATTCTATAAATAAAGATGGCTGCAGAGTTGGGGGTATGAGAGTGAGGCCCATTCAAAAGCCTTAAGTCTCTGGGGCTCTGTTGAACGGCACCCCGGGCTGGGTGATCCAGGGGAGCAGCCTGCTTATTTTGTTTGTATTGCCGTAGATCATGCACTCTTGTCCAGCGGCAGAGGATAATCCCAAATCTGCTCCCAGCGCTGTCCTCCTGTTTGCTGGTCTTTAGCGATGAAGCTGAGGAACTCGTCCTGTGTGATACACAAGCACAAAGAAAACCATTACTGTCATTCTGCAGAACTGCGTTTGCTTCACGTGGACACATTTGGCAGAGTTTCCTGGCATTGACAGACAATTACTTTCTAAATTGTAGCAACGAAATAGTAAAAGTTAGCAAGGGTTCAGCAGGGACCCGCTTTTGGCCTGTCGCTGCCTGTCTGGATCTCTGGAGGAAAATAAATCATTCTGCCAAAGCATCTGCTTATTACCATTGGCATTATAAGGGATTTTTATTTGTGTTGTTCGTTTTTTTTTTTTTTTTTTCTTATACTAGATGCAACCTTTAAGGTGGCCAAGAAACTGCTGATCAGCTCGACTGTTGCTGTTGTTTAATTGTTGTAAATTGACCAGCTTTATTTATATGGGGGGGTTACTATTTTATTTATATTTTTTTAGCTTTCTTATTACGGAGTTTCTTGATCGATAGAAGGTTTTAATCAACCTTGTGTGTTTTTCATGCTTTTTGACTCCTTCTAGAGCTAGAAGGTTGTATGTGTCCATTGATTTCTGCACAGTTGGAAAGGAGGGGGGGGGGGGTCGTATATCTGTGCAGTAGACTGTATCGCTTCTTAACCCTTTTTAGTGCCAACGTTGCGGTGAGAGAATTTACTAAAAAAATGCCAGCGCTGCTCACAGCGACTGTTCTTTTAGTATAAACAAATACAGCCGAGTCAATGAATTGAAGTTTATTTAAATATTGCACCCCAAAAAAGAGCAGGCGCTGGCATTTTTTTTTTTTTTTACGGATTTTTTTTTAACGGATGTTTGGAGGATCTCTCACAGCCACCTTGGCACTCAAAGGGTTAATAATTTCCCATCCTTTAGCCTTGTTCCCTTAGCCCATTGCTACAGATAATTCATCTGACAGCAAGACCCCGGCAGATATTGTGGACGCACAATGAGATGTTTCAATGTATATGGACTCGATGGGGTAAAGTTACTAAGATGGGAGTTATATTGAAGATTGGATGTTGCCCATAGGAACCAATAAGATTCCATCTATTATCTCCTAGAACAGGGCTGGGCAACACCGGCCCTCCAGATGTTAGTGAACTACACATCCCAGCATGCCTTGCATCAGTTTCAGCATGGCCACATAGCAAAACTAATGCAAAGCATCCTGGGACGTGTAGTTCACTAACATCTGGAGGGCCGGTGTTGCCCAGCCCTGTCCTAGAAGGTGCGAAATAAAGTAGAAACTGATTGGATGCTATTTCATGACCGTTGGGTGTGACAGTGTTATATATAGAATGTCTGGTTATGTGGTACACTGGTCTATTTTAGCCTGAGAAGGGCAACGGGTTGTGCTGACAGAATCCCAGGCATCTCCGTTTTGTATATAAAATATGTGTGATTTCAGTTAGGAGCCAAAACATGATGTCATTGTCCTGCCTTTATATAGTAACACCAGTAATATTTCATGTGCTTTGATGTTGGTCGTGGACCAGGTCATCCGGACTTCTATTTGTCCCTACTTTCTCATCGCCTAAAACCCATCATCGATTTGAAATGATTGTGAGCTCGATCTATCAAATCTTGGAGAGAGAGAGAGAGAAAATAGCAACCCATCTGCTCCTAACTGCCATGTTGCAGGCTGTGTTTGAAAAATGACAGACGTGAGCTGATTGGTTGGTACTGTTGACGTATATAGCAGTGAGCGGACCAGTGGGGCAGTTGTCTGTAGCAACCAAATCTGCATCCAGCTATTGTTTTATAGAATGCACTCGATAATTGCTCACTCAAAGCTGGTTGCTATGGACAACAGCTCCACCGGCCCACTTTGCACTTTTCGCTGCTTTGTTTCATCAACTTCTTTCTCTCCCAAGCTTTGATAAATCTCCCCCTGTCTGTGCTGTCTATGTCCATAGTGCTGCGTTGTCCTGGCAGTGTCGGCCACAGTTAGTTCTCCTGACCTTAAGGTTGTCATCCTGGGTAATAATTACAGCGTTAGTCACAATGGCACAATCATTTTGTGTGTTCGTGTATTCTGGCGGGGGAGTCTGTGATTGACTTGGCTGCTGGCGGATGCCCTTTGGTAGGTTCTTGTTGTCTGAATCTGGTATCACTGAACATTCTCGGTATGTGTGTCAGGAAATCAATTCTCATATCCCCTGACTTCCTCGTCCGAGGTGGAGGTGCTGAAATTGCAGCGTGCGAAAAGACGGTTTTCCTGCTTCGGCCTCATTACCCCTTGCCTCCCTCCTCCACCCCATCTTTCCCCCACAAAGTTTGGTGTATGTTAACTAGAAGTGAATCTAGTCTATTAATACAGTGCGCTGTTTTAATGTCGTTTTAGAAGTCTTTTACAGCTCTGTAGTAGCTCCACGTAGTACATCTGTCCTCTTCTTCTTCACTGAATTTAGGGTCCGATTCAGTCCTGCACGCTAGGCTGCAGATACGCACGCCCATCCCGCCGAATCCCCGCACTACGCTGCCAGCGGATGTGTACACTTACACAACAGCTTGCATGAGCTCGCCCAGAGGAAAAAAATCATTCGATGTTATGCTAGCCGTTCTGTGAACTGGGGGCGGGCACAGATGCCACATGACATCATCCCCCCGCCCTGAGCAGGGAGGGTCAGGCCTGTCTTCTTCAAAGATCACAGCATACAGCAGTTCCCAAGGGGTTATGAAGAACATAACACAAGTGTCCACTGATTGTATAAAGATTGCCTTTGATAAAGGTTTTGTCATAGGTGATGGCTGGGCAGCACGGTTGGTGTAATGGTTAGCATTGCTACCTCACATCACTCGGTTCTTGGCTTTGATTCCAGCCAAGGCCCTAACATGGAGTAGACTATAGACAGGGCAAGGAATAACATGAGGGGAATGGACGAATATTCTCTGTAAAGTTGTGCAGGGTATTTAGGGTATCCCGACCGCCTTGTGGTTACACAACAGCTGGAGGGTCACAGGTTGGCTAGACTGGATCTAGAACAATGTTCTAGACTAGTCTCCCATTGTGTGTGTGTGTGTGTGTGTGTGTGTGTGTGAGTGACCTGGTAGTGGAGAGCAGTAAGCTGGATTCTCCTGTACCCTGCTCACTGTATGCTTGGATGTACATTGGATGATGGTACCTTTAGGTTTAAGTCAATAATACACATTGTTCTTGCGAAACTCTAATATTTAACATCTTGCTTGCTATCGATCTAAAAATTTCGCTGCCCTATGCCAATATTGTCCTTTGGCGTTGGCTTGTGTCCATGCTGCGTGGTAAATAAAGAGAGATAAGAACAGTGGGTAATGTTAGAGGTGTGTTGCAATCTGTGTGTATGCATACAGTGGGGCAGATTACACCGAAATGTAAATGTTGATAGAATTTGCATACAGGCGCTCGTATTTCACCTACTGTCAGTCGCTTTGTGACGTTTGCCTTGTATTCCTGGGCCTGTAGTTTTTTTTTTTTTTTTCGAAAATGAGGTCATGTGCCATAGAGTATACAGTGGCTCTTAAAGCTAAACAGTTGTAAAACTACACGTCCCAGCATGCCCCACCAGTCACAGCCTAGCAGCGGATTTTGCACCTCTGCTTCCATAACAGCTGAAGAGTCCTAGTTTACCAATGGCAGCTATACAGTGTATGAAACCGTGGTCAGTAATAGCATTATTTGAAATTCTATGACCAAATTCATTATTCCTCCGTTTCAATGTATTTGTGTACGATTTTGACTGTATGGTACCACCTGCCTCAGTAACGCACTCAGCCGGCCTCTGATGCCTTGGAAAAAAACTTGGAAACCCCCATGTCCCACACTTGCTCCCATATAACACTTGCCACTCAGACCCCCACTAGAAAGCTATATTTAAGGGAATTGTGGCACAGTACGACCTTATTGCGCATGATGGACTTAGCAGCCTTTGCGCAGCAGCAAATTGTCCTTTGGAATGTTATGTAAATGTCGGCAGTTGATGATATCATAATGCAGATACAGGGGTAGTTTTTATCAAAGCTTGGACAGAGAGAAATTACCAATCCTCATCATTTTACTGGCTGTGTTTGAAAGATGACAGATTCTGATTGGTTGGGGGTCTATGCTCTAGACCTTTCAGAATAAAGTGGGCGGAGATAAAGTAGCAGTCAATCAGCTCCTAGCTGCCTTGTCATTGGCTGTGTTTGAAAAAAATAACAGAAGGTGGTTGGCTGATGCTTTATACATCTACATTATCTATTTCAAATGCTTAAAAATATGTTGTGTAAAAAAAAAAAAAAAAAATGGTTAATACATAGACCCCCCCCTAAGTCTACCAACCAGCCGTCTCCTGTCATGTGACATGGCAAATAGGAGCTGATAGGTGGATGCTTTATTTCTGTCTACTGTATGTAGACCCATGTTATCTCTTGCCAAGCGTTGATAAATATCCTCCATAGGGTGTTAATAGGCTCAGTCTTATGAAACAGCAAGATCTACTTAAAATTTTTAGCATTAAACCGTTTATAATGCTGATCAAGCATTGTAACAGGTAGCTGTTATAGATATACTATCTATGTCATTGTATTGTAGCCCGTTCGTAATGATGGAACCCATAAGGTAACCACCATGGGTGTTTCTTCCAATGCCACATCCCAACATACCAGAACAGCTCTTTCTTGCAATTTGTAAGTATGTCCATTTATCTTCATCTAGAACCCCCATACTGGACGCAGCCAGAGAAAATGGAGAAGAGGCTCCAAGCAGTTCCAGCCGCTAGCACTGTCCGGTTCCGCTGCCCTGCTGCTGGCAAGCCCCAGCCCACCATCTACTGGCTGAAGAACGGAAAAGAATTCAGAGGGGAGCATCGAATTGGGGGCATCAAGGTAGGTTCTGTGTCTACGGCACACTTTATGGGTGCACATCTGGGCCCGATACGTATGCTCCCTGCATTATGGGAAAACTGTAGTATATCTATGTATGGTATATTCAAACACCGTACGCTGGCTTCAGCGTCTGAGTCATACTCACTACAAGAGAACGTCACCATGCAGTCATGTTTGTTGTACCAGCCTTGTAGTGACCAGGGGGTAGGCAACAAGGCTCTGTAAAATGGACAGGATTCAGGAGCCTGATCCCATGCTAACAGAACACAGATGATACTGTAATCATGACGGTAGCATTTTTTCCTAAGCTTCAGGAAGTCCAATCACTGTATCTGAAATGACTGATAACAGAGAACAATGGCTGTATAAAGTTCGCTGCACAGCCAATGTAAATATATGCGGTACATATACATTTCTATTATTCTGTGCACGTTTTTTACTGTACATACATCTTTCTCAATGTGTGAAATGTCTTGCTTACATACATGTGTATTGTACGTCCACTTTAACATGAGATCTGCGATCGGCGGGGCGTAGCTCCTTAGGACCAACCGCACGGACTCATCATTTGCCCGCTTTCATTGGAACCCAGTGGCGCGGGTAGGGCTAGTTTGGCGCGCTTGGTGTCGCCTCTTGCAGCCTTTTTGCTCTGTGCCTGCAATTTTGCAATTGAGAAATGTTCTCGGTCTGTGCCGTGTATAATGTATTTTGGTCTCTCGCTCATGTTATTGACGCGTTAAGCTGCAAAAAAATGTTAAGTCCCTGAAAAGGCGTTGCAATGCTTTCCACTGATAAATGGGGATGAGCGAGCCGACGACCCTGCAGCGTTCAGGTCACAGCCTGGTCACATGATTCACGTGATGGCGAAAGTGGTTGCATTGTATCTTGTGCCAACAGACTCCACGTAATCCCTTGTGTAGACACTGCGTGGAGCTGGGAATTCTACTGGAGCAGGAGCGGAGAAAGCCATAGAAATGATTTCCTAAAATAACTGCATTTGACCGTTCTCCTAAAAATGCTATTTTTAAGCAGTATTCCATCTATTCTTACAGACGTTACAAAAAATACATACCGGTAATTTAAAAATACATCAACCATTTTCATGTAAAAAAAGTGAACCTGTCAATCTTTTGTATCTGTCGACATTAGGTTTTACATATCGACATAATGCATGTTAAACATATGGGGTTGACCGATTTTGCTGCCAACCTATCGGGGTTCCCTGAGAGAACAGCATCTTAGCCAAACGCATGTAAAAATAATTGCTTCTTAATCACCCCTATTGCACTTACTATGAACTCCCAGGGGGGAGATGTATCAAGCCTTGGGGGGTAGATTTTCCAAAATCTCTACAAATGAAATGAAGACGTGTTTGGCACATTAACCAATCAGATTTGTGCTGCCATTTCTGTATTGCAGCCTAGATAATGTCAGACAGAATCTGATTGGTTGCTATGGGTAATGCCCACTTGTCTGTATTAGAAGCGTTATTAAACCAAATCTGTAAAAAGACAGAGGGCCAGATGCACTAAACTTCAAAAGTGATAAAATGGAGAGTGATAAACAACCAACCAATCAGCTCCTACCTGCCATGTCACAGACTGTGTTTGAAAAATGTCAGGCAGGAGCTGATTGGTTGGTTGTTTATCATTCTCCATTTTATCACTTTTGAAGCTTAGTGCATCTGAAGCTGATTACTTTAGGCAAGCTGGTCTAATACACACAAATATGTACGGGCTCATTAGAACATTAAATCCATTTGCATGCGGTTAAGCTGCATTAGACATGCATGGGAATCGCAGAACATTCGTGCCCGCGGGTGCATAGCTTAGGCCTGCACACTGAGCACATTCATCCCTGAGTTAGGGTTGGCAGCCCCCGTGCCCACAGAGACGTCTAATCCCGAGCATGTGACCTGTGCCCTAGCCATGGGACTAAAACGACTGGCACTAAAGGAATATTTTCTGTCTCGCACTTGCATCTCCAAAGCTTTAAGCCAAAGGAATGTCATTACAAAGCCCCGTCTGACAAAGCGTATCAGCCAGGGAGCGGATAAGCAGTGCAGCAGTGTCTTTCCTTATCTGGGCGTCCTGTCCTCTAATCACTAGGCCAGGCCGTGCATTAAAGCAGACTTACTGATTCCCACTGAGGGAGAAAAAAACCCAGTGTACAGTTGGTTTTAAAAGTTTTTGAGACCTGACCAAGGGGCAGATGTATCAAACATTGGATAGTGACCAAGTGTAAACGTTGCCTGTAGCAAGCGATCAAGCTCAGCCTGGAACATGACAGTTAGGAGCTGATTGACTGGTACTTTCTCTCTCTCCACTTGATCTCTCAACAGCTTAGGACATAGACCCTTTATTGATTACTGGAATTCCACCTGCTATAGCTGTATATCGGATTTACTTTCGGGGATAGTGGGCCAGATGCACCAAGATTCAAAAAGTGATAAAATCAGCTCTTAACTGCTGTGTTAATAAAGGCTGAGTTAGAAAAATGACAGGTAGGAGCTGATTGGCTGGTTGTTTATCACTCTCCACTGTATCACTTTTTGAAGCTTGGTGCATCTGGTCCAGTGTGAGAAAGTGGAACAGCCGCAACTTGACTATATAACGAAGGGCTGTGAAACTCTGTGCTAAATAATATTCCTCACATAGTGTTGATGCTAAAAAAAAAAAAAAAAAATTTTAAATTAAAAAAACTAATCCCCTCAGAAATTTCCAGGCTGCCATGCTGGTGGAAGGATCTTCCTCACTGGACAGGCAGGGAGTGACTGGCAGGCTTGCAAACATCAACTGTGCGGATTGGTGGATTTACCTGCAGTGACGGTGTTGCCTTTAAATTACACTTTAATCGGTTGCTGCGGATCCCTTATGGCGCCATTATAAATACGGGATGATGCCGATAGCTAAGGATTTCATGTATACATGGAATGCCGGGTAGGGAATAATACCGAATACAAGTTATAGAATAATATAATCCACCACACGGACTTCTCCAGTACTGATGTACAGTGTTCTCGTTTCCTCCTGTCTGTGGGGCAGTAACACTCCTGTACTGTGTCTGGAAGCCAGACAGGCTTAAGCAAATGGGCCTAGATCAGTAGGCCACCCCGTTCAGCGCAGCCCTTGACCCCCATGTTAGCGAGGCCAGTCACACAGCTTCCCCAGCACAGTGGTGACAGGCTCCAGACACAAACTCTGCGCCAGATAAAATCTCATTTTGGGGAGAAAATGTGTGAAATCCGAGCACCGGAGCCTCTGACACATAAACACTTTGTCTCCATCAGAGTAAAATAGTCCCTACTATTTAATATATGCAGCTTGGCTGCTAAGTTTGTACAGACCTCTGGCTTATATGTCTGCACACGGTGAAGTCGATGGACAGAGACATGCTTTTAAATAATGGATTAGAACCAGTTGTTCTTTCTCGATGTTTGCTTTTACCATTTGCGGACCCCTGGGAAACATTATGCCGAATATTCTATGGGACCATTATGTACAGAGGAGTAAGACGAGAAACTAATATAGACTCTTAACAGCATAGTGGGGGAGATGTATCAATTCTTGGAGAGAGATAAAGTACCCACCAATTGGCTGTAACATGGCAATCTGAATGATACTTCATCTTCCTCGACTTTATCTCTCTTCAGGGTTTGATACGTCTCCCTCCTTTTTGTTTAATGTTAATTGCAATGATTACTACATTAAACAGGCTAACTACTTAATAAAAACTTTTTTTGGCAAGGCATGCTGACACCTTTAGTTCTACACAAGCTGGCGAAATGCATATTTGGGTTAAAGTGTGTACAGACGAATATTGGGCCTGATTCAGCCCAGTTCGTTAGGCTGCGTATGTTTGCAGCCTAGAGAACTGGTAAACGCTGCCCACGCCGAATTGGGACCCGAACAATGGTTCCGTTGTCCATTTTGCTTGGAGGTGTCATGGCCGATCCCCGCTGCGGAAACCGGGCTAGGAGCATGTCATTATAGTAACTCTTATTCAGCTGTGCGTGATGGCCGTAAATCCCTGTCGTAAATGTCCTAGAGAGGGAGTAATCCAAAACTAAATGACAACTTTAAGGGCGAGATGTACTAAGCCTTGAATTAGGAACTCCATTTTATCACTTTTCAAGCTTAGTACATCTGGCCCCAAGTGCGAACCTTAAGTACAATAACAGGTTAGTGGGGACTATGAACTAACAAAGCGAAACTGTTCAGTGATCTAGTACTTGTTAGGCGATAAGAGTAGACATCTGGTCCTTTTACTGTTTTTTTCCCATTTATACTTCGTACTAAGCCCCCATCCGCCACAATAAAAGTAGAACGCGGCTACGTATGTGATCCTCTCCTTCAGGTGACCGTCTGCAAGAATTTCATATGACTTTCCATCGCCGATTTTACAAAGAGCTTTAATATTTAAATCCTTGCTGGAATCTCTGTTACCGTAAATCTGCGTGCACTGAATGACCCAGGAAAAGTGGCGGATTATCCCTTCCCAGACTCCTGTGTAGTCTAACCAGACCTGGGTTCCAGAGCGGGTCAGCGAATGTTTGTCTCCAAGGAGAGACGGGTGACAGAGACGATTACACTCACGGAGATTTCCAGTAATGCACGTCAGGGAACATGTCTGCTCCTGGTGCTGTCCATACTGGTTAGCTGCGGCTTCTCTGGTCAAACAGCTCTTCAAAGTGCAAAGCCTTAACGGGACGTAATTGGCTAAGCCACAGTCCTGGCCAAGAGCAGCACAAACTGGTCAAAATGGAATCAAAATGCCAATAGACAAGTTGCAATTAAATCCACTTGTTTTATTTCTGTATTTACAGCTTAATCAGTGAAATATTACTAATAAATGAATGTTGTATGTGTAATATATGGTTTACATGTGTTTACCAGGTGTTGTTTAGTCATCACAGCACGGAGGTCATGGGTTAGATTCCCACCATGGCCCTAATTGTGTGTAGTTTGTATGTTCTCCCCGTGCTTGTGTGGGTTTCCTCCAGGTACCCCGGTTTCCTCCCACAATCCACAAAATGTACTGGTAGGTTAATTGGCTCCCAACAAAATTAACTCTAGAATGTTTGTGTGTGCGTGTACATGTGGTAGGGAATATAGATTGTAAGCTCCTCTGGGGCAGGGACTGATGTTCAAAGATTCTCTGTAAAGCGCTGTGAAATATGTGTGCGATTTGTATAATTTACTGTTAATAAATAAAGATAAATCCAATAAACATACACATGTAAAAATATGAAAGAGATGCGATAAAGAGATAAAGCAGCAAATATATATGAGAATATTTTATTTATTGTTTATTATTGTATGGCTGGTTTGACGCCTGACTTATGGACTAACATTGTATTTACTTTTACCTTCCACCCCTTTGTAGCTCCGCCACCTGCAGTGGAGCCTGGTCATGGAGAGCGTGGTCCCATCGGACAAAGGCAACTATACTTGTGTGGTGGAGAACAAGTATGGAACGATTATAAAGACCTTCCAGTTGGATGTGCTAGGTAGGTTTCCCATGGCATGGATCATTCCTGCAATCTCCGCTGTGGCTCTTACTTATTCATCTCCAACATCGGTCTGTTCCGTCCATTCATAATGATGTTTATTCAGGGAGAATGTCATTTATACGCCTGAGTGTTTCTGAGAAGTCTCCTTGTTTGTGACTCTCCGTCCCTTCCGCCTGCTGAAGGAGACCGGTGTACGTGTGCTGCCCATACAAAACCTGGCTTGTTTGTTAGTCCTGTTTATGTGCTTTCTGCAAAGGTTGGATAAGGAAATTGTGCTCTTGGCACATGTATAATAGATATCCAATAGCTCCATCAACCCGGGGCATTGCGAAGCCGTTGGCAGGTCTCTCCGTCTTCTGTTGGACCTGCACACATACATTTCTCCAGAGATGTTTGTACACTGGGCTCCACTAGCCACAACGTCTTCTCTTAGGAGCGGGCTTCGGAGGAATCCAAATCTCACGTACAATCAACATTGACGAGAAACTTTTATGTAGGTCCAACGAAAGGTAGATAGGCCTGCCAAAAGTTTTGGCAAGGATGTTCCTTAGGATTTTTTGTACAGTAGAGGAATATAAGGGTAACTAACTTTTTTTGTGTTATTTTATACCCGTGCTTGGATGAGTTTCCTCCGGGCACTCCAGTTTCCTCCCACATTCCAAAAATATACCAGTAGGTTGATTGGCTCCCAGCAAAAAAATAAAAAATAAATCCGCGTACATGTGGTATGGAGCATAAAAATTCTAAAAACTTCTGTTCCCCAGCATGTTGGATATGGAAGACTCAACATGCTGAGGGCAATAAAGTTTTGGCAAGGAAGTTCCTTAGGATGTTTTGTACAGCAGTAGGAAATAAGGGTAACTACATTTTGTGTTGTTTTATACCCGTGCTTGGTTGAGTTTCCTCCGGGCACTCCAGTTTCCTCCCACATTCCAAAAATATACCGGTAGGTTGATTGGCTCCCAATAAAAAAATAAATCTGCGTACATGTGGTTTGGAGCAGAAAAATTCTAAATACTTCTGCTCCCAAGAATGTTCGATATGGAAGACTCAACTGTTTCTGCTGAGGGCAATAATTAGCATTTATGGAGAAAGTTCCAGCATCCTACAGCTTTAGTAGTTTTTATTTTAGTACAAAATCCCCGCTACTTGGCGATGGCAGGAGGCATAATAACACCTAAATATCTGAATCTTCACCCTTTCAGAGAGATCTTCTCACCGACCCATACTTCAGGCAGGGCTCCCTGCCAATAAAACGGTCGTGGTTGGGAGCGACGTTGAGTTTCATTGCAAGGTTTACAGCGATGCACAGCCTCACATCCAGTGGCTGAAGCATGTGGAGATTAATGGTAGCAAATACGGGCAATACGGAGACCCATACGTATCGATTCTAAAGGTTGGTTTCGAGCTAATCATGGTTTATTATTTTTGTTGTGTGTATATATTTATTATTTATTTATTTGCAGTTTCTTATATAGCGCAGCAGATTCCGTTGCGCTTTACAATAGTAATATATACACTGTTTTGTTCTTTCTTTTTTATTATTTTTCTGTTTGTGTTGTTTGTTTTCCATGTATATAATGTTGTGTTAGAATAATTGATTGAAAAACTTTATTGATCCCTTTTATTAGTTGCACAAAATCGTTAAGTAACGTAACAAGTTTTTTTGCGTGTTTTTTTTTTTTTTTTTTTTTTACTGTACTTCAGTGGCTTACATAGCAAATTAGCCTATGGGTGAAATTTACTAAGATGTTAAATACACTTCTCAGGTCATGTTGCTATGGGCAACCAATCACATCCTGTCTACTATCTTCTAGAGGGTGGTAAATAAATAAGAAGTAACTTCTGATTGGTTGGCCATAGCAACATGACCTGTGAAGTGTATTTCACATCTTAGTAAATTTCACCCTATAGCCGATTGAAACCAGTTTATAGCCATATAGAGCAGCAGCACCTTCCGGTACAAAACCAACCCATAGCTGCATAACACCATGTGACCTACAAAAGGTGGAACTTTGCCATTTATTTAAACAATGGAACCGCTAGGCCTGCTAGCTGGTTTACTGAAGGGTGGTTAACATTGGCAAATTAGCATTAAGCCAGCTCTGTGCAACCTGATAAATGTACAGTATGTCCACTGTGTTTGGGGCGATACCCATAATTTCATTATCAAACCTATTTTTTATTACATCTATTTATTGAAATTGTACCGTCAGGTGTGCTCCGATGATGATGATGGCGATAATATGATGTATGATAAGAACTTGCATGAATTTAAAAATGTCTATTTTTCTGCAGTAGCGCCATCTAAGTGGGAAATTAATCCCACCTACTTAAGAATGCAAGCGTGTTGCCCATAGCAACCATATTCTAGCATTTTTTTTTTTTAGTACATTGTATAAAATGTATAGCTGGAATCTGATTGGTGGATATGGGAAACGCCCCACCTGTCTTTTTTTAATTAGAAATTTCGATAACCCTCTCCTGTTAAAGTCTCCGGCGATTGCAGACTATTGCCTTGCAAATACTCAGTCTGTGAATCCTGTTTTTTAACTCCTGATAATTGAAAGAGCATCTGTTCGGCTCAGGCGCAGGACACAGTCCATCACTAAAGCTTGTTTTATGGTGTGCTGTCAGCTGAATCACTTAATGGAAAATAGGACGCTTTATTTTATTTTTCATGACTGTGCTGGGCACAGAGGAAGCTCGAAATATTGACTTTAAGTGGAACAGGCCACATTCATCTAACTAAAGGCCCATACACATTGGGTGATTTTGCCCAGCGTGTATGGACAATGATGATGTTGAAAATCGCTGCGCTGAAGAACGCTCAATGCATACAAACTGTGCGATCGTTTGCCCTTCTGAGCGATTTTCCTGGGGGACGACGACTTTCAGGACACTATGGAAAGTCGTCCATCCCGTCACTCAGGATGAATGGCCGGGCCAGCGATGATGAGGGAGACGCGCATCAGTGCTCACATCTCATCACTGCACCATACACACTGGGCGGCTTTTGACCTGAAAGCAACTCAAACGAGCAAACTGAGCTGAAAATCACCCAGTGTGTATGGGCCTTAACTTATCTTGAAAGATTAGGCGGGATATGTACCAAACATTGAAGAGCGAGATAAAGTAACAACCAATCAGCTCCTAGCTGTCTTTTTACAGGCTGCACTGGAAAAATGGCAGGAGCTAATTGGCTGGTACTCTCTTTGCGGTTCTATACATCTCCTCTAGATCTATTGTCTGTGACAGATTGGCCTTTGCGTCAGTCAGGCAGGGGAGGATATATGGAACGTTCTTCCCTCTCACACAGCCTTATATTAATACTAACTGTAACTGTTCAAGTGATTATGTAATAATGCTATGTTTCAGTTAGACATCGCAGCGCTAAATATTATATAAGGTTACATATATATAGAAATAATACTTGGGCCCTAATGTAAGAGCGTCTGAGTTTAGCCACCATGCCAGATACAATTATTTACAGGGGCATGGTTTTGCCTTGTAAATGATTGCCCCTTTATAAAAACATCCCAGTTTGGCTGGCAACGCTACAGCCGCTGAACTCTGACGCTATTACATCCGACCCCTGCTCGTTTTTCCAATTCTTACTTCCAATGTATCTAACGTATTTGGAAGTGCTGTTTTCACTCTACTGATTGATCCACAATTCCCAGTAGGGGTGATTGTAGCCCAACAAGAACTGCAGAGAGAGTGTCCCGAATGCACTTGCTCAGAACGCTGACTCTTGTGCAAAGGCCTTGCCCCGTCACTCTTCTCTTGCAACTGACGATGAACAGAATTCTAGAGCAATGTTCTGAGTGTTTGTCTGTTCCTGCAGACGTGGATAAGCAGTTTATCAGAAGCTGATGTTAGCCTGTTTCTGTACAATGTGACAGCAAACGATGAAGGAGAATATTTGTGTAGAGCTAACAATTCGGTAGGCGTAGCCGAAGCATCATTTTGGCTCAACATTTATGAACCATCGGCAGGTGAACCAACAGCAGGTAAAGCACAGGCACTGGGCCCGTGGTCTTGAAACAGCTCCCAAGCTGACAAATAGCATCCTGCAAACTCTTTGGGTCTTTGGTTTCTGCTCGTGGATGATCTCGACAACTCTGCAGCCATTGGTGTTTCTGTGAAAAACAAAAAAATGCCCACAACCAGTTGCCGTTGCATTCAAATAAACACGCAAGTCCTAACTGTAGAAACAAAATAATTGCATACGTAAATCACTAGATAAAGTGATAAGTAACTCTAGCTTGTGAAACGTCCAAACAAATTTGTGCTAGAAACAATATTAGGCTACACCGAATGGGGGAAGCCATTTTAAGGGCCAAATGCAATGCTCATGAGAATGCAGACCATTTATCCTGAACCAGTAACATGGTTGGACATGTGACTGGTGCATAGGGTGTCCATAGGCTATATTCTCAAGAGTATTGGTCAAGTTAACAAAATGGCTTCCATGCTTCAGTCAGTACAGGACAGGGAAATCAGCAACTGCCACCCCTGTCTCCTGCCCTGTGATGAACTTTCGTGTACCTTCATGAAAGTTAAAGGTCGGAATCTGGGAATATTCTTGGCTTATAGCTTTTAGCCAAGCTGAACATTGAGTCAAAATTGCCCAAAAAACGGAATGCTGCGTTGTGGGTCCATTTTTCAGTTCTCATCTGCTTGCATGCAATGTTGGTTGGAGATCGCTGGTGAAGGGTATCTTTCTCTTACAGGTGATCAGTTTTTTTCTGTTTGGGTTCCAATGTAGAGCGTCCTGCTTGGATTCTCGCTTCCTTTTTGTTTTATGTTTTGTTTTTGTGTGTATTGTTAACTTTCTTCTAGTTTCCCCTGCTGCCCTCTTCCTGGTTTATTTTTCATTTCTTCCATTCTTTTTTTAGCCTACGGGTGTATACTCCTCGGATAAGGATATTGAGGTGCTGGTTTTGCGCAATGTGTCTTTTGAGGATGCTGGGCAGTATACCTGCCTGGCTGGGAATTCTATTGGCTATTCACATCACACTGCTTGGCTGACCGTTCTACCAGGTATTCCCTCTCGCTTCTTTTGGGTGATGCTTTCCATGTACTTGAGAAGTGCCAAACAGAAACCTAGATGCGTCAGTTTATATGGGACGTTTAGAATTACTGGCCTCATATAATTTTGGTTAGTTGCTGCACGCGTTTCGCAATTTATTTCGCTGCCGCAAATACCCTTTTCCATGGGCTGTGTACCCTTTGAGTGTATTACTAAGTCAAACTGAATATTGGTTCATGTCCCACAATGGCGGTCTCCAGGTGGGAGACTGGAGAACTTCAGCAATAGAGTGGGTGGGCTGGATTTGGTGTCATGAAGTTTGGCATTTCTGTACATATATCTTTCTTGATTTATCTTGATAATACAATTATGTAAGTATGTTAAATTATCTCTTTCAGCTCTTTCCCTACTCCATTTAAATCAAGTAGTTATTGTTCCTTGCCCTGTGCTTTGGTGTCTCACCTCCGGCATGCGTTCTGCTCCAGGCTAATTTCACTTGTTTCCCTTTCAGATGAATGTACTGTTTTGTAGTATGTTTGTATGTATAGTCATTAGGTCTCTATACGGTACTGATATGGAAATGTGACATATACACATCAATTAGTCACCACACCATTTGTAAATTATGTATACCTTAATCTGCAAGTAATTTCAATAGTAGTTCTACTGTATATTTCTTAATCATTCTAATATCTTCATGCTCTGTAAGGCCATAGAAATATTTTTTATATCCAACTGGTTTGTTTTTTAGGCTTAGTATTCTAAAACTGTGTTACTACTAGGGCATTTTCAAGGTTTACTGCCTGGAGATGCTCAAATGTAAAATGCGTATGGTATAGTTAGAGACCTGAAATGGCATCAGATGCAGCTGCCAGCTGGGGGAATATCTCCCAAACCCTAGTGGTCTAGGTGTGGTGACTTTTTGATTATACCATTTGTGCAGGTGTGGTTCTAGTACAGTCACCTATATTACATCTTGTTGATATGAGTTCTTCTGAGCTTTAGAACTCTCTCTTCATCTCAATAGAGCCGGTTGTGAAAGTGGAAGCCACCTCCTCCAGCTCAGTCAGTATCCTTATTGTGGTTTCCGCTGCGGTCGTCTTCTTCTTGGTGGTCATCATCATTATTGTCACCTACCGAATGAAAGCCCCTTCCAAGAAGGCTATGAACACGCCAACCGTGCAAAAGGTCTCGAAGTTTCCGCTGAAGAGACAGGTAACAGAAAGTAGATACAAGATTACTATGACTCTCCATCCTATCCTATACCTTGCCTATCCCTCAGCTTCAGGTCTACTACCTCGGGTGGTCTTCTGGGAATCCGGTTGGTTGGGCTACATGTTCTTAATCCAGTGTTCTTCCTTCATCTTAAATAATGCATCTACTACCGTTACCTTCTATATTATTTATTTACTTGTTTTCCATAAGTAAAATTACAAAAATAATATGTTGTAAGGGAAAAGTTTAGTCATATGCCCCCTGCAGTGTACAACCCATATACACCTATATAGTCACTGTTATAGGCAACTTAAGATGTTGTGGAACTGGAAGACCCAGCACCGCCCCCTACCCCCCATCGTGCAGATGCTTGAGTGTAGATGCTGGACGTACAGTGATTTTGTGATCTGTGTGCAGGTTGTAAGCTAACAAAGTGTTGGGTCTGCTGTTCCAGATGTAGGTCGGGCCTGTTACCTATTGCTCGAAGTTGGTTGGTTGTGCCTGTTACTTGTTCTAAGTGTTCTGTTCGATAACTGATGTTCTAGGCCTGTTATGTGTAACATGAGGTTCTAAGCAGGTTGTGCTTAGAACCTTGTTTGCCCGTTCTCTACAACACTTTCTGCCGTCTGCTGTCATATATTACCCATTACATTGGTGTCATACATACCTGACATCATGCACATACTGTGCCGCTAGTCACTAATTTTTAAGCGTGAATATCATTTTCGGTGAAAAGATTCACCGTTTCGCTGAAAAAAAAAGCCCTGTTCACCAAAAAAAGTGGTGAATCTAGAGCATTGAATACTTGCCATTGTGTTGTGCCGCTCGCAAAACAACAACACTGGAGAGTACAATAGGCGGTAATAATATGTTTGTAATCAAATAAGTATCAATGAAATCCAAAAGCATTTATGAACTCTGCAATTGTATTTACTGTGAAGCGGAATTTGCTGCTATATATGAAGGGACCATAACAAAATATACAGTGTAGTGATGGTGCATTTAACTGGTGGATACAATATCTAAACATTTGCCTTTTTTTTTTTTTTGAATGCAGACACTTTTGAACTGAGACCTTCTGTTTTAAAAAGGCTTTTGCTGTGTTCTATTTAAAGTGGGGAAAGTTTTTTTTCCGTTTATTTTAGCTTACCCCAATTTTATGTTGCTCTGTATAAAAGACCAGGATGAATGCCACCATTTATCAAGACTGGGTATCACGAGGAGCTGTCTTCTGGCTTTTACCTTGCAGTGGAACCTGCTGAGACTGTTTTTGTTTTTTTTTATAAATGCAAATGATGAGGGACTAGATTGATCTACCAATCTTTATTTGATTTTGTTAGGGTTTTTGAACATTACACAAATTGCTGCACGTGACTGCACGTGACTTTTTTTTTTTTTTACGGATTTCTCCTTAAAACTGCACAATAATCTGTTTTTATATGTGACTGCTTTTCCCACTTTTACTGTCCTGCGTTTTTTTTTTCTAACATGTATCTACTTTACTTGTTCCTGTCTACCTTACGGATGCCTGAGATTCACTGGATACACTGACCAGACCTTTTAATCTATGCGATCAATGATATAATCGGCCAGTGTGTTATGCTTATAATCAGAGTGCTCTGTGAAACATATGTTGCAATGTGTTAGTTGTCATCACGGTAACCTTGGAGGTGCACAATTCCCCGAACATGCTGTGTGGCTCATTATAATGATAGTAATGACATTTAAATGTATTCGCAGCCAGAGAAAAAAAAATGGTGATGAGTTTATTTAATTTACATATTGATGGCAATAAGATCCTTGAAAAAGAAAAAAACACAGAGCACTTTAAACTCTTTCCTTCCCGGAAGCGGTCTCGATAATTTAGTTTATGTCTTTTAACATCTCCATATCCTTTATTTCCTTCTTTTCTTGATTTTATTTTGTAACATGCGCAGCAGTCGACAATAATTCGCCTTTATTTTCTTTATTTAAGCAGGTGTCTCTGGAGTCCAATTCTTCAATGAATTCCAATACCCCCCTGGTGAGAATTACCCACTTGTCCTCAACGGATGGGACAATGTTGGCCAATGTTTCGGAACTCGGGCTGCCAGCTGACCCTAAGTGGGAATTGCCAAGAACTCGGTGCGTACGAGTCTTTCCAGTCGAACGTTGGGTTGAAAGAAATTGTTTTGTTGAATACTTACATGTGCTCTCTTACCGGTAGGTTGACCTTAGGGAAGCCCTTGGGTGAAGGATGTTTTGGTCAAGTGGTGATGGCTGAAGCGATCGGTATTGATAAGGAAAAGCCAAACAAAGCCTCCACCGTAGCCGTGAAAATGTTGAAAGGTTAGTGTAACACAGAGCAATAAAGTGTATGCACCATGTCTTGGTGCTTTCTGGGTAATTAATATCTCCTTTGACATCGTGTTTGCAGATGATGCCACCGATAAAGACCTCTCGGACCTAGTCTCAGAAATGGAAATGATGAAGATGATTGGAAAGCATAAAAATATTATTAATCTCCTGGGTGCCTGCACACAAGATGGTAGGTTGGTTTATAGGGCTGCCATAAAAAGAAGTACTGGTCCCATTTAACCGCAAGGTATTATTTGCTAGGTGCTCATTTCAGAATTTAACAAACAGCCACAAACTTAGCCCCTTTACAACTTACGCCATCTAAAGATGGTCCAATATGGTCCCCATTACCGGCAATGTGGACCCTACCACAGCCATTCCAGCTTTTTTTAAAGCTTGTCGTGCATTGCCAGGTCCTCTCTGGTGAAAGTGCAATCCACATGCGTAGACTGGTCCTCGTACATGCACAGGACTCCGAATCCGGTTGCTGGCACCGGTAGCAGGACCTCACTGGAGAGTTAAGTAATATTAAATACCAATGACCTATTCGCTAGTATCCGTGCAATCATAAATGAGACTATGCAGAAATAAGACTGTATTAATTGGGGCCCTATGGGTATATGGGAGTATATTAAATATATCTTCAAATCTAAACTTATTTTCCATTCTCAGCATGGATAACTTTCATGCATCTCCCTTGCCTTCACTTTGTCTGGCCTTGAAAAATTACACAAAAATGTTTCTCGATTCCCCCAAGAACTCAACAGATATTATTATCATAGGTATGGTCCTTGTGAAGATCACCTGTGGCCAAGCATGGATACACTAAAAACCTAGACCGTTTGATTGCCTTTTAGTAAATACTTCACTGAGGAAGTAAATGGAGGACAAGTGGCTCTCATAATGTTTGTTGTAGTTAAAAAAAGATGTCCGCCTCCTGATGTGTAACCGGTGGAGACCCTTAACATGACCGCTCATGGCAAATGCCATTTTGACACTGGAGACCAATCTGTAAATAGTTTTACAGATTTTTTTACCCGCTCCTCCATGTGCATCTTCCTTGATGTACATTTACCAGTCTGAAAACTGTGTTTTTTTAGAACTGATGAAAACCTTAATATACAGTATGACCTTCTCCCTATGCGGAGGCCTCTTCCCACACTACTGGCGAGGCTGTCCGGATTTACCGGAGGCACCGTGCTTTGCCTTTTTGATAAATGATGTGTAATAAAGGAAATCCTGGACTTGAAGTTAGCATCGATAATAAATGACCGTGTCCAAGACAGCAGCCGCTTAATGACGAGGTACAGACTACAGGAAAAGTGTGGCAGAAATGATGTTTAGCTGCCAGAGCAAAAGTCATGTGTAATCTGAGTAGAAGGTGGCGCTGTGCATAGAGTATCGTCCTCCGGGGAAACCGAACGATCAAGCACATCCTGTAAACAAGGTGCTGTCTACACTGCTGGCCAAGCAGTCATTGACACCGCACTCCAGGTAACTAGGCTGGAACTTAGGATCAGTTGGAACAATAGTATACTTCATTGTAGGAAACATTTTATTAAAAGGAAAAATGGCTGTTGTGAAGAAACACTTCCCCCATCCCATAGCAGTAGTAGCAATTAAAAACACCTGAATCTATCAGAAAGGTGGCCGGTCTGTAGTTGGCGAAACACGTGCGTAACCTCTTTTTCTAGAAACTAAATAATAGTAAATGTTTACATTAGACAATGATGTAATGCACATACTATTGTGAGGCGGTTGATTTCGTCACCACAAGTAGTAACAATAACATCTTCGCCCATAGTAGCGGCTGCTACTTTTAGGCTGAGTGGATTTTAAACATAATTTGTGGCAGATGTTGGTGAGGGTGTGGATCGTATTGTTGACCCCACTTAGGTCGACAGTCATTAGGTTGACACCGTTGGGTCGACAGGCAACTAGGTGGACAGGGTTCTAGGTTAACATGGGTGAATGTCGACAGGTGTCTAGGTCAACATGGGTTTAGGTTGACAAATGCATTAGGTCGCGAGGTCGACATGGGTTTTTTCACTGTTTTTTGACCCGAATGTCGACACCGTCGACATGGACAGCGTTGGAAGTCAACCACAGCCCCTCGCATCGCGCACTTCACTCGCTTTGCTTTGGGCACGGTGCCTTGCTGCACTAGGCACACTATTTGGTACTTGTTTCCTAGCACGGCCACAATCGTGAGTAATCGTGTCCCTTACTTAAGGGACACGATTACCCACGATGGACCCGATTTCTTTTGAAATCAGGTCCATTTTGCCGGCTAGGATAAAATATCGGGGGCATCGCGTCGGTCGGGACCATTAACATTGGTCCCGACGCGACCGACGCGATGCCCCCGATATTTCCATAGACTTCAATGTTAAAAAATATTTTAACATTGAAATCTTGTCGGGAAACGTAAAATATCGGGGGCATCGCGTCGGTCGGGACCATTAACATTGGTCCCGACGCGATGCGACGCGATGCCCCCGATTTTTGCATAGGATTCAATGTTAAAAAATTTTTTAACATTGAAATGGTGTAAAAATGTCAAAAAATGTGAAATGGGTCCATATGACCCATTTCACATTATAGATGTCCCCGTCGTCGCCCCACGATAGACGCCAACCCGAAGCGTGGCGAGCGCAGCGAGCCCGCGAGGGGCGGCGGTACGCGTCCTCCGACCTTTTCATGCCCTACTATCCACTAGGGCGTGGAGTGAGAATAGAATAGTGTGGCGAGCCCGAAGTGTGGCGAGCGCAGCGCGCCCCGCGAGGGGACGCGGATACCTTCACAGTTATACGCGTCCCCTTGCGGGCTTCACAGGTGTCCGTGGCGACGCGGACACCTGTGAAGCCCGCGAAGGGACGCGTTTACCTATGAAGGTATCCGCGTCCCCTCGCGGGGCGCGCTGCGCTCGCCACGCTTCGGGCTCGGTGGCTCGCTGCGCTCGCCACACTATTCTATTCTCACTCCACGCCCTAGTGGATAGTAGGGCATGAAAAGGTCGGAGGACGCGTACCGCCGCCCCTCGCGGGCTCGCTGCGCTCGCCACGCTTCGGGTATGCGTCTATCGTGGGCTGCTGTTTACGCGCTTCAATTTGGGGGGGTTGGGAATTTTTTTCATTGAATCCAATGTAAAATTGGGTCCCAGGGACCCAATTTACATTGGATTCAATGAAAAAAATCGGGTCAAAAATCGGTCGGTCGCGTCGATCGCATCGCATGCGACCAAATCGCATGCGATGCGATCGACCGATTTTTTTCAGCACGACCACCCCGATCTTAATCGGTGTGGCCGTGCTAGGAAACAAGTACCCACTATTTTACTCCCACTATGCCCTAGTGGATGGTAGGGCATGAAATACCGCCTGTCGGCACATGTCGGCTCAAAAAAACAGTGAAAAAACCCATGTTGACCTGTCGACCTAACGCATTTGTTGACCTAAAACCATGTCGACCTAGTCCCAAAGTCGACCTTCATCCATGTCGACCTAGAACCCTGTCGATCCAACGGTGTCGTATTGTCGGGTTGTGTTTGAAAATTGACAATTAGTAACTGATTGGTTATTGCCTGTTCTCTCTCCAAGTATTAAAACTCGCCCCCTGTGTGTTTATTTGTGGTTATCAGTGCTGACATATGGGTGTAATCCGTTCTCTCTTCTGTGTAGGTCCCCTGTATGTCTTGGTGGAATATGCATCAAAAGGAAACCTTAGGGAGTATCTAAGGGCTCGTCGCCCCCCCGGAATGGACTATTCATTTGACACGTGTAAGATCCCCGCCGAGCAGCTGACTTTCAAGGATTTGGTCTCGTGCGCTTACCAGGTCGCCCGCGGGATGGAGTATCTGGCCTCGCAAAAGGTACGATTACATTGAGCTTGGTTCCTTCACCAATCGGTGGGGTCCTCTCGGTACATAGCCTTCTTGCTTCCCGCCCGTTATTACCGCTGCCCCATAGAAGTGGCGTCTCCCCAGTAGATAACTAGGTACTTATGTATTATCTGGGCTCCCATGTTAAATGCACCCCATTTTTTCATACCCCTACTATCCAATTACGCATGGAGTTGATTTTATATAGTGTGGCGAGCGCAGCGAGCCACCGTGCCCGAAGCGTGGCGAGCGCAGCGAGCCCCGCGAGGGGACGCGGCCTCATAAGAAAAACGGGAGCCCAGATATTACATAAGTACCGATAACTATAAGTAATGAAATACTGTATTTTTATTCTGCTTATTATTAAACCCGCTCACCGTAGCTGGATAATGTTTTGCATGTGTGGCCTCGTTGTTCTCCTGAATACAGACCATGCACTGGAATGTCAGCACTTTGCTCTTTTATCAAATTCTCCCCCGATGAGCCAGTGATAAGCGGCACTACATTAGTTCTGTTTTGTAAGCCTAGCATCCGTCATGGGGGGGGGGGCTGAGGGAGGGGGGCCGGTACTGCAGACAGTTCTAACCACCCTTTGTCCTCTGCGTGAGCTCACAGCAGGGAGAGATTGAGGGGCTGTGACATCGCTAACACAGATCGCCTGAGGTTTTCTAAATCACAGCTCAGTGGCATCCGGTGCTGCCGGCAAGGCTAATTGAGCCAGTTGTCAGAACACGGTGACTTTTACCATAACCTACAAGTTGCAAACTTTTTGCTGTTTCCTGGGGAACTGTCAGCAAAATTGTTATTTTAGTACAGAGACACCTTGATCTAAACTAGAGCCATCAGACATTCTGCCCTGCTGTACGCCGGAGACTCTTCTGTCTTACTGTACCAGTGGTCACACAAATTTCCATGTTAAGGTGCCGGGAGAACTTCGGCTGCCAGGGTTTCCGAAGGCCAGGTGCCGGTAGAAGCCGATATAACTAACCTTGGGCATAATAGGGGCTAAGGATTGGAGACCGTTAAAGTAGAGAGACCTTTTGGGCCAGATGTATCGAGTCTCAAAAAGTGATAAAGTGGAGAGTGGTAAACAGACAGCCAATCAGCTCCAAAATGTCATGTTACATGCTAGGTTTGAACATAACAGGGCCCGATTGGCTGGTTGTTTATCTCCACTTTCTCACTTTTTTGAAGCTTGACGCATTTGGCCCTAAGTACCAATCCGAATACCCCCAATTGCCATTCATTTCAAATAAAATGGCAGTTGGGAGCTGATTGGCTGGTACTTTATCAGTCTCTAAGACTTCGTACATCTCCCTCGATATCTTAATGAGAACAATGCAGCTATAATCGCTTTTTGTGATCTCACTGTATCTTTATGCTGGCAGCAGTATGAGATGTTCTCCCTGCGATATAGCACAGACACGAAGTCGAAGTACAGATAACACCAGACTGATTTATGTCCTAGTGAATCGCCATCCTGTGATTTGTGTGTCTGCCGGCCAGGCTAATTAATGCATTGCGTTTTCCACCCCCCCTGCAGTGCATCCACAGAGACCTGGCGGCCAGGAACGTGCTGGTCACTGATGATAATGTGATGAAAATTGCAGATTTTGGGCTGGCCAGAGACATTCACAACATAGACTACTACAAGAAGACCACAAACGTGAGTGACTGGGTATAAGAAAGCCTTTTACCTATTTATAATGCAGCAGGAGAGCTTGTGTTGTATGGATTTGGTTACTGCTATGTCCAAGATAGACATATCATACTTACATTTGTACATAATTCCCGAGCAGTTTGTCCTTTTGGAATGACCACCAGCCCGTGACGGAGTTTTGTCTCTAGCAGGGCTGTGGAGTCGGTAGATAAATGGTCCGACCCCGAATCCGACTCCTCTGTATTAATATGCGAATGTATTTGATACATTCCTTGAAGGAAAGAAAGGCAACATACATATTATTACTACAGAAACTAGAGGCTGGGAAGCCAACAGTCTACTGTATTGAACAGTTTAAGCAAAGGACAAACACAATGTTTGTCCGCTGGTTTGCTTGCTCGTCACCGTTCAATTCACGGACACAAGGAATGATTTCTTTACCGAATCGTTACTGGCGACGAAAAATGGTGCCTGTACATCAATATGAACCAGCGTAAGGAATGGCTTAGCCAAGGTAAACAAACGACCCCGAGCATGAAACAAGATCTTCATCCGCGTAAAAAGATGTTGTGCGTATGGTGGGAGAGCTTGGTTGAATGAATTTTTTGAGTCTACACCAGGTGATTTCTACCAACGAGGTATTGAAAACCTTATTAAACGTTGGAAATAAGTTGTAAACTACAAGGGAGAATACATTTATAAGTATTGGTGCTCCGAATTGTGCGTTGCGTGCCATATAGTGAAGCACATGAAAAGCATGCTTTTTCATGGTCACTTAACGTGTTCGTTTTGCGGTTACGTGAGGCACTGCATGCATTGGTCTTTATTCTTACCGTAGAGAAGTCATTAATTATAATTGTCGGAGTTGGAGTCGGTGCATTGTTTGCTGACTCCGACCCCAGGTACTCGAAATTTGCTCCAACTCCGACTCCACAGCCCTGGTCTCTAGTACCCAGAGGTAATATGATTTGCAGTGTTTTTCACAGTTCTGCATTTGTAGTGAACGACTTCACCTCAGTTTCTTCATCTCTGGAAAGTTGTTTTGCGCAGTCAGATGCAAGATGGATTCCTCCAGATCAGCACATTTATTGCACAGTGCACCATCTGAGAATGAGATCCTCCACAACGGAAATCGTGGCAAGGCTGGTGACAACGTACATCTGCCCCGGCTGTGACAAGTCCTTGATGCTTTCACGTCCCGCCTCATAACGCTGACACCACGGGAATATGGCGCACCGCGCTAGACACCGCTCTCCGTACACCGCCTTCATCCTGCGATACATTTCTGAAGCACGCTCGCCTTCTGCGCAGAGAAACTGGATAACGGCTCTTTGCGCTGATCTGGCGGAATCCATAATGCATTCGACCGCGCAAAACAGCTTTCCCGGAATGAAGAAACTTCGGTGAAGCCGCTCACTACACATGCGCAACTGGGAAAACCGCCACACCATCTATCGGCAAACACATTAACCCGCTGCGATTTAGATAGAACGCCGCTACAGCAAAAGTCTCCTTTTCATTAGGGCACACCTTATACAACATTGTTTTTTTTTTTTCTTCACTTATACATGTAAACCATATAGGGGTAAATAAATATATGCGTTATTGTAACCTAAACACATAAATGTTTTATTATGAGAACGAGCGCAGTAAATAACATAACACTTGTCCGTTCCCAATGTGGTGCCTGTTATTGAATAGTTGTTTTTTGTTTTGTTGTGGTAAATGCAGGCTGGATAAATGCTGGCGGGGGACTGCACGCAGGGATGATGGGAGCCCTCGGGGATTATGGTATTATCGGATGGGGTGGGGGTCTCCCCTTGTTGTGGGAATGTTTACCCATTGCCGTTCTCTTTACCTGGGAGGCAGCTGAAGTCAGCGGTCAGCAGTGAATGTTGTAGACAGGGATTAGGAGGGCTGATAGGACGGTGACAGTGTGGCTGCGCAATTTGTGCTGACGGCACAGTCTCTTTTTGTCTTCCCAATTACAGGGTCGGCTGCCTGTGAAATGGATGGCTCCGGAAGCATTGTTTGACCGTGTCTACACGCACCAGAGCGATGTGTAAGGATTATCATCTTTCCTTACAGACACAAAAATGCAGAAGTCTGGGTCTAACTAAGCATATTGCAGTGGAAAAAGAACAAAGCTGATGTCATTATTAAATGAATATGCTGACTCAAACATAGACTAACGGCATGTCCGTGATGGCGGCCATCTTGTTAATGGAATCGCTGTTCATCATTTTTTAGCATTTATTTGGACATAATATTCATTTAGTATTAAGGGCGGGATGTCTTAAAATACATCGCCGCCCCCCCCCCCCCCCCCCCGCTGCGATGCTGCCGCATATGTACTAACATATGCGGCTGGCATCGCGGTGCGGTGACGGAGGCCCCCTGCGATACCTGTACACTGGTGTGCGGGGGGTCTCCATCACCTCCCTGCCGCCACACTCTCCCCTCACTCCGGGGACAGCTATGCATGCTGTCCCTGGTGCTTCATCCTCCCCCCTGCAGCCGGAAGGATGTCCGGCTGCTTCACTAGGGGGAGGCAGGGCTTACCTTCCGGGATCCAGGAGGACCCTTCAGGAAGGTAAGCCAGAGGGGGGGTCGGCGAGGCGGCGGGTTTGCGCCGGTGTCGGCGGGTGGCGAAAAGGAGCCCATAGGCTTCACTTCACTGCGGTATCATTTTTGATACATAGGAAAATGCGGTAAAACCGGGGTTTTACCGCATTTTCCATTTGATACATCTCGCCCTAAAGCTCTCCACCCTGTCTGCCTTAAAACTGTCTACCTAGACCAGGCATGTCCAAACTATGGCCCTCCAGATGTTGTGAAACTACAAGTCCCATCATCCCTTGCCATAGTTTTGCTATTAGAGAATGCTAAAACTATGGCAAGGCATGCTGGGATGTGTAGTTTCACAAGAGCTTGAGGGACACAGTTTTGACATGCCTGACCTAGACATTGGGCCAGATATATAAAGCTTCAAAAAGCGATAAAGTGGAGAGTGATAAACAGCCAATCAGCTCCCAGTTGTAAATTTTTCAAACCAAGTCTGTAACATGACAGTTAGGAGCTGGTTGGCTGGCTTTTTTTTCACTCTTTACTTTATCGATTTTTGAAGCTTTATACACCTGGGTCCTGGTACCAGCGTATTCTGCGCTTTACAGGTGCACACAAGAGTACTAAAACAAGACTGTGTAATTCCAGGGGTTAGAGGGCCCTGCTCGCAATCTTACATTATAGGATCTCTGCACACGGGACCTGCGAGTCAGGACCGTGCATCTGGAAGGGATGTTGAACAAGCACACATGGGTTTATGGAGATGTGCACAGCCTTGCAGAGTGATAACGTACCAGCCAAGCAGCTCCTAAATATCATGTTACAGGCTGTGTTTGAAAAATGGCAGTTGGGAGCTGGATGGCTGGTACTTTAGCTTTATCACTTCCAAGGCTCAGTGCATCTGCCCCTAAGGGCCAAATGTATCAAGCTTCAAAAAGTGAAAGTGGAGAGTAATAAACAACCAGCCAATCAGCTCCTACATGTCATTTGTCAAACCCAGCCTGTAACATGGCAGGTGGGAGCTGATTGGCTATCTGTTTATCACTCTCCACTTTATCACTTTTTTAAGCTTGATACAGCTGGCCCTAAGAGAGGCATTAGAATACTGTAATTTGAAAATCTATCCCAAAACTACTTGGCTAGAGGAAGAACACTTTGCTGCAGAGCGTGCCCTTGCATAGCATAATGTCTGACATCCATTCAGTTGGTATTAACCTGTTAATATTCAGGAGGCGTCCTATCTCTAATTATTTTTCATTGACTCTGGAATCGCCGGTTCTAGGCAATGGCTTGGTATCGCTTCGCTCCATTCATGCCCCACGGTGCTGTGTTCCAGCCTGGCCAGTTAGTGCATGAATAATTTGATTTGTTCCATTCAGTTCGGCGTTAGTGGAAGTCCCAACAAAGAGGGGCTGGGGGTAATGGATGAGCTGTCACTTGTCTGATTAAATGCTCAGTTTCAGGTTTGGATGTGGTGCCCGGCTTTCTTTGCAAATGAGCAGGATCAGCAGAGTTCTCCAAGTAACTAGTAAAATGGCCCAGGCAATTAGTTCTACTAGAGTTATCTGTGCATGGCTGCACACCAATGCACCGCTCCCTCCTCCCGGACAAAGGCGAGCGGGGGAGAGTAGCTTGTGAATATTAAATCTCTATTTCTTTTCCCAGATGGTCATTCGGAGTGCTGCTCTGGGAGATCTTTACACTGGGGGGTTCTCCGTACCCTGGGATCCCAGTAGAAGAACTGTTTAAACTCTTAAAAGAAGGTCATAGGATGGACAAGCCAGCCAATTGCACCCACGAGCTGTAAGTCGCCGGTCTATGATGTCTCTCTCCGCTTGTAGGACTGCGTGTTGTGTTGAATTAGGCTGGGACTTGTAGTTCCTCAGCAGCTTAAGAGTCACAGGCTGGTCTGCTTTTTTTTTTGTGAGTGGCATGTTCAGGCATCTGCGGCTGTTAATGATCTGCGTCCTCTTTCTGCCAGGTACATGATAATGAGAGAGTGCTGGCATGCTGTCCCATCACAGAGGCCGACCTTTAAGCAGCTCGTCGAAGACTTGGACCGAGCGCTTACTCTAACGTCTACTGATGTAAGTTCCATGTGTCATCCATTGCATAAGGCCTTCCGCAATCCTCGCAGGAGGACCTGTACCGTAATGGAGTGCAAGGTGCCGTGGCTCCCAGAGGGGCAGATGTATTATGCCTGGAGGAAAGATAAACTGAAGATCAAGTTAAAGGAGATAATGCACCAGCCAATGAACTGTGTTTAAAAATGACAGCTGGGAGTTGATTGGCTGTTGCTTCAACTCATTTTGGGCCAGATGCACTAAGCTTCAAAAGTGATAAAATGGAGTGTGATAAACAGCCAGCCAATCAGCTCCTACCTTTTCAACACAGTCTGTGACATGGCAGGTACGAGCTGATTGGCTGGCTGTTTATCACTCTACATTTTATCATTTTTGAAACTTAGTGCATCTGGCCCTTTACCTTATCTCCCGTTTATCTCTTCTCCAGGCTTAATACATCTGCCCCACTGAGTGTAGAATTTTGAGGGAAAATTTGATTTATTCCATATTGGAATAAGGCTGTAACATAACAGAATGTGAAAAAAGTGAAGCGCTGTGAATACTTTCCAGATGCACTGTACATGTATATGGTGTTTCTGAGGTGAGCTTAGTGTCGGCAATGCTGGCGATGCCGTGTGCATGTTAGCTGTACTTTTAGTTGCCTCTTAAAATAAATCCTACATAAATCCTATGAGGCTTTGTACTAGAATGTGTGAACTATGGTTCAGTGGGAGCAATATATTTTTTATATTGACTATGGGACTAATTCAGACCTGATCTCTGCTGTGCAAAGTTGTAGAGACCTGCAATTAAATCGCCTCTGCCCAGACCAATCCTGCTCCGCGCCAGCCTGCGAATGGATCGCTGAGCGGCGGCCATCTGCAAATCCATTTGCGACTCCCTCACCATCTAATGATTTTCCCTGTCTGTGCAAGAGTGCGTACAGATGTAGTGCCACTCATTCAGCCGGCGGCAGGTGATAGAGCTGCCAACCACGATAATGCCACTGTATAGGTCATTGGTACGACCTCATCTAGATTACGGTGTCCAGTCCTGGAGGCCATATCTCCAGAAGGATATAAATACATTAGAGACTGTACAAAGAAGGGCAACTAAAATGGTGCATGGCCTACATTACAAAATATACCAGGAAAGACTATGGGCCAGATGTATCAAGCTTCAAAAAGTGATAAACAACCAGCCAAGCAGCTCCTACCTGTCATGTTACAGGCAGGGTTTCATTAATAACAGGAAAGGGTGCGGACGCATTCCCGACAGTCGGCATCCCGCTATTTTCCCTCGTGGGGGTCCACAACCACCATAGAGGGAGAATAGAATAGGTGGCGAGCGTAGCGAACCACCGTGCCCGCAGCGTGGTGGAAGAATTACTTCACAGAAAGAGTAGTAAATAAGTGGAATAGCCTCCCATCAGAGGTGGTAGAGGCAAATACAGTAGTACAATTTAAGGAATCGGGACATCTGTCAGAATGAACTTAGGTCTACAGTCATAAGGTCGACCCCACTAGGTCGACTGGCAGGAAGGTCGACATGGGCCAAGGTCGACATGACTTAAGGTCGAATTTGCATAAAGGTCGACATGAGGAAGGTCGACTGGTCATAAGGTCGACGTGGGTTTTTCACTGTTTTTTTATCCGAATGTCGACACAGTCGACATGGACACAGTTGGCAATGAGAATCGGACCCTCGCATCGCTCGCTTCGCTCGCGATGCTTCGGGCACGGTGCCTCGCTGCGCTCGGCACACTATTTTATTCTCCCACCACGCCCTAGTGGATGGTAGGGCATGAAATACCGCCTGTCGGCACATGTCGGCTCAAAAAACAGTGAAAAACCCATGTCGACCTTATGACCAGTCGACCTTCCTCATGTCGACCTTTATGCAAATTCGACCTTTAGTCATGTCGACCTTGGTCCATGTCGACCTTAAGTCAGGTCGACCTTCCTGCCAGTCGACCTAGTGGGGTCGACCTAATGACTGTAGACCTAAGTTCATTCTAATAGATGACCGCTTCCCCAATTTAAACACGCTTGGGATAGGCATATTTATATCCTTACAAAGAAATAAGGATCAAATATGGTTTGAGGTAACATGTTTAAAAAAAGGGGCAGACTAGATGGGCCAAGTGGTTGTTATCTGCCATCAAGTTCTATGACGTGCGCGCACGAGACACTCGCGCACCCCATTCCAACAGAGCTCTCCACCGCCTCCCCGCCAGTCCCCGCCACGGTCTATTACAAGTAGACGACTCCTGCTTCTGCAGTGATCCAAGGGGCATCCTAGGATGTAGCATTGGATCAAAGCACCCACCATTGGGCAGACATGGTGCTGCTCAAGCCACCCATTGTTGAGTCCAGGAAGTTTCCACGCTACGATAGTGAACCCTGTCCTCTTTCCACCACCTAAACACTAGCAACACACCTCCTTTTTCAAAACGGAGCCCGCCGCTGCCCTATCCCCATCACCAACACAGCGTCAGATTGTCAATCAACGACTATCTAATGCTGACCTGCATCCAATGTCGCAGGACCCGTTCTTTCCAGATGCCCTTAGACATTTGCCTATACTGTCTATGCCTGGGATGGCTCTGGCTATCAAAGCTCAGAAAGAGGTACAGTTGAGAGCGATAAAGTACCAATTTAACTGCCATGTGACAGGCTGTGTTTGAAAAAAGACTGGAGCTGATTGGTTGGCACTTTATCTAGCCAAGGGCCAGATGCACTAAGCTTCAAAAGTGATAAAATGGAGAGTGATAAACAACCAACCAATCAGCTCCTGTCTGACATTTTTCAAACACAGTCTGTGACATGGAAGTTAGGAGCTGATTGGCTGGCTGTTTATCACTCTCCATTTTATCACCTTTGAAACTTAGCGCATATGGCCCCAACTATGATACATAAATATGTGTGTAGGCATTGCATCAAAGCTGAGGGAGCTAGATTACTACCGCACAGCTCTTCCCAGCGAATGTTCCGTGTCGCTATAGGAACCTTGGAGTTCCGCTGGCTACAAAATCAGGTTTCTTACACACAGAGAACAGTATATATGCAGTGGTTAATACTCTGCGACAATGCACGCTTGTTGCTTATTACAACTTGTCTGAGCTCCTACCCTGCTTTAATTAATGGACACTGGTGTACAGTATGTGTACCTAGGCCTGATCTAATTAGTCCCCCTCCATTTGCACAGCATCGCTCAGTCGCTGCTCTCTGTAGAATGTCTGGAAGCAGAGTTTGTCTCTGTGAGTGCTGCAGTTCTGCATCCTTACATTTCCCCGAGCCCCAGTACACAAAGGCGCTCTGTGCTGAGGCTGGGGCACCTTGTTTTCTTACACGTAATTGAAGTAATTTGTGTGAAACGAATGACGTGACTTTGAAATCTGCAGTCTGTGTTTCTGTGCCCAAATGATTAGACCCTATCGATCACCGGAGTCCGAATGTTTTCTAGTGGAATAAAACGTTTCTTTTACCTCAGAAATTACGTTTCTTTTACCTCAGAAATTGAGCCCAATTCATCTTTAAAAAATGTTAGCTTCACAACTGGGTATTAAATGTGTGAGGTCACTTAGCAAATTTGAATATTGTTTATGCAAACCTGATAGCAGTAATGCCTGCTTACCGGTGCAGCTTTTCATGTGGGCATACTGCGTGCGGTCCAGGCGGCCATTTTGTTGTCTGAACCAATATTCATTCTATTCGCTAGTAAACCTAGATACATTTGTACTTTTCTGTATAATTTCAATTAAAAGTTTGTTGTTAAAATGATTCTGAGCATTGCTTCTCTCCATAAATATTGTATTTGCTATTAAATGAGTAATAAAGTTAGCTTTGTTAGAGTTGACAGCAATAGAACACTGCCACCTGGTGGCCAAATGGTGAAATATCCATTTTTTTTCCTTTTGTTCATTTAAAACCTCTTAAATACTACTGTTCACAAACACTGCCTTAACCACTTTTTTTTTTTTTTCAATTTTAGGAGTACCTTGACCTCTCTGTGCCATTTGAACAGTATTCACCAGCGTGCCAGGACAGTCACAGCACTTGTTCCTCAGGAGATGATTCAGTCTTTGCACATGACATTCTTCCAGATGAACTGTGTCTTCCCAAACACCAGCATTACAATGGCATCATCAGAACATGAATTTCAGCTGGATACACAAATGGGAAGGACGTAGACTAGAGGTGTAAGGACAGGACTTCCGGATGCTTTTTTATTTGAGCCGTACAAATTACTTGCTGTATATGAAGTCAAGAAGCACTGTTTGGCCTGAAGGAACTTACAGTATCATGTGCCAAGTAACAGAGAACATTAAAAAAAAAATTATATTAAATATATATATATATTTGAAAAGAAGAATGTTAACGCTAGGGATCATCGTACTGTGACCTCTAGTGATCCGCCGATGAGCAACCAATCTGTGCCTGCAATGCTAGGAGAAATCCAATGCGTGAGCAAACATGTCTGTAAAAATTGTAAACTCCTGATTTTTTTTTTTTTTTTTTTAGTACTCTTAAATTATATTTTTTTGCGAAAACATTATCTGAAACTTAAGACTATGAAAGGCTGCTTGTTATGGCGCTGGCATAAACACATGGTTGCCATTGGTTACATGCGGCACGAGTAACAGTGTACTAGGGGTCCCCTTATTCATCACCTCGGCACTTCATGTAGAGCCCTAAGCACATGTAGTGGGGAAGGATCCAAATGTGGCTTTGTAAGCGCCTCTAATACTGGTAGGACACTTTGCTGTGTATGGGATTTGGGCTAAAAATTTAGTTTGCATTATTTTACTATTTATTAAAAATAAAAATTTAGTGGTCGATCCTATTAGTGCCGAAGGGTGCGAGTTGCCGTGGGTGCCAGTCGGGATCCCGACAGTCATTTACCCAACATCAGAATCCCGACAGTCATTTAACCGACGTCGGGATCCCGACTGTTAAAACACAGAGAGACGGGTTCCCGACGGCCACCTGCTATTCTCCCTTGTGGGGGTCCATGACCCCCATTGAGGGAGAATCGAATAAGTGGCGAGCGTAGAGAGCCACCCTGCCCACAGAGAGCCCGCAAGGGGCTTTGTTGCGCTCGCCATGCTGTCTGAGTCCGGCCAGTCGGGATCCCGACGTCGGGCTAATGACTGTTGGGATCCCGACTGTCGGAACCCTATACCACACCCGTTGCGGTTCGGGTGCCATTTAAACGCTGAAAACGTCACCCGAATTAAGCCTATCTCGCACCCTTCGCAGGGCCGAATTCGCTTAATATTGCTCACACCCCTATGGAGGTTCATGCACTTTTAAGCAAATTCAGTCTGCCGTAAAGTGCGCCCAGTGATGTGATGATTCGCGAGTGCAAATCATCCGCACCTAATATGTTCGACCCCTTAGTTTGCAAACGAATACAAGTTAGCTAAAAATATCAAACCTTAATCTTCACGTTCATTTGCCGTAGCTGGTAAACTATGAAACATCGTATTTAGTTGCCAACAGTTTTAATATTGCCGAATTCGGTCATTATTAAATATGGCCCTTTATATTTTAGTACAGAGGTGGTGCTATATGCTTTGCCCATAAGAGACCTGACCTTTAAAGCAAGAGCAAGCAACTTGTGGTTCTTTAGCTGTTGAATGCAGGTAAGCATACATCAGTAAAAATCTTGGGTATTTGAGTTACGCGTTTCACTTTTCAGAATAATAAATATTCATATCGCACTTAAATATATATATATTATGTATGTATCTTCAGAAACCTGAAAGCAGAGGTGTTCAGTCTACTTCAAAACAATTTCTTACAGATAACCATGCAAATGAACATACACACATAAAATATTATCTATATAAAAAATATATGCAGAACTGTAAAAATGAAAGCGATCTACTTCCAGCTCAGAGTATAGTATACATGTCAGAGGGACGCCTTGTGTACCATCTATTTTAATAGCTGGAATAGTGCTTCATAGCGCCTGCTTGACATCACATTTTGAAAGCATTGCAATCTGGGATAACACTGATCCGGTGAATTCTACCATTTGTTATGGTCACAGTTTTGTTTTAAAAATTGTTATTTTTGTTTAACTTGTATATTTGTAAAGTTATTTATAGACGTTATTAACCTATATGATCTTTTGCTTACATAGTTGTAGCTTTGATACAAACCTCATACTTCACAGAGTTTAAATTTAACTTATTAACAGTCCAGAGAAATTATATTCTGCTTTAAGTTTTTTTTTTTTTTTTTTTTTATTGTTTTGGGTTTATGCGTTTTATTCAATTACCTGAAAGTGTAAAAAACTGTATAGTACTTCTAATTAGCTGCATTATATGATTGTATGTATATGTATATATTTGCTGTTTTGTAGAGAAGGGCAGTGCAGCGTTGAAAAGAATATGATCTACAACAGCTTTCAAGAGAGCACCCTAATTTATATTGATCATTTATATCTTCATTTACTGTGTGAAAACCGGTCACATCTTTATTTGTTAATGTGCAGTTGTTATGATAGTATGCGAAAGTAATAATCAAAGATCTAAATCCGCACAAGACATTACTATGAACATTTCTGAATAGTCTTCTATTTCCGCACTAAACTATAATTGGTATTAGTGCTCCTTTTTCTTGATTAACATCTCAAGGTCATGTAAATTGTCGTGCATCAATGCTTTTATTTTAATACAGTATTTATTTAGTTCCAACTGCAATGAAAAAAAAATTCTACTATCTGGCAATAAACACATTTTCTAAATTGAATAATAAAATAATTTTGTTAAAATATGTTTGGCACAGATGGAGTTCACCTCTTTTTTTTTTTTTTTTTTGCCTTTTAATGTGAATGTATTTTTATCTTCTATAGACAGCCAAAAAAGCCTTTTGAAATTTTTTTTATTTTTTTTTTTATTTCTTTTTGCACCATAGGCTTACTTAATAGGCTGGGTACGCAAAACAGATGTACATTTTTTTTTGTCTGTTTTTTTTTTTTTTTTTTTTTATAAATATAAAAAATGTATGCTTCTAGTGCCTGTCCAATTAATTTTATCTTAAATGGCATGCTTTGAATTTACCAATGTGCAAAACAATTATTTGGTACACATAGATGGCATGTGGGCGACTAAAGCACTGTTTTGACCTATAATATTTTGAAGCTCAATTTACATTTTGGTGCCGCTGTTCCAGAAAGAAATTGTAGGCAGGTACAATGTTCAGTTTTCTCTTTTCTTTAATTTTTTTTTTTTTTTAATACAAATATACAATATAGAGAAAAAAATAATGTTTGTTCAGGTTGTCCGCAATACCTTTTGAAAATAATATTAAATGGTTTATTTTTATTTTATTTGGGGGGGGGGGTGTTTTAATTTAAGAGAGGTATTTTCTTACAAATGTCTGCTAAATGTGTACATTCCGGGTACCGAACACATCCTTTCTTATATCCGTAATGACATAAAAAAAAAAATTGTACAAAATTGTGCATGGATTGAAATGTCACTAGATATTATAAATTTATAAATATATATATATAAATATAATTTATTGAGTTTTTACAAAATGTATCTGTTGTAGACTGAATTAACATTTTTCTTAATGAACGCTTATATAGTTTTATAGAAAGAACTATCTTTACAAGCTAAGTGAAGCTGACTTTTTCTTACATTTTATACTGAATAAATTTGCATTTGCAGGTTTTCATGCAGTAGCTGGATTATGTTAGAAAAATGGGTTTGGTTTTATTTGATGAAATTGTATCTGGCTTGTGCTGCTAGTGTGGAGTTGTAAGACACCAAACCAAGTTCCATTCTGCTTTTTTTTTTTTTTGTTAACTTGGCAAGCATAACTTTTACCAAAACAATAAAGATAAACACGACTTGTTACTGTGTGGACATTTTACGTTAATGTCTCATATGTTAGTTTATTTGACTTTTTAGGTGTTTTGAACTAGGGATCGTTCAGCACCAATTGCCATTGCTCTTCAAAAGTAGTCACACTTGGATGTGGAAGGGATTGGCCCAGTGGTTTCCAAACTTTCAGGGTAGAGATAGGCTGTGTAACAAAAAACTGTAAGTCATAGTGCTCCTGTTTTATATGCCATAGCGCAGTACTGACTTGTCCCTTTTTAACCCTTTTTTCTATACCCTATTGCTCCTCTGTTGTATGCATAGTGTGTATTGTGTGGTTGTACTATGGCAGATGGTACCTCAAAGGCACCTCACAAGGTTACATATAAGAGATGTACAGTAACACTAAGTTTACACCACAGTCAGGGGGTTATATATATATATATGTGTGTGTGTGTGTATATATATATATATATATATATATATGTATATGTGTGTGTGTGTATGTGTGTGTGTATATATATATATATATATATATATGTGTGTGTGTGTGTGTATGTAATAATTGTACAGAACCCCAGGTGTTACCACCCTAGCAGGAAATTCCTGAATGGGCTTCACGAGTTTGCCGACCCAGTTGAATTAATAGAACAACCATCTCCAGAACCGGTTTCGCAGGGGTTAGAGGACCATATTGCCATGGTGAAATCAACTTGAAAGTTAGACGATGAAGCTTTATTGCCAGCTCGTCCCCAAATGTTTGGTAAAAGATGCAGGCAAGCAGCTGCTTTTCCTGTGTCAGAGAGTTAGACCGCCATTTAAAGGATGCTTGGCTAAGTGTTTTCAGGTATCAAGTAGACTCTTAACTTCATACCCCTTCCCTGCAGGTAGCAGAAAAGCATGTGAGACCGCGCCCTCAGTGGATTCGTCAGTCTGGCGTCTCTCCAAGAAGACTGTACTCCCTATTCCGGGTGTCTCTTCACTTAATAGGAAGCTGGAGGCTACTTTAAAGACCATCTACACAGCCGCAGGGGTATTACACCATCCTACCCAAGTTTAATGTTGTGTAAATAAGGCAATGGAGGCCTGGGCAACCCAGATCTTCAAGGAACTTTGAAGAGATCCGGCGGCGGGTGATTTGGTGGTTCTGGCTGACCACATTAAGGAGGCCATGGCCTATCTCCTAGAGGCTTCGGCTGATGTATGTCTGGTGGCTTCACGTATTTCGGCTCTGCCCATTTCCGCATGCAGGGCTCTCTGGCTGTGTCAATGGCAGGCCAATGCTGAGTCCAAAAGAGCATGGAATCTGTGCCTATTTAAGGCAATTTTCTATTTGGTCCTGAATTGGACACCATTATTTCATAAGCTACAGGGGTTAAGTCTTCATTCCTTCCCTCTGCCACCCCTCCTCCTCCTCCTAGATGGTCTTTTCAGGGCCCTTATTTGTCCAACGGCTAGATTCCGGGACCGCCTCAGGGCCGGTGCTGCATCTGGCCGTGGCACCAGAGGTCATGGAAGGGAAGTTGCCTCCGCAGCTCACCAGGAGGCTAAGACTGCCTCAAAACCCTCAGCATGATGTGCTTCCATCCCAATTAGGGCATCCTATAGTGGGGGCACGTCTGCAACTTTACAGCGAGGCCTTGTTCCACTCCAGTCAGGGAGCTCTGGGACTTCCCCACTGTGAACTCCAGTGCCACCTAGTGGATGAAGGAGAAAATGGGATTTTGTACTTACCATTAAATACTTTTCTCCGATTCCACAGTCTCATGCTAGGGCTGATTGCGGTTGTCTGTTGGAACGCCCTTGTCATTTATGTGTGTGGTTTCTTCTGTTTGCAATTTCTAGTCTCACTGTTCCTGTTCTTTTTTGTATGTTAGGATGTGTTTATCCTCCTCATTGGAAGTATGTTTTCTTCCAGCTCCCTTCAGGCACAATTACTCAGACTGTCTGGGAAGGGGAAGTAGAAGGGGAGGAGCCAGCCACACTTCTTTAATTTCTTAAAAGTGCCCATGCTCCTGGTAGTCGCCCTTCTATTCCAAACTGTGAACTCCAGTGCCACCTGTGGAATCATAGAAAAGGATTTAATGGTAAATACAAAATCCCATTTTCTAAATTTATGATAAACTTCTGGCCTAGGCGGCCACTAAAAAAAAATTCTGATACTCTAGGGTGCCGTGATTCAATAAAGTTTGGGAACCACTGGATTGGCCAGTTTGTGCAACAAAATATTTACAACAGTATTCCCGCTTAAACATATCCAACATGCAACAACCATGTATAGACAATAGTAGACAGGGCTAGTCTAGTTTGTAACCAATATAACCTTCTAAAACTTAATCCCGGGCAAATTTTTTGCCAGGCAATAAAACTGCAATTGTGCGAATTTCACTTGTCTTATTCAATCCCAGTGCTGATTTTTTTGCTAGGGCAAAAAAATCCAGCATCGGTAAAGATGTTGTGGATCAGCGAAATTGCCGCAAATGCACGTGGTTTTGTCAAATTTGTTGCCATTTTCGCCCATCCCCACTCGCCACAAAAAGTCAAACAGCATCAGCGAGAATGGACTTAAAAATGGATAAAAACACTTGTGATTAAATATCAGTCGGCGAATTGTTGCTGATTTTTCACCTGGGCTGGAAATTCGGCTGGGATTGTATACCCCTCTAAGTAAGAAATATTATAAACCTGTTACAGATTGTGGTATTGTGTATGTGTGAATATAGAACACATAGGTTGTTTAGAATAGGTGATGGTTTAGGAGCAGGGAATTGTAGCAATTGAATTGCTGCCTACATGGGCCACTTTATGGTTTTGTTGCTGGTTGAGAGACGTATTATTCCTATCATTTATATGACCCTACTAGGGTTCTACAGCACCCAATTACAGAGTACATAAACAGGCAAAGCAAGACCAGTCAGTTACAGTTCAAGACAATGTGGGGCATATAAACGTCAGTGTTTATTGCTGTAGGGAAGTATCAAAGGGGCAGAAGGAGAATGGAGTCCAAGATTGTTTATGCCTATTACAGTTGAGTACAAGTCAACTTTTCATACTATTTTTGATAGCATGGGGTCTACCCACGCAATGCAGTATATCCACTCCCCTTTAGAGTGCAAAAACTTTTGGGCAGGGCCCTCTTCACTCATGTGCTCTTCCAACTCTTGGGGTGTAGCACATGAGTGAAGAGGGCCCTGCCCATAAGATTTTGCATTCTAAAGGGAGTGGATAGACTGGCACGGATGGGTAGACTGCGTGCTATCAAAAATAGTATGGAAGGTTGACTTGTACTCATCTGTGATGGCAAACCTTTAGACAAGTTCCCTAACCATGAGAATTCCGCAGATGAATGAATCCCTTTTCTTTTCTAGTAAAGCAATGAGGGTAGACAATAAAGGGAAATAAATCCTAAACATTGGCGGTTATAAGAACCAAATCTAAATTTAAAAGAATGTAAGATGGGATTTAGCTAAAAGAACCCCACTTGGTATCGTCATAGCAAGATTCTATAATTTCCATATTAAATCAGAAATATATTCTTTGGCTTTTAATTTTTACACATTTTTTTCATTAGTATAAAACAATAAATGAAGCTAGTTATCAGTAATGTATGCGGTAATTATAAAGCTTTCTATAGGACATTACCACAAGTATAATAGAGACCACTTGTTTGAATGTGTACGGTGTCCAGCGTGATAAACAATATGATCTCATTTGTTTTGCCATCTAAAGGTGTCACAATTCTGCCTAGGATAACATTCTGAATATAGCATGTTCCAGGATCACCGAGCAGTATAACGAAACTAAAATGTTCTATTTGCTGTAGCTTTTAAAAGATTTTCCCATGCAGGCCAAAATAAAGGCTATGGAAGCCAATGTACATTGCATAGCTGTAGAATTTCATGAAAGCAAAAATGTTTCAGGTCATGACATGTACTTAAAGGCCAAACTATGGTCATTTCCTACTTGCCGATGTTAAAATAAATAAATCCAAGGAGCAGAGAAATCTGTTAATTTGGATATAACAAAATGCACTCATATGGCACAGGTAGGGACCATGCTAAAGTTCTGTTACTCTATACAGACAAAGGGTACTGCACATCTCTGGTCAAGCTTCTTCTGCCCGCTGAATGACTGCTTCTAACCAGTTCCTGGCACAGCGTGTGATCAGGAGGCCAATCCTGGGAATCCCGGGATTGACAGGTTTTCTATCTCGGCCTCCCTATTTCTAACCCCAAGCCACCAACCAAGATGAAATGCTATGCTCCTCCTCAGTCAGTGATCTACTCAATTCCCTACCTGAGCCCTCTGGCACATTCTCTTCATTTGATCCCACAAATGAAGCGAAGAATAAATATCTGCACTTTTCTCTTCCTCCTATTCCTTTTGCCCCTACACCCTCACAAATAAGTAAAGCTCTGTCTCCTTTGCTCATCCCAAACCTAATTAAAATCTGTGCATAAAACACATCCCATCTCTCAGATCCCATGCTAGTTGAGAGACTTGCCTACACGCCTCACACACTTTTATAATTTGCACTTATTGGATCCACTCCCAGTCAGGCTTTCGTTCCCAACACTCCATGAGACAGCACTGACTAAAGTAGTGAATGATGTGGTCACTGCTAAGTCTGAACAACATTGCTCACTTCTTCTAGATCTCTCTGCTGCGTTTGTCACTGTTGACCACTCTTCTCATACAAACACTACAATCCCTAGGTCTTAAAGACGCTCTTGATTCTCATCCTACCTGTTCAGTCTCTCTCTCAGTGTTTGATTCTCTATCAGTTACAATACTTTATTGCTCAATCTTAGGTCCTCTGCTTTTCTCAATCTATACCACATCTCTTGGGAAACGAATCAGCTCTTTTGGGTTTCAGCATCATCTGTATGTGGATTATACTCATATCTACCTATTCTGCCCACCACCATCACCATCTATATTGGTCCGTGTCTCTGAATGCCTTTCTGCAGCTTCAGCTTGGATGTCATCTCGCCACTTCAAAGTTAATATTTCCAAAACAGAATTCATTATATTTCCATCAACCAATAGAAGTTACCAACCTGATATCTCTATCAATGTTGAGAACACAACAATCATACCCGCCCCACCAGCTCGCTGCCTGGGTGTCTTCCTTGTTTCTGAACTGTCCCCGTCCCCCCCAATAAAGACTCTCACGACTACAATCCATCATGAATGCAGCTGCGAGGCTGATCATCCTCACCAGACATTCATCGTCTGAGAAACTGCTCTAAACTACCCTTCATTGGTTACCTGAAAATTATTTTGCTCACACACAAGGCCATAAACCAAACTACACCTACGTACATTTCTATGCTTATCTAACCATATCTCCCATCCCGTCCTCTTCGCTCTTCACAAGATCTGCGCCTCTTATCCACACTCATTATTCACTCCCATTAAGGATTGCAGGACTTTCTTTGGGCTGTGCCCTCCCACGCACAATAAGACTCTCCTCTAGTCTCCAATCCTTCAAGCGTTAACTGAAAACTCACATAACACCTGTCCTTGTGTATAAATGCCTATTTCCCTATAGAGTGTAAGTTTGTGAGCAGGGCCCTCCTACCTAGGGAAGCCAATCCCGGGGCATTTTTTCAAAAAAATTGAAAAATGCTCAATCCCAGGATTCCCGGGATCCCAGGATTGGCTTTCCTAATAGAAAAACACCCTGGCTGCCCCGCATTTACTTACATGCAGGTGCAGCTGGGTTGCCGGGTGCGTGGACAGATGGGTTGTCGGGTGGATGGGCGGTCAGCTTCAGTAGCCGGGTCATGCTGTGGCGGCGGCTGGTTAGTTGGGCGGGAGAGCGGCGCGGCTTCTTCATACTGCCGGCCGTGACCTGCCTGCGCAGCGTGACCTCTGATCTCGTCACGCTGAGAGGTTACCCTGCGCAGTGATGCTCTGCCTGGGAGAAGCCGGGCAGTGTCTGAGCGGGTGCTCAGACACTGCCCGGCATTAGACTGCGCATCCTGAAATCCCGGGATTGGAATCCCGGCATTTTGGGAGTCAAATCCCGGGATCCCGCCGATCCCGGGATTGGCCACCCTACTCCTACCTCTATGAATGTCTGTAACTACTGTTTGTTGTATCATTGTTTCCAATTGTAAAGTGCAACAAAATTTGCTGTGCTATATAAGAAACTGTTAGTGTGTATGTATGTGTGTATATATATATATATATATATATATATATACACACACGTTTCAACATTGCTTGTAAAATTTGTTATCAGATTGGACCTTCATTGCCACATACAAATCACATGCTCAAAAATTAAATCCTGAGACTGTGGTAAAAAAAGTCAACATTCCCAATTTTGACATATACAAAATGTTGACATGGAGATGGTAGACTCATTTTTTCCCCTTCAATTTGTATATTTTAGCATACGGACCCCAAGTTAGCGTACCGCTTCCCCTGGCTTCGAGCGCCAAGCGCTGGGCACTGTATCATTCCCAATCGGAGATCATATGGATGGTAAGTATGGAAAAGTGAAATGTCGTCTATTTGCCCATGCCGACAGTATGAATGTCGACCTACAGTACGTATGCCTACTCTCGATTAGACTTGACCGCTAGGCACAGCCACATTGCAATTCTATGTTATATCTAGATGCATGTACAGTAATACACTGTACATTTTGGGGGCGATTCAATTTGCTCAGGTACAAATTCTTAGAATAACGGGGTCATTGTCAAGCTTGCAAACCTCCAGGAGGAAATCTTACAACCTGGGAAGGTTCCGGGAAATCAGGGACTGTTGTGAAGTATGTAAGAAGCAGGAGGCCTTGGCAGAACCAGCAGAATCTCTCTGGTTTATGAGCAGCACGTTTCCCTATGTGTGGAATGCAAGATGGATTTCTCGCACACTGACGGTGACAAAGTGCTAGGTCTATCAGACAGGGACAGCTAAGCCCGCTCCGGTTATACCTTAGACAAGCTCTATTGTATAATGTATTATTCTGGCCAAATATTTGGTCTGTCTCCCTCCTGCTAACAGAAAGGTTCATTCTGTGGTACTTTCCATCATGCGATACAGAACTGAACAGTTTTCAGCAGAACTTAACTATAAAATGTACCAACGGGGGTCATTCAGACCTGATCGCACAGGCCGCGGATTCGGGCGGCCAGCGTTCAGTTACGACGCTGCCCGGCTAGAGTGAAATCCCGCCTTGCGGCTGTGTATGAACAGATGTATACGGCTACACATACATTCGCAGCTACGCAAATATGCCCAAAACCCAACGTAACAGGCTCACCACCAAATTAATTTTACACCGGGCACAAGTCATCGCTGGCTCAGAGTAGCCAGGGACGTATGTCACACACCCTCCCCTAAAACACCCAGTCACGCCTGTGTTTTCCTGGACACTCCCAGCGGGTTTTCTAGACACGCCTGCGTTTTTCATAGCACTCCCTCTAAACTGGGCGGTTTCCACCCCCAGATGCCTACTTCCTGTCAGCCACCTTGTGAACAGCGTGTGAATAGAAACAGTAGCAGGATTACCTCATCGCGCTTTGATAGGGGCTGAGAGACGAACCATGGCACATCTCCACTGATGATGACTGATATGAACATGTAGATAGCATGTATGTAGATAACTAGAGACAGGATTATATGCATTTGCATATTTTGCCCATTCTCACTGGTTATTGCATATTTTACCTAAAATCTAGTGATGGTGCATATTTTAGGCCCTGCCCCCTTTCCACCCACGAGTCAGAGCACTGCTTTGCCCTGCTGCTGCTGGCCAGGTAGTGGTAGAGTGTGCAAGCTGGGGCAATATGTGCACAGTGTAGGGAACCTTGGATGTACGCTATGTCTGACACTGCTCTAGGCTGCCAATCCATGTTGATAAAAGTCAGTCGGGGCGGATGCCATTACGAAGCTCCTGAACCTTTGCCTGCCCCTGACCTGGGACTTTACACCAAGAGACAGATTTCTGCAGGAGAGGAGGTGGGGAGAAGGGTTGTGACATCACGCGGCGCGGAGGAAATGCCATGTCACAGTGAGTATGCGGCGCAGGGAGGAAGCCTTCCACTGCGCCGCCCTCACATGCTATGCTGACATGTGATCTATCAGCGCTGGAGATGAGGGTCCGTGTAGTTGATGCAAGAAGAGCTTTGGACGCTGCAGTTTTAATACATCTGCCTCCATGTCACTCAGAATGTATCTCAGAACTTTATTAAGTGCGTTTGCAGATGAGCAGGTAATTGGCAGAATAAGGCACACTTGGACAATATTGGGTCAATTTGTCGTATTGAAACGTCAAATCGTCCACATCATCTAGTGTTTCCCCACAATTTCTCACTCCTGCGGACAATATACGACATGGTTTAATTGACCGAGCTGTATGGTCAATCAAACAATGTTATTTGTGCGCCGATGTCTATTCTTAAATGGCAGATTGAGAGGTCATTCCATTGTTCATTAAATCGTCTAATATCTGTGATGGTCCGGAGCGAAAGTAAATCCACAACTCAGAACTCCCCTGCTCCCATAGATGAATAAAATACAGATGTCATCCACTCAATGACTAATGACTCTTAGGTTGGCATGTCTCAAGTCCCTAACAGAAGGATGGAGATTCAAAAAGAATCAAAAAGGACTTCCGGTTCCGGTCTCGATGTAGGCGGCTGCGGCTAACGAGACCTCCGCTGCATCCCCGGCACCAACCGTCCCCCTGCTCCCCCCCGAGCATCAGAGAAAACCCTCACCCGACTCCGAAGCCAGCCGAGAGGTCCCCGCCACGCAGAACGCCGCACGATCGCGGCCATCACCTACAGCACGAGACGCCGCGGCGAGCTGCGGCCTGTGCTGGGACACACCACGCTGAGCACCGCTGAGCACCGGACACAAAGCGTGCACCCGGCCCCAGCACACAGGTACACCTAGCACACGGAGCCCCTCGCCAGCAACCCCAGACGGGCGGTGGCGGCCCCGCTGAGCACAGAGCCGCACCGCTGCAAAAGATACCCCACGTGCAGAGGACACACTGCTCCACACCCTGCCGGCTATTAGAAGCCAGACTAACCATTCACCAGTACTCTCCGCTGGCTACTTGTCAGAGCCACATATTGTTCATAAAAGGCTTACCATGATATGCAGAATTACCTGGCAGCAGGAACAGTAACAGCGAGTACTAATAGGAAACGCTGACGATTCTCTAACTGGGGACAGATTACCTATAGCACCAGACCACTACAGAGGACAGAGCCTGCTGGACAGGACATAACAGGCCACATATTCCGGCCTATACAGCACTCATATACCCACCTCAGGCGGTGGATGGAGAGATTCCTCTCTCCACAGATGCCGAGGAGGTCACAAAAACCAGAAGAAAAGAGGGCCAAATCCAGCTCCAGATCGCAGTCATTATCTAGATCCAAGATGGCCGCTGCACGCGACAAGACAGGGGACTCAGCCTCTCAGGTATTGTTCTCTCAAACCTCTGACACACAAGAGGGGCCCCCTGTCACCTATTCTGAAGTGGTAAAGGCTATACAAGAAACTATGGGTCCCCTGATGGAGGCACAGGCTGCCAAATTTAACACCGCTATTAAAGACGTTACAGCACAGTTGAAACAAGTAGCACAGACACAACATGCCACTGAATGCAGGGTGGGGGAGCTTTTTCAAGATGTATCTACACTCAAAGACTCCTCTTTCAGCCTCCAGCAAACTTGTTATGACCTTCAAAATAAGATCGACGATCTTGAAAACAGATCGAGAAGGAACAACCTGAGGATCGTGGGGCTAGATGAGAGCATAAAGGGCCCTGACTTATATAAATTTCTACAAATTTCCCTGCCTGAGATGCTACAATTATCAGACCAGTGCGGAGACATGGTGATCGAGAGGGCACACCGCCTGGGCCCGACACGCACCACAAGGGGAAATAGACCGAGGGTTGTAATATTTCGATGTCTAAATTACCTACACAAGGACGCTATATGGTCGGCATCCAGAAGACACCGGGACCTGACATGGAATGATGCCAAAATATTCATATTCCAGGACTATTCTGCGGAAGTCACTCGGGCCCGCAAGGAGTTCACTCCAATATGCACAAAATTATTTAACGCAAAAAAGAAATTTGCGCTTCTCTACCCAGCCAGACTGAGACTTTTCGAAGGGGACAAAGTCAAAGACTTCACCTCAGCTGCTGACGCAGATCGTTACCTCACTGAACAGGAAAATGCATCAGAGACTGGCCCTGACTCCCAGGGGGCATCCACCTCCGGGAACTAATAAGTTCGGTAAAATAGTTATTACTGAGGGCTGATGAGAGGCACGTATGGTTAGTTAAGTTCTGCTAAATTACACGGCAGACTTTCATATTTTGGGTCACCTTCTGAACTATACTGCTGGTTGATAGAATTGAAACACTGCCCTCTAAATTTACATTAATACTACGTCAAAGTATAAGGTATGTTATAATGTATGTTGGATAAGGGGAAAAAAAAATAAAAAAAAAAAATAAATAAATAAATTAATACTTGTAGTTTATATAGATAAGGGAAGCTACCAGACACAACTCAAAATTATTTAGTACAAGCACTGCTGGTTGCCTACGTATTTATCACAAACTCAGCTCCATTGATACAGCTAGAATAAGGTTCTAAAGGTATATAACACTGTTAGTTAATTTAGATTATCATGGGGGAGATTTATGGGGGGATTTTGGGGGGGACGGGGGGGGAAGGGGATCTCGTTAGGAGATATCGTTAGATTGGAGGGTGTTGAGTACGGAAGTTCTGATTAGAGTATTTTTTGACCCCCACGGGAGCAACTGCTCCATGATGGGAGGTCTTGCTGTTTGTGTGTTTTTTGTGATGTTTGTGTTTTGTCTTTCCCCAGTATGTCTCTTTTCCTCCATGTGTCTTCTCCTGGTGCTTTTAGGGTATGAGGTACTGCGGCAGAGGTATGTGTAAAGCTATGTGATGCTAATGCTTAAAGTAGGCTCACTAAATGTGGGCGGATTCAATACCCCTGCTAAACGCAGGAAAATATTAACATACCTGAACAAAATGTCTTTAGATATTGCTTTCCTACAGGAGACCCACCTTATCCCACGTGAGATATTAAAACTTAATATGCTAAGATGGTCGGTGATGGCATCGGCATCATTTAACTCTAAATCACGGGGAGTGGTGATTCTTATTAGGAATGCTATTAACCATACAATAACGTCGACTGAGATTGATGAAAATGGTAGATATGTAATTGTGAATGTAACAGTGCAGGATGTACCATATACTCTGTGTAACATTTATGCCCCCAATACTAACCCCCGTGGGTTCTACGCATCCCTGGTTGCCAAGCTTGAATCTATGCAAACCCAGTCTCTGATCCTGGGGGGGGACTTCAACGTGGTGGCATCACAAACATTAGATAGGAATACGCCCATTTCCAAACACAACCGTCACCCAGATAACACTATAGCTTCCCTATGTGACCAATTTCAGCTGATAGACTCTTGGCGTTCATGCTATCCAGTGGAAAGGGACTACACATGTCTGTCTGCAGCTCATGGTACCCTTTCCAGAATAGACTACATATTGATCCCTCGTCATATGTTTCCTAAGGTTGCTGACACAAAGATAGAAACAATTAGCATCTCTGACCATGCTTTGTGCTGGGTCCAGCTTGCCGCCCAGGTTGACAAAGGCCCGATCCGCCAATGGCGCTTCCCAGCCTACCTGGCAAATTCCATACAATTCAGAGCCATGCTGGAGGCGGCGTGGATGGACTTCAAGCACAATCATGCAGATCTGGAAACCGCAGATCCTTTGTTATTTTGGCAAACTTCTAAAGCTGTGCTAAGGGGTAATATTATGTCCTACTGCAAGAAAAGGGTCAGAGACCTAGACAAAAATTACCTAGAAGCCCAATCCCAATTAACTCAATCTTACTCTAATTTTAAAAACAACCCCACAGGGGCCAATAAAACATGCTATTATAAAGACAAAATAACATTTGACAATGTTCTGGCGGGCATAGAAAGGAAATTCAGTTTTCATAGAAACAGTAAATTTCACCGCTTTGGCAATAAGGCGGGGAAGCTACTATCACATTTATTAGCAGGTAGGCGCCCACCCACGATAGTGAAATCTATCAAAGACTCAATAGGAACACTTAAAAAATCAAATGCTGACATATCTAAGGTGTTTTTCGATTTTTACTCCTCCCTTTATGCCGCTCCTACAATAGACATAGAGGCCAAAAATAGTTTCTGGACAAATCTTCAAATACCCACCCTCTCCCAGGCTCAAAAGGAATCCTTGGTTGCCCCCGTGACAATAGAGGAAATCCAATCGACAATAGTGGGACTTAAGACCGGAAAATCCCCAGGACCAGATGGGTTCGCTAATGAATATTTTAAAATATTGGCCCCTAAATTGGCCCCCCCCTTGACAGCAATGTTTAATGAGATCATGGCAGGGAAAGCCCTCCCTTTACATTTTAACTCGGCAGTAGTGCGACTCCTCCCCAAACCAGGTAGAGATGCGGAAGACCCAAGTTCCTACCGTCCTATACAATGGTCCGCAAATCCTCAACAATGGTTTCCTTTCACAACCATTTTATACAAAACGTGGCACCCGACAGGGCTGCCCATTGTCCCCATTAATATTTGCCCTGGCTCTGGAACCACTGGCCATAGCCCTCAGAGCTTCCCCTGCATATACTGGAATTAAAGTCGGTGGAGAAGAGGCTAAATTAGCCCTCTTCGCCGACGACATGTTGGTTTTCTTATCAAACCCAAAGGAGACTGTTCCCGTGATAATTCCCTTAATAGAACAATTTGGATCATTTTCCGGTCTTAAGGTAAACTATAATAAATCTGAGGCGATGATTCTCTCTGGCCCCAAACTTTCGCCAGTCATAGACTCCCCATTAGCCCAATTCTCTATAGTAAGGAACACAATGAAGTACTTAGGCATACACATACCTCACTCTGTATCCGAAATATATTCGGCTAACTTTCGCCCCGTGATAGCGGAAATTTCCGCACTGCTCCATAGATGGACCACCCTTCCCCTCTCAACGATGGGAAGGGCGGCGGTCATCAAAAGCATAGCATTCCCTAAGTTAGCATACCTGCTACAAATGATACCACTATCCCTTACCAAACAGGACTGCGCCATAGTCAGGACTGTGTTCTCTAAGTTCTTATGGGCTGGCAAAAAACCGAGAGTTGCTTACGCAAAATTGCAACTCCCTAGGTCCGAGGGAGGACTCAATATTCCAGATCCGGCAACATTTAGCAGGGCAGTTTTCTTTAGATATATAACAGACTGGTGCTGGTTGCATTCAACCTTCACCAACCGAGCCCTCGAGGAAGCACTATTTGCCCCATACTCACCAACAGCACTAATACATACACCTAGGAAAATGATCAGTCAGGACATAAGAGATAACATTTTATTTAGAGACACCTACAAGGCATGGCTATACACAAACAAAACACTGAGAAGATCCCCCCAGGTTTCAAGATTTATAACATTTTGGGGTAATCCCGGGTTTCCCCCCGGAATGGATAACCCCCAGTTTCTGGCTTGGAGGAAAGCTGGTTTGGCGGCGATCAGGGATGTGTACGACCCGGGAGGCCACCTTATGTCGTTCGCAGACCTAAGAGAAAAGTACAAATTACACCAAAATCACTTCTTCATGTTCCTACAAATAAGGCACATGATTCAGTCCCTTCCCCCGGCTGGTCCGGAGGGAGCGGAGACGGACCCAGTTGCCACCATCATGTCACTGGCTCATACGGGAACTTACAGGCTAAGATATTATTACGCAGTGGCAGAAGTCACAGATGGGGGTAAGAAATGGAATAAAACTTTAAATGCCTGGAAAATAGAGATTCCTTCGATCCCGGAGTATGGGGAGGTCTTGAAACACTGCCAACAGACCATGAAACATTTACACTCAACATCTCTTCAGGAGGTGCACTGGAAAATACTAAACAGGGCATATGTGGCCCCAATACAGAGAGCACATATGATACCTGATGTACCAGACTCTTGCACCAAATGTGGTCAGAGACGGGCTACCTTTTTTCACAATCTTTGGCAGTGTGGCAAGATATCCACATATTGGAATAAACTGATAATGTTTATAAATAATACCTTTCATTTGAAAGTAATAAAAAATCCTATGGCATGTTTGCTCCTGGTATTGAGGGATTGGGCCTGGGGAGGCCGGAAGAAATCCTTGTTGCCAGTGATAACGGTGATTTTAGGAATAGCAAAAAAATTAATTATGAAATACTGGATCAAAAGATCAGCACCCTCCATACTTGAAACAAAGAACACAATACCTTATACATGGAGAGACAAGCCACATTACCGGACATAGAAACAGGCGTTACGAGGTTTTATCGTAAATGGGGACCCTATATCGAGACCTTGCCCAGCTCCACACAATCACAAATTCTGAGCATGTATGAAAACACATCATGGTATTTGGTACGACAACTGAGTCGTACATGACCAACCCATCCAACCACTACAGATGGAAGAAGGTGGTTTGAAATATTAGGGCAAAACATAGTATCACTTCTAGAAATATCCTTTAGAATCTAAACGCAGTAGCCTCACTTCCCACCCTTCCCCACACCTTCCCTTTGTCTTGTCTAGTTTGTCCAAGATAGAGTATTAGTTTTTATAGTATATGGAATTGGAACCGAAGGCGAGCAATATACTTTATGCCACTTAAAGTAAAATTATTATATACTGATAACTATGCACCTATTATGGCTCTATATTCTTATACACCTAAGCCTACACAATTCTGTATGTTTGCACTTTTGTATGTTCGTAATTTGTTGAAGAAGAAAATAATGAAAATGTGGTCACCCTGCGCGGTGTACTTCTGTCTAACAAGGAGTGATGTGTCGCCTTGATTTATGACATGTTGTATTATGTGACTTTCTCAATAAAACGTTTTTGAAAAAAAAAAAAAAAAGAATCAAAAAGAAAAGTATTTCCAAGATGAAGTCCTAGGATTAGAAAACCTTCATCTATGACCACATACATCATGAAGACCCTCTGGCATCAGAGACAAGATCCACCTGCTCCGACATGTTTCAAAGACAAATACTTATATTTTGAGGTGTGTGGCCAATGTATGCGCACTGGTATTACTATTTATAGGGACTACACCCTATGGCCTGTCGCACTTCCAACATTGTGTCTCTGGTGCCAGCGTATGCAGCCATAGGAGAAAGTTTTGTCATCCCAGTAATAAACTGACTTTTATTTCCGCAGCAGATTGCTGAAAAAGGGGGCAGGTCCTCGCATCATGTGACGTCAGCTGCCCGCCCCTAGCAGGCATCGCCCAGTCTGAATATGTTGGGAAGACCTTGAACCAACACAATATGTAACTTTACAATAACTAGAAGTGACTGTGGAACTAGTGTTCTAGAGCAGCTGGCAATGGTGCTAAAAAGACTGCTTTCATCATACTGTGGGTCTATAGGAAAAGACCAGTTTAACAATGTTTTCCATTAGAGAAAGCAAAGGCATGAAAGCAAATTATTATATTCAGAAATAAGGTTCCGAAGCCAAATCTACGCAGCCATGAAACCTAATTACTAATGTTCAAAGTGGAGCCAGGTTTTATATTGTCCTTGTCTAGCCACCTATGCCCCCCACACTGCAGCCCACTCCCCCTCCTCCATGTGACTCCCTATGTAACCAGCTTGGGGACACATGGCCGACATCAGCTGCTGGGAACTGGCCATTTGTTGGTTTAATTCCTTAATTCCAGAAAGTGCACGTTTTGTTTGGCGGAGTGTAGGTAAACATATAAAAGAATCTCTCCGGTGGATACTAATTCAGTGTATACTGTGGCCCAGGAGCGAATAACTACTTGATTTCAGCTTTCATCCAAACACAACACAGAACTCTGTGGTCCTGAAGTTGTTTTTGTTTTTTTTTGCCTACAATTATTTTATTTTGCCCTATAGTTGAAATATTTGTGTACCCAAGGGCTGGTTCCATTTGGCTTATGCTCCGGTTGTACGTTTATGGAACATTGCTGTTTATCAGTTCTTCCTGTGACACTGACATCGAGGAGTAACGAGCCGTCAATCAGACAATTCTAAGGCTAAAAATTAATTATTCCTTAGTATATCCTGGCAGGGGTAACATCTGATGCAGGTTCCCAGCTACACAGACTGTTTTGGGGCATAGGCCCTCGTTCTAGTTTGTTCGGTAAGCTATGAGGATCGCAACTTACTGAGCATCTGAGACACCGCCCCGCCAAATACACAAGACTCCACCTAAGATCTGCTCCTTGGCCTTTGCCGCTGTATTATTTATTTATTTTTATTAACAGTTTCTCAGTGCAGCAAATTCCAATGCGCTTTAACAATTGAGTCTCCTAGCCATCTGCAGTTGTGCTACCCACAGCCCTGCATACACAAGAGCGGCTGTGTATCCTGTTCCGTTGCAAATGTGCTACCCACAGCCCTTCATACACAAGAACAGCTGAGTCTCCTAGCCATCTGCAGTTCTGCTACCCAAAGACCAGCATACAGGAGAGCAGCTGAGTCTCCTGGTCCTCTGTAACTGTGATACCCACAGCCCTGCATACACAAGAGAATCTGAGTCTCCTGGTCCTCTGCAACTGTAGTATACACAAAAGCAGCTGAGTCTCCTGATCTTCTCCAGCTGTGCTATCCACAACCCTGTAACAAAAAAAGAGTAGCTGAGTCTCCTGGTACTCTGCAACTGTGCTGCCCACGACTCTATATACACAAAAGCAGCTGAGTCTCCTGGTACTCTGCAACTATGCTGCCCACGACTCAATATATATAAGAGCAGTAGAGTCTCCTGGGCCTCTGCAGCTGTAATACCCACAGCCCTGCATACACAAGTGCAAGGAATTTGCTGTGCTATATAAGAAACTGTTATGTATATGAAATATGTACTGGCGGTGTATCTTGGATCTGTAGCGGCGCTGTATATCACAACCACCGTGATGAATCTGAGACTCAGTCAGCAAGCATTGGGATTCACTCTCCTAAACTCTCATTAGCTAGTTTCACAAGAGTCTAGGGGTGAGTTTAGGAGAGTGAAGGATAATGCAGAGTCCCAGCTACTGCCCGGAGGCTGTGATATGATATATAGCACCGCTGCCGATCCCATATACTCAGGGATGGGCAGATGTCAGATACACTTATGAATAATCTGAATTCAATAACACCATAACATAAGTACTTCCGGTATAACAAGTGGCTTTATAGATTTATAATCAGTATGGTGGCGATAGAAAGAACGAACAGCAAGACCTCGGACTTCTACAACAAGATAACATGACTAAAGGAGAAAATGTGACCCGTCAGAGTTACACTGACACCGTCCTAGGGTGTGTATGATGCGTCCATCCCGTGGTTCTTCTAGTTTAGATACCATTATCCAAAACAATACTTGCCGACTTTAAAATGTTGCCCTTCCTGAAGTGAGGTGTAGCTGGTCAGCTGGTCACTGTGGCGGATGGAAGAGGACACATATCATCCCACCAGCACAATGCCACAAATGAAGGAACCACAAAGAAGGGGGTGGGTCCAATAAGACGTGGTTCTCTGAGAATGACCTCATTGCATCCCGCATCTTGCCCACTTCACTAGGAACTGGAAGACGTGGGGATCCTCTTACTGCAGTCCGTGGGACTCTCAATAAATTTGGGAGTCTCTGGGATGTTTTGAGAGCAGTATCATGTTTAAGGTTTAGACCAGGACACCAGTGGATGGAATTGTATTGCCTGTGCTGTAATATCTCTTTGTAACTATAGACTCTCTAACAGAGATGTACTAAGTTTGTAGAGTGAAAAGGTGGGCGAGAGATAAAGTACCAGACAATCAGCTGCTAACTGCTACGCTACCGGCTGCGTTCGAAAAATGACAGGTGCTGACTTCTCCATTAGTCCACTTCTCTCTTTTCACTGCTGCTTGAAACATCTCCCCCACAGCCTGTAAAATGACAGTTAGAAGCTCATTGGATCTGTATTTTCATACCGTTACCTGAGCAGTAGTTTTATGCTTTGTGTTTGTCTCAGTGTGGTGATGGATGGCTGTGGCAGCACAACCCTTGGCACGGGTGTGCGTACCATACCCAAGGCTCTGAAGACAGACCCAAAGAGTACAGACCCTGCTCATTTGTCAGAGCAGTGATATTAGCACAATGTCCCAGTCTGTGATCCGGCCGCTGGCCAGCTCCGCGTTACTAAATTACACTGGCTTCTGCTTTCTCAGTGAGGTCGCTGCTTGTCCTGCTCAATAAAGTGTCTTTCATAGAAAACTGAAAAAAAACGAAATGAATGAAAGTCCCCATTCACCTTTTATGGTCATTTCATGTCTCCCTGTCATACTTAGAGTTTACGTTGAAATTTATAGAGCAATCAGCCTGACGGTAACTTTCAGCACTGATTTCCAGCCCAAATTACTAGTTCCGCATTTCCACTTCCAAGCTCTCAGGGAAGGGCCGGCTGGGGCTGAGAGTCTCAACGTTTCCAGACGGTTTTTCCTGTTTGTTGTAAATGTGTGATTCCGTCATCATCATCATCAGGATACTTCACAGTCTATCGTGGCCAGTTTGCAACAGTAAAATGAGAGGGTTCAGTTCCTAGAGAACTGAACCCCCCAAACTTATCTGATCCGAGGCTGGGTCGACGCGAGTTCGATCCTTGGCACCATTTTCCGGATCCAGAACACAGCCACACTATCTAAAATCCACTCTACGCCGACGTGGATAGTGGTGGTATGAAAAGGTCGGAAGACGCGTACCGCCGCCCCTCGCAGGCTCGCTGCGCTCGCCACGCTTCGGGTTGGCATTGATACTGAGGGTGGCGTTGACAATGGGGGGGGGGGGGCATTTAACATTGTAAGGACCCATCATGGTTCTTGTACAATTAAAAATCGTATACCATCGCATCGCATGCCATTTAATGCCATACAATGCGATGCATTTTATTGTACAATATCGCGTCGCATCGCATACCATCTTATACCTTATTTAGTGTAATGGTATACGATGCGATGGGCACCGTGATAATACACAAGTACCAACAGGTTTTTTCTTTACTGCAGGAGTGCCGTATCAGTCTAGGGGTGCCCAATAAGTGTGTCATATCAGTCCAGGGGTACCATATACGTGTGCATATCAGTCTAGGGGTGCCACATAAGTGTGCCATATCAATTCAGGGGTACTGCCCTTTTTTGATATTAAAAGGGGAAAAAAATGTGTTTTTACTGCAGGGATGCTGCTAAGTTTACTGTATAATTTCAGGGGTGCTGCCATGTGTGCTTGCAGTATAATGCCATGGGTGCTGCCATGTATGCTGTACAATTCTAGGGGTGGTGCCATGTGTACCGTATAATTACAGGGATGCTGCCACGTTAGGGTTGCCTACCCTCCTGGAATGGCCGGGAGGGTCCCGGAAATCGGGTCCCCCTCCCAGCCCCCCTGAAAAAGGTGCAACCTTCCCGCAAAGCCGCCCGGCTCCCATGATCCTCCCCCCCCCCCCCCCCGCTGGCACCCGCGACACACACCCCTCGGTGGGGGGGATCCGGGGGTCAAATGACGCAAATCGTGCAGTTTTAGCCCCACCACCGTGTACAATGTATTAATAATGGCTTAAACTGCACGATCACTCTGTACACGCCCCCAAACAAATAGCCACTACTGTGACTCCGCCAACATCCCACCCCTTTTCACTCCCCGCAGTGTGCTGTATCAGTCCAGGGGTGCTGCCCAGTGCCAGTGTGCCCTTTCAGTCCAGGTTTTTTTTTGCTGTATAATTCATGGGTGCTGCCATGTGTGCCAGATAATTCCAGGGGTTGTGTGCTGTATAATTTCAGGGGTGCTGCTGTGTGTGCCACATAATTCCAGGTGTGCTGCCATGTGTGCCGTATAATTCCAGGGGTGATGCCATGTGTGCCATATAATTCCAGGGGTGCTGCCATGTGTGCCATATTAGCCCAGGATTGCTGCCCAGTGTGCCATATCATATCGACATGCTGCCTTTTTTTAATTAAAGGAAATAAAAGGTTTTTGTATTTTTTATTGCAGGGGTGCTGCTACGTGTGCCATATCAGTCCAGGGGTACTGCTCAGTGTGTGGTATGCTGATAAGCATAGGCGTGCGCACATAGAGTGTTAGGGGTGCACAGGCACCCGCAAATGCTGTGCCCACCCTTATAAACACCTCCCTGCCGCTAGCAACCAGCAATACCTTTTACCAAAGACTTTTGCTTTTTAGAACTGTATTCTATTAAAAGAAGCGTTCATCATTCAATTATGTGTGTTTTGCATTGTTAATTGTACTAGACCAGGCTTTCCCAACCACGGTCCTCAAGGCACACCAACAGTGCAGGTTATAGTGATATCCAGGCTTCAGCACAGATGGTTTAATCAGAATCACTCAGGTACGAGTGGCGTAGCTAAGTTTTGGGCGCCCCCCCGCCGTTAGGGGGTGGGGGCACCCATACCCACCCCCCGCCGCCGCCCCGTCAAGCACCCCCCCCCCGGCCGCCCCGTCGCCTATGCTAACCCCCTCCCCCGCAGTCTTACCTATCGCGCTGGTCCCGGCGGCTCCGTTCTTCTGCTGAGGACCACCACAAAATGGCCGCCCCCGTACAGCAGACAGTTTCAGAGAACTGCTATATGGGGGCGGCCATTTTGTTGTGGTCCTCATCAGAAGAACGGAGCAGCCGGGACCAGCAAGATACGTAAATCTGCGGGGGATTGGGGGGAAGTAACTATAGCACCGCAGCCCCCGGCGCCCCCACATGCACAGCGCCCCCCCGCGGTGGCGGGGGCTGTGGTGCTATAGTTACGCCCCTGTCAGGTACTAATTAAGTCACCTGTGCTCAAGCCTGGATATCTACAAAACCTGCACTGTTGGTGTGCCTTGAGGACCGTGGTTGGGAAAGCCTGTACTAGACCATGGTCATATCACTACATACCTGCGTCATCCATATATGTTTTTGACTTTATTTGCATGAACTGTTCCAGAGAGTAAAAAGAAGATAAAAGACTGACTGAAATAGGCAGAAGATTATGGTGTGGCTGAGAGACGTTTTATATTGTAGCGAGTGCCAATAGATGATGGTAGACACGCCTGATTGGTGGTGTTAGACGCACCCAATGGGTGTTGTTAGATATGCACAATAGGTGGTGCACCCCCTAATAAAATGTGCTGCGCACACCTATGCTGATAAGTGTGCCATATCAGTCCAGGGGTACTGCTCAGTGTGTGGTATCAGTGCAGGCATGCTGATAAGTGTGCCATATAAGCCCAAGTGCTTGTGCCGCCCACTTCTGTCACTTAGCTCAGTCATCCAGCTCCCTTGGTGCAACCTTTTGGCCTAAACTAGCTGATGCCAGATGCTATCAGCACGCAATCCTGCTGCGACATTTGGGGCATTTTGGGCAACAGAATGGAGAATGCCGATGGACATCGCCAAGGAGGTAATTACTGTTAAATACCAACAACATATTTATTACTGTGACTGCAATACTAAACAATATACAGTACAGTACAGTACGCCTCAGTCATAAGCGTTGTTGTAAATGAAGCCCACAGTTCATCGTTTGGATCTGTGTTATAGCCAAACCACGGAATCTGGAAGCAATGATAACATGACTCCCAGGAAAACTGCGTTTGCTTCTTCTCCCATTTTACTGCATTGAAGTTCTGCAACTAGAACTGAGAGATGCTTTGTTCCTAAGTCATTTTGGGGTAAATCATGAGGAATGATGTTGGTTTCCAATTTGGCCACCGGGGGCACTGGTCTGTGAATTTTATATTACATTTCACCCCATATCTCTGCCTGTAGTAGATACACAGGGTCCGATTCGGGATCGCTCGTAGATGACTTTTATTTCTGAAGGGGAGAGAAATCATTCGAAGGTCGGCGACCACCAAATAATTTCTGTCCCCTTGGCTGCAATGCGAGGGGATGTGTTCTATTACACATCCCCTCGCATGGTACCGAGGGGATTCAGCGGCGGGGGGGGAGGCGGCATTCGGCCATGCGGTGGGCAGCGTTTCAGCACTCGGTAAGCAGCAACTTTCACTGCTAACCAAGCCAACGTGAATTGGGCTCAAAGTTCTTCCAAATTTGCCCCTCAGTTGGAGGAAGAGACTGGTGTTACTGATTCTAGATTCTGTGTATCATATTGTAGTCATATACCCATACCTCCCAACTGTCACGATTTTAGAGGGACAGTCCCGATTTTCGGGTCCTGTCCCGCTGTCCCACCCGCGGCAGGCATTGTCCCGCTGCGGGGGGTGACAGTTGGGAGACCCCCAATCTAGTAGAATAGGCGCTGTGCGCATGCGCACAGAGTCTATTCTCGTATGAAAATGAGGTCGCGGCTAATTAGCATAAGCCGCGCCCTCATTTGCATACGCCCCGCCCCCTTTTCGGGCGCTCGCACGGCTTCGCCGCGCGAGTGTCCCTATTTCATACGGACAGAAGTTGGGAGGTATGTATACCGTAGATTCACAATAACAAACATTGATCAGTATTCATCAGTACAGGTCAGGTCTCCTTTATCCGTGTGTTCCAAAAACTGAAATATTCAGAAAACCGCGTTTTTTCTGAATATTTCGGGGTTTTTTGTTGTTGTTACCCACCCCCCCTCCCCCCCAGCCCCTTTTCTCCATACTTACCTCATCCCCTGATGTCCACGGCGGCCTCCGGGATCATCTTCAGCGACATCACCAGTCCCAGGGGTGCATTGCGCGAATGCGTGGGTGCACCGATGACGTCACCGGTGCGCCCGCGTACTAGTGCAATGCACCCCTGGGACCAGAGATGCTGCTGAAGAGGATCCTGAAGGCCGCCTTGGATCCTGGGGGACACCGTGGGGACGTCAGAGGAACATCGAGGCACCACCAAAATCCGACAAAAATCCCTTATCCAAAATGCTTGTGGTCCCGAGTATTTTGGATAAGGCGTACTCAACCTGTATATTTAAGCACTGTGGAAGAAGTCACTCCTTGAACCACACTACTGTATATGTTGTTGCAATGCAAATACAATTAGATCATTCCAAGAGGTTCGTATGGAATCTTCCAGCGACGCAGAAAAATAGCATTTTTAAAAGGTGTTTATAGTAAAGCATACCAAGCATATATATATATATGAGATGTATTTTCCTGTAACTTACATAGATAAGACTGAAATCCTTGATTACAATATTAATCACTTTTTAGAAGCCAGGATTTATTCCATGTTATTCTTCACTATTTTGTTATATCTCAGAAAGTTCCGCCGTATTAATCACCAGCACCCGGCTACATTATAACATCCGTGCGTTTTTATTTCGGTGTAATGTATACTTAGCTGGACGGCGTCCACCTACTCCTGAACTGATGCATATGTTGGGGAAAGCTGACAGCTAGAGTCAGGAGCGCTGACGTGATTACGGGGGATCTGATCCAGTTCTGTAATCAGGGCTGATGGTTACATTTAAATACCCCAAGGTTTATTCAGGCTCCTGTAACAAGATCTGCTAGGAAGAATTCCCTCACTAATTATTCTACAGTTCTTTCATATTTGTGATTGAGTTCTTCCGAGCTTCATTTCATTTCTGGGGGGGGGGGTTTAAGGAATTCCTTCCCTCATGATTCTTTCTTATATAATCATTTCGCAGTTCCTTCATTTCCCTATACCTGGAATATAACCATGGAAACCGCAATGTGCTTACCCAAGTAGGTAACCTAGATTACTGGACAGGTGACATGAGCGGTTTGATGTTGAGTTTCTTTTATATTATTATTTCAAAATCTCTTTGGTTTATTTGTTTAAATTTAGAAAAAAAATTGCCCAAACCCCAAACCACAGGGAAAGGGATGAATTTGACCCACTATGAGCATGTCTGAATTGGCTCCCAAGTGTATCAGTCAATCAGATCCCAACTACCATGGCTGTGTTTCAAAAATGACAGTTAGCTGGTTGGCTGGACCTTTATCTCAGACCACTTTATCTCCAGCCAAGGCTTATACCCCTTTTACGCCAGCCTGACCAACCCGGGTTTTTTCACGGGAGCGAGCAAAACCCTGGAATTGCAGGCAGTGAAAAGACACCCATTTAAAATGTCCCGGGACTTGAGACCCGGCATTTCTACATGGGTAGCAAGCAGGGTTGAACACGAGTTTAACCCGGCTCGCTGTGCAGTGTAAATGGGTAACCCAGGGTGATGCGACTCGAGACCCATTTACTGCAATGCTCTCATCTCCCAGTGCAAGCCCAGGACCCGTCCCCAGTGATGCTGGGTCGGGAGGCAAGTACAAAAGGGTTCACAAGTCTGGTCGCACCCGGCTTATCGCTATAAATTTGGTATTGGTAAATAGACCCCTGTTTACCTAAAAAATCTTAAGTAGCCCTTACAGCACCTAGAGCCATTACATATTAACAAATAGCAATGAGGTATTGATCGCACGTTTGTCAGGTGGGTGATGGCGGCGTATTCAGTGACACCTGGCTCTTGGTTCCGCAACCTGGATTGTTGCTGATGGGTTGGGTCAACAGATTCTAGGTTGACAGCCAATAGGTTGACCACTATTGGTCGACAGGCATGTCGACACATGAAAAGGTTGACATGGTCAAAAGGTTGACACAAGGAAAAGGTCGATATAGGTCAACACATGTTTTCATGCTTTTTTGTGTCTACATATGTCGACATGGACAACATATGGCATGGCACGTGCCCTCGTCACACTCTTATATTCTCCCGCTATGCCCAGAGGGATGGTAAATTATGAACGAGTCAGTTTATTTTCTTTTTTTTAAATCGTGAAAAACTCATGGGGGTGGCTACCAGGTACCATCATACATTCTTGACAATCATGGGGTTGCTCTGATGTCTGATGGTGTGGCCAATGTCCAGTCTATGTTGTGCCTATGTGCAGACATTGGTAGATTCACGTCCCGGCTGGTGAATCTGCCAATAGGAAGCTTATCGTCTATGGCATTGCCATACAGATGCAGTAGCGGCTGCGGCACTACTGCATCCATCTCTGATTCCAGTCCCCGCCCCGCGCCTATAAGTCCAGCAATGTGCAGCTACTGTATCAGAAGAAATAAATGCACCCCAAAAGCACTCCACTGTACCTCTAACATGGCAACTGGCTGCAGAGAAAGGGCAGGGGCAGAGTGGGATAAAGTACCAGCAGGACTGGAGAGGGATAAAGTACCAGCCAATCAGCTCCTGGCTGTCATGTTACAGGCCTGGCTTGAAAAATGACAGTTAGGAGCTGGTTGGTTGATCCTTTACCTTCTTCCTCTTGATCTAGATAAATACTGTATTAACATGTCTATCATTTCATGTACGGTATTCGGTGATCAGCAGCACCAGATATGGCGGCTTTACCTGCTTATTAGCGTATAATCACCAGCAGAATATTAGTTCAAATGGTATCAACTTTGTAGAACTTTGTAGTGTCATTAGTCGGCTCCCCATACTGTCCCTTTACACTGGGACACCCATGGATGACACAGGTTCTGTAGCTGATTAAAACCAGGTGAAATGAAGGTTTGAATTAAGCCAGCCACAGAACCTGTGTAATTCATTAGTGTCCCGGTGTAAAGGGATAGCATGGTAAGCGTATTTATAAGGCTTCATCATTGTGCAGATTTCTTGGTTGCGTGTTTTGCCAGATGAGCTCCAGGTATTGGAAGTAGACAAGATGAAGTCAGTTGATTGCTTGGCTTTGTCCGGGACTATGCACAACACTTGGCCAAGATCCTGGGCACTGACACACGCAGGCTTTGCAGACATATATGAAAGCTGAGAAAATCTCTTCTGACCAACATAAAAAGGGGATTTGGTGAGACAAGATTAAATCCTGTGCAGGCTGTTTCCATGGTAGAGGAAAATATACAGAATGTAATAGCCGTGGTCTCTGCACTTGTTTTATCAATTTACGCTGGTCCAGTGCTATAGACATGTCAGATTCATTTTAAAAAAATAGTCAGATTTGTGGTTTGAACTGGGCTGCACCATCAACCCGGACTGACGTTTCCGCAGCTTACTTATGTAATAACTCTTTAGACTGGCAAATACATTAACTCAGCCCGGGTCTTTGTCCTGAAGCCCTCTTTCACACTACACCTCAGACCCGGAAAATATCCTGGTCGAATTCGTGGTGGTTTTGTTGAGATCCTCTTCTTTTCCGACAGAAGAAGTAGCCGTATTGCTTTCACCTATTCTCCTATTTTTTTCAACTGTCAAATCCATCTAGCCAGTTTATGGTGTTCGTTTCTCTTGACTGTCGAAATGTGAGTTTCTCGACTTTTTTTAGAGTTGGAATTTAGAAAAATGTGAAGTTGTCGGATTGGTTTTTGACAGTTTACAACAATTTGAACTAGACAGTTTTTTCTGTCAGGAGCAGTCTATGTACACCAAAATTTTGATTTATTTGTAGTCTTTGACTTCTCCACAGTCCCACCCCCGGTCCTGATCCTGGTTCTGATCTCAGTTCGGGTCCTGGTTCCATCCCGGTTCTGGTCTCGGTTCTCATCCAGTTCTGGTCATGGTAACGGTGCCAGTTCTGGTCCCCCCACATCTCCAATTACAGCTCTGCAGTTAGACAAACTGGCACCAAACCATACAGAGCAGGGACTGCCGAGGTGGGAAGGCCATGCAAAGTTGGGGGTTGACTATAAAAGGACTAGGTGGTGCTCCCAGACTGCATTGCGGTAATAATGGCCGCCAAGCTACAGTTGGCAAATCCCTGGATTAACACTGGTCCCTTGAAGTGGCACGGACACTTAACTGTGAACCTGGGTTAGACCCTTTCAGATATAAACCATTGGTTGACCCGCATAAAATCATTTTTGGCTTAACAAAGAATTTCTGAAAGCCATGGATAAAGTAGGCCAGGCTCCCGGATATCTGTTGGAAATGTTTCTGAAGGGTCTGGTGACTCATTCTCAGGTGCTGACAGACTGCTTTGTTCAATGCATCTGATTTGTAGGTGTGTCAGGAATCAGAGTATATGATAGATCCTTCAGAAGTGTTTCAAATATTACAGGGACTACCTCACTGTACTCCCAGCCAACTGGCATCAGTCTCTCCAACCTCATGGCTTACTGGTTAGATAGCCAATCCAGCCTTACCATCATAATAAATATATGGTGTTTGCCTCACACAGAAACGGGAGTTATTTTACAGAACAAAGGAATTATTGGCGACCAAAAGAACATATATGAATGGCCTGATCTGTTTGAAGTTATTCTTTATGAAATACGAGAATTCTGTGGACCATATGTATAATATTAAGGGGCTGATTTAACAAGTGACATTTTTTATTATCACTCATTATGAATGTTAAATAATGCTCCAGCCAATCAGCTCGTCACTAAGCAGCGTAAATTCGGTGCTGACATCATGGGACGTCAGCCTCCTGTCCCGCGCAGGCTTCGGCACGCCTGCGTCCCCATGCGCCAATCCCCTGCCTGCCTAATGCCCAACCCCCGTCTGTGCAGACATCTCGTCAAACGCATTCACACTGTGGCCCAGCACAGAGTATGTTCGCCAATACGCATGCGCAGGGCCGCAACATCGGTCCCGGCAGCAAATTTGCTGCAGGCCGACGGATGTTAAATCAGGCCCCTGGTTTGACTCAGATCCCCTAAATTCGGGAGAGTTCAGATTTCCAAAAATTGAACCTCACATGTGTAATTTATTATTATCATTGAGCGCTCAGGATAAAGGGGAACTAAAAACTGGCTTAGCGTGGATTCCATGGAGTGGAAAGACATTATGAATAACCTTATGCCCTCAGTTTGTCACTTACATTTGGAGACCCACTCACTTTCTTGGTGCTCCACTCCATTTTTTGCCTACTCTCACAGAATATCCGGGAGACTCACACATCTTTTTGGGCGCCTCATGGACTTCCAACAGATGTCACACCCCCACATCCCTATCTTCATAGGGGGCAGGGCACTGAGCCAGTGAATGATGTCATCATGATGTTGTGCCGCATGGTTGGGGCCTTATTTATGCCCTTGGCCAAGCCCCACACTGTCCACATTAAGGGGGGGAGGTAATTTTCACTGTTAGAAGATGCACTATATAGTCTGATCAAACAGGAACTCTTTATTTCTGTATAAACAGGATCAAACACATGCGCCAAACATAACATGCTGCTTTTTAGGACGGGGCATCAACCATCCATGGTTTCAAACCATTGATGGTCTATAATCAATGATAACTACTTTTTCCATTGTTGGGGGAGAACCAGATGGTTTTCCACCATCGATGATACAGAGATATTGAATATTTTAACATTTTTCTTGTGTTGAGAGCATAGCATCGCCCCCTGACATCTATGAAACGACGCCCCCAGACCCAGAATAGCCGACAATTCATTGAACATTAAAGTAAGGGTGACCATCGATGGGTGAAACCATCGATGTTTCACTTACAAATAGTTTTACACCATCTAAGTTATCCATCAATCCGTTGATGGTGCCATTGCTAGGCAAACGAGCCGATGGCCATACCTACTGCTTTCACTATGTAGGAAAGCATAGAAAGAGCGCCTTCTATAGTCTAGAAAACACACCTGCTACCATCTTTTTTGAATGAACTTTATTAGCAGTTGAACACTGATACAATCTTCTGTACAATGAACACAGTTGATAAAAGTGGTTGGAAAAGGATAATGACAGGTCTCCATATTCAAGTAAGATAACTGCCTTCTGTGCTTCTGGGCATATTGTTACTGTGCCACAGTGGGATCCGGACACTGGACCCTACCCACATGACCGGCTGGTACTCTAAATGGTCTGTTCAATCTACGCACCACATAGAACAGGCACATGGTTAAGCACTATTGGGCTGCCTAATGCATCTCATCATTAACTGGTGCAGCTATTCTACTTTGTATTTCCCTGCTAATATACCAGCACATGTCTAACATATGTCCATTCTATGCTTCTGGTGGCTTAACATCATTGACTTGTCATTTACATGTTTCAGAGAGGATGATTGAGAGGGACAAGCAATGGGGTTAAAGCTTCAGCAGAGCGGAGAACACATATCCAAGGACAGAGAGTGCCTATGTTCTCCATTGTCACCTTCCTTTGGGGCATAGCATACCAGTGCCTGTCTGTGCCATTCTTGTCTACTCTCCTGCAAGTTCCTGGAGACTCCTGATTTTTTGGGCAGTTCCCTTCACCAACGTAAGGGTGGCCAGATCTTTCGCATCACTCTCACTTCCTAGAGAGAAGATCTAGGGATGGCCATCGACCATAGATGATTCAAAATCATCGATGGTTTATGGCCAATGTCAAATACTTTTGCCATCAATGGGGGAGAACCAGATTCCTATTTTCAAAGTTCTGGGACACAGAGCATAGTTCAACCCCCCCGCCCTTTAAAACCCCGCCCCCATGTTTTGATTGGCCCACAGGCCAACCACTCAAAAAACTGACCATCCGTAGGAAAAACCATTGATGGTCATCCATTGCATAGTTTAACACTATCAATGGCCAGTTTCACTATTGAGATCAATGACAACCATCGATGGCAATGGCAATGTTCGCCATTCCCAGGAAGATCAATTGCAGTGCTGTACATAGGCGGTGGGGTTAATGATGCGATTTCATGTCATTCAGCTCTGTTCCTCCCATGGACCTGCGAATCACTGCATTATGGGGGCGGAGCCTAGTGATGTGTAGCCAGGCCACTTCTGCTGTCAATCAGCCCCCCGCCCCCCAACCAGAGCACAGGTTCTATCTCAGTCAATTCATAAACAATAACACAATGAAGTAACAGCGACAGGAATAACTGCATCCTGCACAATAACATACTGTATGTGGATGTATATGTTCCATTAGACAGGAGACATTAATAGAGTATTGCTCCATGTGGACAGGTGGCTCCCATAAACCAATAAGTTCACAGGATTATGTTGTTATATCCCTGTTCTGAATCCCAGTATACCTGGCCCTGTCGAGCTTGTAGGAAGAAAGTAATTATCTCGACTGCTGAGTCCTCAGATCGTTTTCTGTATCTGTAGAGCTAATCCCAGGACATTTACACTTCTCATGGTGTGATATTAGCAGAGCACAGATATGGAAACAATAACAAACGGTCTTACGGCAGATGTAACTTACAACACCCATACATACATACATTTCATGCAGCCATGAGACCAATCCAATGCATGCATTTATTAATGTTAGCACACAATAGAGTTTGTGGCCTATCGCTGTAGAGCTAGACACGTGGGAAGGAGAGAATTGTTCATTTAATACTAAAATGTTTACGGCCAATTTGCTCACATCATCTGGGGCTATATTTACTGTCGGGTGGTTTGCCAAAGCCGCCAGTGATCGTTGGCTTTGGACGATAGCTTTAACCCTTTCAGGTCGAACATCTAGTCAGGCTCAACAGCCCTAGCGCTAGTAGCAGATCCAGTGGTGAGACACTTTCAAATAAGAACATTAACGTCATTCAACATTCAATGTAGACCATTTTTTAATAAAAAAATAAAAACAATTCATTTAAACATTTAAACCAGACTGTTTAAATTGCAAAAAAAAAATTGGGACCACAAAGGGTTAAAGCGGCAACAGACTGACTTAGCATTTATTTCTGTTGCTGCTTTAAAGCTATCGGGCAAATCCGCTGGTCATTGCCAACTTTGTCAAACCAGCGAACAGTTAAAATACCCACTATACTGCGCTGGAAATACCATTTCTATAGATGTTTGTCAGACATATTTTGAATAGTGTGTAGATTTATTGTTCATCCTAAGGCGACTCTCGCTTTACTCTTTATTTAAAGGTACAGGTCACTTTTTGGATTTTTTTTGTGTTTGAGGGGGGTGTGTCTCAGTCTGCATTTGTGATACACAGCTGCAATGGTTCCAGGCTCTCACTTTCCATGGCCCGGTTGCGTATGCATGGAACTACTCAGAAGCCTGATGCGGGCGATGCTGCATTTCTGTACACACCCGCTGGGACCTGCAAAGCAGCCGGTGGGCATCTTATAACAGGCAGCCGCTGTTTTTGCATATTTTGCTGTAAGCACATTTGCAACTGTGGTGTCTGAATCTCAGGCCCTGAGAGTTACATTTGCGCTGTTCTCTGTGCCGTCTGGGTGCACGGGGAAAAAAAACATACAGTGGGGAAATCAGTGGAGAACCCACGGACCCTCATTTAGGGAGATATTTATCTAATGGAGAGAGAGATAAATATCATGAGCAACGACTCTACTCCAAGATTTGAAGAATCTCCCCCGTTGTATCTGCAATGTGACCCCATCCTTTCACAGGTGATGTATTGCATGCAACCCCGCTTCCCGCCACAGGGATGGGGACGCATGGGACCTCGCATCGACCTGAGGGAGACAACACACTCATCCGATTTGGGGCGATTTCTCGGCCCACTCCCTCGGGATCTAGTGAAATCGGGCCAAATCAGATAAGTGCATGGGCACCTTGAAGGCCCCCATCCACTAGTGCGAGGTATCACATGTGGTACCCCAGGAGATAGGATAGCGTAGGTCATTTTGCATACAATATATCTCATGTGATCCTAGTAGGGCTAATGGGATGCGAACAATATTCATGGCAGCCAGTTAGATCTGTGATTGCTTAGTGAGGCGCTTGGGAATATGCCTCACATGGCAATCGCAGGTAAATGACATGCAGTGTGCCACTTTTTATGAGATCTGTCGCAGCAATGCATCGGAATCGCATAAAAAGTGTCCATATCACAGTAGAGGACGAGGGCCCACGTGCAATTACTCCTGCTTCTGGAATTTGCTGCCTTGTGCAATAACTAGCGTTCCATCATACACAAAATATTACGAGGAATCAGATATCGCAATGAAAGCAGAAACATCTTATCCCTCCCGGAAGGTCGGAGGTTAATGTAACAAAAGAATGTGTGGGATTTTTATAAAAATTAAGAATTCATCATTTTTTAGGGAATTACGTTGGTGAAGGCAATACACAAACTCTAACGTTCCTGAGCCCCTTTCCCGACAAATTGTGATGTTTGCTTTATTTCACTGTAGAATATTATGGCTTTTAGCTTTGGTGAGAACACAGGCATTCCATCCTCCGTATCCATTTCACCCAGGGCGCATTAAGCGGTGTGATTAAACTCAGTGTTTCTCTAACCTGGACATGTTCTGTTTGTGCAGGGAGATTGGATGGCGCTTTTGATTATGAAAACACCTTTAATTATGAGCTCAAATAAACTTTTGACTTTTAATTTTGTCAAAGAGGCCATTTAAACCCAATGTTGAATCCCACACCGGGGGTTCAACATTGGAATGCTGAGAAAGTACGTTTTCCCATGCAAACTAATGGATATCTTGATAACAAAAAGTCTTAGATAAATTAAGAGACTGTCACGAACAAAACAAATAATAAAAATTAAAAAAAACATTTGTTCCAAATTGAATTTCTAATAAAAAAAGCCAATTTATTTATTTATGCAATTGTGTTATATTTAGTACATTGGAGATATACAAAATGTCTGATTTCTTCTTATAACCTATTATTGTATGACAAGGTTTGGGCTGAGCTACTGGAGTTAGTGTTAGCTCTGGGGCAGTAGCGTGACTGAAATGTGTGCGCCCTGCGGGCAGTAAAATTTGTGCGCCCCCCTTTTCCTCCCTCCCCGCTGCATCTGCATCTGCTGCTGCAGCCACTGTCTTCTCAGTTGCTGATCTGCTGCCGGGACCAGCAGATGCTCCTGACTGCGGTCCCGGCACTCCTCCTTTGAAAATGTCATTTGCAAAATGGCCGCCGCTTTGCAGAAGACCATTATTTAGGATGCAAGAGGAAGTCGCTGCCTCCTCTAGCATCCTTATTGACCGTCTGCTTTGAGTGGGGCGACCATTTTGTGATATTTATAATACAAATGACTGCAGACAGGAAGCTCTGCTGGTCCCAGCGTGCCGGCAGCAAACAGATACGGCGACGCCCCCCCCCCCCCCCACACACACACACACACATTAACGGAGCAGAAATAGCTTCTGCAGTGGAGCAATTGTTACGCCACTGCTCTGGGGCCAAGCTAAAATGAAGGACGGCAGCAGGTATCTCCAAAAGGGGGACAAGATTTTCAAGGGGCGGGGGGTTTCCAAATATATGATTTTATAGTGATTGTCAGAGGAAAAAGCTATTGGTGGTATTCAATCCCGGATTTCAAACTGATCTGACAGTCGAAATCCTGCCCCCTTTACCCCTGGCTCGACAGTTTGTCGACAGGCAGAATTCAATGTTCTGCCTGTCTGGGTGGGGAAAGGGTGGCGTGCTGGCGAAAACCGCAGTGGATAGTCGAGATCTGGCCATGAATTTGATAATCCGCAACGGCTTTTCACGAAAAGGATCCAACTGGTTTGAAAGTCAGATCCGTTCTGTCGAGCTGCGCCTTCAATGCTGTCGGAAACTATGGCATTGAATAGGCACCCACCGCTATTTCCCCTGTTGAAAATAGAGGTGGGGACTGAATAGTGCCATAGTCTGCCTCAAACAAGTACAGTCTATGTAATACAGTGCAGAAACCTCCCTGTCTTTGCCTACGGAAGGTGGGGGTAGGTCACCAACCAGTAATCAGCATTCATATACATAGTAAACGCCATGAATCGGTCAGTTGCTTATTTCATTATTAACCCTTTGAGTGCCAAGTGAATTTGTCAAAATAGGTGTGAAAATTGGCAAATACAATTTTTATTCATCATAATGACCTGTAATGTTTACCTTCTATAGGAAATATAATCTTTTTTTTACACATTTTGTTATTTGATTATTTACAAATAATTTACATTTACATTTTTTTTTATTGAGATACCATCCTGATATCTCCATCACTGTTGACAACTCGACAATCTACCCTACCCCACAAGCTCATTCCCTAGGGGTCATCCTCGACTCTGAACTGTCCTTTGTTCCCCACATTCAATCTGTCTCCAAATCATGTTACATGCATCTAAAAAAACATATCCAAAATACAACCGTATCTCACACAAGACACTACTAAATCTCTTATCCATGTAATCATTATATCCCGCATTGATTATTGCAATAGTCTCATCTCTTAACTTATCTCAAAATATCTCCCATCTCGACCACTCCGCTCTGCACAAGATCTGCGTCTCTCTTCTGCACGGGTCACTAGCTCCCTTTCACTATTACAGGACTTTCATCGGGCTGCTCCCATCCTATGAAATGCCCTTCCACGCACAATAAGACTCTCCACTAGCCTCCAAACTTTCAAGCGTTCCCTGAAAACTCATCTCTTCAGGCAAGCCTATCATATTTAAGTTCTAGACGCATAACCCTCTGAGGCACTTATGTATTATATAGCTTCCCTTCTGGACTTGTAACTTGGTGGGACTGCTATGCTATTACTGGTGCCCTCCTATGTCCCTATAGATTGTAAGCTTGCAGCAGGGCCCTCCTACCTCCAAGTCTGTCTTTTGTTAGCCAGTTTGTTTTATCATTGTCTACTATTGTAAAGCGCAACAGAATCTGCTGAGCTATATAAGAAACTGTAAATAATAAATATATTTGAATTTATATAACAAATGTGAGAGATGTTGGCATTTTTAGCAGATATTTTGCACATCTCTAACAGATGTTGTCACTCAAATGGATAACTAACCATTATCTTATTAATATTCTTTAGACAACATTGCATCGCAGGCTCCGGGTGACAGAGAATATATATTTTTTAATTCACAATTGCAAAGATATTTCCTAGTCAATGTCATCCCATTCAGCAGATCTACACAGCGTTACCCTGCTCCAATTGCCCTGTCATGAGTAAATCCATAGATTTAAAGAAGACTTTGCTACTGGGAATTATTTACTAATCAACTTCAATCCAGGGCTGTAACTAGGTGTGTGACAGCAGTGCCTTGCCCACAGCGCATCTGCACTGTGGGCACCCCGCTAGTACGCACCTAGTCTGCAGAGCAGGGGGGCGCCGAGCAGGAGAGGAACTCTCCACCTCTCTGCATTGATTTATCCTCTTCTCCCTGGTGCTCGCAGCACCGCGTAGCCCAGGACTCACTTGGCGGCTGCCGAAACAGCTGTTTCCGTGCTGGCGCCGAAGTCACGCACCCGTCCCTAGCAGGCGAAGACAGGCCTGTGTTTAGCCGGGCACTCCCAACATTTTCTTGGGTGGGCCCACCATTTTTTGCGGGCACGCCCATGAAAAGCTGGGGATCCAACCAAACACTACTTGCAAGCGCCTTGCAGGTAGAAAAAATATGCCGAAGTCACTTGTAACCTGAGCCTAGCACATGCGTATTGCGGACAATGCCCAGTACAAAAAACAATGGACAGCGGCTGAATTCGGACCTGTGCCCCCCTGTGCCCCCAATGGAGTATATTTTCCTGGGAATGGGGGAGGGGGTCAATCTTTAAAAATATATATATTATTATTATTAGCCGATTGCAGATCAATTACAATCGATCTTTCTTGATGTTGGTGTTCCAGGGCAAAGACACACATTTTCTAACTGATGATTTATTAATAGTCAACGTTGGTAAATGTGTGTTCTAGTCCTGGAAAACCAACATCGATTAAGACCGATTTTAATGACTTCCGGTTCCGGCTGCCTGATGAGAGGAGGCTGACTACAGCAGCTCCGCTACTAAGGCCGCCCAGCACACCTTTTCACGGCGTTTAACGCCTCCAAAACACCGCCGCTCACCCCCTCTCTCACGGCAGAAGTCACCCGCTGCATGGAGGACTCTCTCCCCGCTATGCCCAGCACGAAAAGCCGCGCTCAGCGCGAACAGGAGAAGCGGGCCAAGGAATCCAAAATGGCGACCGACACAGCAGACAGCGTGGCGCAGCAACAAACACCGTCTCACTCCACGCCTGCACCCCGGCCAGGACCCGCCAGCCGCAGAGAAGCCGATGATACACTCCTACAGCCAGCGGATCTCCCTGACACCCGCTCACAGGTACTCCCAGCCCCCACTGACCCGGTCACCTACGGGGACATGATCCACGCCATAAGGGTAGCAATTGGGCCACTGCTTAAAGAGCAGACAGCAGACATTACTAACCAAATCGCCCAGCTAAACCACAGAGTACTGCTCACAGAACACAGGGTGGGAGAGAACCTGGTAGACATTGCTGAACTGAAAAGGGAGTCACAGAGGCACACGAAAGAGTTCTACCAAATCCATAATAAATTACAAGATCTTGAGAACAGGTCCAGGCGTAATAACCTGAGAATTGTGGGGCTCCCGGAATCCGTCAAGGGCCAGGAGCTCTATGATTTTATTAAGATATCCCTCCCCACAATGCTGCAGATAAAAAACCGCTGTGAAGACCTGGTAATCGAAAGAGCCCACAGACTGGGCCCCCAGAGGCAGCAGGAAGGCTCTAAACCAAGAGCGGTTATCTTCAGACTTTTAAACTATCTCCATAAGGAGCTTATTTGGTCAGCCTCACGCAGACATAGAGAATTGGAGTGGGAAGGGAACAAAATCCTGATCTTCCAGGACTATTCTGCCGAACTCGCAAAGGCAAGAAAGGACTTCTCACCAATATGCACTAAGCTTATAAAAATCAACAGAAAATTTGCTCTCCTTTACCCTGCAAGGCTGCGCATTTTCACAGGAACATCCTTCCACGACTTTATGTCCCCTCTAGATGCGGAGAGATTCCTGAAGGAGGAGGACACCCAGACCCCAGACCACCAAACCATGTCAGACTGTGACTAATCCTGCAACACTATCACAAGACAAAGCTGAAACCTACTTGACCCCCCCCCCCCCCTCACCCCACTCCAACTACCGGACTACTGTCATATGCCCGAAAGGCCAGAAGAAATACGCCTAACTAATGCATAATCCTGACACCAGAAACTGACCTGCGATAATGCAAAAATCCCTCCCCCCCCCCCCCCCCTACCCCATCCCAACATGCCCGAAAACATCTACCAGACGCCCCAATTCTGTGCTGGACATAGACACTGCATTCGGTCTCATTAGGGCAAGCAAGAACAAACCCCCCCCCCCCCCACCCCTTGTTTTTCCCACCAGGCGGTGGACCAAGTTGAAATGTTGTACTCCTTGGGCATCCCTGCCTTAGGAGCCTGTCTACGTCCATTTGGACACTAATGCACCCAGAGTGCACTTATAGACAACTATTTCCACGGAAGTATGATGCTATTAATATGTTTGCTATAATGCTAATGTTTTTTCTCTCTATTCTCCTTTCTTCTCCCATCTTTTCTCTCCTCCCCCTCCTCCCCATGACACACGAAAATGACATAGAAATGTACCGCTTAACCCAGTATCAGGATCGTGAGTATGCTTTACATTTTACCAAACTAGAATCTAGATATGTCAGTTAAAATGGGTTCCTGGAACGTAGGGGGTATCAACTCCCCCTGCAAGCGAAAGAAAATATTATTGTATCTTAACAAGTTGCATATTGATGTAGCCTTTCTACAGGAGACCCACCTCACAGCCACAGAAACCCTCAAGTTATCCATCCTGGGCTGGAAGGTGTGGGCATCCGCTCCATTCACCTCTAAGGCAAGGGGCTTGGTACTCCTAGCAAAAAGCAACCTGCCAATTACTGTAAATGATGTAGTGTCTGACCCAGAAGGGCGTTATTTAATGTGTACCCTCACAATTTCTGATAAAAAATACATCTGTATGAATGTCTATGCCCCAAATGTGTACTCAAAGGACTTCCTGTGTAAGCTGATCACCCTATTAACCCCTCACACACACCTCCCGACAATATTATGTGGCGACTTTAACCTGTTAGCCCACCCCCTACTTGATAAACAAGTACAGGGGAAAATTAAGAGACGCCAGCCTAAATTTGGAGTAACAACCCTAGCCTCGAAACTGCATCTCATAGACATCTGGAGAACACTACACCCTACAGACAGTGAATTCACCTGCCTTTCCGCAGCCACAGGAGGATTATCCCGTATAGACTACATACTAGTATCATCTTTCCTACTACCAAAAGTTGAGGAGGCCAAAATAGAACCCATTGTTCTCTCCGACCATGCGGTCACCTGGTTTAAAATAACTCTAACTACTGAAAACACCACATTCATCTCATGGAAATGCCCAGCCTCCCTGGCCACCTCAACGGCGCTCAGGGACGTAGTGGTCGAGACATGGACAAACTATCAAAAAGACAATGCAGACACCCTCCAACAAAACCCAGTATTATTCTGGCAGGCCTCAAAGGCAGTACTGAGAGGAGCTATGATCTCTTTCTCAACCCATCAAAAACGAAAACTAACAGCGGACTATGTCCTAGCCCAAACTAACCTCACTAACTCATACCAAATATTTAAATCCTGTCCTACTCCCCAACACCGGGCTGCATATAACTCAAACAAAGCAACATTTGACAAAATACTCACTAAACTAGAAGCTTGGTACACTTTCAGAAAAGAATTCAAGTTCCACAAATTTGGCAATAAATCCAGCAGACTACTGTCAAACCTCTTACAAGGTCAGAGAACCCCCTCTACGATTCACCCCCTGATAACCCCAGAGGGTACACGCACCACCACCAATTCTCAAATCGCCAGTGTCCTTAACACATTCTACACCAAATTGTATTCACTCCCACACTCAGAAAAAACACAGGAAAAAACTTCTGGGAGCACACCGACCTTCCCCAACTTGACACCCCCTCAAAGAATGCCCTCACATCGGAGATTACCCTATTGGAAGTAACAAATGCCATATCACATCTTAAACAGGGAAAGGCCCCAGGCCCGGACGGCCTAACAGCAGACTACTATAAGTTACTATTGCCACACATAGCCCCCTCAATAGTAGCCATGTTTAACACCCTCCTTCAATCAGGCTCAGCCCCCCCACACTTCAACGCAGCTAACATACGTGTATTACCTAAACCAGGCAGAGACACCTCAGACCCAGCCTCCTACAGGCCTATCTCACTCCTAAACCTAGATTACAAGCTACTTACAAAAATCCTCTCAGACAGACTAAAGCCCCTAGTCCCTAAATTGGTCCACACAGACCAGACAGGATTTGTGACAGGGAGAAATCCGGTCACTAATATCAGAAAGGTCCTCTCTATCATATGTCAGTCCCAGGGGACCATGTCGGACGATCCAAAAGCAATTTTATCACTTGATGCTGAAAAGGCGTTCGACATGGTCCACTGGGACCATCTCTTCAACACCCTGCAGCACTTTGGCTTCCCAGACACTTTCATAGAGTGGCTAAAAACACTATATGACTCTTCCTCTTCTAGGATCATCTGCAACGGCACTATCTCTGAACCATTCCAGGTTCTCAGGGGAACAAGGCAGGGATGTCCCCTGTCTCCCCTCCTATTTGCCCTCGCCTTAGAACCCCTCGCAGTAGCCCTCCGATCCTCCCCAAAATTCACAGGCATAAAATTAGGAACCAATGACATTCGATTATCCCTCTTCGCAGATGATATGCTCCTCTTCCTCAATAACCCCCAACACTCAATTCCTACAGCCATAAAGATCATTACCCAATTTGGATCCTTCTCAGGATATAAAATAAATATAAACAAATCCGAACTCCTGACAATTTCTGGCCACCCCCCGACCTTCCCAGACCACCCTGAACTAAATACCATCCGCATACAAAATTCACATATTAAATATCTAGGCATACAAGTCCCAAATAAAATAACACACCTGTATAAATTAAACTTTGCCCCTATCCTGACTAAAATACGAAATTTAATCCAGGGATGGATGGAACTCCCACTTTCACTGATAGGCCGCATGGAAGTGATCAAATCTATATTACTACCAAAACTTACCTATATCATGCAACTCCTACCAATAAAAATATCCAACGCAGACGCACTCCAAATTACCAAATCCTTCACCTCATTCATTTGGAAATCCAAAAAGCCCAGAATATCTATACTAAAGCTGCAACAACCTAAAGCACTCGGCGGTTTGGGTCTTCCAAACTTACTTCTCTACACAAAAGCCTTACTAAACAGATATGCAATGGACTGGCTCCTTGACTTAGACTATCATACCATCCCAAACCTCGACAAAACACTTTTTACACCCTACTCACCTTCGGCCCTTCTCCACACCCCAAAGAAATCAATCCCAAAGCACATTCTCAACCATATTTTCTTTAGAGATACCTATGATGCATGGCACCACCTATGCAAAGTTTTTAAAAAAGACCCGTCAAACTCACCATGGTTAACGATATGGGGCAACCCGATGTTCTCTCCAGGCATTAATTCAGCAGCATTTAACCGCATTAAATCAAAAGGATTGGTCCTCACCTCCCAGGTCTTTGATCCGGGGGGAGGTACCCACACATTCCCGCAACTAAGGGAGATGTTCGGACTGCCTCATAGCGCCCTATTCCCAATAATGCAACTTAATCATTATGCCAGATCTCTCCCAGATACCTCATTCTCCGATTCCCCCCAAGACCCTCTTCATAAAATTATTTTAAAATATAAATCCAAGAAATTCAAAACCAGAATGATATACTTCGAATTCCTAGCTCTCCAAACAAAAAAGGCTTGGTCCCATGCCACTACGGCCTGGGAGAAAGACCTGCCAGACACCCTCGATCAGGACACTCTATTCAAACACCACAAAGACACAATGAGCATACTTCAAACCTCTTTATTACAGGAGACACATATGAAAATACTACATAGAGCTTACATTTCACAGAGCCAAAGAAGCCATTTTGTAGAGGAGGAATCAGGAGAATGCCCCAAGTGCAGATCTTCCTCGGCAACATTCTTCCACAATATCTGGACCTGTGGACATATCAAAAAATTTTGGTACAAAATCATAAATTACATAAAAAAGAATTTCAACATCACACCCACCCTACACCCTATACCACTACTGTTCGCAAACTTTGACCCCTGGCATCTCTCCAGCCCCCAACTAGAACATATACCTTTCCTCACCATTCTGGTCACGACCGCAAAGAAATTAATTCTAAAACAGTGGTTATCACCAAACTCACCATCCCTGACAAACCTCATCTCAACACTCGTCAAGACAATGCATTTTGACAAATATGACACTTCCCTCCCTACTGGAAGAATCTCCAGATATAACAGAAAATGGAGATTTTTTGAAGGCCTCCAAGTACTCCCTTCCTAAACACGAAACCCCCCCCCCCACTCATATCCATACTCATATACTCCCCACCTATCTAGATATAAGACATATTATAATGTATTCAGTACAAAACGAATCTTAGATACTGTAAATGTGTTATCCCAAGTTAACACCCCCCCCCCCCCCCTTTTTCCCTACCTGTCTCATCTACTTCTAACCATCTTCTACTTCCCCCCCCTTTTTTGTTATATATAAGTATATAAGATATTTAAAGTTAATAGAGTTTTGCAACATTGGTAAACCGACAATAAGGCCCAGACACGCACTTTCTTGAAGAGCGTTACTCGAGAAGAGCAGAAACGTATCCAATAGAAACCCAATCTACCTCACCTCGACGACAATACGTCCAGAAATTTTGAGACACATAGAAGCGCTTCCGAGAGAACCACCCCAACACCCCAGACTTCAGTCTACAAGAAAACAGCAGAAGGACGTTAATATACATCAGTCTCTAACTCAGGAACTTACCCTAATAGCCGCCTTAAATGTTCTACTGCTTGAAATACCCATGTTGCAATGTATGTATTTCTTTATTTCAATATATTTTTCTGTATGTGTATGTTAATATACTATGCGAAAAACGGAATAAATTTTGTTGGAAAAAAAAAAAAAAAAAAGACCGATTTTAATCTATCAGAAATTGATATGTAAAATTGTCTTTTAGTAAATATACCCCACATCTCTATACCTTTAGGTAATTTAGACCCTATTAAAGTCTTTGCTGTAATATACAGCAATGTAAAGGACAAGGCAGGTTTACCATGCTCCAAATTCACTTAAAGAGATTTAGTAATAGTATTGATACCATAAACTCCAGCAGCAAGTTTAGATTGACTGGTTTATGAATGACTTCCTAGCGGAGAGAATGAAGTCAGCTTTTGTGTGTGGAGAGCGACCATCTGTTATTTTTAATTATAAACCAGATGTAAAAAGCAATATTTTACGTTGCTGCTGAAGGTGCCATTACAGTAGGTAGTGACATTTCATCTGGGATGATTAACCTTAGCCAGGGCAGTGTAAGGTAACAGTAACACGGCTTCCTCCTCTCACCCAGCACATTCTACCTGTCTGTCTGCTGCTAACTGTCTACATCGCTGTCTCATCTGGCAACCATATACCTGTCTGTCTCTTCTGGTAACCATCTATCTGTCTGTCTCTTCTGGTAACCCTATTCCTGTCTGTCTCTTCTGGTAACCATCTATCTATCTGTCTCTTCTGGTAACCATCTACCTGTCTGTCTCTTCTGGTAACCATCTATCAGTCTGTCTCTTCTGGTAACCATCTATCTGTCTGTCTCTTCTGGTAACCATCTACCTGTCTGTCTCTTCTGGTAACCATATACCTGTCTGTCTCTTCTGGTAACCATCTATCTGTCTGTCTCTTCTGGTAACCCTATTCCTGTCTGTCTCTTCTGGTAACCATCTATCTGTCTGTCTCTTCTGGTAACCATCTACCTGTCTGTCTCTTCTGGTAACCATCTATCTGTCTGTCTCTTCTGGTAACCATCTACCTGTCTGTCTCTTCTGGTAACCATCTATCAGTCTGTCTCTTCTGGTAACCATCTACCTGTCTGTCTCTTCTGGTAACCATATACCTGTCTGTCTCTTCTGGTAACCATCTATCTCTCTGTCTCATCTGGTAACCATCTACCTGTCTGTCTCTTCTGGTAACCATCTATCAGTCTGTCTCTTCTGGTAACCATCTACCTGTCTGTCTCTTCTGGTAACCATATACCTGTCTGTCTCTTCTGGTAACCATCTATCTCTATGTCTCATCTGGTAACCATCTACCTGTCTGTCTCTTCTGGTAACCCTATACCTGTCTGTCTCTTCTGGTAACCATCTATCTTTCTGTCTCATCTGGTAACCATCTACCTGTCTATCTCTTCTGGTAACCCTATAAATGGCTGTCTCTTCTGGTAACCATATACCTGTCTGTCTCTTCTGGTAAGCTTCTATGTGCCTGTCTGTCTCTTCTGGTAACCATATACCTGTCTGTCTCTTCTGGTAATCATCTACCTGTCTGTCTCTTCTGGTAACCCTATAACTGGCTGTCTCTTCTGGTAACCATATTCCGGTCTGTCTCTTCTGGTAACCATATACCTGTCTGTCTCTTCTGGTAATCATCTACCTGTCTGTCTCTTCTGGTAACCCTATAACTGGCTGTCTCTTCTGGTAACCATATTCCGGTCTGTCTCTTCTGATAACCATCTACCTGTCTATCTCTTCTGGTAACCATCTACCTGTCTGTCTCTTCTGGTAACCATTTACCGGTCTGTCTCTTCTGGTAACCATATACCTGTCTGTCTCTTCTGGTAACCATCTATCTCTCTGTCTCATCTGGTAACCATCTACCTGTCTGTCTCTTCTGGTAACCCTATACCTGTCTGTCTCTTCTGGTAACCATCTATCTTTCTGTCTCATCTGGTAACCATCTACCTGTCTATCTCTTCTGGTAACCCTATAAATGGCTGTCTCTTCTGGTAACCATATACCTGTCTGTCTCTTCTGGTAAGCTTCTATGTGCCTGTCTGTCTCTTCTGGTAACCATATACCTGTCTGTCTTTTCTGGTAATCATCTACCTGTCTGTCTCTTCTGGTAACCCTATAACTGGCTGTCTCTTCTGGTAACCATATTCCGGTCTGTCTCTTCTGGTAACCATATACCTGTCTGTCTCTTCTGGTAATCATCTACCTGTCTGTCTCTTCTGGTAACCCTATAACTGGCTGTCTCTTCTGGTAACCATATTCCGGTCTGTCTCTTCTGATAACCATCTACCTGTCTATCTCTTCTGGTAACCATCTACCTGTCTGTCTCTTCTGGTAACCATTTACCGGTCTGTCTCTTCTGGTAACCATTTACGGTCTGTCTCTTCTGGTAACCATCTTCCTGTCTGTCTCTTCTGGTAACCATCTATCGTCTGTCTCTTCTGGTAACCATCTACCTGTCTGTCTCTTCTGGTAACCATCTATCGTCTGTCTCTTCTGGTAACCATCTACCTGTCTGTCTCTTCTGGTAACCATCTACCTGTCTGTCTCTTCTGGTAAGTTTCTATGTGCCTGTCTGTCTCTTCTGGTAATCATCTACCTGTCTGTCTCATCTGGTAACCCTATAAATGGCTGTCTCTTCTGGTAACCATCTATCTGTCTGTCTCTTCTGGTAACCATCTACCTGTCTGTCTCTTCTTGTAACCATATACCTGTCTGTCTCTTCTGGTAACCATCTATCTGTCTGTCTCTTCTGGTAACCATCTACCTGTCTGTCTCTTCTGGTAACCATCTATCTGTCTGTCTCTTCTGGTAACCATCTACCTGTCTGTCTCTTCTGGTAACCATCTACCTGTTTCTCTTTTCTGGTAACCCTATACCTGTCTGTATCTTCTGGTAACCATATACCTGTCTGTCTCTTCTGGTAACCGTATACCTGTCTGTATCTTCTGGTAACCGTATACCTGTCTGTCTCTTCTGGTAATCATCTACCTGTCTGTCTCTTCTGGTAACCCTATAACTGGCTGTCTCTTCTGGTAACCATATACCAGTCTGTCTCTTCTGATAACATCTACCTGTCTGTCTCTTCTGGTAACCATCTACCGCTCTGTCTCTTCTGGTAACCATCTTTCTGTCTGTCTCTTCTGGCAACCATCTATCTGTCTGTCTCTTCTGGTAACCCTATAACTGGCTGTTTCTTCTGGTAACCATCTACTGTACCTGCCTCTTCCTGTAACCACCAACCAGAAGAGTGGCTCCATCTGTAACTCCTCCCATCACCCAGAACCTCAGGTGAAAGTGTGGAAGAGGTGTCTTAGAATTTTAACATCGGCTGTTTGCATTAAGTTCAACAAGGATACCTCTCTGAGTCATCCCTCGTTTTTTGATAGTCAGAATCAGGGGTTCCCCCAGACTCTGTAGACCATATGCAGCTGCCTAATGGTAGAGTTGTCCTGCCTCTCTGTCTCTGATAACCATCTACATGTCTGTCTCTCTGGTAACTGTCCAGATGCCTCTCTCTGCTGACAACCATCTTTCCCACAAGGCAACCCAGGCCACCGTCTAGGCCCCAGTCGGTCCCAAGAGGCCTGTGGTTAGACCCCCATGAAATATGGCCCATCAAAGATCCATCACAGAGGCTTGCTTCTAGTTAAATGTTTTACAGAGGCTCAGTTTTGGGGCTCAGACCAGCACTAACACCACTAATACTGGTGTCTGAGTCCCATCCTGCACGCCTAGAGTCAAAGGGGGGTATTCAAATAGTGGTGGGTGCCTATTCATAGCTGTCTTTCCCAACAGCATTGAAGAGGCATCTCTGCAAAATGAGCCTGACTGTAAAACCAGTTGGGCTCTGTTTGCCAGAAACGTCCATAGATTGTCAAGCTCACGGCCAGATCTCTACAATCCACAGCCGTTTCCCACGACCACGCCCCCTTTTCTGCGCTCGGCAAAAGGACATTGAATCCCACCTGCCGATTATCAGTCAAGCAGGCCTAGAACAGGACAGGGTCACGGCTGTTGGGACTGTCCAACAGTCGTTGCATCAGCGGGCTCACCACCAGCCACAGCACAGCAGAAGCTGTCGCTGCTAGTACCACGAGAGGATAGCTCCACTGGTACAATGAGACAGCTCTTTCTGGTCCAGCCTCCAAACCTCCGCACCCCAGCAGGACGTCAACACGAGGAGTTCTTTCTGTTATTGATCTTTATTAGGAACCATGCTGGTGTAAAATAATGGGCATCTTTGGTGTCATATTGCAAGAGGCACCACTGCTGGTGTAATGTGAGGGCCAATATAATATGATGTGCCCCCCCCCCCCCGGCAGTATAATGTGATGGTCACCTTACTTATTATCCTCAAAACAGACTTTACCATCCCAGTGGACCTCTAGCAGGTAATGCCCGAAGCATGACGAGCGGAAGCGTACACTTACATGGTGTCCATGTCGACCTACGTCGACATAGACACCAACAGAATCTACAGAAACACATGTCAACATGTTGACACTTAGACTATGTCAGTCAATTGAAACTTTGGCATAATGAATGTCGATATATTGACCGTGACGGTATTCTATCGGTCAATGGGTGTCGTATAATGATCGTCGGCAAAACGTCTGGCGAAAAATCATGCTGAACCCTCCGGCAGAGAGGAGAATGAACGGAATAAGGGCTCACATGCAATGCACCTGCAAAGGAATCCAGCAATTACTTTCCCTTCAGGAGTCTCAAGTGTAAACACTGTGGATAGATAGACTGACACACTGCGATCCTGTGTTCTTATTGCCCCATAGGAAATCATTACCGATACTTCCTTTATGACAGCTCTACCTATAGAAATGATACGGTCATTCCTGGTTTTATTATTAATGTCCTGAATCCGTTAGGCCATAAATCCCTGACAGTTCCAGCAAATCACACATCACAGCTGTCCACTCCAGACTCAGTTTGTGTAAATAAATTCCCAGGATTATCGTGATTAGAACCTTTTCATATCACATTACATAATGGCTCGGAGAACTTAGCTTCCGCCTCCTCCCGTCTTTCTGGAGCAGCTGTGGACTGTCGGAAATCCTAATCGTCTAAGGTTCCGAGGTGGAATGAAAGAACATGACGCTTCGTACGGGGGGGAAATTCCTTTAGTGCCAGTTAGGGAATGGCTGGACGTTTTACATACTGCAAGCGTATATGCTACATGTACAGTATGCAGAGTCATCAGCGCTGGACTAATGCCAGAATATATGGAACCTAATTTTACACAAGAAAAACTGTATAACAGATATAGGGGGAGATAGGTAAAGAGTGGGCAAGTCGACAAATTACCAATAGCAATCAGCTTATGTGTACCATTTATTTATTTATTTACTTATTTATTAACAGTTTCTTATATAGCGCACACATATTCCGCAGCGCTTTACAGAGAATATATGAACATTCACATCAGTTCCTGCCCCAGTGGAGCTTACAATCTATTTTCCCTACCACATGTACACACACACACAGACATTCTAGGATTAATTTTTGTTATTTTTGGATTGTGGGAGGAAACCGGAGTACCCAGAGTAAACCCACTCAAGCATCAGGAGAATATACAAACTCCACACAGTTCGGGCCATGGTGGGGATAGAACTCATGACCTCAGCGCTGTGAGGCAGTAATGCTAACCATTACACCATCCGTGCTGCTGTTCATTTATCGAGTTTATTCTGTGAACTGATAGGTAAAAGCTGATAGGTTGTGAAAGGGCAACTTTCCCACTCTTTACGCTACCTGATACATCAACCGTATATTAGCGTGACAGGTTGTGTGCGTCTTATACGGAGGTGTGGTTGACACAAAGTGTGGATAGGCTTATTCTATTCCAGGGGTTGCAGCAGTCTGGAGATGTCACTCTTTGGGCAATTCCTGCAAAGCAAAGTGCAACCAAAACAGGGCTTCATTACGCGTGCACAGGCCTTGGAAAAGCAGAGCAGGAATTAGAGGGCCTGGGGTTTGGGGCTTATTCCCCTAAATCTGATAAGACACGGTAACATAGTGGAGTATGGGTCATTAGATTGACAGTGCCTAGGTCTACAGTCAAAAGACACATGAAGAAGGTGGACATGGTCGATACAAGCAAAAGGTTCATATGGGAAAGGGTTGATGTGCGAAAAAAGGTCAACATTACTTTTATTATTGTGTCTTTCCACATAGGTTAACGTGGACACTGTATAAGTGGTCGACTCATACCCATAAATTTCGGGCCTTTAATTGATCCATCTGTATTTAACTGTTTTAAAGCAATGATTGTCAATGTCAGGTGTTCTCTTTGGAACTCTCCTATGGGACCACACTGACCTTGATATGGGTCCCTATATGCGTATCGAGGTTTCTTTATATCCAGCAATATCTGTCTTCCACTCTTGACCACCCTATATGGTTTGTACTGACCTTGGGATAACCCCTACGCATTTCGGACAGGCTATGTCCTTCCTCAGGGTGTGTACCCACACACCCTGAGGATCCTTAGCCTGCCTGTCCGAAACGCGTTGGTGCTTGCGGCTTGGTGTTTGGACAGGTATACCACAGGAGGATCCAGTACGCTTCTCCCCGTTACCATCGAGGCATGCTATATATGTCTTCAGCTCAGTCCAGCTCTGTTAAGAATAAAATACACCTTTTTTACAGAGAACTGGAGGTGTCAACTACTTCATATGAAATAGGACTCAAGCTCAAAGACACCCTTATGTGAACAAACATAGGGATTTATTCCCAGGTTAGTACATTGGTCTATATAAACCCTTTATGATGTGTGAGGACAGATGAAGTATAAAAATACCTTTATATGAAAATAGGGATTTATCCCAAGGTCAGTACAAACCACAAAGGGTGGTCAAGAATGGAAGACAGATATTGCTGGACATAAAGAAACCTTGATAGGGACCCATATCAGATATTGCTGGATATAAAGAAACCTTGATAGGGACCCAAATCAAAGTCAGTGTGGCCCCATAGGACTGTACTTAGGGTTCTATGAAAAATCTAATTTTTTTTTTATTGCTTTCCAGTGAGTCAGATTGTTCACAATAGCCCAAGTCCCATTGTTCCATTCACGTGTCTATTCCAGACTTCAATTTGAATCATTACTTCATTTTGCTTCTAAACTTTGCGGCTCTTAGAATGATATATTGGCAAATTCCCCACTATATGGTCTATTCATCATGTTAAACTTAAGGCAGGTGATACTTATGTTTTGAATTTGCTGCAAGTTCAATAAGATTCTCAGAGGTATTCATAATGCCTCATTACCTTAAGCATCACCTCCAAAATACTGCGTCCAAGTAAGAAACAGCAATGTTCATTCTTCCACATCTGAATCACTGCAATTGTCCCTGTCATACTGGGGGCCAGATTCTATAAGCTTCAAAAGTGATAAAATGGAGAGTGATAAACAGCCAGCCAATCAGCTCCTACCTGCCATGTCACAGACTGTGTTTGAAAAATGTCAGACAGCAGCTGATTGGCTGGCTGTTTATCACTATCCATTTTATCACTTTTGAAGCTTAGAGAATCTGGCCCTGGGAACGGTACACTCACCTTCTGAAAAGTTGATTTTGTAGATTTTCATCACAAGGCTACTGATTGGGATTTAGTCAGCTGTTACTGTATTAGGCAGGGACAGACTGGCCAAGAAGATGACATAGAAACCCTGCGATGGGCCCCAGTACCTGAGGACACACGCCATCCTCTAGGGGTCGGGTGAGTTGTGGACGGGAATGAGCTGCCAGGTGAGCAGTGACATGTTATGAGACAGTGTGAGCTGTTGTAGAGAGTAAGCTGTGGGGCGAGCAGTGATGTATGATAGAGCAGTGTGAGCTGTGGGGATGGAATCAGCTGCTGGGTAAGCAGTGAGGTGAAGAAGGTTGAGTAAGCTGCAAGTAGGGTTGCCACCTCTCCCGGATTTCCGGGATTCTCCCGTTTTTGGTGGCAACCCTCCAGGAGGCTTTTCCAGTCACCCGGATTCCGGGATTCTCCAGGAATCTATGATGTGTGAGGTGGCAACCCTAGCTGCAAGGTCAGCAGTGAAGTGGGATGGGTCAGTGTTAGTTGTGAGGGAAGAGTGATCTGTGGGGTGAAAAGTGAGGTGTGATGGGGCAGTCTGAGCAGTGAGGTATGAAATGAGCCCTGTGAGCAAGGGAAGTGAGCTGCAGTGTGAGATATGGTGGGGAGAAGGGAGACATCTGCCTGGGTGAACAGTGAGGTCTGATGGGAACAGTGTGAGCTGGTGAGTAGTGAGCTGTACCCCACAGCAGTGAGGTGCAATAGGGAGAGTGTGTGCTGGGGGAGTGAGCTGCGGGGTGATCAGTAATGGGGCAGTGTGAGCTCTTAATTCTCTCTGCACAAGTTACATCTGCCCCCCCCCCCACCCTGTAGTGGACATGGTTTTGTCCATTTCAGAAGGAATTTGCCTTTGCAAGCGAACCAGAATAAGGGCCAAAGTCTGTGGTGCACCACCCCAGAGTCATATCTAAGTCATTGGCCCTTATTCTGGTTCACTCGCAAAGGCAAATTCCTTCCCAAATGGACAAAACCATGTGCACTGGCGATGGGGCAGATATAAAATGTGCAGAGAGAGTTAGATTTGGGTGGGGTTTTACTTCAAAGTGAGATCTATATTGCAGTGTAAAAATAAAGCAGTCAGTATTTTCCCTGCACAGAAACAAAATAACTCACCCAAATCTAATTCTCTCTGCACATGTTACATCTGCCCCACCTGCAGTGCACATGGTTTTGTCCATTTGAGAAGGAATTTGCCTTTGCCAGTAAACCAGAATAAGGGACATTGTCCAAAAGAAGCGTCATCTAGTGTGGTGACACCTTGTGCGCTCTCTACATTGCCACCCTCGTCCCACTGGAGGCGTAACCACCTGAAAAGGGGCCATGGTCTCTAAACGACCCTATTATCGTCACTCTGGGGATGTGTCCAGCATCCCCAAAGATGGGCTGTCTTCAGTACAAGTATTTTGATATCACCCTTCGAACCTGGGTAGTAACGCCGCTGCCACCCCATCACCTACTCACCGCCTGTACTTTTCCCAGTGTATTTTTTTATATTGTGTTTCGCAATCATCATAACTGCCCCTCTGTGTGTACGGACTGTGTAACACATGCTATATGCGCTTTTGCAGATTGTTGCACAGACACAGTAGCAAAACATCGGCTAACGCCGCAAACATCGGCCATCGTGTACAAAAAAAACTAATTAGGCCCTATGTGTTCTAATCATCAATAAAATCAATCACAATATTCAATGAAAATTATTTACAGACTTTAAAAATAATTTCCTTGCCGTTTCGGTGCAATCTCCCATAGGTGTAGATGTATAAAGCAGTGATAAGGGAGGAGAAGTGGCCCATGGCAACCAATCAGCTGCTCTGTATAATTTTATATTATGCAAATTATAGATGTTACTACATGTTAGCAGGAACGCATTTAGAACAAGTAGATGCTGTAAGATTTTCAAGAAGAAGGTTTAATGATGAACATATAACTTGGATGACATGCTGCACTCTGCTTGCTGCATCACCAGCTACTGCATAACAACCAGGAAGAGAAAAAAGGAAGTACCTGAAAAACTTTATCAACAACTATCAGACATACACTGACAATATCTATCTATAAGCACAGTTGAGAACAGTGGTTGCTATAATAAACATACAGAAGTCTAACACCCCCACTCAACTACTGCTTCTCAAACAAGTCCCATTCTAGATCTGATATCCTCAAACTTTGGCCTTGGTACTGGCTTTGTCATAATATCAGCTAACATATTGTCAGTCTCACAATATTCAAGAAGAATTACATTTTGCTCCACAAGATCACGTAGATAATGATGCTTCACATCAATATGTTTGGTTCTAGCATTTATCTTTTCACTGTTTGCAAGTTTTATACATCCCTGATTGTCCTCAAACAATATCGTTGGTTTTGCTACTGACTCTCCAAAATCCTGTAGTAACTGACGTAACCAAACAACTTCTTGACTGGCATAAGCTGCTGAGATGTATTCCGCTTCTGTTGATGATAAGGCAACTGACATTTGCTTTTTGCTGGACCATGATATTAGGCTGTCTCCAACCTTGAACAAGTAGCCACTTGTTGACTTACGATCCTTGTAATCACCTGCCCAATCTGAATCCACATATCCTGTCAATTCAAGATTTCCTTTTTCTGACAATGTCAGGTTCAAGTCCTGTGTGTGTTTAAGGTACTGCATGACTCTCTTGATTGCATTCCAATCTCTTTGACGAGGTTTACTCACACGCCTACAAAGATGAGACATGGCAACTGAAATATCTGGCCTTGTAGTGGTTGCCACATATATAAGTGCCCCCACTGCTTGTCTGTATTGTTCATTATTGGGCAAGAGATCATCTTCTCCTTCCAGTTTGAGATAAGCTGCGTCCATTGGCGTAGTCACACCTTTAGCCTCTGACATTTTAAACTGATTGAGAATTTTAGTAATTTTAGCAGATTGATTGAGCAGAAAACTTCCATCTTCTTTCCGCTGTATCTGGATTCCTAGATAGTATGTCACCTCTCCCAGATCTTTAGTTTCAAAGTGTGAATTCAGAACTTCACTTAACTTTTTGATTTCTTCATTTTCTTCATGGGCAATAATCAAATCATCCACATACAAGAGTAGATACATCCACTTCCCATCTTCAAACTTGGAGTATAGGCATGAGTCTGCCTTACTTCTTGTGAACATTTCGTTTAGTAAAACTTCATTTATTTTACTATTCCATGCTCTTGCTGATTGTTTGAGACCATACAGAGATTTTTGTAATTTGCAGACAAGATGCTCTTTGCCCTCTACTATATAACCTTCAGGCTGAGCCATGTACAATTCTTCTTCAATATCACCATTGAGAAAAGCAGTTTTAATGTCAAAATGCCTTACTTCCATATTTCTTAAAGCAGCTATGGCCATCAAGGTTCTGAAAGTACTCTGTTTCGCAACTGGTGCAAAAGTTGCATCATAATCTTTACCATATTTTTGAGTATAGCCCTTTGCTACTAATCTTGCTTTAAATCTGTGGACTTTACCTTCAGAGTCATATTTGGTTTTAAAAACCCATTTACATCCAACTGCATGTTTTCCTACAGGTAACTCTGTAAGTTCCCATGTCTGGAGCTGTTTAAGAGATTCCATTTCTTCATCAGCTGCTTTAATCCATTTTTCCTTTTTATTAGTGGGCAGTTTTTGCATGTCTTTCCAGGATTCTGGTTCAGGTTCTGGTGCTGTTCGTGCAAGATAAGATAGTCGCTTTGGTGGAATATTCTTATTACACCTTGTAGAACTCCTGACTGGAGGTAGAGGTAATCTTTCCTCTTCAGCAGTAACAGGATCACTTATAGCAACTTCAATATCATTTTCTTCTACTGACGGTGGTTGTTCTTCAAGCTGCACTGCCTGTGTCATTTCTTCAAATGTAAGATACACTGAGTTTTCATCAATTATAACGCTTCTACTTATTGTCACCTTGTTGGTTTCTTTATGTAGAATTCTGTATCCCTTTTGAGACTCACTGTAACCTACGAGCACTCCTTCCTCTGCTCGAGCATCCCATTTTGAGCGCTTTTCCTTTGTAACATGTACAAATGCTTTACTTCCAAATATTTTAATATGATGCAGGTCAGGCTTCTTTCCATTTCATAGTTCATATGGAGTCTTTTCAGTTGTTTTACCTAATAAACGATTTTGCAGATAACAGGCTGTCATGATTGCTTCTCCCCAGTAAGTTGCTGGCAAATCTGCATCAAAGAGCATGCTCCGCCCACTTTCACATAGTGTCCGATTCATTCTTTCAGCGACACCATTTTGCTCTGGATTATACGGTACCGTAGTCTGGAATGTAATTCCATGTCTTTTCAGAAAGACTGTAGAAGCCAGCTTGTCTGGCTGAAAACAGCATAAACTCACCTGGCTATTGGCAGGAATCCTTAGCTCACACACTTGATCTGGGCCAGGGGGTTCGGCTTATCTTGATTGACGGGTTGGCTGATTTGAATGACGGTTCAGGATAGGCTGGTTGAGGTCAGAGGTGGAGATTGATGGGGTGATGTTCTTGCTTCCAGAAGATTCTGTCTCTTGCTTCAGGAAACGTTGGACTGTTGAGTACAGAACAATTATTAGCCTGTGTTAGAGTTATCATATTCCTTGTATTCTCTCTACCTATCTCTTTCACCCCATTTATCTTACTCTTACTGCTAAACTATCTTCACTACTTTGAACTCTTTCTCTCTTTCTATCTTTCCTCTTTCTATATATGATTTACTGTTTTCCCATGGCAGCCAGGCCTAAGCGCACTGCGGGGGCTCCCGCTAGGTATGCTGCGCTAGGCGAGGCTAGGGAGTCTGCCAGGGCCAGAGCTAGGCCCCCTTGCAGAGGCGAGGAGAGGGGGCTATCCCCCTCTCCTCGACGGAGGGCTGCCGGAGCGCAGGCGGGACCGCCCGCTCTGGCGGTCGCCGAGTGTATGCAGGGCAGGTCAGGGCGGCGTGGCGGTACTGCCGGAGGCTCAGGAATCCCTCCGGCAGCCCGCTCACGTCAGTCACGGGCGAGGGGGCGAGCGGATGGCGGCTATGAGCCGGCACCCGTCCCCACTGTGCCGCGCCGCGTCACGCGGCGGAGCTCAGGCGCTAGGCCTGAAGCATCCGCCGCAGCAGGGGATGCGGTAGGGGCAGGGCGCCGAGCGGGCAGCCGGCCTGCGAAGGCAGGCCAAAGGGGGAGAGCGGCGGGGACGCTGGCGTCAGAGCCGGCGTCCGTCCCTCCAGACGCAGCAGCCAGCTGGGTTAATAAGCGGAGCGCAGGCGCTAGGCCTGTCGCTGCCGCAGCATCTACAAGGAGGACTTGTGTAAAAGAAAGGGCACAGCGCAGCGGTCAGAGGACCGGTGCGCGCCCACGACAGAATAAAGGTGGCACAGTGCTTATGAGCACTGGAGGTAGTGGGTTAGATGGTAGGAGGAAAAGAAATGGCCGCAGGGGTGATACGAACCACAGTGAGGAGGGTGTTGCAGGCACTTCTATGCCTGGAGCGCCCTCTGCTGGAGAAAGGGGGAATAGCAGGAGGTCCCATAAAAAAGGAAAAAATAGCAATGTAGCAGCAGCGCCATCTGGTGGCATTAATTATAATGGCAACCCCAGGGGGAAATTTATTGAGGACATGAGGCATAAGTTAACTCATGCCGAATTTGAAATGTTTAAGTCGGCCGTAGCTACGTGGCAGGATAATAGCGAGGATTCGGCTGAATCCGTATCCGCATGCGGCGAATCAGATGAAGTGGATTCGCAGAGCAGTGAATCCGGTACGCAAGAGCAAGCCCCCTTTGCTGGTTCAAACGAAGAAGGTGGGGTTAGTGAAGGGGACCTGCAAAGTGATTCAGGAACGAATCCGGTAGAGGGAGTTAGAAAATCTAACGCCAGATCTAGACGGACAGCGAGGAGAAGGTTGGTCGCGGAGAAGGCAAGGGAGACTAATATGGCGCCACAAGGGGCCAGGACGCAACCGGGTCGCTCATATGCGGACGCGGTTGCAGGGAGAAACACAGAAGGTAACACCGTGTCATTAGGCACATCGGCGCTTACGTCTATATGCGCAGCGGTGGTGTCGGCAGTGGCTCCTCTGTTAACCACCGGGACAGGTGGGCAGGGGGAAACTGACCCTCCGGCAACCTTGGAGTCAGTATCCGACCTCATAGCCAAAGCGATAGCTCCGACTATCGCTGCGGCACGAGGGAAAAATGTCATTTCCTCTGCTGAAAGGGTTTCGCCGAATGTCCCAACCGTGATGGGGGTTGTTAACGAACCTCTATTGACAGGTCAGGATTCCGCCGAACGAGCCATGGAAGGACATTCTTCAAGTCGAGGAGGAAGTGATCGTAGAAGGAGGAGGGCAGCATCATCTGATACTGGTGAGTCCACGAATGATCCTGACTGGACTGAGGATGATAATACAGGGTCCAGCAGTGGGGGGTCAGAGGATTCATCGGTAGAGAAGAAAGCTAAGCGGAAAAGATCTGCAAAGTCTCGTAAGAGACGGCGCAGAAATGAAACCTCTGATTCCTCATTGGCATCGACGTCTTCCGAAGATAAGTCATCTTCGGACGGCGTCGTGAGGAGACGAAGGCGGAAGAGGCGTAGGGAATATAGGTCCCATAGCTCCGGGTCCTCCAATGTATCGGTTGAGTCTGATGCAGTGCAGTGCGCGAACACCGCTGTCAAGCGGGGTTTGCGCCCTAGGGCTAGGGATAGGATCAGAAAAGGGCGCTATGTAGATATCTTTGCTTTAACAAGCAAGGATAGGCGGGCCCTTCTAGCCGCAAGGAAGAAAGGACCCGCTAGCGAGGATGCATTTCGCACTTATAATAACTGGGTAAGAGGCATACTAATTTTTGCGGCCTGTTATTTAGAGACACATCCAGATGAATATGTGAACCTGGTGAGATACCAGTTCCTTATTCATAAACTCTACACCTCTTACGTCGGTCCCGGTTGGTGGGTCTATGACGAAGAGTTTAGGAGGAAGCAGCATGGCCGGGAGGTGTACGATTTTGGTAAGAAAGATGTAGAATTATACGGCGAAGTTGCCGAATCAGCTACACCTATTAGGGCTCCTGAGAATAAGGGGTGGTTAAGGCAGTATGGGAGCAGGCCTTACAATAATATTAATAAGGGAAGTAATACGAAGCATGGCCATGGTAGGTGCTACTCATTTAATAATGGGCAATGCAACCTGGGTAACCGGTGTCGTTTTCGGCACCTTTGTATCAGATGCGGAGGTCAACACGCAATCAAGGATTGCACAAAACCTCCAACTGGTGGGGGAGGTGGGGCTCAGTCCACGACAAAACAAAGCCGCGGTCCAGCGGCACCTGTCGTTGGATAGAGCCCCAACTCCAATTGTATTGGTCAGGATGTTACCATGGCTGGAACGGTATCCGGACAGAGATGGAGCAAGATTTTTGCAGTCCGGATTTTCAGAAGGTTTTCAATTACCTGTTTCCGCTCCAATTAGTACGGGTAGTAAGGGAAACTTACGCTCCGCCATGGAACACCCTGACGTAATATCACAAAAAGTTGAAGCCGAGGTAAAACTAGGTCGGATGGCAGGCCCGTTTTCAACACCACCAGTTGAGGGACTAATTTTGTCCCCTATTGGGGTGGTTCCCAAAAAAGTTAAAGGGAAGTTCAGGCTGATTCAGCATCTTTCTTGTCCTAGAGGGTCGTCTGTCAATGACGCCATCGATGACGATTTATGCACAGTTAATTATTGTTTATTTGAGGATGCTATAGACATCATTCGAAAAATTGGTTCCGGTGCCCTCATGTGCAAATTGGATGTTGAATCAGCTTTTAGACTATTACCTTTGCATAAGAACGCATTTCAGTACATGGGATTTAAATTGAATGGGGGCTTTTACATAGATAAATGTTTGCCCATGGGTTGCTCCATTTCATGTGCTTATTTTGAGCGCTTCAGCACATTTTTGCAGTGGTGCCTGCAGGAAGTGTCGGGAGTTGACAGCATTACTCATTATTTGGACGACTTTCTTTTAGTGGGTCCTCCAAATTCTGACCTGTGCCTTAGGTTACTAGAAGCAGCGCTTGATTTATTTAGGGATTTCGGGGTTCCCGTGGCAGGGGAAAAAAACGAGGGACCTACTACTGATTTGGTGTACCTCGGAATTGAAATTGATTCCGAGCTAGGTCTGTGTAAACTTCCACTAGATAAAGTACGCCGGTTACATGACGAAATACGTTATGCCATCGCGGCTGCTAAGTTAACACTTAGACAGGCTCAATCTTTATTGGGCCTGTTTAATTTCGCATGTAGAGTTATACCCATGGGCAAAATATTTTGTAGAAAGCTGCAGCGAGCGACCGTCGGGATTCGCAAACCCCACCATTTTCTACGTCTATCTTCAGAAATGAAGAGGGATCTGAAAGTGTGGGAAATGTTTCTGGATAATTTCAACGGCATATGCATATGGCAAGCTCCAGCCGTTGCAAATGCGGAGTTGGAATTATATACAGATGCTGCAGGATCTTCCGGATTCGGCGCATTTTATGCGGGACGTTGGTGCGCAGAGGCTTGGCCCGAATCTTGGGCACGAGACGGCATGACCAAGAATATGCTATTATTGGAAATATTTCCAATAATGGTCGCCTTAGAGCTCTGGGGCGCAGAATTGGGAAACAGGGAGGTTGTCTTTTGGTGTGATAACTTAGGGGTGGTCCAATCCATTACACAACTAAGGTCAACCTCTCTCCCAGTTTTGCGTATTTTAGCACGGATAGTGATGATGTGCTTGGCGAACAACATTACGTTGCGAGCCAAGCACGTCCCAGGCGTACTTAATGAAGTAGCGGATGCATTGTCCCGTTTCGAATGGGTAAGATTCAGGCAACTTGTGCCGTTAGCCCAGAAGTATGGTGAACAATGTCCATCTTTTTTATGGCAGGTGCCTCTGGAGGGGTAGCGGAGCTGGCCCTGCGATCGCTAGCGCCAGCTACATTTAGAGCTTATCTGGCCTCATGGGAGCGCTGGAGCGAGTTCATGCTTGAACAGGGTGGCTCAGGTAAGAGCTCTAAGCGTCTTATTAATGCCTATGTATGGAACCTGTACACGGAGGGTAAGTCCAGAAGTTTTGTTGGACGCTCTCTGGCAGGCATATCATTCTTTTTGCGTCTTGGTGGGAAGAGAGACATCACCAAGTCTTTCTTGCTTTCCAGGATGCTAAAGGGATGGGCCAGAGCCAGGCCGGTTTTGCCCGACAGGTGACGGCCGATTGATGCCGGCCTGTTGCGTCGAATCTCGAGGTCCCTAAGAGTAATTTGCTCAAACGATTACGAGGTTCGACTTTTCAGGCTGGCCTTTGCCATGGCTTTCCATGGGGCGTTCAGAGTAGGCGAACTGGTGTCCGCAACCAGGGCATCTCCCTCGCCTATGCTGTTCGGCCACGTCGACGTGCACCACGACGGTTTATGGTGCAAGATTCAGCGCTCAAAGACCGATGTAGCGGGCAGGGGGCAGTGGGTCCATTTGGGTCGGAGTGGCTCTGGCTTACGTGGAGTTGCGGCCCCAATTGCCCGGGGCCTGGCTGATGCACATCGACGGGTCCCCCCTTACTAACTTCCAGTTCAGGTCGGTTTTCAGGCGCTGTATATTGCATCAGGGTCTTTCTCCAGCCGACTTTGGGACTCATTCTTTCCGTATCGGCGCCGCTTCGGCAGCCGCTGCGGCGGGTTGGTCTCAGGTCGACATACGAGCACTCGGAAGATGGCGGTCTGGTGCATTTAAGCGATACATCAGGCCGACATAGTCCAGTGAGCCCATTTGAGGAGTAGCCGCTCGCCCAAACACGCTTTAGTGTTTGAGGGGCCTTGAGGAATTTTTTGTGTTATCACCAGTCTTAAATTAGGCTCTAGCCAACTGGTGGAAGATTTGTGTTTTTTGCCTCAAGTCAAATCGGGTGACCCACCCCCCCCCCCCCCCCCCCATAGAATAAGGAACAACAGGTAGGGATTATACATAATTCAAGTGGGTCAAATAATCAATTAGTCTTAAATAGATCACCCAAATCACAGTCCTATTAGTTATCAACAATTTAATATAGAACTGCAAAATCACCTTTAAGGGAATCTCCCGGGCCCCCCTTTAAAATTTTGCCAGATGTTTGCCATTATTTCAAATTTTCTAACGGTATATATCATTTCAACTTACAGGTCAACGCTTGGACACCAATATGATTTGGATGGTGGGGCATTCATTTATTTATTGGTTGTCCTTGTCCCAGGTAACCACGGATATGGAACGTTTCCCTGAGACGCGATTTATCCGTTGGCTGGGGCGTAGAGGTATGAGGTGGTCCGCGTTGAGGGGTCTCTTGGACGAGTCAGTTAGGGCGTTTGGTTACCCAATTTTTGTCATCATCCACTTGGGGGGCAACGACCTCACGCATAATTCCGGTCTCAATATTCGATTTGAGATTAGGAATTTATTGCTGGACCTGATCAGAGAATGGAGATTTTGCCGTTTCTTCTGGTCAGAGATTATACCTAGGAGGGTTTGGAGAGATGCACTCAATCCGGGCGCCATTGATTTGGTACGTAGGCGGATCAATTCCGTAGTCGGCAGGGCTATAGTAACGGAGGGCGGAGTGGTCGTCAGGCACGAGGCCATATCCTTTAGAAACGAGACCCTGTACAGGCCGGATGGGGTGCACCTCTCTGTAGTCGGGATGGATTTGTTTTTTCAGAATTTAATAGACGCATTGAGAAGTTTAGAGTTTTAGTTGAGGGAGTATTTGGAATTAGGTTGGTGGCGGGTCAGTTCAAGTTGAACTGATTTGGCGGAAAGAACGGTAGTTAAATTAGAGCTGTATTTACACTTAGCTGGTGGTTGATGTCGAGATGTGGGCATCACCGATCCAGGTGGGCCCGCATCTGGACCTTAACGATCATCTACTTCGGATAGCGAAAATTCTTGCGGACATTTGTAGTTTAGGGCAGGTGGCCCAATTTTTTGATGACTCGGGCAGAGTGGTGAGCTCTGCCTTAGTGATATTTGCGAGGCCAGGGGCAGAAGCAGAAGGTCAACCCCCTGACCTCAAGGGCAATTGGCCCCTTTTGAAAAGTCCGCTTCATAATTGAGCCGTTGTCTTGGACGCTGGCAGGTGGCCGGTCCTTGGCAATTAAGGGCAGGTGGCCCTTAGATCCGGAGTTTGTTATTTTTATTACTTTGTTATTTTCCAGCAATGTTATTTATCTTGCATGCCGTTCTTTGCCCGCCACCTTAGTTAGAGCAGGGACATAAATTTTAGTTAGATTCAAATAGGCCGCCCCTGCTCAAAATAAATAAGCCGTCCCCTTTAAGCCCATTCAGTTGTACGCGTCTTTATTTCTTAGATAAGTGGTGTGAGTGTGGATGAATGCCTATGTCTGTGTGGAGTTTAAGACTGTAGAAGCCAGCTTGTCTGGCTGAAAACAGCATAAACTCACCTGGCTATTGGCAGGAATCCTTAGCTCACACACTTGATCTGGGCCAGGGGGTTCGGCTTATCTTGATTGACGGGTTGGCTGATTTGAATGACGGTTCAGGATAGGCTGGTTGAGGTCAGAGGTGGAGATTGATGGGGTGATGTTCTTGCTTCCAGAAGATTCTGTCTCTTGCTTCAGGAAACGTTGCCCTCCCGCCCGCCCCATTTATTAGTTAGAATTAGTTTTTGAGAAGTCGTTTGCATTTAGTCGTTTAGTTGTTGTCGGCTTGTTTTTGTCTTGGCGGAAAGAACGGTAGTTAAATTAGAGCTGTATTTACACTTAGCTGGTGGTTGATGTCGAGATGTGGGCATCACCGATCCAGGTGGGCCCGCATCTGGACCTTAACGATCATCTACTTCGGATAGCGAAAATTCTTGCGGACATTTGTAGTTTAGGGCAGGTGGCCCAATTTTTTGATGACTCGGGCAGAGTGGTGAGCTCTGCCTTAGTGATATTTGCGATGCCAGGGGCAGAAGCAGAAGGTCAACCCCCTGACCTCAAGGGCAATTGGCCCCTTTTGAAAAGTCCGCTTCATAATTGAGCCGTTGTCTTGGACGCTGGCAGGTGGCCGGTCCTTGGCAATTAAGGGCAGGTGGCCCTTAGATCCGGAGTTTGTTATTTTTATTACTTTGTTATTTTCCAGCAATGTTATTTATCTTGCATGCCGTTCTTTGCCCGCCACCTTAGTTAGAGCAGGGACATAAATTTTAGTTAGATTCAAATAGGCCGCCCCTGCTCAAAATAAATAAGCCGTCCCCTTTAAGCCCATTCAGTTGTACGCGTCTTTATTTCTTAGATAAGTGGTGTGAGTGTGGATGAATGCCTATGTCTGTGTGGAGTTTATGGTTTGTGTTTTGCCACTCTTGTATTCTGTGCCATTATCTGCACGCATTATTTTTGGAAATCTTCCGAACTTGTTGTTTACTTGGGCAAGATATTCTTCAAGTTTTTCTGAGACTTCATCCTTACTTTGCAGCAGGTAAAGAGTTGTGAATTTGGTGTAATCATCAATGAATGTAAGAAAATATCTTTTCTGTCCTGGGGTCATATTTTTCATTGGTCCACATACATCTGTGTGAATTATATCCAGACAATTCTCAGCTCTACTATTACTTGCTTTTGGAAAAGGTTTTCTTGTCATTTTCCCTTTTAGGCAGCTGGTACACTTCATCATTTGTGTGCAAGGATTAATTTTGATACCATTTGCATGCTGTTCTTGGGCTAGTTTTCTTATTGCTGCTGGATTTCTGTGCCCTAGACGACGGTGCCATACATGGATGCAGTTAACATGCTCCTGCTTAGCGGTATTAACTACTTCTCTGCACTTTAACTGATATAGCTCATCTTTGATAGTTCCTTCTGCAAGAATGTGGCTTCCATTTGTAATAATACACTTGTCACCTTTAAATGTCACAATATGTCCTTGCTTGGCGAGCTTTTTCACTGATAGCAGGTTAGTGTCAAGATTGGGCACATACAGTACATTCTTCATAAATATTTTTCTGGTAAATGTTGGAGAGACTGGACAGTAAAGATAACCTTCCCCTATTCCTCCTGAAACCATGTATTGTCCATTAGCTGTAGCTATTCTTTCTGAATTACTTTGGTCCAACTGAGTGAAGAAATTTTTATCATTAGTCATATGACTTGTAGCTCCTGAGTCAATGCACCACGCATTTATCACTGATGTACCTCTGTTACTATGAAAGGCAAATTCAGCATTAGAAGTGTTTCCTGGCTCCTTTATAGCACTGTTTGCTTTTTGCTTAGCATCTTGTTTCTTTAACTGATCCATTCTGGCTTTCCAAACTCTGCAGTCTGCCTTTATGTGACCTGGTCTCTTACATACAAAACATTCACGTGTTTCATGTCTCTGAGTGGATTTCTTAAAACAGTTCTGCACCTTTAATGCCGATTCTGCTAAGGATCCTTCATCCTTATTTGTGCTCTCAGTCTTGCGCTTATATTCATCCACAAGTTTGCCTTTCACATACTCTAATGTAAGTTCATCGTCTGGTCTGGCATCTAGCGCAGTTACAAGTGTCTCATAACTATCTGGGAGACCACTGAGTAGCAGGGCTGCTATATGAAAGTCTTTTATTTCTTCTCCTATGCAACGCAGACGCTCTACCATCTCTAGAGTACATCTTATATAATCCTGCATGTCCTGGCCTTTAAGCAGTTTAGTCTGATACAGCTTTCTGATTAAATATAGATTATTGCTTAAATTTGCTCTCTCATGTACTTTCTGCAGCACATCCCACATATCTTTTGCACTGTCACAGTTACATATATGCACGATCTGATCATCATCTATACTGAGAGAGATTGTACTCTGGGCTTTCTGATCTTTCTCAGTCCATTCCTCTCAGACAGGGTGAGGTTTAGGTTCTTGTATGCATTTCCATGTACCTTCTCTTATAAGCAGCATCTTTACTTTGAATTTCCATGTCTGGTAGTTCTGGTTAGTCAGATTCATCACTGTGAATTTGGCTGAGGCACTGTTAATGGCAGCCATGTCTCTTCTGGGTTCTGCCTTTCTGTTTGAGTGCTTTTGACTCTTGTTACTTCTCTTTCTGCAGTCCTGGGCCCATAACCTGTTAGCAGGAACGCATTTAGAACAAGTAGATGCTGTAAGATTTTCAAGAAGAAGGTTTAATGATGAACATATAACTTGGATGACATGCTGCACTCTGCTTGCTGCATCACCAGCTACTGCATAACAACCAGGAAGAGAAAAAAGGAAGTACCTGAAAAACTTTATCAACAACTATCAGACATACACTGACAATATATATCTATAAGCACAGTTGAGAACAGTGGTTGCTATAATAAACATACAGAAGTCTAACACTACAGTTCTGATTGGTTGCCATGGGCCACGTCTCCTCTGGCTCACTTCTCCTCCCTTATCACTGCTACATACATCTACCCCATAGATAGCTGAAATGCCACATAGTATTCTATAACCGAGTTTTTTCCTCGCACGCAGTATCAATTGCTTTTACTGGGAGCACTCCATTTGTAACAGGATAATGTAGAGCAGATACGGCTTAACATGACTTCCCGGTACTTGGAAGTGATACAGGGACATGGGAGCCACTGTGAGGGGAAAGCGCATTGAATGATTTCCAGCATACTGCAAGTTCATTTCTAGAAGAAAGGTCAAACGATGAAGTATCCGATTTATCCTCCTTAGCAGGTGTCGGAAGTTTGTAAAGCTGCGCTCCTGCGGGGGATGGGGATTGGTGTTTGACAGGGCCCAGATGTAGTAATTGTTCGCAGCTGGGGGCCGCAGCGGATTCCCAAGCAGTACAGTTTTGCATGAGGAAGCTGGCAGTGTTCGGAAGGACAAAGGTCCCCCCTTCTTGCACAGGTCTTGTATTCAGGCAGGAAATAATAGCTGGATTCATTCAATGGATTGTGTTGGGTCGTTTTAATTGTGGAGCTGTTGTCAGCAGACGTTTACAAGGCCCAATAATGGGAGGCGGAGGGAGACAGAGGCCTGAGAGAGATGGTGGAAGGAGGAAGTGAGGGAGATGCTGAGCAGCAACTCTCTTGGAGATATGTCTGATTAATGAGCCTTCGTTATAGAAGTAAAAACATTTTTTATCTATGTCAAGAGCCACATTTAGAGTATGACTAGAGGGTAAATTTAATTTAAGCTAAAAACAAAAGATGTTGATGTTGCCCAGAGCAACCACATGCTTCCCAACATGACCCTTCCAGGTGGGACAAAATGCTCTGCTCCTGGACTTCCTTGCCGGTGGCAGTTGCAGAGTTGGGACTGCACCACTGTCCAAAATTCAAATAGGGGAGCCACACCTGACAGTGAGTCCCGGTCCCATACCTCCCAACAGTCCCGATTTTATCGGGACAGTCCCGATTGTCAGGGCCTGTCCCGCTGTCCCACCCGCGGGCGGCAGTGTCCCGCGGTGTGGGGGGGCTGTTGGGAGTCCCCCCTGTCAGCTGCTAAGCAGCGGGGAATAAACGCTGTGCGCATGCGCACAGCGTCTATTCCCGCTGCCAGGGGGCTGGGGGCATGGCTAGAGGCTCACAGAGCCTCTGGGTCATGCCCCCATAGCGGCAAAATGGGGGCGTGGCCTCGCGGGGGAGCCGCGAGTATAGGCCACACCCCCGAAAATTTCGGCACGCCTCCGGCACGCGGCAGCAGCGTCCCGACTGCTCAACTTCCAAAGTTGGGAGGTATGCGGTCCAGTGGGCTGGGCTCCCCTATCTGAATTTTGGACCCTGCTGCAACTCTGCAACAGACACGGAAGTCCAGGAACAGAGCATCTTGTCCATCCTGGAATGGGTCATGTTGGGAGGTATGAAACCAATCAGATTACAGTATACCTATAATTTATATATTGCATCCTAGAACCTGATTGGTTACTATGGGCAACTTCAAATGTTTTAAGTTTTAGAAGCTTTAGTAAGTGAATATTAATATATGAGCCAGGGTGTATTAAGAGAGGAGGGGAGCAGTGTGCAGTTGTAATGGGAGCCCATTCCTCTCTAGCAGGAGGCAAAGATGAGTAGACTCTGGCGCCTGTACAGGTCTCCGGGAAAATGGCTGCCACAACATTTTCCCCGTAATTTGTGAACCACTGCCAATGCAAGACTCTAAGGTAAGTATTGAGTAACAGGGAGCTGTGTGGTTCCCTGGGCATACAGTAGGTACCCAAGTGCAGTGCACAGCCTGCACCCATTATAGATAAAGTCTAAAATACGTACCAACTCTCCCAGATAATGCGGGGGACTTCTGATTTTTGAGGTAGTCTTCCACACCCCATGACGAGTGGGCACCCGCCCAAATTCTGCCCACTTCCAAGTGGAGGGGGCATATGGGGCGGAGCCAAATCATGGGTTCTGTGCTAATTGCCTCATTTTGTCCTGATTGTCGCAAATCAAGGCAACATCACCTGCACAGGCCTAATGATGCAATTTTTCCTCCCACCTACGTCTCCTTTTCTGGAGATCTCCCAGAGATGGAATGCCTGAAGTATGTCACATGTTCCTGTCCAGTGCTACCTCCATTATTAATGTGGGCACAATATTTTGCATTAGCTCAGACAAGTTCTGACATGTTACACTTTCAAAGTAAAGGAGGGGGGCTAGACTGCGCACACTAACCTTCGATAATTCAATGTAGAAATCTTTCACCATCAATTGGGAGAACTGCATGGTTCCAACCATCGATGATAAAGGAGCAACTGAATAATTTCCACCCTCACCCCCTTTAATTGACTTGGCATGGAGTTTAGCTCCACCTGCAAAGCTGCTGCAAATCCATGTGATTGGCTGTGATTGGCCTGCGTGTGTATATTGGCCCATCATGTGTATAGGAAAGCTGGCTTAAACCATCACTGGTCCCCATGCAGGTTGTTGTACACCATTGAAGCTATCCATCAATGTTAGTGCCTATGGTGACCATCAATGCTAGACCTATCTTAGAGCAAATTTCTATAGAATGCTGTCTATTTGTATAGCTTACCCCTGCCAGCAGCCAGTACCATGGTAACAGGTCTCTAGTTGGCTGAGAATGGCTTTCCCATTGACTTCAAATGGTCCATTGAAATCTATGGGGTCGCTCCCTTGTTGATCCTCCTGGTCAGCTCCCTTGTGAATTCCCAGGAAAAAATGTAGACATGATTTACAAAGATCACAATGCTAACCACATAAGCTGCAATGGTGGACAGTATTGGGCAACCAGTAGGCGTGGTCTCTCATGCAATACAAAGTGAAGCTAGCAATTTTGAACTCACCTATGAATACCCTGGTAAAGTCTTTAGAACAATTTTACTTCTAAAACCAAACAAGAAAGTGTTTCATGTGTATTTTATTTTGCCTTGAATTTTTACTTTGGTTTAACTATATAGCAAAATTATTAATACATTTTCTTCCAACAGTTTGACAACTTCTAATCATGCTTGCCTACACTTCAGGAATGTCTGGTGGACTCCACAGTCCAAGTTTTCCTGGACACACAGGAAATCAGAGCACCAAGGAGGATCCTGAGGAACAGTCCAGGAGCAAGGCTTGGGGTAGGCGGAGTTATCATGGTCTTACAGCACCTCCCATCTCCCTGTCTGGTACCTCCCATGGACTGGACATGTACAAAGTATGTAAGTATGCTTCCATTAATTATACTTAGGCTGGTCCTCAGCATGTGGGCGTAGGAAGGCACTGACTGTTGGCAGTATTTCGACGTACAATAATATATACACATGGTTCATTTAAAGTTCTCGCTAGATTTTTCCTTGCATGCTCAATTTATCCGGTACCAGAGACAGTATGCTTAGCTTAGAGACCCAGAACTTCTAAGGGTTTCACCCTTCAATAAATTAGCATTTCTATATTACCTATATGACAGATGTTTATAATCAGGTCTCCTGATGAAATTCATAATGACAAACAGCCGGCATTCTCACTGTGAAAGCAGACCAATGTGTCACCCTTCCGTATTTCCTCTGTTTCTTGGCGATTGAAGACCCTGTAGTCCAATGTCAGCGGGGAGGTGACATTGTAACCCCAGGGCTGACCCCTCAGGAGGTAATGTTATTCCAGTGCTGCAATAGGTCTCTCATTAATATCTGTCACTAGTTCTGCAGCAGAAGATTTACATAGCTTATGCACAGGAATACACTATGGGGATCTGTAAACTTGAACTTGCAGAGTCATTCATTAAATTGTAATACTTCTAACAAGTCCACATGTGCCTGAAGGATCATACATTCTAACTACAAATGGTAAAATGTGTGTAACACGATCCTCATATTTCCTCTTCGGACAGTAATTAATTTCACATTGGTGTATATAGAAATCCCATAAGGATATTATCTTCTTCTTCCCAACATGTAGCTAGGAATGTACACAGTGGGCCTGATTCAGTTTCACTCGGTATACATACCTCCCAACAGTCCCGAAAACCGCGGGAATGTCCTTGTTTTCGGGGACATTCCCGCGTCCCTCCCGCGGCCGGCAGTGTCCTGCGGTGAGGGGGGCTGTTGGGAGTCCCCGTGTCGGCTGCTGAGCAGTGGGAGAATAAACGCTGTGCGCATGCGCACAGCGTCTATTCCCGCAGCCAGGGGGCTGGGGGCATGGCTAGAGGCTCACAGAGCCTCTGGGTCATGCCCCCATAGCGTCAAAATGGGGGCGTGGCCTCGCAGGAGAGCTGTGAGTATAGGCCACTCCCCTTTAATTAGGCCACACCCCACCACTTTTTTGGCGCGCATCCCTCTATCCCGTCTCCTTGAAAGTTGGGAGGTATGCGGTAAGCAGCGAAATTTGCGATGAAACACCACCCCTTGCTGTGGGAATGTACTGCACCATACTTGCCTACTTTGATTTTCACCTCTCCAGGAGAAGCCTGGAGAGGCAACACCTGAGGGGGGGCGGGGACAAAGCTGACATCACTTGGCACCGCCCCATGCCATAAATCTCTGTGAAACATGGGCCGCGGAGAGGGGGCAGGGCTTAAATGACACGGAAAATCTGCTCCCGCCTCATTTCAGCCCCGCCCCCTCTCCGCGGACCTACGGTAATTGAACCAGCAGGGATCGGGAGTGCAGGGACTCTGGTCAGCAAGCGGGAGACTTGCCCACCTTCCCGGGGGGGGGGGGGGTGCTGGGAGGCCGACCCGATTTTCAAGGCATGGGGACGTCCAGCGTTTTTCTAGGGGCACCCACCGTTTTTGTGGATGGAGTTTACATGCTAAAATAACTACATAACTTTCCTTGTGTGTAGTATATACTATATAGAAAACCACAGACGGCATCACAGCGGGTATATATCATGTTCCAGAGAACATTTTACTTTGTCTTCAGGATACGATATCTGAAGATGAAGTGAAATAATAATGTACAGTATACACACACATACATACATTTTGTTAGTTAGGGTGCCCCCCAAACAGCTGTCTAATGGCAGAGCTGCTGGGAGTGGGGACCCAATTCTATTTCCCCCCGTTATGGCACTGGGGAATAGGAGACGACCCCTTACTTTCCAATGCCAGATCAGCTTCAAAGGTTCTGGGCTAATTAATGATGGGGGTGGGGGGGCGCCATGTGCAGGTGCCTGAGGATCTCCATGGAGGAGACTGTGGGCGGGATGAGCTCCAGTTACGGCCCCCCTCCACCAGCTACCGCAACAGTACTCGTGGTATATGCTCTAACATATGCGATTGGTATAGCAACGGGCAGATCTTGCGATAAGAGCTGGCCGTTGTGAAGCAGCCGACAGAGGGTGAGCGGGTCCCAGCAGTTCCCCCTCCCTCCCTTACCCGGCTGCTGGCTGCTGCCGGTGGGCTCCGTCTACTCCTCGCTGCACCCGGAAGAGGATGTACAGTGCAGGGAGGAGGAGGTCTCTGGTCCGGTCAGCATAGCACTGTGCTGCCCGATAAGGTGAGGGGGGGGAGGAGGCGGGGGTACGTGCGCGGGGCGTTGGGTCGTGTTAAGAATCCCATAGTGTTCTATGGGGTATCGCCAGCTTTTGCAGCGAAAACCCAGCGTGCAGGTTTTCCTGCATATCAAAATGCAGTAAAAATCCTGACAGGGATTTTACAGCATTTTTGCGTTAGAGCATCCCGCCCGAAGTCTGGCAAACAGGAAGAGGAGAGAGAGAGAGAGAGAGCCTCGAGATAGAGGCACCGAGTAATGGGTGCATTGTGCCAGAGTGTACTGTGCATGCGTACGTGCCACTCTGCTGAGGTAACCTCCATTGTGCTGTGCAGCCGGTGCAAGTCCCTGGGACCCCTGTGCACTGTACACTTTGCACGCATTATAGATACGCCAATGAGGTAAAGGTAATATATACATAAACTAACAGATCTCAATTGCAAAATAGACTTTTCACTGGTTTCTCTTACTTCATGGTCCAAGTCTCACACCACCTCCATTTCTCCATTTTTCCTGTATTTCTTTGCTACATACTGAATGTTTAAGCTGAATATGATTATATGCTGATAGTGTGTTTGCATTTGCTGTGCATGTATGCCAGTTGCGTGTCCATGTTTACCTTGCACGCAGGCTAAGGGCTGTATTGCGTTGCAGGATGTTTCCAGCCCTGACCAGAGTACTGGTTCTAATAGTGTGAGTGAAACACCCCCCCCCCCCCCCCCCCCCCACACACACACACACACACACACACACACACACACATGTATTTTATTGTTAGGCCGACTCACTGTCAGGATTATGATTCCTGCCTCCTGTGGGACAGAGGAGGCTTCCGCAGTGTCTGACACCTGTACTCCAGATGTTTCAGCAGCTGCAATGAGAAAAATCATGCACTGTGCTTAGTGCCGTCATGTATCTACATTATCCTGTCCACAAATCAACACAATCCATCTGTATAATGTATATTTCTTTCAACTCAGCATGTCCTTGGCCAATATGAAATGACTTGAACGTGTAAATGTAGATATGTGACAATGGCTGCAGAAACGATGGCAGATTTACAGGTACAATCTCATTTCTGGTATATTCAAGTGAAAAATGGGTTGAATTGCTAATGAAATCTCTATCCAGGAATGTGGAAAACTGCAACATATTTCGTGTGTTTGGAGATACAAAGGGCCCCGTTTACTATGATATGATAAAATACTACTTACCATCATCACAGCAATTGCCACCTCCTCCTCTAGGAACCATAATAACTTTCTCCTCTAAGGAGGTGGCCATTTTGGAGGGATATTTTCAATGGGAGACAGGCGCGCCAGAACATAGCAAAGGAGGGAGAATACCATGAAAAATGAGCAGGTATTAGTGGTGGCATTAACCCCCCACACTGGATTATAATTTTACTACATATACTTTATATAAATCTTTTTTTCTTTCTGATTTACAGTGACGTCTGTGTTACTCATTACCTTCACCATTAGGGGGAGATGTATCCTACCTTCTATGGATGACAGGTGGAACAATTGCCCATGGCAACCATTAAGGTTCCAGCTATCATTTATCGCCTCAGGGCCTTTTCTAAGGCTGGGCAAGCCGTGTAATCCCACAGGGCGCCTGCAGCATGTGGCTGCAGCAGTATTCCATGCAGTCTAGCTGTCCCGCATGAAATACTGTTGAAAATATCCCTCCCAAATTGGGAGCCACCTCAGAGGAGACAGGTGCTAGAGGACCAGTAGGACCTTAAGTAACCAGGAAAGGCACAAACAGCGGTACCCGGTACTGCCGGCAGCGCTGAGGAAAATGCTGCAATCAGTGATCCAAGTGACTGCGGGCGCCAAATGGGAGATGGGCCAAGGCGTAAAGAAACTCCAGAAAATAAGCATGAAGTTTAAATTAGATATGTGCGGCGGCCACTTTTTCGGGTTTTGGTTTTGGTTTTGGATCTGGATCTCCCTTCGTGTTTTGGATCTGGATTGGTTTTGGCAAAACCACCCTTGTGGGTTTTGGTTTTGGTTTTGGATCTGGATTTTTATGAAAAAAATGCTAAAAATGGCTAAAATAACAGAATTTGGGCCTGTTTTTGCCCCTAAAGTATTATTAACCTCAATAACATTAGTTTCCACTCATTTCTAGTCAATTTTGATCACTTCACAGCTTACAAAATTGTTTTCATTTACTGTAGTTGGGCCAAAAGGGTATACCGAGGTAGCTGGATGACTAAGCTAAGCGACAGCAGTCGGCATCACATACATGTGGACCTTACACTTCCAACCTGGCAGAGCAGCACTGCAGGGGCAGACAGGGTGGCAGTTTAATAAACTATCCCAAAAAAAGAGAAATGCTCCAAACAGCAAATACAAAGAAGTATCGGCCTTGTCATGACTGGTGGTAGCAGCTTCAGCACTCCCACTATTTCCTCCTCCATCATCCTCCAAAAATGTGTTTTTATTTTATTTATTACTTTTATTTCTTTTTCTTACTTTACACTGGACACAGCCTGTCACACTGGACACAGCCCCTTGGACACTGGACACTGCCCCTGGACACAGCCCCTGGACACTGCCCCTGGACACTGGACACAGTCTGTCACCCTGGACACAGCCCCTGGACAATGGACAAAGCCTCTGGACACAGCCGTCACACTGGACACAGCCCCTGGACAATGGACACAGCCGTCACACTGGACACAGCCTCTGGACACAGCTCCTGTACACTGGACAATGGATATATGTCACGCTGGACACTGGATATATGCCGTCACACAATGGTTAGATGTCACACTGGCCACTGGATATATGTCGTCACACTGGACACAGGATATATGTCGTCACACTTGACACAGGATATATGTCGTCACACTGGACACTGGATATATGTCGTCACACTGGACAATGGATATATGTCACGCTGGACACAGGATATATGCCGTAACAGTGGACACAGGATATATGTCGTCACACTGGACACAGGATATATGTCGTCACACTGGACACTGGATATATGTCGTCACACTGGACACTGGATATATGTCGTCACACTGGACACAGGATATATGTCGTCACACTGGACACAGGATATATGTCGTCACACTGGACACAGGATATATGTCGTCACACTGGACACTGGATATATGTCGTCACACTGGACACTGGATATATGTCGTCACACTGGACACAGGATATATGTCACGCTGGACACAGGATATATGTCGTCACACTGGACACAGGATATATGTTGTCACACTGGACACAGGATATGACGTCAGTCGTCACACAGGACAGGACACAGGATATATGTTGTGAGTGACTTGTGACACTGGACAATGGATAAGATATAGGCCGTCACACTGGACACAGCCCCTTGTATTAATGCTGCCCCTGTACACAGTGTACTACTCAGCAGCACTGCAGCCCCTGTGTGTGAGCACTGCAGCACTGAGTTAGTTAGTTAAATCACAAAAAAAACACAGGGTTCAGGGCTAAATAAAATAAATCACAACACAGGGCTTAGGGCTAAATAAATCACATCAGGGCACGGGCCACAGGACAGCCCCTGGACAGTGGACACTGCAGCCCCTGCGTGTGAGCACTGCAGCACGACACAGGATATATGTCGTCACACTGGACACAGGATATATGTCGTCACACTGGACACAGGATATGTCGTCAGTCGTCACACAGGACAGGACACAGGATATATGTCGTGAGTGACTTGTGACACTGGACAATGGATAAGATATAGGCCGTCACACTGGACACAGCCCCTTGTATTAAGAAACACAGAAGGCTGATTAAGCCTGAGGTGACATAAACCACTAAGGTTTCACACAGGGTACACTCTGCTGTTGGTCACGTGACTATGTTGATGAGGATGGGCACAAGGCCTATCAGAACAGGGGGGAGGGTCTAAGCAGGGTAGGAAGGATCACGCTGTTAGAGTGATCTGCCCCTGTCCAAGAAGCTGTCCACCAGGCAAGACGTCCAGTGCAGCTTCCCCCACATTGAGTCAGGTTTTTTACTTTCATATCGATAGCTGATATATATATTTTCTCTTTTCTCCCCCTCCTTTATTCATTAGGCCATACCTGTGGTCTGCGTGCATTCAGCAGGGTATCTGGTAGCGATAGCAGTGTGGTGCACGATGCCTAGGCCAGCCAGGCTCTCCCGCTTGCCTGCCCGGCTCGCGGATGCTGCCTTCACTGCTGGGGGGCCCGCTGTGTCCGGCTTCGCCGCCCCTCCGGGTCCTGTGGTCCGGGGGAGGGTGCGGCGGGGACCGGCGGCTCCCAGCGCACGTGTGCGCGGTGATCCGGCCGGGGCGCGAGGTGATGACGCGCCCGGGCGCCCGGCCGCGTCACACGCCGGGAGAGGCCGCGGCCGCGGCGCCGCAGCTTCTCAGGCTGCAGGGGGGTCGGGCAGGGGTAGCGCCCGTGGTGCTGGTAGGCGCGGGCGCGGGCTGGGTACCCGCAGCCCGCGTGGCACAATAATTCAGCGGGTGGCGACCAGGTCTGGCGCCCGCCAGGCGGGGCCTGATTCAGGCCTGGTCGCGCCTGCAGCATCCACTCCCCCAGCCCATAGAGATAACAGGCCCAGTATAAGGGCAAGGGGTAGGGGGCGCCCCTCTAGGTTGCAGCAGACGCCCAGGGCCCCCGCTGCTATTCCCAGGGGGGAGAGTGGGCAGAGGGCAACCCTTCCGGTAGCTGCCCCTACTGCCACACCCACCAGGGCAGGTAGACTGGGGGCCACATCGTCACTACACCTCGCTAGGAGGCGTTTGCTACAGGTAGCCAGGAGGATTCCCCAGCGGGTCACCGGGGGCGGGTCTCCAGCGCCCTCCATTAGTGGGCCCACGTCTATAGTTCAGGCAGCCCCGGCCCCCCATACACCTATGGCAGGGGAGGAGGCAAGGCAGTTCCTGGCTATGCTGTCTTCCTTTCTGGGGCAGACCCAAAATGCAGCATCATCCATCCCTTCCCCCTCTGCGTTGCCCAACGTGACGGCCCAATCATCGGGAGGAGTCGGTGGTACCCATGCTCCGGAGGCTTCCACATCCGCGGCTGCAGCTGTCCGGCCAGCCTCTACGGATGCCCCTAACCAAGGTGGACCGTTGGAATTGAGCCTCGTGCCTCGGGACGGCACTTCAGGTGGGTCAAAAAAGAAGGGCAAGAAGCGCAAGCGTAGGGATTCCCGCTCCTCCTCCTCATCCTCGGGCCGTTCAGATTCTGCCACGTCCGGGGAGGAGGGAGGAAGAAGGTCGCGGAGACGTCGGCGTCGCCACGGGCGCCGCCGCCGTCATTCTAGCTCTAGCGGCAGTTCAGGGTCCCCCCTATACCCTAGAGGTCAGGTGGTGCAGTGTGAGAATACCGCAGTGCTTAGGGGCCTGAGGCGCAGCGTGCAAGAGCGGATCAGGGATGGGAAATATGTCAATTTCTTTAAAATGACAGCCCAAGACGAGAAAGAGTACCGCACAGCGACACGAAAAGGGGGGATTGGGGAGGAGGCCTTTTGCACCTACCACCGGTGGCAAGCGGGTCTCTTCATGTTTGCCGCCTGTTACCTGGAAACTAGGCCCCAGGAACACATGAATATGGTGCGTTATATGCACATGATTCATGCTATGTTCCTTACGGATGGGGACTCGACATGGCGATCCTATGACGAGAGTTTCAGAAGGAAACAGTCAGGTTTGGCAATCATGAACCTAGGTTGCAAGGACGTAGAGATTTGGATGGGCCCAAAACCTGCAGCTCCAGCCACCGCGGCCCCCACCCCTCCTCCAAAGAAGACCACGGCGCCCTTTCGCGCAGGAGGGGGGGCCGGGGGACCCTCCGCCGGTCGCTGTTACGCATACAACGGGGCGGGTTGTCCCCTGGGGGCGCGATGCAAATACAAGCATTGCTGTTCCAAGTGTTGGGGCCCCCACTCCGTTAAGGAATGCAAAAAAGGAAAGCTGGGAGGCCCACCAGCTGCGCAAGCGGCGGGGGGACACCCTCACTAAGGCCCCTTCCCCCGTTAGGCTCGATCGCATGGCTAGTTGGCTGGCGGCATACCCCCATAAGGAGGAGGCTTCCTTCTTGCGGTCGGGATTCGACGTGGGTTTCCGCCTTCCCATTGACGGGGAGGTGTCGACCTCGTCACCTCGAAATTTAAAGTCCGCCATTCAGATGCCCGGGGTGGTCTTGGATAAGGTTGCTAAGGAGGTTTCACTGGGTAGGATGATTGGTCCTTTCCAGTTTCCCCCAGTGTCCGATTTAGTTTTGTCACCAGTGGGAGTGGTCCCCAAGAAGGCCCCGGGAAAATATCGGCTCATTCAACACCTGTCACATCCTGTGGGCAGTTCGGTGAATGACGCCATCCCCGAAGAATTGTGCCGGGTTCGATACCAGTCTTTCGAACAGGCTTTGACGATGGTCCGGGGTTTTGGCCCTGGTGCATTGCTGGCAAAGATTGACATCGAGTCGGCCTTTCGCCTCCTCCCCCTGCACCCGGACTCGTTTCGGTTCATGGGCTTTCGCCTCCCCACAGGTTTTTACGTGGACAGGTGCTTGCCCATGGGCTGCTCGATCTCATGTGCTTTCTTCGAACGCTTCAGTAGCTTTCTGCACTGGTGCGTCGTTACAGGATCAGGGGAGTCCGGGGTGGCCCACTACCTGGATGATTTCCTGTGCGTGGGCCCCGCGGAATCATCGCGATGCGGAACTCTGCTCGCATACATGCAGGGCCTGTTCCAACATATGGGGGTACCGGTAGCAGCTGACAAGACGGAGGGGCCGGTTTCCTGCCTTTCCTTCTTGGGCATCGAGATCGACACCATTGCCGGATGCTGCAGGCTGCCCCTGGACAAACTGGCCCGTCTGAGGGCGGCAATATCCCTCGCGCTCTCCACAGGTAAGCTGCAGCTGCGCCAAATGCAGTCTTTGTTGGGTCTGCTACATTTTGCGTGCAGGGTGATTCCCATGGGACGGGTTTTCTGTAGAAAACTTGAGAGATCCGTCTCTGGGGTCAGACATCCCTTACACTTCATACGGCTCTCAGCCGAGCTGAAGAGGGACCTGCGAGTGTGGCTCTCCTTCTTAGAGCGGTTTAATGGGGTCCTCATATGGCCTTCCCCCCCCTGCGACAATCACCAACTGCAGTTGTTTACTGATGCCGCGGGAGGGGTGGGTTTTGGAGCATTCCTGGACGGGTCATGGTGCGCCGCACCATGGCCTCCGGAGTGGGTCACCGAGGGCCTCACTAAAAACCTGTTGCTCCTCGAGCTGCTCCCCATAGTGGTAGCTTTGGAGATATGGGGCGATAGGCTGCGCGATGCTAGCATTGTCTTCTGGTGCGATAACTTGGGAGTGGTGCACGCTATCAACCGCCAGGGTTCCTCCTCCCTTCCAGTGGTTCGCCTCTTAGCGCGGATGGTTTTAAGATGTTTGCTGCTAAATGTGCACTTCGTGGCAAGACATATTCCCGGGGTGGATAACTCCGTGGCGGACGCCTTGTCCAGGGCTGACTGGGCCAAGTTCCGGGCCCTGGCACCTCATGCTGCTCCCGTTGGTGAATGTTGTCCCTCTTATGTTTGGCAGATGATCAGGCCGGAATGGAGGGACTAGCCATGCGGGCTATTGCGCCTACGACGCTGCAATGCTATCGGGCAGGCTGGCAGGAGTGGGAACAGTTTCGGCTGTCTGCCCCTCAAGCAGGTAAGACACCTAATGCGGCCATGGTGGCCTTTGTGTGGAGTTTATACTCCTTAGGTCGTTCTGTCGCCTCCGTGCGCAGGATACTGGCAGGGGTGTCTTTCTTTTCTGCCTTGCAGGGTAGGGCGGACCCGTCCCGGTCGTTTTTGGTGTCAAGAGCATTACGTGGCTGGCGGAGGGCCTCGCCAGCGCTCCCAGACCGGAGGCGCCCGATTGATATGGCATTGCTACCAGCTCTGCTGGACGCCCTAGGGGACATTTGTTGGCCTGCCTACGAGGTCCTTTTGTTCCGAACGGCGTTTGCAATGGCGTACCACGGGGCCTTCAGGGTTGGAGAGCTGGTGGCTCCGTCGAAACGGGCTCCTTCACCTTTGTCCGTGGATGATTTAGTGGTCCAGGAGGATTCGGTGCTTTGTCACCTGCGACGATCCAAGACAGACCAGGCTGGTAGGGGGAGATGGCTGTCCCTGCTCCCATGTACGGTGGAGGGGGCGTGCCCTGTGGTGTTGGCCAAGGCCATGACGCAGGCGCGCCCGAATCTGCCTGGTGCTTGGTTGATGCATGAGGACGGGTCGCCTCTCACCAAATACCAATTTGGGCACGTCTTGGGACGGGCGCTGGAGGCCATAGGCCTTGATCCGAAGGAATTTGGGTCGCATTCCTTCCGGATCGGGGCTGCTACCTCGGCGGCTGCGGAGGGCCGCTCCGACGCAGAGATTCAATCTCTGGGTCGATGGAGCTCTGCAGCATTCCGAAGGTACATTCGGCCGTCTCTATCTATCACTGATCACCATGGTCGACTGGACGCATAAGCGCTCGCCAACTTCCAGTGGGGGCCTTGAGGTGTGTTTTCGCATTCGCCCGGGGGCACAATTTGGCTATAATTTCAATCTGGCATGGCGTACTTGGTAGTTTACTCCGGGCGGTGTGTTTTGTGCCTCAAGAGCTGGTCGGCCACGGTTTTTCCTCCTCCCTATCTTCATAACCTGTTCAGCGTGTGAGTGCAAAGATGAGTTTTCCTCCAACTAACTAACCTCTTGTATGCATATTTCAGGTCGACGGGACGTTAAGTCCGTATGGATGTTGGGCCATTCGTTTGTGTATTGGGCCTCGCAGGCGAATATCGCCTCTGATGTATGCATGTTTCCGCAAGCTGGGGAGGTTAGGTGGTTAGGAGTGAGGGGCATGAGGTGGTGTGCACTGCAGGCCCAAATGATCAGTGCCGTTAAGCAGTTTGGGGTCCCGGAGGTCATTATATTCCACCTAGGCGGGAATGACCTTGGACGGGGATCCGTCCTGGAGCTGCGCTCCATGATTGTCCGGGACCTTCACATCATTGCCCAGGTGTTGCCGTCATGTATGTTGGTGTGGTCATCCATAATATCCAGGATAGTGTGGAGGACAGCGAGATCATGCACCAGCATAGAGCGTTCTCGCAAGAAGGTGAACTCTATGGTGGCAAGATACCTGTTAGCTAATGGCGGGGGTGTAATTCGTCACAACGCCATCAGCTTCCAGCGCCCTGAGCTATACAGGAGCGACGGAGTGCATTTGAGCCCAGAGGGTATGGCTCTGTTTTTAGGCAACATTTTTGCCTGGTTAGCGACACGGTGCTGAGCGTTTATTAGTGGTGGCGGTGGCTGCGGCCTAGGGCCTGGCTGTGGCGGTAAAGAACGGTCATGCTTTAAGAACTCTGTGTGTGTGTAGGTAGTGGGGTACACTCTCCCTCGACAACGATTGTCATGGGCCACGCTTCTGCCCGGGGGATGGCCGTCACCACCAGGCCTGGTGGCTGACCAGGGAGAGTGGTCATCCAGCGTTGTATGTATGATTTAGTGATCTTTAACCCCTCCTTCCTATAATGACCGTTCTTTGGCGCCGCCACCATTCATAGTCTTAGTTAATTTGTCAAATAAATTTGACATTCTGTTTTTGAAACGCCAGCACTTGTGTCGTGTCTTTATTTTAGGTTAAGTTTTTAGATAAGGTTATACATAAGTTATATTTAAGTGTATCAACAGACAGGTGGGACCAAAGGGATACCCGATGGTGAGTTTAAGAAACACAGAAGGCTGATTAAGCCTGAGGTGACATAAACCACTAAGGTTTCACACAGGGTACACTCTGCTGTTGGTCACGTGACTATGTTGATGAGGATGGGCACAAGGCCTATCAGAACAGGGGGGAGGGTCTAAGCAGGGTAGGAAGGATCACGCTGTTAGAGTGATCTGCCCCTGTCCAAGAAGCCCCACCCACCCTTCCCTGTTTTTCTTTTCCTCTTCGGCGGCGGTAAAGAACGGTCATGCTTTAAGAACTCTGTGTGTGTGTAGGTAGTGGGGTACACTCTCCCTCGACAACGATTGTCATGGGCCACGCTTCTGCCCGGGGGATGGCCGTCACCACCAGGCCTGGTGGCTGACCAGGGAGAGTGGTCATCCAGCGTTGTATGTATGATTTAGTGATCTTTAACCCCTCCTTCCTATAATGACCGTTCTTTGGCGCCGCCACCATTCATAGTCTTAGTTAATTTGTCAAATAAATTTGACATTCTGTTTTTGAAACGCCAGCACTTGTGTCGTGTCTTTATTTTAGGTTAAGTTTTTAGATAAGGTTATACATAAGTTATATTTAAGTGTATCAACAGACAGGTGGGACCAAAGGGATACCCGATGGTGAGTTTAATGCTGCCCCTGTACACAGTGTACTACTCAGCAGCACTGCAGCCCCTGTGTGTGAGCACTGCAGCACTGAGTTAGTTAGTTAAATCACAAAAAAAACACAGGGTTCAGGGCTAAATAAAATAAATCACAACACAGGGCTTAGGGCTAAATAAATCACATCAGGGCACGGGCCACAGGACAGCCCCTGGACAGTGGACACTGCAGCCCCTACGTGTGAGCACTGCAGCACCTAGTTAGTTAAATCACACTACAGGGCTCAGGCCACAAGTCTACAACACAGGGCAGTGAGGGCAGGTCACGGAGCACAGCACAGCACGGAGCACATGGCACGGAGCACAGCACAGGGCAGTGAGGGCAGGTCACGGAGCACAGCACAGCATGGAGCACATGGCACGGAGCACAGCACAGGGCAGTGAGGGCACAGGTCAGGTCACGGAGCACATGGCACAGAGCACAGCACGGAGCACACGGAGCTTCCCAACCACCCTCTTCCCTCTCCAAGATTGGAGTGAAGATGGCGGGCGCGCGTGCGTCTTTTATAAGATCCCGCTCCCGCGAGAATCCGACAGCGCGATGATGACGTTCGGCCTCGTTATTGGTCCGGAATTCAGGCGGGAACACCCGAGCCGGCTCGGATCTGGCCCGGATCCCCGATATTCGGATCTGTCGGATCTCGGGGATCCGGACCCGCTCATCTCTAGTTTAAATGTAGGCAGTTTGTTGGGCAAAATTTGTAAGGGGCATTATAATAATGTAATGGAGTTAGGGAAATAACTGTGTGGAATAATGTAGCATCATGGGAATCACGTGGGGCATAAAGTGGTGTTCTGGGCATTACTGTGTGGGCATAACATGGGGTCCTGGGCATTACTGTGTGGGCATAACATGGGGTCCTGTGCATTATTCTGTGGGGCAAAATGTCAAATTGCTAATGTCTGGAGGTGCAGTGTGCAAAATCAGGGTGTTAAAGGGCCTACACACGGGGCGATTTCAGGGCATTTTTTAAGCGATGTCACTAGATCGCTTAGAAAATGCCCCTATATCGCTCCGTGTAGGGGTCGTAGAGATAGTGTTGCGCTGCCCCGCGTGATGCTACCACCCGGCGATTAATGGACACCTTCCAGGATAAATCTAGTTAATTGGAGGACCCTGGCCCTAACAGATTGCTCAGAACACAACGGTGACAGAGATGTATCGAATCCTGTAAAGAGGACAGTTGGCCTATAGCAGCCAATGAGAGTCTAGCTATTATACAAGGAAGCATTTGCACATACTGGAGGGGTGTGGCCTTGCAGCGGGGTGTGTGGCCTTGCTGCAAGGGGTGTGCCCTTGCACGAAAAGTCTGCCTTTAAGGGGCCTACACTACACTTTGAGCAATGTAGATTGGCCAGATCGCTCAGCAAGATTGCTCAGCACACACCGCTGCACAGTTCGAGCACATGAGATTTTTACAGGAGGGGGTCACGATAACTCCAGAGCGCTATTTTACCCTCCCCATCTGCTGGTTGTCAGCGCCAAGTCAAGTCACTGCTAGTAAGGGGAAGAGGGATGCAAGGTAATAATTACATGTAAGTAGAGTTATTCTTCAAAGCGTATGACTTCTATCTTCTAATAAGCGAAACACACTGTCATACTTACCTAATGGAACATGATTTCCTAATAGATGCTGCAAAAAGATCTGCTTTGCTGAACAGACAGAGGATTTTAAATGGCTTGTCAGGCTTTTGATCATCGTTCCATTACTGCGCTCGCTAATGATCCTAGTGCTCCTGAATTCCAGCATTACCATGCGCTGGTGGAGTGATCTTCTGTGGCGCATTCCATCAAGTGCTTCGGCCATGCACATGTTAATGAGGGTTTATTATTAAACAGATGTCCTATATACGGCTACGGCGCCCTTTGTCAGATTGCCAAGCTGCCAGTCTCTCGCCGTTGGCATTGTCCGCGCACAAGAAATCATTAAATGCTTTTTTTAAAAGGTAACTCAGTTCTTTCCAGAAACATTTCCAATCCTAAGCATCTACTGCCCCCGTTTACGTAGCACTTGGTGCAGACAATGCAGGAATTTATCAGCGCACGAAGATGTTAATGGCGTATTTTCAGCATCACAAGTTCCACAGAATGAATAATCCATATTGCTATAATAAACACTGACAGAACAAAGCCTTTGACAATTTTCTCATTTTCTTCCACTGGGTTTGAAAGTTCAATAGAAGTTTAGCAAGTTGGACTGAAGCCAAAGCAGCCTTTGTATAGGGGGTGGAGGAGGTGTACCTCTAATATTGAGAAGATAGATCAAACTGGGGGGGACTCCACACTTTTACAATGTGCTCATTGCCTTCCTGGAAAGAGACAAAAGAGAACGATTAATTATCTTTGTAGCAGTTTATCTACAATCCCAGCATTTTATTAATGATGCGTGGTATAATGTATGAGTCTTCTTGTCCTTTGTCCAGTGGGTGGACAATATTGCTGTATAATATCTTTATCAATAGCGCAAACATTATAAAGGAGGATACATACGGATGACTGGCGGTCAGGTTACCAACAGTCAAGGGGCCTGGGCTGCCATCAGAAATTGTGGGGCCCGGGACTGAAAAAAAAAATAGGCAGGCCCCACCGGACACACATATTGTTACACAAAATATTTTCATCAGATATTTTTGCGAAAACCCATCAACTTGATGTTTATCAAAAAAATAATAATTTTTGTTGAGAGACAATTTGAATATCAGTATATTTTTGGGGATTCTGGGGGAACCCCACGCAAGTACGATGAGAATATACAAACTCTGCACAGTTAGGGCCATGATGGGAATCTAACCCATGACCTCAATGTTGTGAGGCAGTAATGGTAAATGCTACACCATCTGTACTGCCCATTACACCACATACAGATGGATCCCCTCTCAACTATCTTCCTTAGGCCATGGCTCACCATGGCTATCCTATTGTTCTCAGCAGCAATACAATACATAGAACAAAAGAGTAGGGGATTAGCAGAGTAATCCTATTACTCACTTAATCCTACTAAGGGCTAGATGAGGATGGATCCATCTGTACTGTAACAAGTACAGCCCCTTGAGACACCGCGCCAGGATTATGCACATTGTAATGGCCATTATATCCGAACTTCCGGGTAGTGCTGGCCACTCTGCGCACTCCCTCCTGCAAGTGCGTCTGTCTCTAGGGGTCTGGGGAGCGGCGGGCATCAGGGGACACACTGGTCGTGGATGTGTACTGTGAGTGGGGAGCGACGGCAGCAGGAGAACCGCTGGTCGTGGATGTGTACTGTGAGTGGGGAGCGACGGCAGCAGGAGAACCGCTGGCCGCAGTTGTGTACCATGAGCGGGGAGTGGTGGCAGCATGGGAACCGCAGCTGTGTACAGCGAGCGGTGAGCGGCAGCAGCAGGGGACCCACAACTGTACAGCGAGTGTGGGCTGGCGGCAGCAGGGGACACACTGATGTGCAGGCAGCATGGGACCCGGACCCTCCCCTCTCTTCAGAGCTGCAGAGCCCGGGACAAGTGTCCCCATAGCACCCCCCTAATGGCAGCCCTGCAAGGGGCATACACATTGGGAGATGTGCTGAGCGTTCTGGGAGATGCCAGACTGATCCCGCAATAAGATAAGATAATGATAATAATTTACTTTGCCGATAGCAGCTAAGCAGCTTCTGTCATTTATATAGTAGAATCAATTAAATGACAGTTAGAAGTTGATTGGTTGCTATGGGCAACTTTATGTCTCTCAAATAATTATATATCTCCCCCATATGTCTTTAGCCTAAAGAATAAGAAAACCTGGCTGTGTTCCTGTTATCCTGGAAGGACGGCTGGGTTGTGATGATGTAGGTGCAGTATGGGAGAGGACGCACACAGCTGGGCCTGCAAATCATCTCAGCGGCCCAGCGCACAATACTGATGTATGGGAACACAACAAGTCTGTACAACAAGATGCATTACTTCCATTGTAGTCTGTTTCCACCCTCTGGTAACATTAGTAACATCTCCTTATACCTATACCACACAATGCAAAATATGGTTTTCATTCATGTCCGCCGCCGCCGGGTGACAGTTTCATGTCCTACTTCCCAGAGATCCGCACATTGATCTACGATACCACGTACAGTAACACGCTGCTCAGTAACACAGCGCAGGCAGGACGCCACCAGGCTCAGCTGCATCGCATTTACAACGTGTGCTCTATAAGCTGCAGGTTTCATGCAGGATTGTCCAGTGATATACGGCGTGATGTCCGGACATCTGCAGAAGGCACACAGGGAAAACCAATAGAAGACAGATCCTCCCACTGCGCGGCGCAGCAGCAGGAAATGTAATCAGATAGTGATAGTAAGGACAAAACTTTTTTTTTTTTTTTTACAGAGGGAAGAAGCCAATGTGACATGTGTCCAGTGCTCTGCTTTCTACCTGGCAAACAGATGTAACTGTGGAGATATATGGGTACAACATACCTCCCAACATGACCCTCTCCAGGAGGGACACATTGCTCTGCTCCTGCACTTAAACAATCGTTCAGAGATAGGGGTTATCCTAATACACTGATTGAGGCATCCTTAGAGGAAGTCCAAAAAATGAACAGACAAGAACTCCTCGTCAAAAGAGCCCCCCAAATACAACAATCCAAAGAGATTGATAACATAACCTTCATCTGCAAATTTAACAACCAAGCCCCCAAAATTAAGAAAATAATATCCCAAAATTATAGGATACTACAACAGGATAAAATCCTTAACGAAATTCTCCCCAAAAACCCTAGGGTGGTCTATAGGAAAAATAGGTCACTCAAGTCATTATTGGCACCTAGCCATCTTAATACATTACAAAAAACCACCACAGGAACAGATGGAACCAGCTGGCTAACAAATAAACCGAAAGGTTTCTTTAAATGCGGAAAGGGTCGGTGCACGATGTGCCAACATATCCCGCGAAGGGTCAATACAATTAACTTACCCATTACAGGTGAACAATATAACCTAAAATCATTTATAAAATGTAAATCCAATTACATTATTTACTTACTTCAATGTGGATGCAATCTCCCATACATCGGACGTACGATCAGGCCCCTCCACGTCCGATTTATGGAACACAGACGCAATATTATCAATCAAAATAATTTACACAGTGTTTCTCGACACTTTTCAAAAAGCCACAACCATGATCCTTCCTCTTTAACAATAGTGGGCCTCGAACTTATTGAAAGAACACGAAGAGGAGGTGACCGATTTAATAAACTTTGTAAACGGGAAGTGTACTGGATGCTGAAGTTTAACTCCATGCACCCAAATGGGTTGAATGAAAGTATGGAGTTGAATTCAATAATCCAATGACATCTGCATCATCGTGTATAACCCCTTGTTTATATATAACATTCATAGCCTCTCTACACCAGTATAATGAATTTGGTTCTTATTTCCCCTCATTAAAATTCTCTCTATTACCATCATATTGTACATTAATTAATATTATTGTTATAAATAATTATTAAAATATATTCTCTTGCTCCCTTTTCTGTTGGGGTGAATGTCTCTTCGGTCGGGACCTCCAAGACTGCCCCAGCCTTTGCGTCTAATCACGACTGGACTGGGACAGTGGCGGTCCATGACTGTGAGACATCCATCCCACAACTAATTTGACACATTGTTAAATGTCCATTATGACTAATACGATGGATAAGACTCATCATATCGTTTTTGCAAAAAAAAAAAAACCTTATCTCCTATTTTGAAGAAACGCAATAGAAGATTAAACTTTACTCTTGTTATAAATTAACATCTGGTCTCTATGACGATGAGACAATGTTCCTAATACTATTTACGTGATTCTGAACATATTCTATGAGATTGACCCAGGATTGGTTACTGATACACATGTGACTGAATGACGATTTTTAACACTGTTTACAAACAATCCCTACGTGGTGAATAACTACCTAGAAATGAACCACAGCCATTGGTTCAAAGTGTATGTTCCTAACGAATAAGACAGGGACCTTCCGTGTGACCTGTGACATCACACACCACGTGGCAGGCTCCGATTGGCCTAGCTCGTGCATGTGACCGGCCATTGATTGAATGAATGCTTATACACACCCTATACACCACGCAGCAAGCCCCGATTGGCACAGAGCGTGCATGTGACCGGCCTTTGATAAAATGAATACTAGTAGACACTTGTCCAAAAAAAAAGGTACTCTTTACCTAGAACGGCGCCCATCGCGACCATCGCGACCATCGAATGCACTAAAAAACGGGTGCGATGCGATGCCCGCGATGGCCGCGATTTCCCATAGGGACCAATGTTAAAAATCAGATTGGACGCGATTTTAGTGTTCAATGCCTCAATGCCCGCGATTTTTCCATAGGAAACAATGTTAAATGGGCCACAGAGCCCTAATAGTCCCCCTGAAGTGTGAAATGGCCCCCACAATTTTTAACGCCACCCCACGATCAACGTCAACCCGAAGCGTGGCGAGCGCAGCGAGCCCGCGAGGGGCGGCGGTACGCGTCCTCAGACCTTTTCATACCCCCACTATCCACGTCGGCGTGGAGTTGAGAATAGAATAGTGTGGCGAGCGCAGCGTGCCACCGAGCCCGAAGCGTGGCGAGCGCAGCGAGCCCCGCGAGGGGACGCGGATACCTTCACAGGTAAACGCGTCCCCTCGCGGGCTTCACAGGTGTCCGCGTCGCCACGGACACCTGTGAAGCCCGCGAGGGGACGCGTATAACTGTGAAGGTATCCGCGTCCCCTCGCGGGGCGCGCTGCGCTCGTCACGCTTCGGGCTCGGTGGCTCGCTGCGCTCGCCACACTATTCTATTCTCAACTCCACGCCGACGTGGATAGTGGGGGTATGAAAAGGTTGGAGGACGCGTACCGCCGCCCCTCGCGGGCTCGCTGCGCTCGCCACGCTTCGGGTTGACGTTGATCGTGGGGTGGCGTTAAAAATTGTGGGGGCCATTTCACACTTCAGGGGGACTATTAGGGCTCTGTGGCCCATTTAACATTGTTTCCTATGTAAAAATCGCGGGCATTGAGGCATTTAACGCTAAAATCGCGTCCAATCTGACTTTTAACATTGATCCCTATGGGAAAATCGCGGGCATCGCGTCGCACCCGTTTTTTTATGTACCCGCGATGCCCGCGATGGCCGCGATTTTTTACCCCCGACGCCCGCGATTGTAATCGCGGGCGCCGTTCTAGGTAAAGAGTACCAAAAAAAATAAAAAAAATAAATGTAAACCTGCACTGGGACTTCCGGGTATGACACATAGGTCACATGACAGGTCACATGACAGGTCACATGACAGGTCACATGACAGGTCAAATGACGCGCATTCAGTGATAATAAAATAAGAAAAATGAATTTAAAGTGCTTTCTATACATAATTTTAGATGTTCACATTCATGTATTAAGAAATAAGTCAGTTCTGCCTTCTAGTATGACATTATTTTATTATTATTATGAACGGTATCCTATATTCACTTTCACAAATGTACAGCTGTAATCACTTCAGCAATCACTACTGGGGTATTTATACAGCCCAGCATAAGGACTCAGTTATATCCTGCTCCTGAAGAAGCTGGGTGTTTTGGCCCAGGGAAACGCGTTGAGCCTTTTTATCAAGTGGACCATTCTACCTCCAGCACACCGCTACAACCTGAGTTTATCCACACCAACCAGGACATCTACTTGTGCATTGCACCATCCCATCCGGACTCATTTGCCGAGGCAGACACGGAAATCATCATATCCTCCAGGTTCTACCATCTTTCCCATCAGAGACACCTAATTCTCCATCTGGACTCTGTTTTGGGATCGCCATTGGCCACCTGGTCACCTGCTATTATGGGACTACACCTTCAGATGTCAGTGTGGTAATATGCAAATTACATGCTATACTCTAAACTATAAATTGTGCTGAGAATTGAATGTCCACAGGTTTACATTTTTATACAACATTGTAACCCCCTTTTATGACTTGCAAAATTTCATATGCTATTACAGCTTTTTAAATTTTATCTTTAATAAATTCTATATTGTAAAGGATACCGTTCTGCAAATTTTTGCTCATTATATTCTTTTCAGCCCACGCTGGTACACACACCCCTTTTTTCCTATACGTTTTGAGGACCTGACAAGTCCTAGTACCAGCTGCAGATAGTAGCGCACTGATCACCTCCCCCCCTTTTTTTCTGCTCCTGCACTTCCCTCTTAATGCATGATTGCCATCACCTGTGTTGCAGCACCTTTCTTATCAATTGACTAGTTCAACACAGATGAAGGTAATCATGCGTTAAGAAGAAAGTCCAGGAACAGAGCATTGTGTCCCTCCTGGAGAGATTCATGTTGGGAATGGTACAATCAGTGGTGTCGTGGGGGGGGGTCCCTGTTCCCACTCCTCCATTGAGACAGTGAGCAGTGGGAGTAGAGAGGACATGCTGCTGCCGCAGCACAGCCTCTCTCCCCAGCTCAGCACAAGCTGCTCAGTACCATATGCTAAGTGGGGGAGAGAGGCAGCAGCAGCCTGTCCTCTCTTTTCCTGAGTGGGTGTCCGCCCACATATGGCCCGCACCCCCTGCTACAAATGTTTTGTTTTTTACAGGGGCGTGTCTTTTTTACCAGGGCCCTGCGGCGCTGTTGGCAACCCTGAGTACAATTACTAAAGCTACCCTCCGGTAGCAGGAAAAATGTCCGCCGTGCCATTTTCCTCATGATCTGCGCATGCTTCTCCACAATACTTCTGGTGCGGAAAGTGCTGGAAAAATGGGCACGCGCCACTTTTCTGGAGATCTGCACATGCACGGTAGGGTCTGCGTCCTAGTGCTCTAGAGGTACCACTTCTGGAGACAGATGCCACTAGAGATGAGCGCGTCCAGATTCCGGACACCCCTGAACACCCCCCCTATCCGAACGCGTTCACGAGCCTGTTCGGGCTCTCCCGCCCAGCGCCCGCCAGTTCTGGCGCCCGCCAGTTCCCACTGTCGGATCTCGCGAGATCTGGACAACGTCACTATACAGTATGTATACAGCCGGGCGGGAGCCATGTTCACTCCACTCTAGGAGATTGAATAGTGTGCACCTCTGGCTGTCTTCCCTGGAGCCCGTCCGCGTGCTCACTCTCCCGCCCCGCTGTGCAACCTGCGCGGTGTAGTAGTTTTAACTACTACACTGCTGATAGCGACAACCTGCGTGGTGTAGTAGTTTTAACTACTACACTGCTGTCTGCTGATAGTGACAAGTTCAACCTGCGTGGTGCAGCAGTAGCCAGGAGAGCCGGGACCCGGTGCAGACAGAAGTTCCGGCGGCAGAAGGCAGTGAGGGGGGGCGCCCAACTGCATTTAAATAATAATCCTTTCAAATTTTTCTGTGTCTCTGCTGCTGTGTGGCTGTACTCCAGAAAGATAATGAAGAACCAAAATTGGGAGGCTCCAATAGTACAAGAACCACTTCCTCCAAGTGCTGAAGCTGCTGCCACTAGTCAAGACATAGAACATGATGATGAAATGCCATCAACGTCTTCTGCCAATGCCGATGCCCAATGTCATCGTCAAGAGCTTGTGAAATCCAAAAAGGCAAAGTTAAGTACGTTTAAGAAAAAAAAAATGTAAATCCTTGGAGGAGAAACATAGGCTTGCCAATATGCCATTTACCACACGGAGAGGCAAGGAACGGCTAAGGGCCTGGCCTATGTTCTTGACTAGTGGTCCAGCTTTACACGACGATCACAGACCTCCTCAGGCCCCCTTCCCCCCTAGAAATGTAAAGAGAGTTAAGCTGTCAACAAAAAGACAGCAAACAACTTAGCCTTCTAAAGACACGGTATCACAAATCCGCAAGGAGAGTCCAAGGGTGTTGGTGGTTGCGAAGCCTGACCTTCCCTTCACTGTACGGGAAGAGGTGGCGCCTTCCACCATTTGCACCACGCCCTCTGCATATGCTGGAAGGATCACCCACAGTCCATTTCCTGATTTTGAAGTTGTCAATGTTGTACACCAGGAGGAGATAATTGATGTAGCTGGTGCTGAGGAGGAAGTTGAGGAGGATGCTGCTGAATGCTGATGGGGTTTTCTTAAATAAGTCATAGGGAAAGACAGTTGTTGTCCGTGGGATGCAAAAGGCCATCACCATGGGCGGGATTCTCTAAACTAAAAATGCGGTAAAAACCCCGTTATCGGGGTTTTTACCGCATTTTGGGATGCTGTAAGCATCCCCCGCCGGGTTACCGCGGCGGGGGGCATCGCCAGAAAAATCTGGCGATGCCCCATAGAAGCCAATGGGCTTCTAACGCGACCCTCCGCCGCCCCGCGCCGACCCCCCGTTGCCCCGCATCGCACCCTCCCCCCTCACCTGTGACCTCCTCCCTGCACTGATCCTCTTCCGGGTGCAGGGAGGAGGAGAGCCCGGCGCAGCAGCAGCGCCGGGTGTGGGAGGGAGGGGAGAGCCGCCGGGACCTGCTGGGACCCGGCGACTCTCACCGCAAAGGGCAGCTCTTAACGCAAGAGCTGTCCTTTGCCTTAATTATCGCATATGTTACAACATATGCGATAATTAAGTATGCGATGGGCGGCAAAGGGGGGCGGAGATTCTTAGAGAATCTCCCCCTATGCCTGGGCAGAAGACCAAAAATCCACCTCTTTGGTCTGGAATTATTTTTATCCAGATCCGGACAACTGTCTCGCCATATGTAGCTTATGTAAAGCTGGAATAAGCAGGGGTAGGGACGTTGGTCACCTAGGGCAGCCCCTCCAGTTAAAATCACAACACCAGAGACACAGACAGGCAGCACCAGAGCTCTTGTGCTTCCACCCACACACACACCTCTGGAGCTCTGGTGCTGACTGTCTGTGTCTCTGGAACACTGGTAACCTCCTCTCACCAGGCTAAATGAAGCAGCAGGGCAGACACAGCAACAGCCCAACCCTGTGGAGAGGAGTTCAGCATGTAGTAGATTCCTATTGGAAGCTGCTACTGCTCATCATACACAGAGCTGGAAACTCCTCCCCTCTTGGGCTGCCAGTACATGGGAGCGATGACAGCAATAGCTTTCCAACAGGAAGCCATTCTGTGCAAATCGCCAGAGCTACAGTGCTTCTATGGGCTGCTGTCTGTGCAGCCCAGAAGCAAATTCTCTGCAGTGAGCATGCCTGAACTTCGGTGTGATGCAGCTGAAGGAAGGTATGCATTGCACCAGAGAGGTGCATGTTAGTTTATTTTATTTTAATAATAATTATCTTAATAATATTTGTGTGTAGATCTTTATTGAGTATCAGTTTGTGTACTTTAATTAATATTAAAGTTATTAAAAGTGTGTATTTTGCTCTGTGCCTGTGTTTGTGTGCATATGAGTACATCATTTATTTACAGTAAATGCACACAAACACTAATACAGCGCAAATCAAACTAATAACCTGCAAATAATTAATGACTAGTTGCAATGAGCAGTACCCAGGAAATTGCAGCCCCCCTTAAGTCTAAAGGCAGGAGCCGCCACTGGTTTTGCTCATAACTTATAATGCCTTGTTATGACAAAGCAGCAACTTATTGTATTACTATTTACCATTTCTCATTGATTCATAAACCAGGTCATCTCCATTGCATCACTAATTACCTGTCTCTCATACCGTCAGGGCTGCCACTAGGAATTTTAGGGCCGGGACTGATTTCCAGTCCAGGCCCCCCCATCTCCCCCGCCCCTTCCTATCTCCCCCCCACCTCCCTTCACTTAATGCCTGACTCCTGCTCCCTCATCCCCTGCAGGTCCCGAAGCCAGGCTTTTTCAATGCAGGACACCAGCCGCCAATTAAAATGCAGCACCGGCTGGTGAGCCAATCAGAGCTCATGTACCGGCAGCCGTTCTGATTGGCTAACAGTACACAAGCACTGATAGGCTCAAAAGTCTGTGCAGCATTTTAACTGTCCACCAGCGTCCTGCATTGAAGAAGCCTGTGCTTTGTTTAGTGCACAGAGCGCAGCATAGAGGAGGCAGCCGGGGGGGGGGGGGCGGGGGGTTGCAGTGGGCAAAATTAGCTGCCCAGGCCCTTTCAGAGGCTGGAGCCTGGGACAGCTATACCCACAGCACCCCCCTGTCGGCGGCCCTGCATACCGTCAGTGATTTGTCCTTCACCATATAGTGTAAAATAAAAGGTTTAGTCTACATGAAGTGTATTATGCCAACATGAAACCTATTTCTGTATTTGGGAAACATGTAATTCTCTATAACGAAGACCAGTGGTTTCCAACCTGGGGTACTAGTACCCCTGGGGGTATTCTGCAGATGAGTTGGGGGTACTTGAAAATAATATTGGTAATGGTGGAAGAAGAAGAAGTCTCCTAAGGGTGGAAGAAGTCTCCCATTGCCATGGAGACGAAACCACGTTGCGTCACTTCCGGTTACAACTGCTTTTGCCCCACCAACAGTCCACTGGAAGCTACCCGCACTGCCCTCAGACATCAGCGACCCTCTGCCCCTGACACGGGTGGAGGAAGCAGCGGCATTAATCCTACAGGCTTTAGTAGGAACCCCAGGAGACAGTACACAGCCAGCGGCCAGACACAGAGGGACCTGATTTCTGACCGCAGACTACTCCTTTGCTACTCCTTAATATAAGGACAGACATACTGCTCAATCACTCCACTCGTAGGTACTGTGGCTATTTCAAATTGAAAGGAGGTGGTACTCATAGATGAAAAGCCTAATCAAGGCGTACGGAAGAGAAAAAAGGTTGGGAACCGCTGCTGTAAACCTTTGTTGGTAAGCCGCTGCTTTAGTCTATTAAGCTGAATGATACATTTTATTATAAAATAGATGTCAGATATGTTATGATTTAGAGTTATCCCTTAAATTTAAGAAAATCTAATCCACAGTCTTGGCCACCCACTTGACGTAATGAGGCCAAATCCTAGACAATTTCTTTCCCCAGGAGTTTCCTTCAAACATGATCGTTACATAAAATTCACATTATATAAAGTTGCAAACATCCCTTATTAGTACAACATGATACTCAAATAACTACTGTGCTGCCAGGGTTCCTGCTACAATCAATATCTAACTTTCAGTCTGTGGCTTGCCTCTATTCCCGCCCAACCTCTGCCTTACACAAGATGCCACTCTTATGCTCTGATTGGCTTTAGATTGACGAGACTCGCCAACTTTAAATAAACTATTTAAAGAAAATGTACAATATTTTATTAATATAAAAACTACCTATGCAGGGCTTCACTAATATTACAAATAAATCAAATGATATATTTCTGAGTATTCGTCTATGAATTTTTCAAAGCAGAGACATATCAAGTGCTTATATTGTCCCTTCATCTCATATAACAAATTATTGCTAAGATCTAAGCTTTGGAATACCTTGACACTTATATGAATATATAATGTAATAATACTTTATTACATTGATAATGCCGTTGGAGAGAACTGGCGCTCAAACAGTTATGTACTCCACGAACCGGCTCCCCATCCTCCAAGGTTGGAGCAGTTTATGTACAGAACATTGTAGCCGCTGACGGGAAAAGGGATTTCAAGAAATCATTGAATTGTAGATTACGAGTTTGTTACCTTTCATCCAGACAGTAAATTCATTGAAATGTTGCATTATTGGAAACCCGAGAGGCCAGGTTTCACAAACATGGCTAACGCAAATAAGGCAGAAAGCTAAAGGAAGTCAAACAAGGCTGTGATAAACACAGGACATCCTGAATATAAAAAGAGCACCAAGCGGGATGCATATCATTTAAAATCAGGTCTAATTTAATGGTTCTTGCAGGTTATGATTATATATATATATATATATATATATATATTATCATGTTTAATAAATATGCTATTTTGCTATTATGCATAACCTGGTATCGTCTGATTTTCCCAGGTCTAGACTCGTCTTTTGATGATGATGATGATGATTAAGGATGACCTATCTGGTATCTGATATTCAGGTCTGGACTAAGTCATGCATTTAATAATCTTTAACACTTTAATCAGACATAGACTCTTTATGTTGTTAATGTGTTAAATGACTACTAGTGGCAAACGTCTGGTTCTTAATGGAATATCTACATACTGTAGGTATATAGAGGCCCATTTCCAGCAACCATCATTCCAGTGTTCTAATGGTACATTGTGTTTGCTAATCGCATTAGAAGAGTAATGGATGATTAGAAAACCCTTGAAAACTCTTGAAAATCCTTGTGCAATTATGTTAGCAGCTCTAAAAATGGGTTTGCTCATTAGCGAAGCTATAAAACTGGCCTTCCTTTGAGCTAGATGAGTATCTAGAGCAATCACATATGTGGGTTTGATTATACTCTCAAAATGCCCAGAAAAAAAGAACTTTCATAATAAAGTATCCAGTCTATTCTTGTTCTTAGAAATGAAGGCTATTCCATGCAAGAAATTGCCAAGAAACTGAACATTTCCTACAACGTTGTGTACCACTCCCTTCAGAGAACAGTACAAATAGGCTCTAACCAGAGTAGAAAGAGGCCCTGATGCACAACTGAGCAAGAAGTACATTAGAGTCTCTCTTTGAGAAATAGATGCCTGACAGGTCTTCAACTGGCAGCTTCATAAAATGGTACCCACAAAACACCAGTATCAGTGTCTACAGTGAAGTGGTGACTCCGGGATGCTGGCCTTCTAGACAGAGTGGCAAAGAAAAAGCCATATCTGAGACTGGCCAATAAAAGGAAAAGATTAATATGGGCAAAAGAACACCGACATTGGACAGAGGAAGATTGGAAAAAAAGTGTTATGGACAGACGAATTGAAGTTTGAGATGTTTGGATCACACAGAAGAACATTTGTGAGACAGAGCAAGTGAAAAGATACTGGAAGAGTGCCCGACACCATCTGTCAAGCATGGTGGAGGTAATGTGATGGTCAGGGGCTGCTTTGGAGCTGGTAAAGTGGGAGATTTGTACAACTGTCTTGTAGTCTCCTGTTGCCTGAAGAGCTTTGTGTCTTACTCTTTATTTGAGTAAAGATGTAGATTCACAAACAGCGGCGGCTGCTGCCTCTGGGCTGCTGCAACGGCCAATGCAGGGGTGTTTTGAGAGAGGAGGAAGCCCGTGTGCAGCCTCCTCTGGCCGGGCCTCCTCCTCTCTGCCAGGAGCAGCGCAGTGTGTAGTAGGGTCTGAGCACTAGAACGTTCAGACCCTACTGCACTTGCGCGGATCTACAGAAAAATGTCCGCCACATAATTTTCCGGCAATTTTGGCTGCACTCCTGCCACCTCCGCTGGACTCTGAAGGGTACGAACAAAATGGGTGTAGAATGCGCGGTGTGGGCCCCACTGGGACTCAGGGGCCCGTGTGCATCATGCACACTGTACTCATTATAAATGCCCCCAGACTTTCCCAAGAGTCTATTTAGGTGGACATGAAATAGGTCGACATGGCTAAGGTCAACAGGGTTAGAAGGTTGACACAGGCATTAGGTTGACAATGGGAAGGTCGAACGTCAAAAGGTCAGAATTTGAACCCCTTGCCCAAATGATCCGCTTATCCTCTAATTTCCCCGGTTTACAGATTGATGATACTTCTCATAAACTGTGTTTGTTTGCTGATGATGTTTTATTGTTTGTAACTGACCCAGAGACCTCGTTAATTTCACTTCATAACATACTGGATAGCTTTAGTGCTGCCTCATTTTATAAACTGAATACCACTAAGTCAGATGCCCTCCCCATTAATATCCCTCCTCAGATCGTAAAGTCCTTGAAATCACGCTTTCCCTTTAATTGGAAAGATACTTCCCTGCTCTATTTAGGTATTTCTATTCCCTCCAATATTCAAAATGTCCATACAGTAAATTATACTCCTTTGCTGACCCAGTTGACTACCTTAGCTGAGTCCTGGATGAACCACGAGGTCTCTTGGTTAGGCCGGTTAACGGCATATAAAATGATGTTACTTCCGAAATTAATGTATTTATTCCGTGCCATCCCTTATGCTGTCCCCAGTAAACTGTTGATCCAGATGAGAAGACTGATGCTGACATATGTGTGGAAACGTAAGCCCCCCCGATTAGCTTACACTCGTATGACCCGCTTTCGGCCACAAGGGGGTCTCTCCCTTCCTGATTTGAACAGATACCATGAAGCAGCCTTACTCTCCCAATTATGTGATATGTCTCTCCCACCTCACTCTAAACCTTGGGTTGACTTGGAACGTGCCCTCTATCATGGTTTTCCACTTGCTGATCTTCTGTGGTTACCCCGACAACTTCGACCTAATTCCCCTCTGTCCCCTGCTTCTGTTCTTGACACCTTGAGAGTATGGGACCTTAGACACTCTAGCCATTTTGATTGTACCCTCCCTACTAGGAATGTATCCCTTAGGGCCTTAGATATGCTATTGCCTCACCTCCATATTTCCTATTGGGAAAGCCTGGGTATTGACTCTCTTACAGGCCTCTTTTCACAATCCTCTCTTCTATCAATCTCTGACCTTAGAGAAAAGTTTCCTTTAGGCCCCTCAGCTTGGTTTTATTACTCCCAACTTAAACGTTGGGTAGAAAAGGTGGGTGGATCTCCAAAGTCTTTCCATGCCCCCCCTGACCATATTTTAAAGAGATTAACTACAGCTTCATCACGTGGGGCCATATCCCTTTGGTATGACTTACTGTCCCCTCCGGATTCGCTAGTCAAGTCCCCTGCTCAACTGAATTGGGAGAATGACCTCAACCGCACCTTTACTCTGAAACAATGGGAAACTATCCATAGGTCTTCTTTTTACCTCTCTAAATGTACCAATCATGCTGAAATGCATGTTAAATTACTCCATAGATTGTACTTTACCCCAGCTAAATTACATAAAATATGGCCTGCTACCTCTAAACTTTGCTGGCGCCTCTGCAGCCATGAAGGTACCATTTTCCATGTTTTTTGGGATTGCCCTATTATACAGTCTTTTTGGCTTAAAGTGTTTACCCTCATCTCTGAAGTCCTCACACTATCTCCGGACCCCTCTGTGGCTCTATTACATTGGTACCCTAGCTCAGTACCCCAGTCTGCCCGCTATGTTTTAGGCCATATCCTACTATCTGCCAGAGCCACTATTGCCCAACACTGGAAATCCCCTGTCATACCCCCATTTGACAAAGTGATTTCTAAAACCCATTTCAATTTTGAAATGGAGACCAAAGGTGTCTCTTACTCCACAGTACTCTCTTCTCCTGTTATGAAATGGCTTCCATGGCATGTTTATGTCACAGAGGGAAAGGGAGCACCATCAACACATACCATGTCACAGTCTCAGCCTTCTCCTTTTGATTTAAACGAGTCACCTTCAACGGCCTCTGATGTCTAACATATTCGATGTACTTTGCTTATCTTTTGTCCTTTGTCTTTACCTCTGGTAGCACTTTAAATCATCAATACCTCTGTACGCCCTGCTCCCTCAATTCCCACTTCCCTTTGTTATCCCCTTTTTTTTTTTTTTTTTACTCCTTTGTTATTTTTATGAAAATTTGAAATAAAGATTGAATGTTGAAAAAAAAAAAAAGGTCAGAATTTGTTTTTCTGTCCCGAATGTCGACATAATCGACATGGACACCGTCAAAGTCTACCACAACCCCTCGCATGGCTCGCTGCACCCATCATGCTTTGGGCACACTATTTTATTCTCCCACCATGCTGTAGTGGATGGCAGGGTTTTAAATACTGCCTGTCGGCACATGTCGGCTCAATTTTTTTTTTTTAACCCATGTCGACGTTTTGACTGTTGACCTTCCCTTTGTCGACCTTACAACCATATCAACCTATTTCAGGTGTTGATCTAATCCCTATCAACCTTCAGTGGTCAAGCCAACGTGTGTCGACCTAAATAGGGTCTACCAAGTGGCCATATCCCCTTCTGGACAGCTCTTGAAGTGCAGGTATAGGTTGTGCATCTATAAGCACCAACTGTAGGTGACCTTCACTCACTATAGGTTACACAAGCCAGAAAATGCCTCACACTGCAAGCGAGAATAGACATTATCTCACGTTAAAGGACCGAAAGCGTTCCTCAAAGTTCTGAATAGGTTTAACCAAGAAATCTATCATAACATGAGTGACAGCAACAGATGACAACTTGATAATATCCCTCAATTTTGGAAAATGGAGACATTGCTCAGAAGTCAGGTCAGACCACAATTAGTCCAATTGTACCCTAAATGCTTTCAGTCTTTCATCGAGGTGAGAAATGTGTTTATCGTCTCCTTGTAATTGTTGGGTCACAATGTTCAGTTGAGCATCACATACAAATACATATTGTCATATGTCCCATTTGTCCTGTTTTTTCAGACATTGTCAATCGGTCCCACAGATGTACCGTAGTGTCCTGAAGGCAGGGGGTAGGTTGGCGTAACATTTAGGGTTTTTTTCTGGTTGATTCGCAAGACTGCAAATTCGCAGCCTTGCGAGTCCACCAAACCCCGCCTTGCGAATGATTGGCTGGCTCCACCCATTCGCAAAGGCGATTCACATGCAGGGGTTTGCGAATGGATGTTACACAGTAACATCCATTTGCAGGGCAGGGGAAACCTCTGCATCCGGTGATGTCAGCTGCCTGTTCCCCGCATATGTGTCATGGCCTCATTGGCATGAAAACAGGCAGCGTTCTCAAGGGAACGCCCATGAAACGCAGGGCGTTCCCATATGCTATTGGTGCCGCCCACCTCCTCTCTCCGCCCGCTGTCCTGGGTGGGTCTGTTCGCCGTGGGTACACGCACCCTGCATATGCACATGCGCAGAAATGCGCATTCGCACAGCGCCACCATCGATCCCTGTGCGAACGCATTCTGTTTGCGTATAAGGCCCTTCATCACTACTGCACTGCACAACAAAGCAGCTGGTTATTCCGGAATAGAGGCCTTATGCCACATCATCTACCGGTGCAGGGAAATTAGTCTGCGGCTGCCCAGCTCCTCAGGAGGCAATGGACATGCCCCCAAATAAAATAAATGTGGGTTCATGCCGCAAGGCCACACTCCACTCCAAAGGCCCCTCCGCCAGTTGAGGGTGGCAAATGACATAAAATAAAACAGGTGTCGACGGAAAGTACCTGTCGACAGTGTATTGTAATTTGACACTTTGCTGAGAGAGTGAACCACCGTTTTTTAAACACACCATATTCATGTTGTTTTTGTCCTGTGTGTTTTTATATTTCGCTTGTTTTATACCATAAAATAAAAGTTAATTTTTATGTGTAAAAATCATTAAAGGTGCACCACACCGAGACACATCTTTTTTCTCCTGTCTTCCGCATGACGGAGTTGGTTGGCAAATCGGCTGATAAACCCTGAAATCACAATTATGAAGTATTAAACATGAAGTTAAAAAGAAATAGTATGCCACACAGTAAAGCCTGTTATTTACATTGTGTCACATATTAGTGTATCTATCTTATTCACATTATGCCACAATAGTGTTCCTTACTCAAGTTATACCACAGAGCAGTGCTCCTTATTGAAGTTATGTTACACAGTAGTGCCCCTTATTCATATTATGCCACCCAACAGGCTTAGGCTGGGATAAGGGGTGGTTCACACTATGCTGCACAGTAGTGGCTCTTATTCATTTTATGCTGCACAATAGCATTCCTTGTTCACATTATGCTACACAGCAGTGTCCTTTATTCACAGTATGCCACAGTAGTGCCTCTTATTCACATTATGCCACACAGTAGGCTTAGGCTGGAACATGGAGTGGTTAGGCTTAGGCTACAGGAAGGGAAGGTTAGGTTAGGGTTAGGCTGCAGAAGGAGGAGGTTAGGGCTAGACTGCGGGGGGGGGGGGGGAGGTCAGGTTTAATCTGTGAGTGGTAAAATACCAAAGATATTGCCATCATTTTTCAATTGACTTCTATTCTTAGTAAACACTGTTTTTTTATATTAAATTCTGGCTGCGATATCCAGTGGGCTGCAAGGGACTTCCAACACGCTACTATGTACATTTACCCCTTACTGTCTGTCTGCTTGCACTGAGTTACGTCACCAAAACACCTGCAATGTCACACACCTTTTACTCCTGCCATGGTATGGAAACTGTTACATATACAGTTGTAAATGGTACAAGAAGTCTTTTAGTGTTGGATTATCTTGTATTTAAATTTAGTGGCCCGTTAATGCTTACTGTAATTCCAGTACTGGCAGCTGGATAAATATCTCACCCTGCAGATTATAGGAACTGGAGCGAGCCCCATTAATTGTTGTAGCTCTAACGAATGGGAACAAACGTTTCAGTTAGTAAAATATATATTTTCCCTCTTTATACGTGAGGTCTGGTCACACGGGAGGTATGTGTATGTTAACATTCATTTGTGTAAAATTAGTGTTACACAGTTATTTATTCATCAGGTGCAACTTTTATACATGGATTTCACAGGTCAACAAAACAAGCAGCTAATTAGGCTAACACCTATGGTGCGGGTGTCAGACAGCCCTCTGCCATAGGCCCCCATCCAGGAACGGTCAATGGCTTATTTGTCCTGGACCTGGAGACAAGATTTGCCATGTTCGCTCTTCTTATAAGTCAACACAAGCAAAACGTTGATATGGAAAATGCTGACACAAGAAAATGTCGACCTGAAATTTTTGGGACTTTTTTTTTTTCATGTGTACTCCAAATGGGAATAGTATACTGGTCTGAAGTGTGCGAGGGGACGCGATAAACTAATTGGGGGTCCATGTGCACAGCTGTCTAAATTGCCACCAAAAAAATGTGAAAAACCCCACGTCGTCCTTTTTTATGTGTCAACCTTTTCATGTGTCAACCTTTTTGCATATCAATCTAGTTTCAGTGTCGACTTAGTGACTTTAGACCTAGACATTAGGGGTATTCAATCTTGGCCGCTATTTCCGATGGGGGAAATAGCGCCCGTCGTCTAATCAATGCGTCAGCATTGAAGGCAGATTCCGACAAAACAGATCCGACCTTGAAACAAGTCGGATCTGTTTTATCGGAGACGGACGTGAATTGTCGAATTCACGCCCGTCTTTTGACAATCTGCACCCGGGATTACAATTGTCGGGATGTTCCGCAAGCCATACCACAACCCTTTAATTGCGCATTACAGGGGGATATGGATCATTGGATAGATAGCAACTAGGTCAACATGCACGAAGGTCAACATGTAGGAAGGTCAACATGACTAAAACCCGGCATGGGTTAAGTCGACACAAGCATTAGGTCAACATGGGGAACGTCGACAGTCAAAAGGTCGACATGGGGTTTTTAACCTTTTTTTGTCCCGAACTTTGATACAGTTGACATAGAAACTGAAATGTAGCACTGAGTCCCCTCACATGGCACGCTGCGCTTGCCATGCTTCTCCCACCACGCCCTAGTGGATGGTAGGGCATGAAATACCGCCTGTCGGCACGTGTCGGCTGAAAAAAAAAGTGAAAAACCCCATGTCAACCTTTTGGCCTTTATTTGACACTAAAATAATTCCTTTAAACTCTATTTTAAGGGGAGTAGTCGGAGAGTCAGCCTTGTTACTGCCACCAAATCTCTCCTTTAGTTATTTCCCCCTTTTTCCATGTTGGCACCAACATACAATGGATGTCTAATACACGTATGGAGAAAGAAAACATTCGTAAAGCCGTCCCTTCCTTTGATGGCTGTACTCAATGTGTTGGATAAGAAAGACTCTCCCTTTCAGCCAGCCTTTGAAGTCAGCTATCAGACCCCCGATACCCTGTGTGGGTTATGTTATCATTTACTGTGTGTGTCATGGAATGTGAGAAGAAAATACTCCTTAGAAGATAAATGAGAAATGTGGGTTTCTTCCCCCTTGCACAAGGTCAGGAAGCCAAAGTGAACCCAGACACATGTGTGAGCTGTTAATGGATCGCCTAAACAGTTCAATATGTGAGTGTACAGCTCACTCCTGTGTCCCAGCAGCTGGATCAGTGGCGGAGAGAGTGCTGCCATTGAGTCACCCCCCCCCCCGCTGTGACTCTGTGTGTGACATGCCTGGTTCTACAGTCGTTTGTGTTACCGGAGCTGCATGTAGATCGTTTGACACGCTCTCAGTGACGTGTTACGGGAAACTATCGATATCATGTATCTACCCTTACTAATGTATCAGTGTTTTATTACATTTTATTTCCACATAATCAGCATTGAGTCAGGGATATCAGCCTCCTTCTACATTCAATACAGGACACACAAATGTGATATATGTTCATGCTGATATTTGAATCAGCCAGTTGAGCCCCATACACAGAAGCCGTTCCCAGGTGACAGGAAGTGACCATTTGGGGGTGTTAACATGGTGATAATGGGGAGTGGTTGTTAAAACGAAGATTTCTGGGCAGCAGCTTCACTTGCTGATATCAGCAGCTGCTTCGCAGAGATAACTTCACGTCGGCTGCATTAGCGCCCGCCTCTGAATTATTTATTCATTTACAGCGTCTTATATAGCGCAGCAGATTCCGTTACAGTTTCTTATATAGCGCAGCAGATTCCGTTACAGTGTCTTATATAGCGCTGCAGATTCCGTTACAGTGTCTTATACAGCGCAGCAGATTCCGTTACAGTGTCTTATATAGCGCAGCAGATTCCGTTACAGTGTCTTATATAGCGCAGCAGATTCCGTTACAGTGTCTTATATAGCGCTGCAGATTCCGTTACAGTGTCTTATACAGCGCAGCAGATTCCGTTACAGTGTCTTATATAGCACAGCAGATTCCGTTACAGTGTCTTATATAGCGCAGCAGATTCCGTTACAGTGTCTTATATAGCGCAGCAGATTCCGTTACAGTGTCTTATATAACGCTGCAGATTCCGTTACAGTGTCTTATACAGCGCAGCAGATTCCGTTACAGTGTCTTATATAGCACAGCAGATTCCGTTACAGTGTCTTATATAGCGCAGCAGATTCCGTTACGGTGTCTTATATAGCGCAGCAGATTCCGTTACAGTGTCTTATATAGCGCAGCAGATTCCGTTACAGTGTCTTATATAGCGCAGCAGATTCCGTTACAGTGTCTTATATAGCGCAGCAGATTCCATTGCGCTTTACAATAGTAGACAGCGATAAGACAAACTGGGTAACAACAGACAGACTTGGAGGTAGGAGGGCCCTGCTGCAAGCTTACAATCTATAGGGATATAGGAGGGAAACACAAGGACAGGCATCAGTAATAGGCACCAGAATCAGGCCCTTCACTCCATGCCTGTATTTGGGATCTTAAGGTACCCATACACTAGTAAGATTTATCTTCAGATCTGGCTGGTTGGAACAAAAACATGGTTATGAATGAGTGACAGTTTGTCAGTTTTCCAGCATTTTCAAGCAAATGGTCAGCCAGATCTGAAGATAAATCTGCGTGTGTATGGCCACCTTTAGCATAAGCAGAGCAAACTGCAGGAGCTCACACACAATCAGAAGCTCCTAACTAGCAAACTAAACAGAAAGCACGTATCCAACACATTGTTATCTTGTTTTGTGTCCAACTCGCAGGGCAACTAGCCCGGATTTTTTACATTATTCTTATTTTATTTTTTTAAATAAGCAAACTAAAATTGCATTGGTGTTTTCCTTGGATTTGCTGCTTAGCGTGTTATAAGATGCCTACTTCCCGCGACCATGCCAGAAGGTTTAAGTTGTGTTTTCAGCTTCTTTTTTTTCTCTCTTTATTTTTTTTTTCATCAGTTACTTTCCTACCGATGGTCCAAGGTGCTGATATGTTAAACGATTCTACCGCCTTCTTTTCTTCACATAAAGCAAAACCTCATTCAATGGGGTCTATTCATGGCTGCACGAGCTCAACCAAATGTGCTGCTCGATGTTAAAACAAGAGACTGTTTTTCTAGGGTTCATTATATCGGACCGTTTCCAAAGAATTTAAATTGACAAATCATCAACGACGGTAATACCCGGTGTTAGGAGATGCTTTTTTTTCTGTCAGTAATATGGCACAATGAGTATGTTCAGACATAAAATGTAATGGTCTGTGGGATCCTATAAGATGAGATTTCCCGATTCTCTCACACAGGGGTGGGCAACAGTGGGCCCGCTGCTCGGCGCTGCTGTATGTGTGTCCTATGGTGGCTGTGTGAGCGCGTGGCGTAGTCCTGTGTAGCTGATGCTCGGTCTGTGTGTAGAAGGTGCCAGGCGCGGCCCGGCGCATGTGCAAAAGACTACGCCGCACACACAGCCGCCATTAGACACACATACTGCAGTGCCTGAAGCATGGCGAGAGCAACGAGCCATGCAAGGGGACGTGGTTTCTGTGCAGGGAAAATACTGACTGCTTTCATTTTACACTGCAATATAGATATCAGTTTGAAATAAAACCCCACCCAAATCTAACTCTCTCTGCACAAGTTACATCTGCCCCACCTGCAGTGCACATGGTTTTGTCCATTTGAGAAGGAATTTGCCTTTGCGAGTGAACCAGAATGAGGGCCTCTGTGTGGCTGCAGCAGGTAGAGAATGTTTCCCAGCTGCTCTGATTTTGTGTAATTCACAACTAATGCAGCCGGGCAGTAGGAATGTTAGTGAGGAGTTGATTGGTGAAGACAAATGTATAAAATGCACCTGACTTGCACTCTGGAACAGTACATTTAATATATTGTCCCTGCCATGCACTTGGGCCCCCTAGGCCTAGACATTCTGGGAGGGTGACCAGTGACCACACATGGCTTGACCAATGACCACTGAAGATTAGCACCCATTAATGATTTTCTTTCAATAGTAGAGGTTGTTGTGTGGGAGACAGTCACTGGCTCACAAGTGGGCTCACAGGTGCGTCTGTACTGGGAAACTTCCCTGTACAGTCTATGGCCAATCTGACCCTGGGAGGAGAAGTGGGTGTGTCAAAATGTTCAGTGTTGGGAGGTTTGACACAGCATAGCCGTTTTGAAACTAATACCCCTTTTACACCAAAATCCCTGGTTGGACCCTGCTCTTTGAACACTAGAGTTTCCAGGGTCGGACCCAGCTTCATATTCTGTAAGCTGAGGCAAGGAAACAACAGATAACAGATAACACAGGCAGCAAAACAGCACAATGGTGCCACCTGCTGGACACACAAGAGCTGACACCAGGGATATTAGCATGTGGATCTTTGAATATATCTGTGACCTACACATACGATTTGCCTGGTCATGGCAAGCCAAGTACTGTAAGTACCAAGTTCCTGGTACATGGGCACTAATGTGCCCCATGCATGATAAAGGATACCAAAGAGGAGAAGAAGAATGAAGATACAAAAAATTAATTTTGAGTAAAGAGGTGTAAACGCAGCACAGAAACTTATGTTACATCATAGCATTATCCCATAGGCAGGTTCTGGAATGGGTCTCACTATTACTTCTAGAAACCGCTGGAGCAAGCTTCACCATGCAGACACTAGGAAAAACGTCACCATACTGACCCCTTCCCCACCCCACACTGCCACCAATACCCACTTTCCAGAATCCAGCCCCACAAGTAAAAGTGTGAAGATGGCAACTAAGAAGTTTTTGCTTTGGGCAGTGGGCATGTGCTGTGGTTCTCCTTCTCCCTGAATGGGTTCTGCTGGGGTGGAAGAAGTGAATGTGGAAGGAAAAGGTGAATGCGGTCTGCAGGAGATGGAACGGGGTTTGGGTAAAAACTGGACCCGGCAAGATCCCGGAACACCAGACTGGACATCAAACTGCATTCTGGAGCTTGTAGGGTCTGGTCCAGGGGGTGTCCCGTCCGGGGGGCTTCACGTGACAGCTTTTACCAGAGGAGGAGAGAGAGAATAAAGACGCCCTGTATGGTCCGAGCATGTAGCAAAAACCGGAACGGTCCGGACCACACGGGGAGTGTGTAATCTCCCCTCCCCTATGTCCCTGGTGAAAGCTATCACTGCATACCTCCCAACTGTCACGATTTTAGAGGGACAGTCCCGATTTTCGGGTCCTGTCCCGCTGTCCCACCCGCGGCAGGCATTGTCCCGCTGCGGGGGGTGGCAGTTGGGAGACCCCCCCAATCTAGTAGAATAGACGCTGTGCATGCGCACAGCGTCTATTCTCGTATGAAAATGAGGTCGCGGCTAATTAGCATAAGCCGCGCCCTCATTTGCATACGCCCCGCCCCTTTCCGGACGCTATGTGTCCCTATTTCTTCAGATCAAAAGTTGGGAGGTATGTCACTGGCATCCCCCCCGGACAAGACACCCCTGGACTGGACATTACAAGCTCCAGAATGCAGATTTTGGTGTCCAGTCCGGCAGTCCGGGGTCTTGTCCGGGTCCGGTTTTTACATAGTCCCGGTGGAACGCTGTGTGCCTTCACTCATTATAGACATGCCAACGACCCCTAGTCATACACATATATATATCAGAGTGCTGCAGCCATTATTCTATACATATTCGGTACTTGTGACTTATCTGGGCGTCTGATTTTCTTCATCGCACCTAAAAATCACGTCAAATCATATCGCATACAATCAGATTGCATGCGATGCGATTTGATGCGATTTGAATATGTGAAGGCACCCAGACCCCATTTTTAATTGTATACCCACCCTGATGGCTAAATGCCCCCCATTGTTAACGCCACCCCACTATCAACGCCAACCCGAAGCGTGGCGAGCGGCGACGGTACGCGTCCTCCGACCTTTTCATACCCCCACTATCCACGTCGGCGTGGAGTTGATTTTATATAGTGTGGCGAGCCACCGAGCCCAAAGCGTGGCGAGCGCACGCGGATACCTGTGAAAACCGCGAGGGGACGCCTATAGCTGTGAAGGTATCCACGTCCCCTCGCGGGGCTCGCTGCGCTCGCCACCCTTCGGGCTCGGTGGCTCGCTGCGCTCGCCACACTATATAAGATCAACTCCACGCCGATGTGGATAGTGGGGGTATGAAAAGGTCGGAGGACGCGTACCGCCGCCCCTCGCGGGCTCGCTGCGCTCGCCACGCTTCGGGTTGGCGTTGATAGTGGGGTGGCTTTAACAATGGGGGTCATTAAGCCATCAGGGTGGGTATACAATTAAAAATGGGGTCTGGGGGGCCATTTCACATATGAAACAGGCATCTGGGTGCCTGTACATATTAAAATCGCATCAAATCGCATCAAATCGCATCGCATGCAATACAATAGCATACAATGCAACGCGGTTTTCTCTTCAAGGGAATTTCAAGGGAAATTGAGTCAAATCGCATCAAATCGCATGCTTAGGGTACTGGCATACAATTTCAACATCGGGCGCCCAGATAAGTCACAAGTACCACATATTCTTTAGCAAATACATCCCAAGTCCCCACAGGACAGAACCACAACCACCGCTCCGTCTGAGAAAGCTGCGCGTTATGCAGAGCACCAGTAATTGCGTAGCTTCGCTAGCGTGTTGGGTAAAGTAACCAGCGTGACACAAGCCAGATGTTTAACAATTTGGCACTTTCCTGCAACGTGGAGAAAGCATTTCTCCAATGTTAGGATTTCATTTCAGGTATTTTAGCATTGGCAGAAAGCATTGTTACGTTCCCCAGAAACGCGGAGGGACGGGGGCTATGAATAGACGCCTGTGCTTGCTGACAGGCAGACGCGTGCTCTCAGAGTGTAATATTATTCTATCTGCTTTCTCGTAGGACATACTATACCCAGGAATTTCACATGGCAGAAATATATATGTTTTCATAATGCTTTAATATCGTGCTTCAGCACATGTTGTTATTTCTTCTAAGTGAGTGGTGCATTACTGGTGATTACTACTGCACAATGTGTGTACTTTACTACAAATATGTCACAGTGCGGCCAGCAACAACAGCGCTCCTGCACCTGCCAAGCATAACACACTCTAGAATATCTCTTTTGTCATGGAAAATGATCCATCCTGAGTGGCAGATCCTTCTGATAATTGTCCGCCAGGGCTTTTATATTATTTATAGAGCAAAATCAGCTTCTACCGAGCTCTGGGGTTTTTTTCCTTTTAAGATTTTAAGGTGAGTTTGACAAGAGGGTTCAGAACGCATTCCTGTCATCAGTCTGAGGGCCAGATGTACTAAGCTTGAAAAGTGATCAAATGGAGAGTGATAAACATCCAGCCAATCAGCTTCTACCTGCCATGTCACAGGTTGTGTTTGAAAAATGTCAGACAGGAGCTGATTGGTTGGTTGTTTATCGCTCTCCATTTTATCACTTTTGAAGCTTAGTGCAGGCAAACAGCAGAATGTTCACAGGGGCACGGAGTATTTCAGGAAACTTGCTGATCTTGTCAGAAGGTAGCGATATGTCCATTTGATGTGTCGTGTTCAGGAAGGCAGGGCTACATGTGACGGGGAAATGTATACAGCAGGAAGACATAGACTGTATACCTCTCCTGAAAAAGGGTGGAGCATTGCACGGTGGGGCTGAAGTCTTGTAATACATGATGCTGGGCTCTCTCTGCTCCGTGAATAGATGCTGTGCGCACTGTTCACGTGCTGATCTGCATAGCACAGCAGCGGTGAGTGCTCCTCATCGGCAGGACTCTGCAACCCGCAGGTTGGCACAGCGGAATAGTGCCAGAAAACCAGGACAGCTGAGTGACATGTGACCAACCAACACGTGGTGTGAGGGGGAATGGGACAAACAGGGGGCTGCAAACTGACAATTATATATTGGAAGGAGCAGTGACCCACAGCAGCCCAGAGTATATCAGGAAGGGACTCATATCATATAATATTTGTGATTAATTCCACGAAATCAGGTGCAAATATTAAGTATCCCCGAATGTAAATAGGAGGGACCACAGCAGGAAACTACCACAGGGTTGCTGACTCTCCCGGAATGGCCGGGAGTCTCCCGAAAATCGGGACCCCCTCCCGGCCCCCCGGAAGGGTGGGCAACCCTCCCGGATTCAGGGGGGACCCCCCCTGCACCCCGGATCACAGCATTAAAATGCCGCAATTCTCAGGTCTCAGAGGAGGGGGCGGAGCTAAAATTACACAATAGCGTCATTTTAGCCCAGCCCCCTCCACAGAGATCCGTGAATTCGGCAGTTTGCCATCATGGGGGTGGGGCTTACTGACGTCACACTTAAGCCCCGCCCCCTGAGCGGCTGCTGGAACTCTCCTCTCTGGGCTTCTCCCGGAGAGGAGAATTATAAAGTCGGCAACCCTGAACTATCATCAATGCTGCAATTCCTCCTGCCCAGCTCATGGCCACATCCCCCATAGGGAATCCGTAGCTGCCTGATGTATCAATATCGGGCAGCATCACAGTGGGTCCCTGGGTTATCCCCTTTCTTAGATGGTGGTAGCCCAGACCACACTGCCAACGTGGCAGTGCAGTCAGCGCTATCTAGGGATGGCCATCGTTGCCTTTGCCATCGATGGTTGCCATTGATGGCAAAAGTGCAACAGGCCATCGATGATGTATAATTATGCAATGGGTGACCATCGATGTTTTTACATATCGATGGTCATCCATTTGCTTTGAAAGATTGGCCTGTGGGCCAATAAAAATACTGGGGGTGGGGCTTCGCAGGTGTTGGGGGCGGGGCTATGCTCTGTGTCCCGACCCCTTAATGAAAAAATAAAAACAAAACTATTCAGTTAAGCCTGACATCGATGGTGGGAAAGCATCTGGTTCTCCCCCATCGATGTCAAAACTATTCGACATCGGCCATAAACCATCGATGATTTGTAATCATCGATGGTCGATGGCCATCCCTAGCGCTAACCGCACATATGCAGACCCAGAGCATAGCACAGTGCAGGAACGGGCTCCTTTCGGAGACCCTATCCCAGGATTCGATATTGCAATGCTATCCTAGGAGGTAAATGCCACCCAGATCGCATTGCATATGTGATTCAATAATAAAAGGACCCCTTAGTTTGGACATAACTGCATGTGACAGGGTAGATGTGAGGTGAGTTCATACTTCCAAACTGTCCCGAATACCGCGGGAATGTCCCAGTTTTCAGGGATGTACCCGCGTCCCTCCCACGGCTGGCAGTGTCCAACGTCGAGGGGGTGCAGTAGGGAGTCGTCGTCCCCCCCCCCCCCCCGAGTTGCTGACCAGCGCTAAATAGATGCGGAAGCTCTTTCTATTAACCTGGCCCCGTGGAGGGTTCCACTTTAACCCTTTGTGCACCCACTAAGATAGGTTACATCAGGCATGTCCAAACGATGGCCCTCCAGCTGTTGTGAAACTACAAGTCCCATCATGCCTTGCCATAGTTTTAGCATGCCCTAATATCAAAACTGTGGCAAGGCATGATGGGACTTGTAGTTTCACAACCGCTGGAGGGCCACAGTTTGGACATGCCGAAGTTACATATAAACCCAAAGGACATACCGACCGGCCACAGCTCAGGCCAGTATTATTATCCGCATGAGAGAACGATAACCTGAAATACAGAAGAGAACGGCGCAGACAAGCACGGAATGTATTTTATTAAGCCTATAAAGCATCTGTTTCCTCCATCCTTAGGAGTCCCACTTAAATGAAGGCACATGTGCTGCCCCCCTCGGCCCGCTAATGACAAGCTCGCACTGGGGATTGTTAGGCCATATGGGCTTGTTTGGTTTTGGGTATGAAAATACATCAGGCCGCGCTGCGTTACCGGCTTAATTAATGTAAGCATGATTTAAGAGGCAGGCTCTCGCCCGATGAGTGATAGGAGGGTGTAATGTAAACATTCCTACTATTAGCTAGTCAGGAGCAGCCTGTGAGTGGATGCGGCCCTGGCCGCGCATTGGGAACACTGGCTGGATTCATTCATACTGCAATAACCGGCTCCTCTCATTTCATGCTCGGTGTGTACGCAAGTTCCAGCGGTGGCTTATAAATCACGTCTCTGTGTTACATCTGACCCCAAGTGCTGAAATACCTCTCGCTAGTTACATAAGTCATCATTCCATCAGGGCAACACCGGCCCGCAGGATAGGCCGCAATAAGGACTGACTGACATGTAACCTGAAAGCAGCTAGCACACTTCTGACAGACAATGCAGCTCACACACAATGGGCCTGATTCAGTCTCAGTTGTAGTTTGTCGAAAGTTTGCTAAACGGCAAATGCCGGCGGTAGGGGGCACGTCGCTGAAGTGCAAGCGCTTCGCTACAACGAACGAGCACTTCGCTACAACGAGCAGCGATTTCCGCACTTCAGCATTTGGGTCTAAATCAGGTCAATGTCCATTGCACGGGTTCCCTCTCTTACGCAGTGCACTGTATGTGGCACTTGGGTTTGGGCACTGACTATTGCAGCCGGCAGTGGTTTTTTTATTATTTTTTATTTCTTGGAACACAAAATATTATAACTTAATTTTTATTTTGTTTTAGGGAAAAGACGACACCTGTGGATTTACAATATAATGTGTCAGTATATTTACACAAACGTGTATAATTTATTTTGTTTTTGTTAATGGCCAAAGACGATAAGGGACGACCAAGACCAGGGGCTGGCTGGCAACTTTTAGCCTGGGGGGCAATTCTAGAGCACTGGCTCATAAGTAGCGCATAAGTGGCCCATACAGTAAGTAGCGCATTGTTAAATGAAGGTTTTTAATTAATATAATTTATTATACAGAGGGAGCAGCTAGTGGTGCCATGGCATTACTTTTTTTTTTAATAAAGTGTTTTTATTTCACAGGTCATAAATACAGAACAGAACATCAAATCAAGCAATGTGCATATGCAGAAGTCAATCAAAGTCCAGCATTATATGCCAAGATGTACATTATGTTTACAAACAGTGTCGTCAAGTTGCACATGTATTTGAAGTAAAATAAAGTGTCAATTAATGGAGAGAAATTATATCACCGTCCTATTCTGACTGAGTAGCGATATTTTGATTTTTTGAAATATTACATTGAAATAGCAAAGGAAAAAAAAAAGAAACGAAAGAGAGAGAGAGAACATTAGTCATGCATTAATGTGCATATTAGGGGTTCCATCCCACTTAGGGTGGTATACCTATGCAAAATCTTAGGTTGAACAGTTCTTACATATATGTGAGCGGTGTGGCTACCAGTAACTACAATTAAAGTCATTGCCCAGCTTTGCAGCATCAGGAATGTGAGGAGTGTGGAGACTCCAACCACCTGCCCCATATCTTGTCAAATTTAGGCAGGGTGCCCCGAGACATATAGACATATCTTTCATGCTGTACAGTGGTGTTAACTAGAGCTCTCCATTCCACCATCGTGGGTCCCGAGCTAGCCATCCAATGCCTAGCTATGACGACTTTAGCTAGGGAGCATAAGTTGATCACATATTGTCCCTCCGTATTATTCAATGATGTATTTTCCTTACTTCCCAATATACACAACTTGGGCATCAAGGTTTGCCCAGAAATCCCAGTTGATGTAATGGTTGATTTAACCGCCACCCAAAAAGAGTTAACCAGAGGACAGTCCCAGAGGAGATGCCATAGGTTCCCCTGTGAGAAACCACACTTTGGGCAGGCCGGGGAGGCCCGTCCACCGAATTTAACCATAGTACACGGTGTTAGGTATGTTCTGTGCAAAATAAATAGCTGGACTTGTTGGAATCTTGCGGAAACCGTGGCATGTCGTGGTAAAGCCAGTGCCTCCTCCCACTCCTCCTCGAGAGCACCCACATCAACCTCCCATTTAGTTTTTAAAGTGGAAAGTGAATCCTTGTGTAGAAAGGATGCCATGGCATTACTTTTATATTATACAGGGGGAGCAGCCTGTGGTGTCATGCCATTATTATTATACAGAGGGAGCAGCCTGTGGTGTCATGGCATAATGCCATGACACCACAGGCTGCTCCCCCTGTACAATAATAATTATGACACCACAGGTTGCTCCCCCTGTATAATATAAAAGTAATGCCATGACACCACTGGCTGCTCCCTCTGTATAATAATAATGCAATGACACCACATGCTGCTCCCGCTGTATAATAATAATGCAATGACACCACAGGCTGCTCCCGCTGTATAATAATAATGCAATGACACCACTGGCTGCTCCCTCTGTATAATAATAATGCAATGACACCACCGGCTGCTCCCTCTGTATAATAATAATAATGCAATGACACCACAGGCTGCTCCCGCTGTATAATAATAATGCAATGACACCACAGGCTGCTCCCGCTGTATAATAATAATGCAAAGACACCACAGGCTGCTCCTGCTGTATAATATAACAATTGTAATGCCATGACACAAATTATTATACAGGGGGAGCAGCCTGTGGCGTCATTGCATTATTATTATACAGAGGGAGCAGCCTGTGGTGTCATGGCATTACTTTTATATTATACAGGGGGAGCAGCCTGTGGTGTCATGGCATTATTATTATACAGAGGGAGCAGCCTGTGGTGTCATGGCATAATGCCATGACACCACAGGCTGCTCCCCCTGTTCAATAATAATGACACCACAGGCTGCTCCCCCTGAATAATAATTTGTGTCATGGCATTACTATTATTAATAGTAATGCCATGACACAAATTATTATACAGGGGGAGCAGCCTGTGGTGTCATTGCATTATTATTAATATACATGAAACAGCAGATATATCCTTTTAGGTGTTTAATGTTAACTTACTGTCTTTTATCCCTCAGGCTCCTCCTGTCCTGCTGCGGCTCCACGAATTTCAATTCCCCTCTCTGCGGCCTCCTGAAGCGGCCCCCAAGACTTGTCCTGCGGCCTGCCTGCCTTCCTCCAGTCTCTGCAGACGCGTGGGTGGGAGGCGTCATCGTCATGACGTCCCTACCCAGTGTCTGCTACTGCCGCCGGGGATAACAGGGATTCAGGGAACAGGCTGCCGGGGCCCTCCTCCACGTAGCCGTGGAGGCCGGCGGCCACGTTCCTGTGGCCGCAGACATCATTTAAAAGACCACAGGAACATGGCCGCCGGCAGTGAAAAAAAAACTGTAAGGCGGCCTCGGACACGGCCTCGGCCCGCAGCACACCTGCCAGAGTGGCCTGGGGGGCAGATGGCACCCTGCCCCCCGGCCTAGCCCACCCCTGACCAAGACGATAAGGGAGTGCCAAGGTAGTGATAGTTATGATAGGATATTGCTGTATTATGAGTACAACATATGGGTAAAATGCTCAGAGCACCCAGTAGTTAAAATAGGATTGAAACGGTGGCACTTTTTATAGTGATGGAATGTGATAAGGAACTAGCCAATCAGCTGTGTTTGAAAAATGACAGAAAGGAGTTGATTGGTAAAGTTCTAAAAACTCAACAACCAGTCTTAATACATCTGCCCCCCACGGTTCCGAGTTGAGTCAGACCCAGGACTTACCTCATTCCCAGGTTGGTGCTGTTTACACTGCACACGAGTGCAGTCATGTTGTGGGGACCCTGAGGTGTGGCCCATTAGGCCATGCCCCCTTATTGATGGCACTCCACATCATGCTGGCAGGTAACATAGCCTCCATCTCTGGGCACTGAATGCGTGCAGCATCCATTTACTTTCACAGACAGCGCAGCTCAGAAAAGCAGCAGCTGTAAGCACCTGTTCTTGGCAATGGCGGGGTCATACTGACTCTTTGTGGAGGCCCTATGGTCCCCGTGGCCCCTGATTTCCTGATCTCCTGAAGTATATATAAAATGAAATAAGCTGTGCTTCTATGTCATCCTGAGGTTCAGTAATGAGGTGAAGGACGGGATTTGCTTCTATTTGTCACATAAACTTAGTTTGCCACCAGCACTGGTTTTGTCGGTTACATTGACCATAAATAGTTTGAATTGGTCCTGAACCACCAACCCGAGTCACCCCTTCAAGTGCACACAGTTGGGCAACCATTGCCTTAGGTTAATTTTCCTAACCCACTTGTCTAGGTCCTTCTGGTGCTCTATAACCCAGGTTCCCAAAGTCGGTCCTCAGGACCCCAACACAGTGCATAATTAGAACCACAAATGGATCTTTCAAAAATGTGTCAGTCAGTAATGAGTTCTGGGTGACCTGGAAAACATGTACTGTGTGAGGTCCTGAGGACAGAGCTTGAGAACCACTGCTCTATAATTTTGGGGAATTTAACCATGTTCTCCAGGGTAGTACCGTATTAGTGGCAATCGATCCTTGTTTATCCTTTGATTTATTTATCCTTTCTCCCGAAGCCATAACATCGGTCACCTACTGTTTAATGGGTTCAGCAATATCCGCTTGCATGATGGCAGTGCAATAAATAATAATCCATACAATGTATTTGCCTCAGTACATGGAAGTTTACGGTCACCGGCATCTTCCTGCACAGGCCTCCTCCACGTGCTGCAGGTACAGTTGGAGATCTCGGTTTTGCATCTGTGTCAGGTTGCTCACCTGACCTTCTCACTATTTCAAATGAAAACTCAATGTAGCCATTTATAGACAGCGTACTGAATAGGGCCAAATTCTACCATACATGGGAAATTCCACAGCCAAATGTGAAAAGAGCTGAACAGGCCTGAGAATTCCATTGCTCTGGATTGCCATCCCCGGCAGTGTGCTTGTTGTCTTGCACTGTGAAGTACGCTGCTTGTATTTCCTAACTACAAGACACCTGAGTGCACCTTTGTTCATTTGCTTACTTTCATTCACGTACAGGACTTGTTTTCCTCCGTCTGAGAAATGTGTCGTATTTTCATCCGATGTCTCTTTTTCTAGTGTTACTGGAACTGTTTAGGAGCCAGTCTGAGAACACCAAGAGGACTGCCCTCAAGCCCAACCCAACCGCCAAATGAGTGTTTATCGTCTGCAGTCACACAGAATATCCCTGTGTATCCTCTGCTTACCCAGTGGTATTTATATTTGATAAAATGTTTCCTTATAGGTGTTCCTCTTCCAATAAGTCTAGGTTTACTTTATTACCGGCACAGATTTACAATCGGCAGCGGAAGCGGCTCAACCCCATGAATCAACAAGTAATGCATCTGCCTCTACTGGAAAGCCGGCAATAATAAAATAATTCAGATGTAAATGTCATTATATAAAAGAGCAAAAAATGTAAAGAAAAAAAATACTTTTTTTTCTTTTTTAATTCAAACTTCTAGACACAGATTTGTGTTTTAGTGGGAAATGTTTATTGAGTTGTTCTATGCTGAATTACCTCAAAATGATAGTTATACCTTGTGTACAGTCGTTTCGGCAGTGGACAAGCAAAGAGGAGAGAGACTAGAGTACAAAGAGACAGGTACAAAAAAGGGGCAATAACGCAGGAGCTGGGATTAAAAAAAAAAAAAACTTTTGAATTTTTTGTTTTTTTAAAGCATTACTGTGCCTTTATAAGCCATGATGAATGCAGCCAGAGCGCCCCCCCGTGCTTCTCTCCCATGGTTTTTCCATCATAATGATGTTTCAGACAATTCCGCATAAAAAAAAAAACCTGAATAAAATTGCTTCTGATCATTCTATTAAAAATAGCGACTTTTTGTTGATTTTCAAATCAACTTCTAGTTAATATGGTTTACAGATAAAACTCGTTGTTAAAGTTCTATTGCAGTTCCGTTGACGTGCAATGCTGTTTTAGTCCATTTTGACTTTAGTAAATACCTGACAGACAAAAATCGACAGAAGATTGACTGTAAAACCCAAATCCCCCTTTAGTAAATCTAACCCTTGGTCTTGACTTTCAGAAACCAGCAACAGCACAGCCATACATACAGGATATAATACTGAAATAAGGAAAGGGGAATTCTATTCATGGCATGGTTTTCTCTGCCAAGGATTGTGTGAGGAGAAACTGCCGGGACCACATGGCTACCGCCATCTTGCCACCGGCACATTTCCCGCTTGCTATAGGAATGTGGCTGTAGTCGGATCATCCTGTGGCTGCACTGGGGGTGATACAAGGCAGATCAGCTTTCTGCTACTCTGCTCCAGGGTCAGGCAGCTTCCCTCCCCTCTGGCCCAAGGTTGATTCACATGTGCCCAGCTCTGCCATCGCCTGCCCACGAAAACCCCCAGACATTGTCCCTGTCTGAGGAGGACATGGCTGCTGGAGGTGCTGGTGGGAGATACACAGACTTTATTTTGTTTTGCTAGACTCTCACTTGCAAAACTACCCAATGAAAATGCCACCTACAGCCTTGTATGGTTTATCTCCTACACCATAACCTTCATAGTGAGCCCAACATGGCTGCTGCATGTGGTATGCTCGTGGACTGGATGAAGGTAACATGGACCAGATAGTTACAGTGGAAATAAATAAACATAGAAACACAGAATGTGACGGCAGATAAGAACCACTTGGCCCATCTAGTCTGCCCCTTTTTTAAACATGTTACCTCAAACCATATTTGATCCTTATTCCTTTGTAAGGATATCAATATGCCTATCCCAAGCATGTTTACATTGTACTACTGTATTTGCCTCTACCACCTCTGATGGGAGGCCATTCCACTTATCTACTACTCATTCTGGTGGCGATGTACTAAAGGGAAAATGCGGTAAAACCCCCGTTTTACCGCATTTTCCTATGTACTATTACCCGACCGCACCGTCACCGCAGGGCAGGGTATCGCCACCTTTGGGTGGCGATACCCTATAGAAGCCTATGGGCTTCTTTTCGCCGCCCGCCGCGTCGCCGCAACACCGCCACCTCGCCGACCCCCCCTTTCCCCCCTCCCTTGGGCTTACCTTCTTGCAGGTCCTCCTGGACCCCGGAAGGTAAGCCCTTCCTCCCCCTAGCAACGCAGCCGGACGTCCTTCCGGCTGCAGGGGGAGGAGGAAGCGCCGGGGACAGCTTGCTTAGCTGTCCCCGGCGTGAAAGCTGCAGAGAAGCCGGCTGGGAGGTGACGGAGACCCCCCGCAGACCACAGTACAGGTATCGCGGGGGGCCTCCGTCTCCGCATCGCGATGCCAGCCGCATATGTTAGTACATATGCGGCGGGGGGGGCGCAAAGGGCGGCGATGTATTTTAATACATCCCGCCCTCTGTGAGGTAATTTTTCCTCAAATTTCCCCTGAATCTTCCTCCCTCTAGTTTCAGTGCAATAATATTAGTCTTCTCTGTAAACAGATGTAAGTTTCACACAAATACATATAATTGTATACTTCAGCAATAAAGTGTAACATTTAAAGTAATATTTATAATTAAGGGCACAATTTAAAAAATAAATTGATTGATGTAACCTATCTGAAAACAGACATTGCCTGGCATACTCCAGAGCTACAGAAAGTCAGCATTTTCCTGTAGTCCAATTGTGCCATCTAGTGGTTACATAGAAACATAGAATTTGATGGCAGATAAGAACCATTTGGCCCATCTAGTCTGCCCCTTATTTATCCTTCAGGTAATCTCAACCCTTTTTGATCCTTATTTCTTTGTAAGGATATTCATATGCCTATCCCAAAAATGTTTAAATTGTTCTACTGCCTTAGCCTCTACCACCTCTGATGGGAGGCTATTCCACTTATCCACTACCCTTTCTGTGAAGTAATTCTTCCTCAAATTTCCCCTGAATCTTCCTCCCTCTAGTTTCAGTGCATGTCCTCGTGTTCTATTACAACTTTTCCTTTGGAGAAAATTTCCCTCCTGTACTATGTTAAAACCCTTGATATATTTGAATATGTCTATTATGTCCCCCCTTTCCCTTCTCTGCTCCAAACTATACATGTTAAGATCTTTTAGTCTTTCCAGGTAAGTTTTGTGATTGGTTCTCTTCAGTCATACAAGGATTAAACATGAAAATAAATCACCCTCCTAAAATATGAAGGTTCATATAAAAAAAAAGGGGTCAGAAGATTTACCATTAATCTTTACACTACAAAATATGTAGGGATAGAACAAAATGGCAATAAGCAGTACACAAAACACAAGAGAAGTTTCCACAGCACTTCTGGAATAATCATCACCATAATAAACTACTGTATCTGGATTGCAGTCCCTCCATGTTCACACACAGAAGTCTCCATGATGACAAGGCAAATAGAATAAGAAAAATAACAAAACCCCCAACCTCCCCCCTCTCGCGATTCACGGCACCCTCCCCTCCCGCAATTCACGCCCCCCCCCCCCCCCCCTGTGACTCCCCCCCTCCCTCGATTCGCGGCAAGCCCCGCAACCCCCCCTCCCGCGATTTGCGGCACAACACCCACCCACCCACCCCCCCCCCCCCCCCCCCCCGTGACGCCCCCTCCCGCGATTCGCAGCAACCCTGCCCCTGCAACACCCCCCTCCCGCGATTCGCGGCACCCCCCCTCCCGCGATTTGTGGACACACCCCACCTCCCCCCCCCCCCCCGTGCGATTCACGGCAACCCCAGGATTAAATGGCACATGCAAAACACTGACATGGCTCTATGGTCGACAATGAAAAAGGTTGACATGAGTTTTTGAAGATATATTTTTCAATTTTTGAATGTTTTCATATTCATTCTCATGTGTCGACATGGACACCAATGAAGTGCCACACTTATGTCAACGTTTACATGTGTTGACCTTTCTGTGTTGATTTTTTTCTTGTGGCGATTCGCGGCACACACCCCCTCCCCCCACACACACAATTCGTCCCACCCCCGCGACCCCCCCCCCCCCCCGCGCAATTCTCGGCACACACCACCCCCCCGCGCGCGATTCGCGGACACCCCGCGATTCACGGCAACCCCAGGATTAAATGGCACAAGCAAAACACTGATATGGCTATGGTCGACAATGAAAAAGGTTGACATGAGTTTTTGAAGATTTCTTTTTCATTTTTTGAATGTTTTCATATTCATTCTCATGTGTCGACATGGACACCAATGAAGTGCCACACTCCCCCCGTATGCCCACACACCCCTATCACTACCCAGCTTCCTGCTCTCCTGAACCGTATCTTCCACCACTGGGGAGTCGCTGAAGCTGTGTTGCCCACATACCCCTATCATGCCTCATAGCCCAGCCTCCTGCTCTCATGCACCCTAACTCCCACCCAGTAGGAGGAGACACTGACTCAGGGCCACCGTCCTGTACTCCTGTACTGCCATGCTGGACCCCCACCCACTGCCAGAAGCTGCACAGTGTCTCCCACCCTCCTCTTTAGTCCCCCTTATGCCCACACACCCCTATCACTACCCAGCCTCCTGTTTTTCTGTGTCGTGACCTCCGTCAGTGGGGAGCCGCTGACTCAAAAACACCCTACTATACTATTGCACACACACGCACACACAGCCACCCTCCCACACCCACAAATGTCACTGTACCATCCACACTATCAATGTACATCTTACTCTGTAACCGCTTTTTAATTAAACAGAACAATACACACCCCCTTCCACATCATATGCTCTCTATGTAACACATTTCACCTATAACTCAAGTTGCAATACAGGGCATCTTTCATACAATTCTAACCATATTTCTCATATACAAACATTCACAAATTAAGGGGGCGCAGCCCCTTACGACGGTGTGAAGAGCGTCCGTAGGGCGCGATGAATCACCTAGTACATAATAAGTGGATAAAGTCCCACAAACCAAAAACATGCTACTCTACCTCTGTTAGCGTCTGACAGAAAGATCAAAGTTAAAAGGTGCTTTCTACAGCATTATACATGGAAGGGTGAATAAAATCCCTTCACATAAACCAATACAGCCTTATGGGCAGTCTCTTATGCAATATAATATGAGACGTGTCTTCCTCAGGTATCTTTACCTGCACACCGCCCCGTTCAGAGAAGTACAGTATTCTTCTTCCCTTCTGTCTCCATATTGTACGCAGAAACCAAATGGAAGGAGAATACTTCTCCAACCTAGGAGGTTTGCAGATCAACAAAATAAAAATATGTCATTAAAGCAGCATAGACAACTACATAGAAGCTAACATGCAAAGCCGGCAGCTACACAGATACTATACATACTATATAATATAAATAAAAAGGTAGATGTGGAAAAAAATTATGCAAAGTAAGAATGCTTTCAAAAATAGAAGCGTTCCTTTATTTTTATCAATTAACAAAATGGAAAGTCAATGAAACAGATGAGAAATCTCAATATTTGGTTAACCACTTATTGCCTCCAAAGAAGCATCAATTCTTCTACGTACACTTTTGCAAAGTCAGGGATTTTGTAGGATTATAGTCAGGTGTAGGATTAACCAATCATACCAAACAGATGATAATGATCATCATTTTCATATGGAGGTTGAAACCTCATTAACCGAAACTGCTGTGTAGGAGGCTTTAAACTGGGTGAGGAGCAGCCAAACTCTGCTTCAAAGGTGAGGTCGTTGAAGACTGTTTCATGCCACAGGTCGTACACCATGGCAAGACAGGACAGCAATAAGACAAAAGCTAGTTTATACTGCATTAGCAAGGTCTCTCCCACGAAAAGATTTCAAAGCGGACGGTGGTTTCCAGATGTACTGTTCAAGTGTTTTTTGAAGAAGCACAAAGAAATGGGCAGCATTGAGGACCATAGATGCAGTGGGACCCAGGTACTGTTCTGGACAGACCTCTCCGATGCGGTGTTCATGAAAGAATTGCAGCCAAAAAGACGTACCTTCAATGCCGAAACAAGGCCATGCAACTCAACTATACACAAAAACATAGGAACTGGGGTGCAGAAATATGCCAACAGGTGCTCTCGACTGACGAGACAAAATTTAAAATATGTGGCTGTAACATAAGGCAGTTTGTTCACCAAAGGGCTGAAGAGTGGTACAATAATGAGTGTCTGCAGGGAACAGTGAAGCATGGTGGAGGGTCCGTGGAAGTGTGGGGCAGCATTACAGCAAATGGAGTTGGTGATTTGCTCAGGTGTCCTCAATGCTGAGGAATACAGGCAGGTACTTATCCATCATGCAATGCGCCATCATGGAGGAGTCTGATTGGCTCCAAACTTAATCGGCAGCAGGACAATGACCCCAAACATGCAGCCAATGTCATGAAGAACTATTTTCAGTGTGAAGAATAAGGAGTCCTGGAAGAGCCCTGAACTTCACATCATTGAGTCTGTGTGGGATTACATGAAAAGACAAAAGGATGTGAGCAAGCCAACATACACAGAAGATCTGCGGTAAGTTCTCCAAGATGTTTGCAACCACCTCCCTGCAGAGTTCCTGTAAAGACTATGGGGGTGATTCAGGTTGATTTGCAACTGCGAATGGATGTTTAATAGGCTGCAGGGGAACACCCACATTCGATGGTCGTTGACCATTGAAAGATGACGAAGGTGCACGCATATAAAAGTGACAAGTCTCAAATGTGTGGACGCTCGGGAGAAAGTAGTCTGGCAGCTGACATCCGGTGATGTCAGCTGGCCGCCCCCGGCGTCATCGGGGCATTTGCATGGGAACGCCCATGAAAGACTGGGCATTCCCATATGTAAATGGCCCGGCGCGCCACCCCATGCCCCCAATATTCATTGGTGGGTAGTGGTGCCAGTAGTAAATACATTGCTGGCATGTGCCAGCAATCTATATATTACTGCCTTATGAATGTCATTGGTGCCAGTGATATATACATTGCTAGCACATGCCAGCAATGTATATATTACTGGCTTATAAATATCATTGGTACCCAGTGGTGCCATTAATATATACATTGCTGGCACATGCCAGCAATGTATACATTACTGGCTTAAAAAGGAAAACATTGGTGGACAGTGGTGCAGGACGGAGGGAGGTGGAGGAAGCAGAGTGTAGGGGGGCGTCAGCGTGACCGGGTGGCAGAGCTGGGACCCAGGAGGACAAGTGCGGGGGAGCGGGGCTCTGCAGCATCCTGAGTGGGGCGGCGCAGACCAATCCTGCAGTATGACAGGCGGGGGGAAGCGGGGCGGTGCACCGGGCTGAAAGTGGTTGATCTTTTAGCCCGGCAGGCGTACACACATGGCGATGATGGATGAAAAACCATCCATCATCGCCACATCTGCTGGTAAAACCAGCAGATGAACCACTTTCCTAGCGATAATGCGGGAGCGCGCATCATCGCTAGTAGGCAATCTCTGGGCCATACACACTGGGTGATTTGCAGCAGATTTTTCAGCTGAAAATCATCAAGTGTGTATGGGCCTTAAGACAGAAATGAAAGGGAAAAAAAAGTAAGTATCATTGAATAAAATTGCAGATGTAACATGTGCAAAGTGTGTTATATATGGGTGGGGGTGTCCTGGCTGAAATTAAAATTGCAGTATACAAATATTGTTGTCTGACATGTGGGCTACATGCAAAAGCAGCCAGTTTTAACCCTGCACAGAGAAAAAATAAAAAAAGAATTTTCTCTTCTTGTATAGCAACATGATTTGTTCCAGACACCAAGGGTGAAATGTAATAGGGTGGGACATTTGGTAAGAAACTTCCAATTTTATAAAGCGGCAATCATTTACACTGCAAAATTCATACTGGTTTGCAATGTAAATGATTGCCGCTTTAAAAAAACAAACTGAGATTTCTTACCAAATCTCTCACCTTCTGAATCTCTCACCCTATTAAAATTCACCCCAAGTTCTTGCAGACATGAATCAGACCCATATGCAATGATGTAGAAGTGCTGCTTTAACATGTGCAGTATAAAAGAGCCATATTAGCAATAGTCACTGTAGAAGGGAATAACAGACCCTACTACCAGAGCGCTGTACATACCACACTACCAGAGCGCTGTACATACCACATTAGTCACATTAGTAGAGGCCTGAATTAGACAAACATAGTCACTAATACCACGGTAAACGGATCTGTCCATGTAAAAGCAGCTTTAAGACAATGATTTAGGCATGGTTTTGCACCAGCTTAAGGTACATTTCTCCAAGCTGCATTCCCCTGACGGAGGGACACCGACGAGGAAGACCTCACAATTGTCATCTACTGATTACTAAAAGGAGTACACTGTAATATATAAAGAACACAAGCAGTCAGAAAAGGGGGTAGAGTTACTAAAACTTCTAAAAATTAAGTTTAATGTTGTCCGTAGCAACCAATTTCTGGTCCCTCTGTATTGTATAAAAAAAAAAAAAAAAAAGAGAGAGACACCTCTTATTTTTAGAAGCTTTAATTTAATCTTCCACCCAAAAGAATAGTGTGAGACTGCAGAACAGGGTGCATCAGATGCGCCCCCACCAGGCTGGGCTTTCAATGACATGGTCGCATAGGATACGACCGGTCAAAATGCCTAGTAGCACCCCCTTACGTCTGCAGACATTAGCAGCCACTGGAGAGTTGTATAAAAGCAGCGATTTACATTTTCTCTGGACCCTTGAGGCTATAGAGCGGGATGTATTAAAATACATCGCCGCCTGCCCGCCGCGATGCCAGCACATATGTACTAACCTATGCAGCTGGCATCGCGGTGCGGTGCCGGAGACCCCCGCAATACCTATACTGTGGTGTGCAGGGGTCTCCGTCACCTCCCTGCAGCCTGCTTCTCCCCTGCAGCCGGGACAGCTCAGCGTGGCTGTCCCCGGTGCCTCATCCTCCCCCCTGCAGCCGGAAGGACGTCTGGCTGCGTTGCTAGGGGGAGGAGGTGTTTTCCTTTCAGGAAGCTAAGACCAAGGGAGGGGGAGAGGGGTCGGCCAGGCGGCGGGTTGCGGCAGAGGCGTCGAAAAGAAGCCCATAGGCTTCTATAAGGTATTGACACCCAAAGGTGGCGATACCCTGCCCGCCAATATCGGTGCAGCCGGGTTTTAGTCAACGGGGGTTTTACCGCATTTTCATTTTAATACATCTCGCCCACAGAGAGAAGCATGCAACGAAAAAGTGAAGTTGCGCTGCTCCGGCTGTCTATGTACCAATTCTTTTATTTATTTTTTAAAGACATTTTTTTTTTTTTTAAATAAAATTGTATTGGATATACTTAAAACTGCTGTTTTTAAAGTTTTTCAATTATAAAAATGGTACTTGTTTCCTAGAACGGCCACCATCGGGGGTAATTGTGTACCTTAACTTAAGGTACACGATTACCCCCGATGGACCAGATTTCCTTTGAAATCAGGTCCATTTTGCCGGCAAAGGCAAAATCAGGTCTATCGCGTCGGTCAGGTGCATTAACATGGCACGCGACGCGACCGACGCGATGCACCCGATTTTGCCATAGGGTTTAATGTTAAAATATTTTTAACATTGTAATCGGGAAAAAAATGGGAAATGGGCCAATATGGCCAATTTCTCATTGTATAAGTTATACGCATGCGCTCGCCACGCTTCGGGCTCGGTGGCTCGCCACACTTTATATTCTCAACTCCACACCGACGTGGATAGTAGGGGTATGAAAAGGTCAGAGGACGCTATGCCACGCTTCGGGTTGGCGTCAATCGTGGGGTGCTGTTGAGGGGGTTAAAATTGGAGTCTGGGGAGACTTTTACATTGAATCCAATGTAAAATAGGGTCCCAGGGACCCTATTCACATTTCAATCAATGTAAAAATCGGGACCATCAGGTCGGTCGCATCGCATGCGATTTGGTCGCATGCGATGCGATGCGACCCGATCAACATCGGTGTGGCCGTTCAAGGAAACAAGTACCATAAAAATACTTTGAGCGGTTTTTAGAAAAAATATATAAGCCAGTAACATGGTTAAAAGAGTAACATGGTCAGAACGGAAGGGATTGGTTTAGCCCAGGCCTGAACAACCTTTGGCTCGCCAGCTGTTGTGAAACTACAAGTCCCAGCATGCTATTTTTGCAGTTATGGTATGCTGGGATATGTAGTTTTCCAACATCTGGCGAGGCACAGATTAGCCAGGCCTGGTTTAGTCCCCGGGGATAATATTAGTTACTACAAAATAAAAAGACACAAACCTTTTGTTTTGTATCCAGTGACACAAACTATATCAATGTAACAAATACAGTAACAGAAGAAAGCAAACCACAGCCCAAGCAACTTGTAAACATTGTTTTTTTTTTTGTTTGTTTTTATAATAGACTTGTGTATATTTTATATATTAATGTGCAGTTACCAGAAGTAGGTATAACAAATCCTGTGTCACTGTGCATGTGGTATCAAACAGGCGGGGTATAACAAGATAACATTATCAACCAGCAGAGTCCACATCGTAATATAATGCTATATTGAGGTGCAGAACACAAACCCTGCACTGACCATGTTCCTGTACTCAAGAAATGGTCTCAAGAAATATAAACGCTAACAAGGTTTACTAGGAACTTTACAGATAGATGTATGTATATATATTTTATTAGAGATGTGCAGGTTCGGTTTTACTCGGATCTCAAAGCGGGCTCTTATTGGCTATCAAAAATACGACAGCCAACTGAAAAAAAAAAAAATCAAACTTGCGATAATTTGGTGCTAATTTTTGCCGCTATACTTCGCTTTTTGGCCATAAATAGCATCAACAAACATTAAAATGTAAACATTATGTAAAAGTACACAACTGAAGATCGACATGGACTTATGTCGACCGGGTCGTTAGGTCGACGTGGACAACGTTGACATGGAGTTTCTCGTGTTTTTGACCCGAATGTTAACACAGTCGACATGGACACCGCCACATAGCACCACGTTCCTTCGGATGTCTTGATGCGCTGGCCATGCTTAGGGCACCATTTCAATCTCTCTTCACGCCCTAGTGCAGGGTCCTCAAACTATTTTGCTCCTGGACCCCGTCAGACAATACAAAAAATTAAACAGGACCCCAGCAACTTATGGCAAAATGTCCGCCACTTGTGAGGTAATTGAAGTGAAGTGACAGGAAGGCTGTGGGTAATGGTGGGATGGAAAAGGGTGACAAGGGAATGGAATAGGGAGGCCTTGGGTGTAAACTTAATGACTTAACCTGTCCCCCCTACATCCACAGACATATTCACCTGTTGGTCAGCAACAAGTCATGGCCCCCTGCTTAGGTAGTGGGGACCCACTTTGGGGTCACGACCCACAGTTTGAGAAACTCTGCCCTAGTGGATGGTAGGGCATGACCTGTCGGCACAAGCAGACTCAAAAAAAAGAGCCCATGTTGACCTTTTGGCTGTCAACCTAATGACCTTGTTGACCTAGCCCCATAACCTTCAGTCATGTTGACCGAATACACTTCGACCTACCCCTTGTTGACCTAGTGGCCGTACCTCATTTCGTTTACATGTAGTGCACTGCTGTCCTCTCCATCTGTATAAATACAGGAGGAGGTACGCTAGACTTTATTGTGTATCAGATCTCGGTCTCTCCCCTAAAGCTTTAAGGAATTTCTATAGCCCCACCCAGCCACTGGCAGCTTGCACTGCAGAGATCCAATGAGCATGCTCAGGAATACACAGTGACAGCATACAGTAAGTACCCATGTCCGGCGGTCTAACTTATACAGCAGAGTTACACAGGAAATTGAGTCAGTTCCAGATTTCAGGTTAACGTGATGTATTCTTGTTTGTGGTACTAGAAAACTGCTCTAGCTGCCAACTACTTTGTTAAACGATTCCTTTTATTATCTCACCAATAGCAAGGCCAGACCTACCTCCTGACATCCCCTAGCCCAGTGGTGGCCAACCTGTGGCTCTTGAGCCTCATGCGGCTCTCCCCGTTGTAAAGTGCGGCTCCTGCTCCCACTGCTGCCCGCCGCCCACCGTCTGTCCCAGTCCCTCCTGCTGCCGGTTCCCTGAAACCCTTCTCCTTCTGAGGGGAGGAGAGCGTGCATCGCGCATCTCTCCTACCCCTTACTGTGCATCCTTGTGACTGGGCCGTCCGCCAATCAGAGCTCATGGGCCAGCAGCCAATCAGGAGCCGGCCCATGAGCTTTGATTGGTGGGCGGCCCAGTCACAGGGAAGTGAGGGGGAAGGAGACGCGCGGTGTGCTGTGCTCTCCTCCCATCGGTGACATGACAGGAGGACTGCAGGGGGACACCAGACTGTCCTCTCCCTGCCTGGCAGCAGGAGCAACAACGGTGAGTGCTGCTGCTGGGAAATTTTGCACTGTGGGGGCATAGCAGATTGTGGAACTGTGGGGGCATAGCAGATTGTTGCACTGTGGGGGCATACCAGTTTGTGGCACTGTGGGGGCATACCAGCTTTTTGGCACTGTGGGGGCATACCAGCTTTTTGGCACTGTGGGGGCATACTCGGCACCGTGTGGTGCATACCTGGCACCGTGGGGGGCATATGTGTATCTGGCACTATTGGGGGCATATGTATATATGGCACTGCACTATTGGAGGCATATTTGTATCACACCCACCCAAGGGGACAAAATAGCTACGCCCTTTTTTTGGCGCATGCGCCTTTGGCGCTCGCATGATGTCGGCTCTTTAGCTTGACTACCGACATTTTTCGGCTCTTTACCTCTGACCGGTTGGCCACCCCTGCCCTAGCCCATCCAGGATAAGGTTCACTTTCACCTTCCTGAAAGTTCTAAGGATTCTTATTCATGTTTGATCTACCTGAAGCCGTACACTATAGAATACAAGCTTCAGTTACACCTAAATGTTAAGTCATATTAATCCTTTGAGTGCCAAGTAAATTTGGTTCATCATAATGACCTGTAATTATTTCCTTATATAGGAAATATCTTTTTTTTTTTCAAAACTTTTTTTTTATTTGAAATGATATAACAAATGTGAGCGACGCTGGAATTTTTAAGTGGCTATTTTGCCCAATTTTTTGGCACTCAAAGGGGTTAATAACCCAAAAGTACAAATAGAATAGAAAAAAAATCCACACAAATGAAAAACTGGATGAAAAAGGCAAACAAATTTATTTAAATTAAAGCCACAACATTTCTGTAATTCATAATTTAAACTGGATTTAGAAAGAAAAAAAAAAGTTGTGTATCGAGTGTGTTATTTCTGGAGTGCGGAGGTTCCATTCCGTGGTTTACAGACCATCTATAATCAGGTGGTGATTCACACCCATCTTACAGGGACCCGCAGATCTGCTAAAGCTATGGTGGGCTGTGCTGGCGCTGACTGGAACATTTTATTTTCATTCCGATCCCAGAAAAGTAGTTCTAGGAGAGGCATCTCCTAGCAAGACTGTCTTTAGGACTGTTATTGTAGAACAGAGATATTGCATTTGTTGCACTCATCTTATATTGCAAGATTTATCCACATATGGCATCACTCACTGTTGTAGTGTGCCAAGATAATATACAGGGTGTATCTTCCAGACACGTCCTCACAGCATGTATAACACGCAACGTGACACTACAGCGTAGTTAATTCCTGCTTACAATCTACTCTAGGCATGGCCAAACTATGGCTCTCCAGCTGTTGTGAAACTACTAGTCCCATCATGCCTTGCCACAGTTTGGCTATTAAGGGAATGCTTAAAATATGGCAAGGCATGCTGGGATGTGTAGTTGCACAACAGCTGGAGAGCCATAATTTGGCCATACCTGGTCTACTCCAAAGTTTCCAGGTAATATGGAAAATATAAGAAAACCACATTAAATTGGCTAAGAAATAAACAATTGGGTTGTAAGTCTTAAGACCCGTACACACTGGGAAACTTTGAGCTGAAAGCCACTGAAAACAGCAAGTTAGAGCAGCTTTCAGCTCGAAGCCGCCCAGCTTGTATGGCCCAGGCGATGAGCACTGCTGCGCGCTCCCACATCATAGCCGGGGAAGCCGCACATAGTCGCCCAGTGTGCATGGACCTTTAATAAAATGCTGATTAAACTTGACATGAAAAAAAAAAAAATGGCGACCGGGCTTTTAATGAAATTTGCATGCCAGTAACATGATTTACTGACGCCAATCTTTGGTATCTAGGATGTGGGCTCACAGCGTAGCTATAGCTAATTATAGGAGATCTACTTGAGGCACCGGGGGGGGGGGGGGGGGGGGGTGCGAATCCCACCGCAAGTATGATATTCAACAAATAATCAGATAAACCAGAACGTAAAACCAAGTACAGACCAACATCCTCTATACAGACACACAGACATGTGTTACATTACTTTGATGAGCGCATTTAGCTCCATGATAAGTGCACTGGTCAACAGATAAAGAATAAAATCATAATTCAATTGCAGAAAAAAAAAGAAATAAAAACATGTCACAAATTTACATTTTCTCAAAAACAAAAAAACAATTTTTCATTTTTTATTTTAAACAAAATACCTACAAAGTTATTTTATAGAACTTCCAATGCTAATGATGTACTTGTCCTATATATAATGCACTGGTACTTATGTAGTATCTGGGCTGCCGATTTTTTGATTGTATGCCTTAAGTTAAGGCATACAATCAGATGCGATGCGATGCGATATCGCATCGCATCGCATCCGATATCGGATGCGATGACCCGATTTTTCCATAGGAATCAATGTTAAAATGATTCCTATGGAAAAATGGGTCCTTTTCATACCCCTACTATCCAAGTGGGCATGGAGTTGGATATAAACCTGTGGCGAGCGTAGCGAGCCACCGAGCCCGAAGCGTGGCGAGCGAAGCGAGCCCCGCGAGGGGACGAATACCGTCCCCTCGCGGGGCTCGCTTCGCTCGCCACGCTTCGGGCTCGGTGGCTCGCTACGCTCGCCACAGGTTTATATCCAACTCCATGCCCACTTGGATAGTAGGGGTATGAAAAGGACCCATTTTTCCCATTGAATTCCATGTTAAAATGGACTCAGTCCATTTTAACATTGATTCCTATGGAAAAATCGGGTCATCGCATCGCATCGCATCGCATCGAATCGCATGGTCGCATGCGATGCGATGCGATCTCCCGATCCGACCCGATTTAGAAATCGGCAGCCCAGATACTACATAAGTACCAATGCACTTTCATGTGCAGTGGTTACATTCAGGTCTGTATTCCAATATAGATGCTGTACTAAAGACCCAGACCACGATACATACCAGCAGATGTCCAATAATTAACAATGCAAAAGCAAGGCAGTGTCCATCGTCAATCAATAGGTGTAATCCCCGTTCCCACCGCTAGAGGTCAATGCAGATACTATTTTCCTATTTATTAATGGCCCCTTATAATAGAGTTTAAGCATAAGGCAAAGCTCAAAAGGTCTCCATCCTAACTATACTCTATCTGCATCATACATCAAAAGATTTAAAAAAAAAATGGTACTGAGTAGCTTTGGCGATAAGGCAACTTTACATTTCACCTTCTGATCTTGATGGTCGCTTACGGCAATTTACATTCAAATCGCTTTAAAAAAGAAGGCAAAACCCTGCAAGGGACACCAAAACCTTCTGCTACACATTAAAGCGAACTAAATAGAAAACTCAAAAAAAACGCAAACGAAAACAGTTAATGCGTAAAAAAAAAAAAAAAAAATTAATTAGACGCACTTTTCTGAAAACTTATTTTCCCGTTAGTGGTCCCCCTAAGTGTAGCAAGATCCTACTCCAATACATCTGAATATTTATCATGAACACCATTGTTTTTAAGGAAGTTCTTTAAAATAAGTATATATATATTGCAATTCCCATGAAAGGAAGCGTACATTCACATGGATATGTTTTACAGACATTGTTCTTATTAAAGCAGCAGTAATAGTAAGTGTGCATACTTAAAAGCGCAAGTTCTAGATTAATTACCTACCTAGATACTAGTCAGATACATTTCTGTTAGGCTGGATACACACTAATAGATATCGGTATCTACATACGGATTGGGCAAGAGTGTTCTCCATACACGCTGCCTGATCCGCTGGGACTGTTGTCACAAATGGGCGGGTGCATTTACATGTGCCCGCCCATTGAGCTGTCAAATCACCGCCAACCTCTGGTGCGAGTCGGCAGATCGACCGTACACACAGTATGATGTGCCACTATACCTTTATATGTCTGTGAATGAAGCCGTTCACAGACATATCGCTGGTACATGCTGGCTGATGGTCCAGCAATATAATCGGCCGTTCAATTAAACTATAATATAATAAAATATATCGGCCAGTGTGTAGCCAGCATTACGCTGCATCTGCGTTTAAGGACAACCAGAGATATTGGCAACTTTATTCACACCAGATTTACTTATAGTATAAACTGATTGGATGCGATATACTAGCCCGTGATTATTAGGTACTGCTGCAATAAAACACATTCCTGGTGTTGAACTCAGAAGAGCACCGCAGGTTTGTTCCCGTAATAAATAGCAGGATTGTTATAGTCTATGAATGAAGGCAATTTCTTAAAAAAAAAAAAAGTAACACTAAAACACAGTAATAGACTCTGCCAATGAGGCACGCTCATGAATTTAAATATTCAAATAATATATATGCCAATATACAACACAAGAGTGTCAAAAAAAAAAGCAATACTTAAAAAGGTTTTAAATCTTAAATGCTCACAGAACTAGCGGTGAGATGACTCCGAAGGCTCTGCTATACACCCAGACACTAAACCAAAAATGGAGGGATGCGTTAATACCAAAAAAATAAAAAAATAATTGTGCTTTGTGATTTTAATTCATCTTCACTCTCTATTAATTCCTTTTTTTTTTTTTTTTTTAAGAGTGACACGAAGATAAAAAATTGCACTAGTCATGTTTGCGGGAAAAACAAAAATGCCTGATACTGATGGAATGATGGTAAATGACTAGAGGAAGCCTTTATTTCACTCCAGATGACAGTGCATACTAATATGTCGCTTGGCAATTATACCACCTGAAAAACTGTAGCAGCGCAATAATTAATTGGACAGGATGTGCAAGAACCATGTGGATCTGATGTCATCCCGTTTCCAGGTTTAATTCTGCACTTCGGCCGCTTGCTCCTTCTCCGCTTTTTCCTTTGCCTTCTCCTTCTCTACCAGTTTGTCTTCCTTCTGCAGAAGCTCCATAATCTCTGCCACTTGGCTGGTGGAGATGTCAATGTCCTCCTTGTCGATCAGTTCCACCACCTGAGGATACAAGATAGGCTTAATGGAATGCTTACTGGTCCTTACGTGTAACTGTATCAAGATTGGAGAAAGATCAAGCATTGTACTTGGACTCATGTCCTTCATTTTATAGATTGTGCACGATACATGGACAGAAGGTGGTTTATCGCTCTAGAAGACCTGATGCATCTCCCTCTCGGGCTTTTAACTGTGCCGAGAGAAAACCTTTTGAAAAAACGATTCATTCAATATTATATATGAACTATAAATGTATCGATAAAGGTGGTTTCCACTCTAAAAGCTAGCCATCACAGCAGGACACAGATGCGGTTACATAAAACATTCCTATGCTGAACAAGGAAGTCCTACCCAACATTGATGGAACTCAATAAGGTGGAAACCATCATATTATATAAAACCCCACTACATCCCTTGCTTTTGGTAATCCCAGATGGATCCATACCTTTGCAACGTCGTCAAGGTCTATCTTCCCGTCCCGGTTTTCATCCAAGGCCTCGGCAAGCCTCAGCAGCTTTTGCTCCGGGATGTTCTGAATGTGCCTCATGATATTTATAAGTTCGTTAATGCTGACCAGATTTTCCCTAAAGGCGAAATACAATCTGTGTACAGCAAATAGTTATAGCCATTAAAATGAGCAGAAAGTAGAAAGAACATAAAAGTTTAAAAGGAATCGGGGGAGTTGCAATTATGCCAGGGGACCTCTGATGATTGCGGATTCACAACAGACCTGAAAGTGATTGTATGATCATGATACGACAGGCACAAATCACATTAATCACCGCAAACTGAGCTAAAAGGCAAGAAAGCAGAAGACACAATGTAATGGAAGATGCCAGACATCACCAATCAAACCTCATGAGGAATCAGTAACATGGATATTCAAAGCGGATTACATATTCAATAGACTGTCCAAACAAAAAAGTGGAGGAAGTCAGCAGCAAGAGCAGTATACGGAAACATGGCTACTGCTCATTTGGTCTTCCCTTTGGCCTTCAAAGTTGATCTAGTTCACATAACCACTATACAATTGGAATGAATGCTGTCGCTAGGAGAAGAGAGCTGTTTACCGCCACATACTGAAGAGTTACCAATCAGCAGATATATCATGGGCTTCACAAAGTCAACATTAAGCATTTGTGAACATTAGGCGCCATTTTGTTTTAGAAGCCATTTTGTATATTCGTATTTAGAAAGTGACAAAATGCAACATCCTTCCATGCACTTAGGTGCCGCCAGAAAACAAGGTCTCTCCAAGTTTGATACATCGCCCCCCTAAATGAGCACACACATTCTTCACACTGATGTTCAGCCTTTGCAGAGAAATCCATGAAGAAATGGGTCTAATCTACAGAGTATTTGGAAGTTTATTCAAATTAAATTTTGATTTAGTCCCCAAGAAAGTGAAAGACGCCCTGCACTTACCCAACAGGTGGAGCAACGCCATCTCCTGTGTGTGCGTCCAACACCCGGTCTTCGTTCTCCAGCTCTGTTATGATTTTGTCGATCTGACCAATCATGTGGTTCACGCGCTTCGTTAGTCTCTTGCTCGCCTTGGTTTCCTCCACAACAGTCTCTTGTCCGGACTTTGAAAGCTCCTTCTTTATTTCCTCCAGATCCTGCAACGGGCACACACATAAAGTACCCACCTCATTCAGGCCAATAAGTCTATCAACTTCTCAATTCTAACAGACTACACACTGCCCAAAAAGTTCAAGGTCCATCAGATTAACGGGGGATGGGGTTCTTCATGCCCAAATACTACACTGGTTATCCACGCAGGAAAGCCATATTCATCATACCTTCTATGCCGACTAGAACCACTGCAGTTAAGACCACGGCGGTTAGGAACCCCACAGTCCAAAAGCGGACATCAGAATCTCAATGATTTAAGACATCAAGTTTTGATACAGTAAATTATGCCAATATTATCTAAATATACCGAGCCTTACAATCAAGATCAACAAGGTTCAACCTTGGTCTCGTTTGCAAAAGAAAAATGAAAATGTATTGCATAATTGAAATGGTCATAGAACACCTTTTTTCTGAAATACAGCTTACACCATGTCAGCCTCACCCATCACAGATGCCTGCCGAATGTGGGACTGGCACCTCTCAAAAATAACATCTATTTGATGTTTTTGAGACCTCCCTAAAAGAACCGTTGTCCAGATAGGATCCAGCAGAAGAAAACTCCAAGGGAATACTACAGGAACTGTGGACTGGTGTATGGGGTTAATAACAGTCCCTTTATTTGACAATGATTTTGAAGGTGACTAACTGAAAACCTCTACAGAGTAATTCTGAAAGTGCCCGCAACCGGAATATTATAGGATTTGTATTTTTTTTCATATGAACAGAGTTCTCCGAGCCACATTAAACGTTTGACAAAGTCAGACATGATTTATCTTTACATTATATTTAAGATCATAAAAAATGGCAATTGCAATAAGGGGGTGTAGACTTTTCGTATCCACCATGCTTTCACTGCTTGAAGAATGTTGTCATGTTAAGAGGGAGGTGCTTCTCCAATCAAAGCAGTGATATGGTTATAGACAGACTTGTGTGGATTTGTGGTCTCATGCACACATTCTCAGTGATGTTACAGCAGCTCAAATGACTGCAGTCTTACATGGGAACTAGCATGCCCACCTCACTGTACCCCCCCCCCCCACTAATACAACACAGGACCGTGCATTCTACTGCACTGTACCCCCCCCCCCCCCCAACCCAACTAATACAACACAGGACCATAATTTTTACCTCATTGTATCCTCCCAACCAATACAACACAGAACCATGCATCCTACTGCACTGTACCCCCCAACTAATACAACAAAGGACTGTGCCTACTACCTCACTGTACCCCCGTACCAATACAGCACAGGACTGTGCCTCCTACCTCACTGTAACCCCCAATCAATACAACAAAGGACTGGGTACTTGTGTACTTTCACGGCTCTTATCGCATGCCATATGTAGTGGCATGCGATGCAATGCGATTTTCCTGTGGTTTTGTGCATTTTTTATAAAATCGCATGCGATTGCATGCGATCTGATGCGATGCGATGTCATTTTTCACAGAAATTATGGACATGAGTTGACATAATGTAAAATGCACCCCAAATGTCATTTATCACACTGTACCACCCCCACTATCAACGCCAACCCGAAGCGTGGCGAGCGCAGCGAGCCCGCAAGGGGCGGCGGTACGCGTCCTACGACCTTTTCATACCCCCACTATCCATGTCGGCGTGGAGTTGAGAATAGAAAGTGTGGCGAGCGCAGCGAGCCACCGAGCCCCGCAAGGGGACGCGGATACCTTCACAGGTATCCATGTCCCCTCGCGGGCTTCACAGGTATCTGTGTCCCCTCGCGGGCTTCACAGGTATCCGTGTCCCCTGGCTGCGCTCGCCACGCTTCGGGCTCGCCACACTTTCTATTCTCAACTTCACGCCAACGTGGATAGTGTGGGTATGAAAAGGTTGTAGGACGCGTTCCGCTCGCCACGCTTCGGGTTGGAGTTGATAGTGGGGGTGGTACAGTGTGAAAAATGACATTTGGGGTGCATTTTACATGATGTCAACTCATGTCCATAATTTCTGTGAAACATGACATCGCATGCGATGCGATTTTTCCCTGTACGATGCACATCGTCAGAGCCGTGAATGTACACAAGTACCAAGGACTGTGCCTCCTACCTCACTGTATCCCCCAACCAATACAACAAAGGACTGTGCCTCCTACCTCACTGTACCCTCTCAACCAATACAAAGGACTGTGCCTCCCAACCAATACAACAAAGGACTGTGCCTCCTACCGCACTGTACCCCCCAACTAATATAACACTGATAAACGCCTCCCTACCACACTGTACCCAACTAATATAACATGGGAACATACCTCCCTACCTCACTGTACCCCCCAACATTTTATAACAGGACCTTCCTTATTTTACCCCCAAATAATACACGCAACCACACCTCCTACCTCACATAACTGCTGACTAATACAAGGTACAATGCCTCCTACCTCGCTGTACCCCCGACTAATACAACACGTCACCATGCCTCCTACCTCGCTGTACTCCTGCACATCATCCTTCAGCTCGGACAGCTCCTCCTTCTCCTTTGTCAGCAGCTTCTTCTGCTCCTTCAGCTTCGTGCAGGCATCACTTAGAATGTCAATTTCCTCCTTCGTTATCTCTTCACCCTGAAAACAAGAGGCGTATTGTGACACAGGACGGGCTCCGGGCTGTGTGTGCCCGCTTCTTTCAGGAGGGTAAAGGTTTAGTTTCTCCACACACATCTATCGGGATCAGGCTGGGGACGGGACGGTTTAAGGTTTATGCCAGTGGTATAAACATGGACGGCAACTGGCAGCTATAGAAGAGCACGGAGGTGAATGACATCGGCCAATTCCTGTGTATTCAGATAGCGTTCAAGGTGGAGGTCATCCAAAACATCCAATATAACTGAGGTATGGGTCGTGTGTAGATTATTACAAGGAAGGGCTTAATGTAATCACTGCACGTACCTTAATACCCTCCAAGACAGGTGCAGTGTCTATCAGCACCTCCGCCTGTTCAGACGCGCTCACCGGAGCCACGTCAGGCCTGGCCGCAGACACTGGCTCCAACTCAGGAACAGGCTGGGCCTCCACCTGCGGGAGTAGAGTAGGTGCATCAACAAACAATAGCAGCTGCTCAATTGCTAAGTGCATGGGCTAGAAAATGATGAAAAGCGAGACACTTGCTAAAGAGCCTGACTCACACTTCCCTTAACCCCTTGTGGGACACTTCCACAGGGTCTTGCTTTCAGATTTAGAAACTGTACATGAACGAGGGCCAAATTGCCATCGGTGTTGAGGGGAAGGGGGAATGAGGGTTGCACTGCGATAGGTGCTGGGCTCGAACCAGGGTTGCACTGCGATAGATGCTGGGCAGGAACCAGGGTTGCACTGCAATAGGTGCTGGGCTCGAACCAGGGTTGCACTGCGATAGGTGCTGGACTTGAACCAGGGTTGCACTGCGATAGGTGCTGGGTGGGAACGGGGGTCGCATTGCTATATGTGGCTTGGTGGGAACAAGGTCATGTTGTGACAGTTGGGAATGTAACAAAATAAGGGTTCACTATCCCTCTAACAAGACTAAAACAATGACCAGGAGACGTAAGCCTACCAATTGCAATGAATTACAGAAATTCTCGTCTATGTTCTTGTGAAGGTCAAAGAGATTTGCGCAATCCAATAAGAGCTGGCCTTTACCTTAGCTGCGGTCTGTAAGCTCTCCTTGGCGACCTCAGCCAACCTATCCATCTCCTTCTCCTTCTTAATCGCTTCCTCCTCCTGGAGGGTGGCTTCCAGCTTGGTTTTGTTGTCCACCTTACCCCCCTCCACCGCGGCCACTTTCATCTGGGCCTCTTTAGCCTGCAAAACATGGTAAAGGTCATTGCCCGAAGCAGTGTCCTTTAATATAGCTGCACAACTGCTTCCGCCATGTGTCTATAGCGCGTCCAAATGCGCAAAGTACAAATCTCGTGTTTCCAAGCATGTTAAAATCCTTGTGTTCTAAGTGAGCATTTGAAAAAACTGGGCATGTAACGTGTGGGCCCATTAGAGAGCCGGGGAAAGGTTCTATGTTACTGCCCTGTGACAAATGCACCAAAACAGGTCAGGCGAGAAGAAAAAGCAATGCTAGTATCAATTGTGACTGGTTCGGGCTGAGTTCTGCATGTTATTTCTACATGGCTGGTTTCCAGGAACACACAGTGCAAGTGTGTTTCACACATTCAGGGATGACTAAAATAAATGACACGGCTAATAGTCTATAATTGTCTATAGCACAGATTCCCAAAGTCGACCCTCAGGACCCCACACACGGTGCAGGTTTTGCAGATCTACTCACAGAATCCAGTGAAATAATTATCTCCACCTGTGAATCTTTCAAAATGTGTCAGTCAGTAATGAATGCACCTGTCAAGTGACTTGAAAAAATGTGAACTGTGGTGTCATGAGAACCACTGCGCTAAAGTAATAGTAGTAACTCAAGGTGGAAAACCACTTTATAGTCTGAATATGTTTTCCAAAATCAGCTATTCCGTACCCTGAAGACAGAACAGTTTAACCCCCACCCAGCTTGTGATGGGTCAATCCAGCATCTTACCCATCACCTGCACTCCTCTCTAGAAAAGCTCCAGAATAAAATGGTTGGAAGTAACAGGCACAGGGGTTCTTCTAGAGAGGAGGCTGCCCATGTTCAGAGTCTGTGCCCGTTCCTCTAAGCCGGCAGTGTGTAGACTCTGGGCACTAGGGGACCCTAGCGCTGCTCCAGGATCTACTGCACATGCACGAAACACTGAGAAAATGGCCACCGCTTCATTTTTCCGGTGATTTTTTCAGCACTGCTGTTGCCAACATGGGACTCTAGAGGGTAAGTATTGAAAAAATGGGTGCAGGGTGTGTGGCATGACCAGTGAACTGCCCCCAGTACTCCGGTTGTGGATGGAATCTTTAAAGCATCACTAAACCGTAATATGGACATATTATAGATATGAATTAAGACCGTAAAACAATGACAAATAACTAACGCTCCTCCCTCCCATATGCCCTGTTAATATTAGTAGTATGTTAAAATGTAGAGGCTGCAGTGATACAAGCTGCTGTGACGTCACTGCAATGACGCACCAATCATTGTACATTACGGCTGCAGACCAATCTGCCCTGCTGTCAGTCACCTCCCTAACAGCATGGCATCCTGCTCCAGCTGAGTGACAAAGAGTGTTGGGAAAACCATTGTGCTATTCAAATATGTTAGCTTCATAATATAACAATAATAGTAATAACTATATGTATGCACAAATACACCTAATACTGGAAATATTACAGCTTGGAGAGAGATAAAGTACTAGCTTCTGTCATTTTACAGGCTGTGTTTGTAAAAGTGCAGGAGCTATTTGGCTGCTACCGTGTCCCACTCCAAGCTGTTATATATTCCCCCCCCCCCCCCCCTCTGCTTGTACTTGCTCCTTAAATAGCTCTTGTTGTCAGCCCTCTGTGCAATGTAACTGCAGTGAGTCACCATTGTCTCAGTGGCTCATTCAGGGCATGTATAAAGTCAATTAGTTATGCAGAGGAAAATACTGGCGGCTTCTTACACACAGAGTGATTGGTCGCTGAGCGATGTAGATCGCTCAGCGGCCAAATTGCTCAATGTCCCGTTTTCATCAGCGACCATTGAAATGAGACACTCCCCTGGGGGAAGCCACTGGTCTCAGCGACCATATCCCTGCCAATTCTGGCTAGACTCGCCCCATGTGTATGGAGCTTATGACCCCGTGCTGGCAAGTGCCGAATGACGTCATGACAGTTGGGATTCCAACATCAGAATCCCAACTGTTCAAATGCCCGACAGTCAGGATCCCAACTGACTGGGGCTATTAGCCCTCATGGGGGTCAGCGACCCCACAGAGGGAGAATAGAACCTGTGGTGAACGCAGCGAGCCAACGAGCCCGCAAAGGGCTTCTCTTCACTCGCCTTGCCATCTGTCAGAATCCTGACTGTCGGGCTCGCAACACCAACGCTGGCCAGCTATGAATCTCTCTGCACCTTCTAAATCTGCCCCACCTGCCGTGCAGCATGGTTATCTCGGAACCAGTTATCAGCCTATTATAGAGGCGCCGTCATGAAAAGCAGATGTATTACAGCTGTGTGCCTAACGAAGAGTTCTAACAAAATCTCATCTTACAGGTTTCCTGGTTTAGGATTTAAAAATGAAAAAACTAAATTATACCATTAAAAATAAATTAAACAGAAGTCATCTCATCCCTGTAGATGTACCCACGCTTTTGGAAATTCGTACAAATACATAGTAGACCCCAAATAAAAAGTACAAAAAGGCTAAAAAAAAAAAAAAAAAGCCACACACATAAAACACACGCAGACACAACCGCACCCAAACAGACGAGCATTGCTTTCTGGTTATTTCATTATCATGTTGCAATCCATTGAGCTGGCTGCCAAGATGCATTTCAACTCAGAGCATGAGGACACATCACTGGAAAATATGGCCCCGGTTCTGGTTCACTCGCAAAAGCCAATTCCCTCTCTAATGGGCAAAACCATGTGCAGCGCAGGTGGGGCAGATGTATCACGTGCAGAGAGAATTAGATTTGGGTGGGGCTTGTACTTCAAACTGATATCTATATTGCAGTGTACAAATAAAACAGACAGTATTTACCCTGCATGGAAACAAAACACCCAAATGTAACTCTCTCTGCACATGTTACATCAGCCGCCCCCCCCCCCCCCCCCCCTCCCTACGGTGAACATGGTTTTGTCCATTAAAGTGAGCATTCGCGAGTGACTCAGACCCTATATCAGAGGCAGCACAGAAACAATGAATAGTAGTAAAAATACATCACAGTATAATGCATGTACTAAGTCAGTCATCTTCCAATTACATTCAGGCAGAGAGAGATGTTCTGTCACCTAACCACTGTTGCGCCCTCAGCCAACATTACCAGGTATGAATTATCCCTCCATTATTTAACACACTGCAACCATGTACGGGATTGGTACTAAATCCCGGCGGCGGGAATCCCGGCGTTCAAATTCTATCCCGACAAGGGGGGGACGTGGATCACCATGCAGCGGGCCCGGTGCCTCGCTACGCTCGGCACACTAATATTATTCTTCCTCTATGGGTGTCGTGGACCCATAGAGGGAGAAAGTATTGGGATTACGGCGGTTGGGTTTCCGACCGCCGGGATTGTAACTGCATCCCCATGTACACCTATCATAGACGGATACCTACCATGCTCTCAGGTAAAGTCTGCAGGGTGGACTTCAGCTGATCGGCGGGTGAGAGCGTGTCCGGGAGATACAACGCTCGGGACAACAGCAGCAATGAAGTGGGAATTTGCTGATTTAAATGTAGTTCCAGCCACTGAAATAGTAGAAACAAATAAGAATCATCTAGCACTGCACACAACCTAACAGCACTTCATATATAAGGGAGGGGGGGGGGGGGATTACCAGGGTGGCGCTCAGTTACCTCACACCAAGGTATTACAAACTCTTTAATATATCTATATTGGCTATAGTATATATTAAATGGCAGTGTGCAACGGAACTTACTGCGCTCTATGAGAAACAATTAAAATAATAACTATACTATATGTTATATTTAACATGCAATAAACTGATTGTAGGGCTTCCACTGGTGACAAGAAAAAGGGTTGTAAAAGGCGGCAGCATCTCCTTAGTTAGGTATAGAAGTTCAGACAGCTGAGGAGACATGAGGTACGGATCCAGAGGACATTTACAAATGGTTTCTGACCTGTTTCAGTTGCTCTCTTAACCGTTCCTCTGTGACGCCGAGCGCCCTCATCCCCCTAGCCCGACATGCCGCCTGCAGCTCCTTCACGTTCAATGTGTCCACTCCTTCATCAGAGATCAGCTGCCGTACACAGAGAAAGCACAGCAGGGTCACAAAGAGTACTAGAGACAGACAGAGGGAGCACTAGAGACAGACAGAGGGAGCACTAGAGACAGACAGAGGGAGCACTAGAGACAGACAGAGGGAGCACTACAGACAGACAGAGGGAGCACTACAGACAGACAGAGGGAGCACTACAGACAGACAGAGGGAGCACTACAGACAGACAGAGGGAGCACTACAGACAGACAGAGGGAGCACTACAGACAGACAGAGGGAGCACTACAGACAGAGGGATGTCAAATGCAAACACAGGAAAATTTAGCTCAGCCGTCACACTTTTAGCTGTAAGCAGAGAACGCCTGTATCTACATCATGATCCTATAGAATTAGGTTTTTTCTATAAAGCAATATGGACTTCGGTACCAATGGCTCACACTAAATGCTTAGCTGTGACGGCTTTCTAGAGAGACAGAACATAAGATACACAGAGACACCATTTACTTTGTCATCAGCCTTAATGGATCTCAGCTTCATGGTGAGCTGGAACCGAAGGAAGTTATTCGTCCCAATCGATTGAAGTTCCAGGAGTTTACACAGAGCCACCAGCTGTGGTCTGGTCAGGTTGTCCAGGGTCAGCTCATCCTCAAACAGCTTGGAAAAGCGCACAATCTCCTCGTTGCTGGGCCTCTCCCCAGAGTTCCGGATCTGTAAGTGACAAACAGATAGAGAGGTGTTACATCACTGCCTTGTGTGCGCTCCGGGTCAGAGTGTAATACTCTGCATTCCGACACATTTTAGGCATGCTGGACGGCACCCAAAAATAACTAGGAAGCACGAGAAAGGAAAACACAGGACAGGGCTGGCTGTCTAGAGGCCTTACTATATGCAAAACACATTATCCAACACTGGAAATCTATCATTAATGTTTTTAAAAACCTATCAGTTTTGTTGTTTGAGCTGCTTTCAGCACACTCCCGCATCATCGCTGGCCAAGCTGCTCATCTGCTGGTATGATTGTACATACAGGGTTGGCAAAATCCCCCAGTGTGTATGGACCTTTAGTGCACTAAGCCAAAAGCCTGTCTGTGTGTATACTCCTTAAGGAATAGGCCAGTAGATAGATATTCACTAGACTTCTTATGGGAACAATGGGGTGGGGGATAAGAGCCAGCGATTAACTCTCTCTCCTTACAGTACTTTGGCCTTTGATTGTAAATGATTTCCCTGTAATGCAATGGTGATTGCAATAATTCATGCAGTCTCTAAGAACACTTCATAAACCAATTCCCAATGCACATTCTGTTTAAAGGCCACTGACCTCTGAATTGTAATCACTCCTGTAACATTTCTATGTATGTAAAAGTTCTCATGGGTTTGCAGGAACTAATGTTTATCTTCCATACATGAAACCATTGAGGTCTACATTGGATAACTGATCTGCAGCCGCCATACCATAGCCCGCATGTGTATCACTCCATAGGTCACCATAACTGATCTGCAGCCACTATACCATAGCCCGCATGTGTATCACTCCATAGATCACCATAACTGATCTGCAGCCACCATACCATAGCCCGCATGTGTATCACTCCATAGGTCACCATAACTGATCTGCAGCCACTATACCATAGCCCGCATGTGTATCACTCCATAGGTCACCATAACTGATCTGCAGCCACTATACTATAGCCCGCATGTGTATCACTCCATAGGTCACCATAACTGATCTGCAGCCACTATACCATAGCCCGCATGTGTATCACTCCATAGGTCACCATAACTGATCTGCAGCCACTATACCATAGCCCGCATGTGTATCACTCCATAGATCACCATAACTGATCTGCAGCCACTATACCATAGCCCGCATGTGTATCACTCCATAGGTCACCATAACTGATCTGCAGCCGCAATACCATAGTCCGCATGTGTATCACTCCATCCGTCACCATAACTGATCTGCAGCCACCATACCATAGCCCGCATGTGTATAACTCCATAGGTCACCACAACTGATCTGCAGCCATACCATAGCCCGCATGTGTATCACTCCATAGGTCACCATAACTGATCTGCAGCCGCAATACCATAGTCCGCATGTGTATCACTCCATAGGTCACCATAACTGATCTGCAGCCACCATACCATAGCCCGCATGTGTATCACTCCATACGTCACCATAACTGATCTGCAGCCACCATACCATAGCCCACATGTGTATCACTCCATACGTCACCATAACTGATCTGCAGCCACCATACCATAGCCCGCATGTGTATCACTCCATAGGTCACCATAACTGATCTGCAGCCGCAATACCATAGCCTGCATGTGTATCACTCCATAGGTCACCATAACTGATCTGCAGCCACCATACCACAACCTGCATGTGTATCACTCCATAGATCACCATAACTGATCTGCAGCCACCATACCACAACCTGCATGTGTATCACTCCATAGGTCACCATAACTGATCTGCAGCCACTATACCATAGCCCGCAGGTGTATCACTCCATAGGTCACCATAACTGATCTGCAGCCACCATACCATAGCCCGCATGTATATCACTCCATAGGTCACCATAACTGATCTGCAGCCGCCATACCATAGCCCGCATGTGTATCACTCCATAGATCACCATAACTGATCTGCAGCCGCCATACCATAGCCCGCATGTATATCACTCCATAGGTCACCATAACTGATCTGCAGCCACTATACCACAGCCCACATGTATATCACTCCATAGGTCACCATAACTGATCTGCAGCCACTATACCATAGCCCGCATGTATATCACTCCATAGGTCACCATAACTGATCTGCAGCCACCATACCATAGCCCGCAGGTGTATCACTCCATAGGTCACCATAACTGATCTGCAGCCACTATACCATAGCCCGCATGTATATCACTCCATAGGTCACCATAACTGATCTGCAGCCACTATACCATAGCCCGCATGTATATCACTCCATAGGTCACCATAACTGATCTGCAGCCACTATACCATAGCCCGCATGTATATCACTCCATAGGTCACCATAACTGATCTGCAGCCACTATACCATAGCCCGCATGTGTATCACTCCATAGGTCACCATAACTGATCTGCAGCCGCAATACCATAGCCCACAGGTGTATCACTCCATAGGTCACCATAACTGATCTGCAGCCACCATACCATAGCCCGCATGTGTATCACTCCATAGGTCACCATAACTGATCTGCAGCCACTATACCATAGCCCGCATGTGTATCACTCCATAGGTCACCATACCATAGCCCGCATGTGTATCACTCCATAGGTCACCATAACTGATCTGCAGCCACTATACCACAACCTGCATGTGTATCACTCCATAGGCCAACAACTGGCTTGTTCTTATTTCATCATCTAGGTCGACATATAGGGAAAATATAATAGAAAGCATGGATCATGGGCAAGCCAAGAGAGCCATGCTAGGGTGCGCATCACACTAATTGGGGCCCATGTCAATAGCCGTTGAAATTTACACACACAAAAAGAAACATGAAATACTCATGTCAACCTTTAGTCCCGGTTATGCTGGGTACACACCAGAACAACTTTGCCTCAATTCCATCAATTTAGATCCAATACTGACTGATTGTATGTAGATTGTATGTACTTATTTTTGTTTTATAATTTTTTTTTGCTCCGATTCCAATCGGATGGGCGTCCCCGGCGGTCGTTTGGCTACTTTGTGGGTTTTACCTGCTGCAGGTAAAATCTGTCAATCCGACTCCGATCGGGTGTCCATCGCATGCAGGTCTTGAGTGTTTTTTTTACGTGCGACCGTCAGGCGACCCCACCTATTTCAGTGACATTTCCTGAACACTCCCCCCGGCGCCATGTTCTTCCACATTGCAAACAGTGCTGGTGCAGCAGTGGGACTCTCCTCCTTCTTGGATCCTATTCCAATCCTACAACCTGGTATGTTTGCTCTCACAATGCTCTCCTGCATGCTTTCTGTGCCCTTGATGCCACCAACCTTTTAACTGTATCTAATAATCCACACCCCAAACAACTGACCCTCATTAAAGGTTACCTTTTGGAAAAATGTGGAAAACTCTGCAGTCACATCTCCTTTGGCAGCTTTGTTCCTCAAGGCCAACTCCTCGATGGTGTCCTGCAAGAACTTGGCCAACTCCAGTTTTACTCTCAGCTCTTTCTTCAACCTCTCCTCCTGGGGGTAGAGAACAGCACAGATATAGATAAAATTGTGGTTGGATAAAGATATGAAAACCGCTAGCTTGCTTGACATTACCTAACCGTAGCCTATAGCATCTCTGAATGGATTTTACTATATTTTGTAGACAAAGGGGGCGATTTTATTCAGAACGATGTGAACAACGCCGGGTGGGAGCTCCCGGTGCTATTGTAATCAGTGCCGCGCCCATCCTGGGGTGGAGAAAAGAAATACAAACAAAACTAGGATGGCAACGATGTTTTGTACCCTAGCGCAACGCAAACAGCATCACATGGGGCACTTAAGCCGGGAAACCGCCAGTTCTCGCAGCTAACACACCCGCAAGTACCGGCATTCTCCAACTTTGCAGGGTGCTGACTAGAATAGCGCCGGTAGCTCTCTCCTGGCGCTATTTACATTGAATTTGAATAGAATCTGCCCAAAGAAAAGTCCTATGAGTTCCATTATTTAGAATAGCACATATAAAACAGAACATCAAGACATAGCCATCCTAAAGGAAGAGCCGCGACTCATGGTCACCTTCTTGGAAACGGTCTCAAACGTAGAAGGCAGCATATTTGGAAACAGCTTCAGTACAACGGGCAGAAGGAACTCCATGAAGGGGACTATAATGAAGACGAGGAAGGGGACCAGCCGGAAGACGTCAGCACATATCCTCAGGAACTGCAAGAGACAAGCATGGTTACACAAAAGGTAGGACATTACTATTCTTGTTCTAGGGGAGAGAGCCCAGACATTACGACTAGTTACAATCTGATATATCAGTGGACTTGTGCATCAGGAGACATCATCTGGGGGTACAAAACCCACAGTTTGTGGAAGCGCCCAGAGGAATTAGGCACTGTGGAAAGTGACTTATTTAACACCAATGCAACGATATTCTCTGCCAGTGTTTAAAAGAGAATTGCGTTTTCTATTACAATGATCAAGTTGTGGTTTTCTGAGGAATGCGTGACCCATGATTATTTTCCACTACAAAGTATGATTACCTATTATAGTAACCAGAATGGCTTATGTGTTCGCATTGGCTATCTGGTTATAAGAGACCGTGAGGTAGATGTATGAAGCAGCGATAAGGGAGGAGAAGTGAGCCAGGGGAGAAGTGGCCCATGGCAACCAATCAGCACTGAAGTGACATCTATAATTTGCATAATATAAAAAATATACAGAACAGCTGATTGGTTGCCATGGAAAACTTCTCTTCCCTTATCACGGCTTCATACATTTACCCCCTGTATACTAAATACATATTTATGCCATAAATAAGCAGGAGATGGTGATAATATACATCCATTGTTCTCATTTTACAGCAACTGCACCTTCCTACAGCAGTAACCCAATGGCTGCGGCTAGTTCCTCTTTATTGAATGTAGTTTAGATCATGTGACCAATGGAACATACCATGTAGCAACCTGACAGACAACACGTCCCTGGAGAACAATGTGACAGAAGTCTTCTGCTCTGCTGACTGTATGTACACAGCACTGATTGGTGACACTGCAGTAATACACGTGTGGCTGTACAGAATGTGTAACGCATATTCAGGGGAAAAGCACTTAGCTCAGGAAACCCGGGTCCCATGGATGGTACAATGCAGTTTTAGCTTTTCTATAATGGCGTACACCAACCTAGATGCGTATGCCTACAGAGAGGGGACCAGCTGATACAGGATACACATTTACACCACCATGGCTGAGGCTCATTGTGACAGAGCTCTGGAGAGGTCTCTCTATACAGTATATGGAGATAAAAGAGCCAGCGCACTGTGTGTGAACAAAGCCTGACGTGACGATCTGTAGTAGATGGTAGCAGGAGAGAGAATGCTGGGGTTATCAGTAGGTTTCACTATACAGGAGGGTGGTTACAAGGGGGGGGGGGGGGGGGGGGTTGATGTTTAGTCAGCTTCCAGGTATGGGTCGATCACAAAATGTCGACACATCAAATAAGTATACATGGTTAACGTCGACAGTGAACAGGTCAACACGAGTTTCACCTTTTTTTGGCCCAAATGTCAACATGGACACCGCCAAAGTGTACTTCTGCGATTGCCGTGCCGAACTTTTGACTGTCGACCTAGCCATTGTGGACCTATTTCAAGTGTTGACCCAAGTCTATCTATAGTGGTTGACCCAATGCGTATCATTCTAACAACCAGCAGCACAGGGATTTACACCAGCAGCATCCTGGCTGAACATCCATCTGTGTGCGCTTACCACAATTCTGCGCTCACGGCAAGCTCGCACTACATGCAAACACCTGTTGCTGCAAGTAGAGATCTGCCACTTTCTGAGCTATGCTGATCGGTAAAACAATCTGCAAACGGTGCGAATAGTCATGCAGAGTCATTTGCCGTACAGAGAACCGCAGATGCCCCCCACTTGTGGGCTTGAATCGGGTCCAGAATTCTGAATAAGTCCTATGGCATTGGTCATTACATTCATTTATCCTGCTTCTGGGCGAGACTGTGCCATCCCCACTCTGACGGGTTGTTCTATTCTGTAATGTAGTGGCGGCCTCTGTGCATGCTGCTCTGACTGGAAACAATATGTCGCAGTTATCATATTGCCGCCATTAATGGGGATATACTGCAGCCCATCACAATACACAGAACAGTCTTATACCACAATACTGTTATGCTAGTTATGTGCTCTCCCGCTACTCTATCAACCATCATTTTAGAATGAAATAGAAGCTATTCAATTGCGCTATTATATATGACTACCAGATTTCTGCTGTTTTCTGGCTTTATCGTGGTGCGAGCTGCATTGCAGAAGGCACTTACGTCAGAGAATGCTGGTTCTCGCTACTAAAAACTTGGTTTCAAGCTCAATGACTGAGATCTCCCGACTAGCACCAAGCACAATTGAATAGCTCCGGGACCTCCTTTCCGACGTTATTAGAATGTCTTTGAATTGAAACGACCCCTATGACTTGACTACCATGAAGTCACATGTACAACATGATCAGACATCAGTGTCTAGCAGTCAGCATTGCTAATTACTAAAAATAACTGCACTGCACACTGGCCTGAGTGCCACCTCAGTCTGTCTGGGAACACGTCAGCTGGGTGGTTGGATATTACCCATAAGAGCAGGTAGCAGTACAAGCGACTATCTTTTCGAGTTTTGCAGTAGGGTACCCATAAACAACATAATACCTCCCATGGAATGAAAGTCTGATCGATTTTTTGGGAGAGGGAAATGTGGGGAAGGAAATTGCCGAAGAGTTTGATTTCAAACAAAAGCTTCATCATGAGGATCAAAGAACATCAAAACTAATTCAAGAAAAGATCATTTGAAAGTCCCACTCATGAGTAAAGCCCTATACACACACACTAGCAGATATTGTGTACACAGCGATACTGTGAACAATATCACCTAGTGTGTACACTCAATGTCATCAACGACCCCCTCCCTCATTAACGATGCCCATGCTGCACAAAATGCCCGGCATTGGCAAGTGTGTGGCGCGCAACCCCCATAAAACTAACACTAGATGCAATGATGCTACATGTCATTGTAAAAACACTGTGTCTATCATGCAGAACCAAGGGGGGGGGGGGGGGGGTCTGACACACCTTTGCATGTGGTTCTGCTGCCCGGAAAGGTCTGGGCGGTTCAAGGGGGATCGGATGGCCATACACTGCTTCTCGTAATAGTGTATGGCCACCTTTAGACAGAAAATGGAAATAGTAACTTAGTAAGGTACTTGTTTCCTAGAACGGCGCCCACGATTTTGATCTTAGGCATCGCAAGGAAAAAAATCACGTCGGTCGCATCGTATGCGGCCAAAAAAATCGCATGTGATGCGACCGACGCGATTACCGCGATTTTACATAGGGAACAATGTTAAATGGCCCACAGACCCCAAATACCCACCCTGAAGTGTGAAATGGCCCCCCCAATTGTTAATGCCACCCCACGATCAACATCAACCCGAAGCGTGGCGAGCGCAGCGAGCCCGCTTGGGGCGGCGGTATGCGTCCTCCGACCTTTTCATACCCCCACTATCCACGTCGGCATGGAGTTGAGAATAGAAAGTGTGGCGAGCGCAGCGAGCCCGTAGCGTGGCCAGCGCAGCGAGCCCCGCGAGGGGACACAGATAACTTAACATGTATTCCGCGTGCGCTCGCCGCGATTCGGGCTCGGTGGCTCGGAGGACGCGTACCGCCGCCGCTCGCCACGCTTCTGGTTGACGTTGATCGTGGGGTGGCGTTAACAATTGGGGGGGCCATTTCACACTTCAGGGTGGCTATTTGGGGTCTGTGGGCCATTTAACATTGTTCCCTATGTAAAATCACGGTAATCGCGTCAGTCGCATCGCATGCGATTTTTTGGCCGCATGCGATGCGACCGACGCAATTTACATTTTACCATGCATTTCTATGTAAAATTGGGGACATCGCATCGGTCGCATCGCATGCCATTATAATGGCATGCGATGCCCGCCGTTCTAGGAAACAAGTCCCCTTAGTAATTATGTAATAAGGTAATTGGATAACGCTATGACTAATAAAGCAGTTAGACTGCCTTTTAGCTAGTGGCAGTAAAAGCCTGGAACCAGGCCAAGTGAGAAATGTGCAACACCAAGGTCAGAGGAGCCAGAAGAATAAAGGAGGCACCAGTATGGGAAGAATGGCACCATAGCATGTTAGCTTTAGACCAAAACAATTAAAAATACTATGTCAAAATTTTAACTGTTTGCGTAATATCGACATAAAGCCCATGCCGACAATCATCAGAACATATCCGCTGTCGACATGTCCTACCACACACATTTGGGCAACATTTCAGTAGCCTAAACATTTATGAAATGCCTCCCCTGAGCAGGCATACAGTGCATATGCATTGTACATTGTGAACGATTTATCGTTCGGAATCACCTTGTAAATGATCAATTGTCCATATTAACGCATAGGGGGGGATATTCAATCTCACGCCGCCAGTCAGAATGGGGGAAATGGCACGGGGCCCTATTCAATGTTGTCTTCCCCTGACAGCATTGAACAGGGGAGCTCGGCAGAACGAGCCCAACTTCGCAAGCAGTCGGGCTTGTTCGGTCGAGAACGGCCGGTAATTGCTGACCTCCCGCCCGCTTCTCGCAGCCACACCCCCTTCTCAGTGCTCGGAGGTTGGGACATTGAATCCCGCTTGTGAAATGAGCGGGCCGAGAATGGGACAGGGTAGCTTAACAGTCGTGACCAGACATTGAATATCCCCCATAGTGTGTGCCCAGCTTTACAAATACAGGGGGGACGGTCCATTACTTTAGGTACTTAGTGTGTACGCTACTCATCCCTTACCTGTCTCCTTTCTCTTCGCGATAAGGCGGCCCCATTGAGAATTCGCCACATTATTCTGGCTCCTATTATGGTGTCAGTCCAGAGAAGACGGAAGCCATGGTAGTAGTGCTTTAACTCGTCCACGACCCGCTGTCCTATAGACTTCTTTACAGTCTCTACCTCTGGACTATAAACAGGACCCCCCTCTTCCAGCTTTTTATTTTTGTCCTTCAAAGATTTCAGCGATTTTTCTACCACAGAGTCGTCGTAGAGAGGGCTGGAAGAGTGGAACCCTCTGACTGACAGGCCCCGGGCTCCTAAACTGCCGCTGCTGGCCAGGCTCCTCCATGTTGGTGAAGAACTGTGAACTTTAAAATAGGCTCTTTCAGGTCTGTTAGTCCATGAAAACCCGTTACCACCGTCTCTTAGTGAAATGTAAACCGAATGGGCAACAGTGCAACTTCGAAAATGGGAACTTCTATTCAGAAAGAAAGAAAAATGGAGGAAAAGACAAATCATGAACAGTGACCGAACAACATCATGGCATAGCTTTTGTACAAAATAATTCTTACAAAAACTTGTTTTCAATTAAATAATAGTCAGTTTGGTCTGTTCTAAGGACTGATTATGCATTTTAGAAGCCTATTATTGTCAAGTGAGACAAAGCAAGAATCCATTTGAATAGGGACATAGGGCCGTATTCAATTGCCAGATCAATTGCATATAAACCTGTGATCTCCCGTTGCGGGAGGTGAAAGATCATGGGGCGATATCTCAATTGATCTTTTTTCACACTAATCTCGCTCATTAGGGTCCGGTATAACCACGCACACTGGCACACTGCCAAAATGTGAGCACTGAAATGGGTGATTCTTTTCAGATTTCAGCTTGCCACCCCCCACTGCAGGAGCATTTGAATATGGCCCATAGAATACTCTATGACAATGGTTCCAAAACTAGCTGCCATGATACCCTTTTGGGTGCCTCCGGTTGGTGGACCAGGACCAATATGAATTATCTATGGCAAATGTAATAAGCAAAACTAATGGTTGTGGCTTTGAATCATAAAATAGGTGGATAAACAGAAGTGAATATTGTCCCTCATAGTGTAAAACAGGCATGTCCAAACTGTGGCCCTCCAGTCGTTATGCAACTACACATCCCAGCATGCCTTGCCATAGTTTTACAAGGAGGACATTCGAGCACAACTTGAAATATAATTTCAGATTTTATTCTGAATTTTCCTGTAACAGAGTTTTGGCCTAGGGCTGGTCTGGCCAACCTCTGACTCTCCAGCTGTTGTGAAACTACAAGTCCCAGCATGCACTGCCATAATTGCCATAACTGCCATAATTGCTAAATCTCATACAGGGCATGCTGGGATGTGTAGTTTTTCAACAGCTTGAGAGGCACAGGTTGTCCAGGCCTGGCTTTTATTCCAGTGCAAAATATTTACCATTTAATATTAAATATTTACCATTGTGCACTGCCTTCTGGGAGGGTAACTGGCAAACATATCATATGGGGAGGCGAGACATACAAACAGGCTGTGTAGAACAGACAGAAAGTGTTGCTAATTGCTGAATACTCCTACCTGTGATTCACCAACCGTAGGGAAGTGCAGCCAAGACAGACACGTTCCGTGACCAGACCTGTATAAAAGGAACACAGCACTAGTAATGCCATTCTCAGACTGTAGTTAGAAAGTAGTACTAAAGCTATAAAAAAGTAGTAGATTTGGGGGAAAGTTGTATCAAATCTTCCAAATAGAGGAGTTGTCTATAGCAACCAGCTACTGCTGATAAATGCTAGCAAGGATCTGATTGGGTACTATGAATGGTTTTTAAAGCCTTTATAAGTATTGATGCATTTCCCCCAAGCCTCTGATATCAGAGATGCACAGACACTAATGGAGAACTGATCATCATATGATCCCGCTCCGCTCAGTGCATCTAGGCCTGGGGAAGCCAACCCTAGTCCTCGAGAGCTACCAACAGTGCATGTTTTGCAGGTCTCCTCACAGAATCACAAGTGAGCTAATTAGCTCCATCTGTGGATCTTTTAAAGTGTGTCAGTGATTAATGAGTACAGCTGTGCAGCAGCTAGGTTGTCTGTAAAATGTGAACTGTTGGTAGCTCTCAAGGGCTAGGGTTGGCTACCACTGATCTAGGCCAATAACTAATGCCATGTATATTTGTCTGCAGACGCCTGGGCTCAGGCCGCAGCAAAGTCTCCAAAGTGATCGCTGTTTTCCATTGTCATTTAGTTATAAATAGCATCATCAACAAGAATATACATTTGTGAGGGCAGATGTCTCCTATTGCTTTGGTGAGATAACAGGCTGCCACAATGCACCGAATTTATTGCTTTGCAGATAAGGCATTTAAAGGATATTGTCTGACAGATATAGATTGCTTAGAAAATGTCCCTACATCGCTCCGAGCATAGGGGCAATAGCGCCATCACCCGACAATTAATATCTGGCACGCTGGTTAAATCTAGTTAATCGCTGGTCAGGGCCAATGTTCTCACTGCACATCGCTGTGCTGAGCGATATTGCTGAGCATTCTAGCATCACTCTGAACACTCAGTAAATAGGCCCCTTTAGTAATATAGTCCCTCCCGAAAATCCTGTGGACACAACGGTTTCCACGTGCATTACTTTGATTTTTGTTAAGCCTAAAATGAAGGAGATATAACACCTGTACATGTACACACTACACAGGTGAATATTTATTCCAACCAGCCACATTGGAGAGATAATTGTATAGTGAGCACTGTTGTTGCAGCCACACGCCTCCATTGTCCTCAATGCAGACTTTGGTCTGGGCAAAACATGACTGTGTGTAGCGCAATTAGATAGGTCAATCCCAGGAATTGAGCATTTTTTCAGTCCCAATTCCCGGGATTGAAAAAAATGCCCCGGGATTGTCATCCTTAGCTGGCAGACACATGGCTGTTGAAAACGCAAAGCAACAATGCCATATCCTCTTTTCCTTTAAATGGCAAGTGAAGGATCCTTTACCATGCACCTTGCCAGTCACAGCCCTCCATCTGCAGCAAGCATTATCTCCTATGCTTCAGTACAGCAAACAAAGACTGATCAGGACTACAGCTCTCAGTGGGTTATGTGATGGAAGGTGGGGGGGAGGAGGTAGTGACTGGGGACACAGAACAACACACACTGGGGCAGATGTATTAAGCCTTAACAAGAGATAAATGCAAGGGTGTTAAGGAGAGATAAATGTCCAGCCAATCAGCTCCTTACTGACTTTCTTCAAACACAGCCTGTAACATGGCAGTTAGGATGTGATTGGCTGGACGTTTAGCTCTCTATCACCCTTGCATTTATCTCTTGTTAAGGCTTAATACATCTGCCCCATTGGCCCAAGAGCCTGTGAGTTGCAGACAGCTGCGCCATTTAGCCGCTAGATTTAAGCCAGATACAACTGAAAAGACAAAATCAGGATGTTTGAGTGTAAATTATTGCAGCGGTAAATTCTAGTGTCTAATCGACCAGTAGCGGCATGCCAAATTCAGGCACTGCTACTACATATCGGCCACTGTCTGGATCCCATACTTAGATTCCCAGCATATCCAGAGAAGGATGGGTAGGAAGTCACACAGATAACAACTCTCTGCTTAGAACAGCATGTGCAATGTGACTGTGGTCGTCATGGTAGCACATGGCACTGTAGAAAATATGACGATTTATCATTAATAGTCTAGCACAGGAACCAAAGGAAAAATATAACTGGCATATTGGTAGTATCCCTGTAAAAGATTCTTGTTTTTTGTAAATAAATGTCCAGAGAGAACACATGCGGCACTGCTGATATTGAATGATTGATCTGCGGGTTATTTATTGTTTCTAGTACAGCGCAGCATATTCCGTTGCGTTTCACAATTGGGATCATTCAGTGACATCACCGGTATCTCCGCTGGACATGCAGTAACGGACAATATCGTTAGATGGAACTGCATGCTCAGACGATAGGATCATGCATCGTTAATGATATAGTGGGTACATGAACAATATGCACAGTGATATTGTCCACAATATCATCAACGCAAATCCTGTAGTGTGTACCCACCTTTAGAAGCTGAGAGTAGGGATGGCCATCGACCATCAATGATTCTAAATCGTAGATGGTTAATGGCCGATGTTAAATACTTTTGCTATCGATGAGAAGAACCATATGATTTCCCTCCATAAATGGGACAGCAAAATCTAGGTTTTGCTTTTGTTTTGTTTAAAGTGTCTGGGCAGGGAGCATAGCTCCACCCCCGACACCTGTGAAGCCCCCCATGTTTTGATTGGTCCACAGTCCAGTCAGTCAAATACATTGGATGACCATTGATATGTAAAAACATTGATCATCATCCATTGCCATTAACACTATAGATGGCCAGTTGCACTATTTCCATTGATGGCAATGGCCATCCCTAGCTGAGAGCTGAGTGTATGCATCTTATTCATTTATGTAGCCAGCTCCGAGTAGCCCCCTGTTTGCAGTGTGCAGGTTCTAAAGCCCCACTAAGGGGAAGGAGCAGTTCAGCCGGGAATGTGGGAGCATTAGGACTCTGCCTCCTCCTCCCCCCGTCATAATGGATTAGCAGAGGCCACACATTTCCAGGTTGCTGTTTTATCAGCACAGAACCGAGCAATAACCAGTTTTCACCAGAAATTCCACAAGCGTGCTAGGTAGGATGGGAACAGGTACATAGGCTTTGTCTGTCGGGTAGTAACCACATGCACAAACTGGCCTGTGACATCACCGCAGTAATCCCTGTTATTCACCTCGCTGCTATGTCTCACATAAAACAGCCAATAACAAGCAGATAACAAGTAGTAACATCAGCATAACATCCCGATGCAGAACACTCAGGAGCTCAGGGTTAGGAATCAGAGATCACTGCAGTTTCATGTTCCTTGCCCTTTAAGTTTATTCATAGCTGAACAGCAAATGCTATTATTCTTCACGTAATCAGTAATTGCTATTATGTATTCATCCAGATGATCTTCCCTGGTGCAACAGACGTGCGCTTGCCGTCAGCCACTAATCGCAGGTGCACTTTATAGACAATCCTAGTAAAAATGTGATAGAAATCGGAGCTTACTGTTCCAAGTACAACATGCTATGTTCACACAGTGCTGTAAGTCATGCACTGAAGGTCGCAAGGAATTCTGCCCGTGTCAGCTGTGTGACTGGCCAGACATACACACATTCTGAGTGTGTACTGTCCCATAAGGGCATCGTCTTGCCCAGAGGGGTAGGGTTATGTAATTAGAATGGATTATCTGTCTAGGCAGGTACACTGAGATATCAGAGGCCCGATTCAGGATCGCTCGCCAGGCCGGGCAATGTTCAGCAGCAAATGACTGCTGATTAGCGAGCTGTACTGAATTAGGCCCTTGGTTCATCAGGTTATTCGATTACAAAGGGTAGTTGGTGAGCTTTAAGATTTGAGAGAGTGTTCATCCTAGCACCCTGCATCTAACAAAACCTGTGCAGTTCCTCTTCCCTGCCTGCTGTGTTGCTCTTCGTCGCGTTGCTTTAAGCACAGGCTGATCTGTATATCAGTGCTGAAATACAGACCGGATTGTGCTAGAAGCAAACACAAATCTTCCAATAAGCACCTGAAACGCCCGCATCTATGTATTTGTATTAGTAGCTCCCTACAGAAGTCACATTGTAGTTTTATAATAGGGCGTCCAATCTAGAGCAAAGTGCAGAATTGCAGATTAGAGTGTCTTGGAGTTATACAGTGTAGGCCGCAGGCATGTCCACACTGTGGCCCTCTAGCTGTTGTATACTACACATCCCAGCATGCCTTGTCATAGCTTTAGCATTCCCGAATAGCAAAACTATGGCAAGGCATAATGGGAATTGTAGTTTCACAACAGCTGGAGGGCCATAGTTTGGACATGCCTGTGTAGGGGTTTCTCCACGTATAAAAGCATCTTCCTAAACATGATTTACTAATGTATTATAAACCCGTAAGTATCCACTGACCACATAAGGATCTTCAAACCTGCTCAAATATATTGGGGACAATTGAATACGCACCAAAGCTGGAAGCAGGAGGGTAGTAAAAGCCGTGACAGAGGCTGGTGACAAGAGACTCTGTTATAAGAAGGACCTGGGAAAGTGTGACAAGTAACGTGAATGCAGCAGTGTACACAGGTGCTCAGGTCCTGAATACTGTGGACTGGTAAAACAAACTTATGTACAAAGGCAAATGATTGTCTAATTCAACCAAGTTTCCTCGTTAGATTGATTAGATATAATTAATATGATGAAACCGCTGTATGGACTGGGAGCGGAGAAACGCATCAAAAGACTGAGGTTTACACATACCCCTTTGCTTTGCTTTCTAAAACACCAGCTGTACTTGTGCAACCCCCCCGTGTTAATATCTCCGGCTGATTACAGCTCCAAATGAGTCTATTAAGGCACCACCTCCAGCTGCGATGTTCTAGGTGCGCTACTATACACCATACACACTTATTGCGGACGGCAGGAGACCCAGCTGCTTCATCTGCTCTCCATCCACAGGTGTGAGCTCTTCCAGCACATCATCTATAGCTGGCCCTACATCTACAGTTCGATTGTCAGTTCTGGCTGCTTGGAACAAAATCCTGGTAATGGATGAGAGCAGATCACAGTTGACCATTTGCTTTGAAATGCTGGAAAACTGCCAAAAGCTGTCATTCGGATATTACCAGGTTTTTGTTCCAAGCAGCCCAATCTGACAATCTATCAGTAGATGTATGGCCAAGCTTAAGGCTGATGGCAGACAGCTCGCCCCCTGGACATTCCAGCATTAGTAGTGTTCCCGCTAGGCTGTTTTAGCGGGGCGCTGCACCCTGCCCGATTTTTAAAGGGCAAAATGCGGCCCAGCCCTTCTAGCAGCGCCCAGGCTAAAACAGCCTGGTGTCTGCCCGACACCGCACAGGGAAGCTCAGCACCACCGTAGACGGCGATGCACGGTGCTTCCCCGGCAACACAGCGACTCCAGCGGGCCCAGGCACGCCCCCTTAGATGACGGCGGCGGCCCAGGCACGCCCCCTTAGATGACGGCGGCGGCCCAGGCACGCCCCCTTAGATGACGGCGGCGGCCCAGGCACCCCCCCTTAGATGACGGCGGCGGCCCAGGCACGCCCCCTTAGATGACGGCGGCGGCCCAGGCACGCCCCCTTAGATGATGGCGCGGGAGCGCCCACAGCTACGCCCCCTTAGATGACGGCGCGGGAGCGCCCACAGCTGTGACGTCGGCGGACCAGGTTCACCCGCGGTGCCCTGCCCGCACAAAATCCTAGAGGGAACACTAATTAGTGGTCCGTCAACAGGCGGCGACCACTGAGGGGGGTGGCTTGAGCGGTCTGCAGCAGGATCCTAGAGAGGTCCACTGAGACAAAATTCATCCAGGCCTCAGGTATAAAAAAAAATTCCTATGGCATTATGCCACCATTGAGGCTGACGTGAGGAGAGCCAAGTGAAGTGCCTATACTAACGATGTGAGGAGAGCCAAGTGAAGTGCCTATACTAACTGCACTAATACCCAAGTCTGGGGACTATCACACCGCATAAGTACACAGCAATTTATTCTGGATTTCATATATATGCTTTCTATCACTCATGTTGATTTTTGAAATTTTTATTGTATATATAAATTAATCAATAAATAAATCTTATTGTTATAATTTATCATCCAATTGTGTGGCGCTCAGAGGTTTATGCACAGGGGTGAACCTCTGTTCATATTTATTTTAGTTCTATACTGTGGACCAGGCCTATAGACTGTTGAGAGGGGAATTGGCGAGAAGCTACCAAATCACGTTCCAATTCCACACCAATCTTCAGGTTAAAACTTATGGGGTGGGGGATCCAATTGTGTGTGTGCCAGCAGATGGCGCCCAACACATCTATTCAATTGCTGATCTGTTACAGCACTAAATAGCAAGTGATCCGTATGAATGCTCAAATCTGACATATAACATCGCGCCCATTCATGTAGTCGTGTAAAGTCGCGGAACCTGACTAAACGAACGCGCTGCTAATAAGAGTGATCAGCGAAATAAAAAGAAACAAATATCGCTCTGCGACTGCCACTCACTTTAAACGGGAAATTGAGGGGTGATAAACAATTGAATTCCCCTATGGATGGTCCTCAAATCTATTTTAAGAATTTAGGCAGGAACTTAGACCACAAACCAAACCTTTTACAGTCCAGAATTTTTTTTGCAATTCAAAAAGTCTGGTTTAAATTAATTGTCACTGAGCGGCTTTCCCCCTGCCCGGCGCTGTCAGCAGGGGGCAGATGGCTTTGCATAGCGCAGAGCTATCCTCAAAGCCGCGCACCTGCTAGTTTTGAGCGTCTTTCAGCTCAAAGTCACCCAGTGTGTATGGGCCTTCACTGGTAAATCAGGAGCGGTGTTGGTGACTGTCTCACCTATAAAGGCCAAGAGTTACATGATATATAAACTTTAAAGCAGGGAACATTTTTTCAAGTGAGAATAGTTGTCATGTTCACAAAAATTTGGGTGATAGAGTGGGTGCTGGATGACCTCCTGACAATCGGGATTTCGATGGCCAGTATACAGACATCAGAATCCTGACTGTTAAATGCCCAACAGTCAGGATCGCGACTTACAGGGCTATTCTCCCGCGTGGGGTGCACAACCCTCATAGAGGGAGAATAGACCCTGTGGCAAGGGGCTTCGATGTGCTCACCACCGTCGGAAGTACCAGCAGCTAGGATTCCAATATTAGTATACTGACCAGAATCCCGACTGTGGTGCCACTATACCACATCAGAGTAGGACTTGCAATAAAATTGGGTCCCTTGACGTTGAACTGCAAGGTTATATGAATTTATTAATCAATTAACCACTGTGTGTGATGTATGGGCATATGTGTGATGTAGGGACAATGTCAGGTCACTGTGTGTGATGTATGCATTGATTGATGTATCTCATCTCTTCCCATTCCTCCAATCCCCGACGTCTCTTTGATACTTTCAACACTCTACTTCGCCCTGCACCACCCCTCCTCCCTTCATCCCTCACTGCCGCTGACTTTGCCTCCTTCTTCCTCTCTAAAATTGAGGTAATCCGACAAGATATCTCCTTCCATACCCCCTCTGCAGCCCATCCACCCCAATCATCCTCCCCTACCAACTACCCCACTCTGTCATCCTTCTGCCCTACTACAGCTGAGGAAGTCCGCTCACTCATCTCATCCTCTCCCCCCTCTACCTGTCCCTTGGACCCTCTCCCCTCCCGTCTCCTCAGTTCCCTCTCCCCCACTGGCTGCTCCCACCTTGCTCACCTCTTTAACCTATCTCTTTCTACTGGCATCTTTCCCTCACCCTTCAAACACGCTCTGGTCTCACCTATTCTTAAAAAACCTAACCTGGACCCTTTATCTCCCACAAGCTACCGCCCTATCTCTCTTCTCCCATTTGCCTCTAAAATACTAGAACGGCTGGTTTACAGGCGTCTCACAAGCTACCTGTCTGACCACTCCATCCTAGATCCCCTTCAATCTGGCTTTCGCCCACTTCACTCCACTGAGACTGCCCTAGTGAAAGTCACCAATGACCTGCTGTCAGCCAAATCCAAGGGTCACTTCTCCCTGCTTATCCTTTTGGACCTATCTGCTGCCTTTGACACTGTGGATCACCCTCTCCTCCTCCACACACTCCAAAACATTGGCCTCTCTGGCACAGTCTTCAACTGGTTTTCCTCTTACCTCTTCAACCGTTCCTTCTCAGTCTCTGCCTCTGGCTCTACCTCACCACCTTCTATCCTTCCTGTCGGGGTCCCTCAGGGTTCCGTCCTTGGCCCCATTCTGTTCTCTCTGTACACCTCCTCTCTGGGTGCACTCATTAACTCCTTTGGCTTCCAATATCACCTCTATGCAGATGACACCCAAATCTACCTCTCCTCTCCTGATCTGTCCCCCACTGTTTTCTCTCAAGTTTCCAACTGCCTCGCTGCCATCTCTACCTGGATGTCTGAGCGATTTCTGAAGCTGAATATGGACAAAACCGAACTTATTATCTTTCCCCCACCCAGAGCTATGCCCCCTACTAATATCTCTATCACTGTTAACAACACCATCATCTCCCCTGTTCCCCAACTCCGCTGCCTGGGTGTCACACTTGACTCCTCCCTCTCCTTTGCACCCCACATCCAAGCCCTGGCCCATTCTTGCCGGTTCCAGTTACGCAACATTGCTCGCATCAGGCCCTTTCTCTCACAGAGTGCAACTAAGCTGATCATCCACTCATTAGTCATCTCACGGCTTGACTACTGTAATGCTCTTCTCACTGGCCTCGCTCAATCCCAACTAGCTCCTCTCCAATCTGTCCTCAATGCTGCAGCCAGGCTTATCTTCCTCTCCCGCCGCTCTAACTCTGCTACTCCCCTTCAACAAAATCTGCACTGGCTTCCATTCCCCTACAGAATCCTCTTCAAACACCTCACACTCACATACAGGGCCATCTCTAATTCCATTGCTCCATATATCTCTAACCTCATCTCCATTCATACACCCTCCCGCCCTCTACGGTCAGCTGACGACTGTCGTCTCTCCTCCACCCTGATCACTGCTTCCCATGCTAGAGTACAGGACTTTGCCCGTGCTGCACCCCTTCAGTGGAATGCACTCCCTCGCTCCATTAGACTCTCCCCGACCTTGCAAAGCTTCAAACGGGCACTGAAAACTCACCTATTCATCAAAGCGTACCCTTCCACTGCATAAACCAGCTGGTTCTCCGACCCCTTGCCTGTTTCCTGTTTACATCCTGCTATCTAACCACCACCCCCTCGCTTGCACCTCTTGTAATCTGTCTGTCTCCCCTTCCTACTAGATTGTAAGCTCCTCCGAGTAGGGCCCTCTTCCCTCCTGTTGTCAAAGCCCACTTCTCTTCACATCTCACTCACAGCTCTCCTTTACTCCAACACTCAGTGACCATCTTCATACTCATCTCCATCATTGGCCTCAAGCCTCTAGTTGTATGTTGATTGGGTCCTCACTACTTACATTTAAGCTGTAATGTGTATTGAACTGTGGTGCTCTTAATTTGTACTGTATTTTTGTTATTTATTCAATGTTATGCTAAGTTTTTGTCTCCCTGTATTGTTCCTTTGTACGGCGCTGCGAAACACTTGTGGCGCCTTATAAATAAAATTATAATAATAATAATAATTAATAAATGAACGTGTGTGTGTGTGTGTGTGATGTAGGGACAATGTCAGGACACAGTGTGTGTGTGTGTGTGTGTGTGTGTGTGTGTGTGTGTGTGTGTGTGTGTGTGTGTGTGTGTGTGTGTGTGTATACGGGTGTTCTATATGGCTCAGACAGTCTGTATCCTGTTGGGATGACAACTTCCGGTGCTCTAAAAGGGGGGGGGGAGAGCGCAAAAGTAGCCCCTTGCGGGCTTGCTGCACTTGCCACGCTGCGGGACCGGTGGTTCGCTACGCTCGCCACAACTTATATTCTCCTTCTATGGGGGCCCGTGTGTCGGGATCCCCCTTGTCGGAGCACTGGCAGTCAGGATCCCACTGTCAGACTGTCATCTGGTACCCTGGGTATGCATGTGATTTATGGTTAGGTGTGTGATGTATGGACAGTGCCAGGTCACTGTGTGTGATTTAGGGGTATATGGGTGATGTATGGGTATCTATAGATGAAGTAAGGACAGTGCCAGGTCACTGTGTGTGATGTATGGACAGTGCCAGGTCACTGTGTGTGATTTAGGGGTATATGGGTGATGTATGGGTATCTATAGATGAAGTAAGGACAGTGCCAGGTCACTGTGTGTGATGTATGGACAGTGCCAGGTCACTGTGTGTGTGATTTAGGGGTATATGGGTGATGTATGGGTATCTATAGATGAAGTAAGGACAGTGCCAGGTCACTGTGTGTGATGTATGGACAGTGCCAGGTCACTGTGTGTGATTTAGGGGTATATGGGTGATGTATGGGTATCTATAGATGAAGTAAGGACAGTGCCAGGTCACTGTGTGTGATGTATGGACAGTGCCAGGTCACTGTGTGTGATTTAGGGGTATATGGGTGATGTATGGGTATCTATAGATGAAGTAAGGACAGTGCCAGGTCACTGTGTGTGATGTATGGACAGTGCCAGGTCACTGTGTGTGATTTAGGGGTATATGGGTGATGTATGGGTATCTATAGATGAAGTAAGGACAGTGCCAGGTCACTGTGTGTGATGTATGGACAGTGCCAGGTCACTGTGTGTGATGTAGGGGTATATGGGTGATGTATGGGTATCTACAGATGAAGTAAGGACAGTGCCAGGAGGTCTCTGTGTGTGATGTATGGACAGTGCCAGGTCACTGTGTGTGATGTATGCGCATATGGGTGATGCAGGGACAGTGCCAGGTCTCTGTGTGTGATGTATAGGTTGGGTGTATAATATATGTGTTATGTATGTGCCTCCCCGGGCTGGTGCCTGTGTAAGGCCGGGGCGGCTGCGGGCCTGTGTAACACGCACATCACACATACAGTATAAGCATCGGATATAGTGGAAGCTGCCGGTACCTGCTTGTGCTGTCAGCGGGGTCCGGGCCGCCCAGGAGGGACGCGTCAGGCAGCCTCTCACCAGCAGGGAAGCCATGTTGTCAGGACGGCAAAGAGGAGAAATCAGTCCCCGCGGTGGATGTTGGCTGGATGCTGCTGTTCCATGTCCCCGGCTGCCAACGATCACTCCGCCTCCTGTTCACTGTTGCGCACACCCCACTGCCGGCGAGGGGGGCGGGGACAGGTGACGTAACGCGGGTCACCCACGCATCCTCCGCGTCCTTTCTGATGATTGGCTGCAGGGAGTGTGATGATCAACTGCGTCACTGCACCAACGGCCATCATTTTTGTTGGCACAGTGAAGCGTGATGCATGGGCACGTAATGTCGGTGGCCATTTTAGTTATGGGCACAGAGGCCGTTGATGCAATAGTTCGCAATTAGGTTAGCGGCCATCTTGGTTATGGGCAGAGGCAAGGTTGTGACTTTGCAGAATGATACTGTAATTATATCCGATAATCGGGCACGGAGGGGGCGGTGGGAGAGTGGGATTTCCCCATCGAGCAGGATTTCTGAAACAAAACAAGAATTTCTATAGTAGTAGCGCAACTGCTTGCTTTAATGGCTTATATTTAGATTAGATTAAATGTAGACTAGCACAACAAGGTGGCATCCAATTCAAACTCATAAACAAAGGGGGAAACCATTCCTGATGCATTGTAAGCATCGGATTCCACTGTCTGTCCCCACTAAGATATGAGAAAAAAAAAGAAATCAAAATTCTAAAATAATTGACACTACTGTTCAGAGCGCGCACATGTGACACTTGAGAATTATTTTCAATTGAACACAATTGCATTTTATTAATGCAATTAATATGTAAATCAAAAAAATAAAAAATGGTATTTAGAACATATAAAATCCCTGAAAAACAGTGGACAGAACTCCAACACCTCTTAAACCAGTACTTAGGATATGTATTTAGTTGGAATGTATTCTGGTGTGACCTTATTATAAAAATGCACTTAACTTCTGTGAAAAACACACACACACATATCCCAGAACTGGTAGTCCAGCTAGTTGCTGATTTAAGGGCGCATTTATCAATATCGCATTTACAATGCGATCTGGGCGGAATATTACAGCCCAGGATCGCATTGTAAAATGTGATCATACCGGTGGAATGTATGAAGGTTGAGGGCGCAGGGACAGGGCTCCGAGCCAACCCGCCAACCCCTCTTACCGCACGGGAAGCGGTCATCTATTAGAATGAACTTAGGTCTACAGTCATTAGGTCGACCCCACTAGGTCGACTGGCAGGAAGGTCGACCTGACTTAAGGTCGACATGGGCCAATGTCGACATGACTTAAGGTCGACATGAGGAAGGTCGACTGGTCATAAGGTCGACATGGGTTTTTCACTGTTTTTTTGAGCCGACATGTGCCGACAGGCGGTATTTCACGCCCTACCATCCACTAGGGCGTGGTGGGAGAATAAAATAGTGTGCCGAGCGCAGCGAGGCACCGTGCCCGAAGCATTGCGAGCGAAGCGAGCGTTGCGAGGGTCCGATTCTCATTGCCAACTGTGTCCATGTCGACTGTGTCGACATTCGGATCAAAAAACAGTGAAAAACCCATGTCGACCTTATGACCAGTCGACCTTCCTCATGTCGACCTTTATGCAAATTCGACCTTAAGTCATGTCGACCTTGGCCCATGTCGACCTTAAGTCAGGTCGAACTTCCTGCCAGTCGACCAAGTGGGGTCGACCTAATGACTGTAGACCTAAGTTCATTCTGACAGATGTACCGCTTCCGCACTGCCCTGCTCGGGCAGTGCGATGTGTAGCCATAGGCTACAATGGGCTATCGCCATATCAGAATGGCGATAGCCCAGGGGTGCGATGCCGGGCTGCCCGATGTTGATACATTGGGCAGCTTCACATCCCCCATAGAAACCTATGGGGGATGCTGCTGGCGGCACTGCAGGGGGGATCGCAGCAGGGTTTGGAGATTCCTGCTGCGGTCCCCCTTTAATACATTTCGGTGATACTTAATATTTGCGGCTAACCCCCGAAAACGGATGTTTTCGTGGATTTAGCCGCAAATATTGCTTGATAATTGGGCCCCTTAGACTTTGTGATAGTTAAGACTACATCAATGTCCGCATTTCCATATATGTTGGTTTTAATGGACTGTTCTCTCAGGAGGGAGAGACTTAGAAGCCTGGCTCACACCCACCGGATTGTGGTTGTGCAGAAAGAAACAAGGGGCGCATTTATCATTACAGAGCGATGCCGGCGCGGTGACATCGTCGGACATTGCATTGCGGTATCGTGCAATACCGCAGGGATTTATCAATGTAAGGGCGCTGGGATTATTATCCCTATAGATTGTAAACTCTCCTATGTTGGTTTGTTACTACCCAATTTGTTTTATCACTGTTTCCAATTGTAAAGTGGGTACTTGTTTCCTAGCACGGCCACAACGATCATGATCGTGGGCATCGTGAGTAAAAATCGGGTGCGATGGTACCGACGCGATGCCCGCGATTTCCCATAGGGAACAATGTTAAATGCCTCAATTTACCCGCGATGCCCCCGATTTCCCATAGGAAACAATGTTAAATGTCTCAATTTACCCAAATCATCATAGGGAACAATGGTAAATGGGCCAGAAACCCCCCAAAACACCCCTGAACAGTGAAATGTCCCCCCAAAAGTAGTTTACGCCACCCCACGATCAACGTGAACCCGAAGCGTGGCGAGCGGCGGCGGTACGCGTCCTCCGACCTTTTCATTCCCCCACTATCCACACTCGACCTTTTCATTCCCCCGCTCGCCACACTATTCTATTCTCAACTCCACGCCGACGTGGATAGTGGGGGTATGAAAAGGTCGGAGGACGCGTACCGCAGCCCCTCGCGGGCTCGCTGCGCTCGCCACGCTTCGGGTTTGCGTTGATCGTGGGGTGGCGTAAACTACTTTTGGGGGGACATTTCACTGTTCAGGGGTGTTTTTGGGGGTTTCTGGCCCATTTACCATTGTTCCCTATGATGATTTGGTGAAATTGAGGCATTTAACATTGTTTCCTATGGGAAATCGGGGGCATCGCGGGTAAATTGAGGCATTTAACATTGTTTCCTATGGGAAATCGGGGGCATCGCGTCTAAACCATTTAAGCCTTTTTTAGCCGCATACGACGCGACCGACGCGATTTTGACTTTTTTCAATGCATTTCAATGGGAAAATCGGGGGCATCGCGTCGGTCGCGTCGCAGACCACTAAAAATTACACCCGATGCCCGCGATTGTGGCCGTGCTAGGAAACAAGTACCGTAAAGTGCAACGGAATATGCTGCGCTGTATAGGAAACTGTAAATAAACTAAGCCCAGTATATGTCTGTTTTGTGAAATGGCTGCTGTTGTCAATCTTACATAGTTACATAGTAGGTAAGGCTGAAAAAAGACTTGCGTCCATCTAGTTCAACCTGGTATAGATATCCATTGCTGATTTGGTTGGTTCTGGTATTTTACAGACAAATTATATTTCTTATTTGTACCCATGGATGTTTTTCTCCAGTAAATGTTTGTCCAACTTTGTCTTGAACGCATTTAATGAGCCAGCCGTTACCACCTCTCTGGGAAGAGAGTTCCAGAGTTTGACTGTTCTGACCGTAAAGAAATTCTTTCTACTAGCTGAATGAAATCTTTTTTCTTCTAATCTATACTCATGCCCTCGCGTCCTAGATTCCTTTCTAGTAGAAAATAGGGTGTGTGACAGTTCCTTATATTGGCCCTTGATATACTTGTACATGTTGAGCATGTCCCCCCTTAAACGTCTCTTTTCTAATGTAAATAGTCCCAAATTGCTTAATCTCTCCCCGTAGCTTAAATTCTCCATTCCCCTAATAAGCTTTGTTGCTCGCCTTTGGACTTTTTCTAATTCTATGATGTCCTTTTTATAGTGTGGGGCCCAGAACTGTACTCCGTACTCTAGGTGAGGTCTCACCAATGCTTTATATAGTGGCATAATTACCCTTGAGTCCCTAGTTTCCATTCCCCTCTTAATACATGCCAGAATTTTGTTGGCCTTTTTTGTAGCTACATTACAATGGGCACTACATCCTAGATTGCTGTCTATTTGGACTCCTAGATCCTTTTCAAGTATGGAATTACTCAGTTCCTCTCCGCTAAGGTTGTAACTTGCACACTGGTTGTGTCTCCCAAGGTGCATAACCTTACATTTATCTACATTGAACCTCATCTTCCATTTTTTTGCCCACTCATCTAGAATTGCAAGATCATTTTGAAGCATGGTGACATCTTCTGGTGATTTGATGACTTTGCTAAGTTTTGTATCGTCCGCAAAGATGGATACATTGCTGAGTAACCCTATCCCAATATCGTTAATAAAAATGTTAAACAAAATGGGCCCCAAAACCGAACCCTGGGGCACGCCACTTAGTACCGGTATCATATCTGATACGGCACCATTCACAACCACTCTTTGTTCTCTATTACATAGCCAATTCCCTACCCATCTGCAGATATTTTCACCCAATCCTAGGTTCTCCATTTTATTAATCAATCTCTTGTGTGGGACAGTATCAAATGCTTTAGCAAAATCTAGGAAAATCACATCTACAGCATTTCCATTATCGAGGTTTTTGCTAACCTCTTCATAGAACCCTAGTAGATTAGTTTGGCATGAACGATTTTTCACGAACCCATGTTGGTTAGTACTGAGTAGAAGGTGATGATCTAAATATTCCTGGATACCATCCCTTAAAAATCCTTCAAATAGTTTACCCACAATTGATGTTAAACTAACGGGTCTGTAATTAGCGGGATCTTCCTTTTTTCCTTTTTTGAATATTGGCACTACCTCTGCTATTCTCCAATCTTTTGGTACTATACCTGACGATAGTGACTTGCTAAAGATATAATGTAGGGGGGTAGCTAGTTCATCCCTTAATTCCATTAATACCCTCGGATGAATCCCATCTGGCCCTGGTGACTTATTTGTTTTGAGTTTGCTTAGCCTCAGTATTAATTCTTTCGGCGTGAAATCCACAATGAGATCTGGCTTATTTGTCCCGTTTGTGGTAAACGTTCGTTCCACAGTCTGCTCTCCCTTAGTAAATACTGATGAGAAGAACTCATTTAACAGTTTTGCTTTTCCCTTGTCCTCAGTAACACTTTTTCCACTAGTATCAGTTAATGGGCCTATGTTTTCCTTAATTAAACGTTTACTATTTATGTATTTAAAAAATTTCTTTGGGTTGTTTTTGCTTTCAGTGGCTATGCACTCTTCATATAATATTTTAGCTGCTTTGATTACCCCTTTACAAGTTTTGTTTGATTCTTTGTATTTTGCGAATGCCTCCTCATTCAAGTTATTTTTATAGAATTTAAAGGCTCTGGTTTTATTGTTGATAGCTGACCTTACTTCTTTGTCCAACCATGGTGGCTTTTTTTTGTTGAATTTACCTTTAGTTACTTTAGGAATGTATTCAATAGTTAGTGAATCAAGCACCTTTTTTAGAGTATCCCACATTTCCTCTGCATTTTTTCCCTCCATAACCGTTTCCCACCCAATTCCTGTTAGGGCTTCCCTAAATAATTCAAAGTTCGCTTTTCTGAAGTTTAGTATTTTTGCAGTTCCTTTTTGATGTAATTTACTGAAGTTGATTTCCAGTGAAACCATATTGTGATCACTATTCCCTAATTGTTCAATTACTTTTGTGTTTGAAACTAAGTCTGTGTTATTTGTTAATACTAAGTCCAAGAGCGCCTCATCACGAGTTGGAGTTTCTACCGTTTGTGTAATAAACTGGTCTTTAAGTAAGCTTAAGAACCCATTGCTTCTTGCTGATTTACCTGTTTCGTTTTCCCAATCAATGTCGGGTAAATTAAAATCCCCCATAATTAATACCTGACCCTGATTTGATGCTTGTTTGATTTGGTTTAAAAGAAGAGACTCTTCCCTTTCATTTATATTTGGTGGTCTATAGCATACCCCTATTATAAATTTGTTTTTTGGTTTCTTATTATTGTCGGTTATCTCTGCCCACACTGTCTCCGAGTTGTCGTCTTCCAGGTCTGTGCTCATATTTTTCTCACATGATGTTAAGTTATTATTTACATATAGGCACACACCCCCGCCCCTTCTATTTTCCCTGTCTTTCCTGTAGAGTGTATATCCCTCCATGTTTAATGCCCAGTCATGCGACTCATTACACCATGTTTCTGTAATACCAATGATGTCGTAGTCATCCCTACTGATCACCGTTTCAAGCTCCCCGATTTTACTCACTAAGCTTCTTGCATTAGCCAGTAAGCATTTTAATTTATGTTTATTTTTAGATATGGCTCTAATATTGTGATTAGTTTCACCCCAGGACCCGTTTGAATTCTTTACTAGCTTCCTCTTTCCCCTCTCCCCTTCAATAGACTCTCTACAGGCCTCCCCACCATGCACACTGCCTGCCCTCTCCATAGTTCCAGGAATTCTTCCTCTGTCATTCCCTCCTTCCCGTATACTAAGATCATCTGTACCTAAGAACTGTAATGGGGTAACGTGACTGTTACAACATAACATTTTATTACATGACATTCCTGATGCACCCTGAGAGTTACCCCCGATTATACCCTTGTTATGTCCCAGGACTTTATCTATGTCCCCGTCCCCCCCCCCATCTCCTTCCCCCATATGATTCCTGATCCCAGTCCGGCTTCTCTCCCTGATGGTCCCATAATGTCTTGCTGCCCCCACCCCCCCGTCGCCTAGTTTAAAATCTCCTCCAACCCTCTAACCATCCTTCCCCCCAGCACCGCAGCCCCCTCCTCGTTCAGGTGCAATCCATCACGGCAAAAAAGATGGCGCCTGACCGAGAAGTCCGCCCAGTGTTCCATGAACACGAATCCCTCTTTCCTACACCAATCCTTAAGCCACACATTTACCTCCCTGATCTCCCTCTGCCTCCCTGAGCTAGCGCGTGGCACTGGTAATATTTCCGAGAAAATTACCCTAGATGTCCTCGCCTTTAATTTCTTACCTAATTCCCTATACTCTTTCTTGAGGACATCCCACCTACCATTGACTTTGTCGTTGGTGCCGATGTGCACCAAGACCGCCGGGTTGCTCCCAGCCCCTCCCAACAATCTGTCGACTCGGTCCGCGATGTGCCGTACCCGAGCACCCGGGAGGCAACAGACCGTGCGGCGATCGCGGTCCCGATAGCAGATTGCCCTGTCTGTTCTCCTAATGATGGAATCCCCTACCACCACTATCTGCCTTGGTACCTCACTAACTGTCATCCCGTTTGAGCTAGAGGGACCTTTCCTCTGGTTGCTAGAGGGAGCCGTCTCCTCCAGCTCCGTCATTTCGTCTCTATCCTCCCCCGAAACTTCGTCCAACCGGGCAAATTTGTTCGGGTGTGATAGATCCGAGATGTCGTTCCTGTCCCTCCTGTCCCTCTTGCTTCCCCTTCTAACCGTGACCCAGCTGGCTACCTGATCCTCCTCCTCTACCAGTGACCCCATCTGCAACTCCTCCACCGTTCTATTAAGGCTTTGCTCAAGATTGGAAATATCCCTCAGTCGCTGAACGGTCCGCTCTAGATCAGTGACCTGGGCTTCCAGGGCGGACGTTCGCTCACATCTCGTGCAGATGTATTCGCACTGGGACTCTTGCTCCAGGTGCGCATACATCTTGCACAACATGCACTGAGTGAGATTCTCAATCAGGGCCCCACCCATTTTATCTACCTCCCTGCGACTAACCCCCTAGTATACAGTAGAGAGTTAAATTACAATGCAATTACACACTACAAGTTAATTTTTATCAAAATATAAGAAAGTTGATACTTATCTGTTCCTGCAGCTGTGTCACTCTCCTGGTGTCCTCACACCTGTATCTGTCCGCTTCCTCTGTAATTTCTTCCAGTTGCACGTTTTCCTCAGTGGCCCACTCTCAGATCATGCAGCACACTATCTGCACTTTGTGGATCCTTTAACAGGTCAGGCACCTGGGCTTCAAGCAAGAAGAAAGAAGAAGGAAAAAAAAAAAAAAACCAGAAGGGACAGAAGCCTCTTGCAACCTGGTTTAACCCCTTCCTGGATGTAACTCCTTCTTGGATATAACTCTGCACTTATTTAAAAATGGCACTTAGAATAAAAATGGCAGTTCAAAATTCACAAGTTCATTACATTCACTTGCCCCCTGCTGTTCTTATACTGCTGCTACTAATCAGCTACCCACCTGAGCAGATAACCACTCCCACCTTCAGCAAAAGTCTGAGCAAAAAATAAAATAAAAAAAAACACAGTTTAAACACACAAAATATACAATCCCCTCAGGTTAATCCCACAAATCACCTACTAAACACACCACTCCTTCTTGGATATAACTCTGCACTTATTTAAAAATGGCACTTAGAATAAAAATGGCAGTTCAAAATTCACAAGTTCATTACATTCACTTGCCCCCTGCTGTTCTTATACTGCTGCTACTAATCAGCTACCCACCTGAGCAGATAACCACTCCCACCTTCAGCAAAAGTCTGAGCAAAAAATAAAATAAAAAAAAACACAGTTTAAACACACAAAATATACAATCCCCTCAGGTTAATCCCACAAATCACCTACTAAACACACCACTCCTTCTTGGATATAACTCTGCACTTATTTAAAAATGGCACTTAGAATAAAAATGGCAGTTCAAAATTCACAAGTTCATTACATTCACTTGCCCCCTGCTGTTCTTATACTGCTGCTACTAATCAGCTACCCACCTGAGCAGATAACCACTCCCACCTTCAGCAAAAGTCTGAGCAGATAACCACTCCCACCTTCAGCAAAAGTCTACTAAACACACCACTCCTTCTTGGATATAACTCTGCACTTATTTAAAAATGGCACTTAGAATAAAAATGGCAGTTCAAAATTCACAAGTTCAATCTGACGCGCTTCTGACGGCTCCAGCACATGCGCCACTTACAACGGGACCTGAACCAGGCCATCTGTCATTGGGCAGCAAAATGAAGTGATTCTCATAGAATAGATATATTGGCCCTGCCCCTTTCCACAGACAAACAAAACGGTCAACGCTCCAGTGTCAGACAAAACAAAAATCCACCTGTTGGAGGACTGTAATTCCCCTCCTGTGTGCGCCACTGCGCTTGACATGGAGCTAAAGTGTTCCATTGGAATCCAAATGCAACTTGATTCATTAAATGACCAATTCTGACAGCGGACAGAAATCAGTAATAGATATCTGGAATTTCTCGAACGTATTTCTAAGGAAGCTGAGGAGCACTACCTGAAAGGAATGCGTTAATCTTATTATTCGTACATAACTAAGATGTATGGACCATCCAAAACGCTGATTCAGGACCTGTATAGGGGCCCTCCATTCATTGGCCAGTCAAGGCACACCAACACACATCAACCCTGTGAGGAGTCCTTGCTTATAGGACACTATGGGTCCCTCTACTGCGGACTGGTAATATGCTAATTATCTGTAACTGGTAAACTTGGACCAAACTTTGATATCATTAACAACCATAAGTTCACAAATTCACTTGGCACTCAAAGGGTTATGGCCCATAACCCTTTGAGTGCCAAGTACATTTGTCAAAATAGGTTTTAAAAAAATTGCCAAGCAAACACCTGTAATGTTACCTTATATAGGAAATATAATTTTGTTTTACATAACATTTTTTATTTGAATTTACATAACAAATGTGAGCGACGCTGGCATTTTTAGTGGATGTTTTGAACACCTCCCACAGAGATGTTGGCACTCAAAGGGTTAACCTAGTGCCCAACCAAGGCTCTGCTTAAGAGACTATGGGGTAGATCAGGCATGTCCAAAGTCAGGCCCAGGGGCCAATTGCGGCCCGTGCTGTCATTTCAAGCGCCCCCCCACAGCCTCCAGCCAGAAGCGGGTGGAGCACCATATGCGGGACTCACAGCACTAAAGGTGGGGCCCTGGCGAGCGCGCCTTTACCTTGCTGTCTGTAGCAGTGAGGAGGTGCCGGCTGCCACAGTGAGATGTGTTTGCCGTCTTTCGGGTGAGTATGCATCCAACCCCTGAAGCTGCAATTGTATATCACCCTCCTCTGCAATCACAGTGAGAGCAGTGTGTAGGGAGGGGGTGCAGCAAGGAGGAAGCTTGCTCCCGTAACATGCAGAGTGAAGGAGGGCGGCAGCGGGAGCCCAAGCATCTCCTGTCCTTGCAGTTCCTGCTTTGCCTCTCAGTCCTCTGGCTAACACAAGGGGCTCGGAAACATATAGATAAGGGAGGTGGCAGGCAGGGGGACATACAGTCAATGGGGGCAGAGTGGGGGACATACAGTCAATGGGGGCAGAGTGGGGGACATTCAGAGAAGGGGGGGCAGGCTGTGGGACATAGTGAATGGGAGTCATACAGTGAATGTGAGCAGTGGTGCAAGTAGGATTAATGTCTTAGTGGTACTGTGCTGCGCGCCGAAGGCGCGCGGCGAAAAATGGGCGTGGTTGTGGGCGTGGTCATGACGCTAGTGGGAGTGGCTACACGACAAAGGGGGCATGCATAACCAAATTTACAGCCCCTTTTCTGACTATCCAGCGCCACACAGTGTGTGCATGCTCCAGATGAGAGAGGCTGCCTTCCTAACTCCTACAGCACACACTCGTATCGGTAGCCAGCTCCATCACACAAGGTGGCTGACATGCCAATTGTAAAGGTGCAGTGATAAAATGCACACCAGCAAACTGCATCATAAGGGATATACATACTGTATTTACCTACTTTCTGAATGCACCCTCTTGGGCATCCAGTAAGGTATATGGATACCCATGCTACCAGTCTATCCCGGACCCCATTGTGGATATTACAATTAACATCTGCTATGCTATAAACCAGAAGTGTGGTGCAGACAGCGTTGCAGAAATGTTTAATTATTAAACATTTCTGCAACGCTGTCTGCACCACACTTCTGGGCCAGTACATACATCTGGGGGGCAGCCAGGGCTGCTATGCCAGCCTAGTGCCTTTGTGACTTACTGTAAGCCCAGAAATATATACGTATTAAAGTTTAAGGCACTAGGCTAGCATAGCAGCCCTGGCTGCCCCCCAGATGTATGTACTGGCCCAGAAGTGTGGTGCAGACAGCGTTGCAGAAATGTTTAATAATTAAACATTCCTGCAACGCTGTCTGCACAACACTTCTGGGCCAGTACATACATCTGGGGGGCAGCCAGGGGTGATTACTAAGAAACTGTTCAACTTACAAAGTTCTTCTCAGACTTCTCTAAAATACTAAGTGCGGGCGCGGCACACGAGTCAGTCAGGATGCTTTTCAGGCGGCCGCCGACTGTCCCCCTCCCGTTTGCTGCGTCAGCAGCGTCACAGACAGGCTGCAGAGGATTACCGCCGGCGCCAAATAGTCTGGCCGCGGTGACGTCCTCTGAAGATGTTAAGCGTGGATGCGGCACGCAGGACACGCCGGCGCAATGAAGTCATTGCGCATTCCGGCGCATGCGCAGTCCGCGCTGCCCGTGTTCCTGCGCATGCGCAGTCAGCGCTGCGCGTGGATTTTTCTTAGCGGTACGGCGTACCGGCGGTTTGTGTTATAGTGGTACGCCGTACCACCGCGTACCGCCTGAATTGCACCACTGAATGTGAGTCATACAGTGAATGGGGGCAGATTGGGGGACATACAGTGAAGGCTTTCGAACATACAGTGAATGAAGGGGCCGGCTTTGGACATACAGTGAATGGAGGCAGTGATGGACATTCAGAGAAGGGGGGACAGGGTGGGGGACAGAAGGAATGGGTGCAGAGTGGGGAACATACAGTAAATGGTGGACATACAGTGAAGAAGGAGCAGGCTGCGGGACATACAGAGAAAGATGGTCAGGCAGGGGAATATACAGTGGAGGGGGCAGAGTGGGGGACATACCGTGAATGGGGGCAGGCTGGAGAAAATACAGAGAGGGGGGGCAGTCTAGGGAATATACAGTGAAGGGGCAGGCTGGGGGACTTACAGCGAGTGGGGGCAGAGTGGGGGACCATTCTTATGTGATTAATCATTCAAAGAATGTCAGGCTGAATGGTCGACCACCCACATTTTCACCTCACCAAAACTGGCCCTCGTCGCAAAAAGTTTGGCCACCCCTGGGGTAGATGTATGAAGCAGTGATAAAAGTGGAGAAGGGAGCCAGTGGAAAGTTGCTCATGGCAACCAATCAGGTGCTCTGCATAAGTTTATAGCATGCAAGTGATAAATGTTTCATCAACGCTGATTGGTCCACTCTATCACTGCTTCAGCAGGGGCCGGCACAGGTCACAGAAGTGCACTATGGGTAGCCCAGAAAGCACTGTTATGGCAATGGGCTGTAGCAGGGTTGCCGACTCTCCCGAAATGGCTGGGAGTCTCCCGAAAATCGGGACCCCCCCCCCAGATTCAGCCCCCCCCCCCCCCCCCCTGCGCCCCGGATCGCAGCATTAAAATGCCGCAATCCTCGGGTCTCAGAGGAAGGGGCGGAGCTAAAATGACACAATCGCGTCGTTTTAGCCGCCCCCCCCCCCTCCACGGAGATCCGTGAATTCGTCAGTTTGCCATCATGGGGGCGGGGATTAGTGATGTCACACTTAAGCCCCGCCCCCTAAACGGCTGCTGGAACTCTCCTCTCCGGGAGAATTATAAAGTCGGCAACCCTGGGCTGTAGGTAGATTAGCGACCAAAGATGTTTCACTGAGAAACCTCTATTTAGACAAACCTCATTGCCCATTATAGATTTTGTTGGAATTCATTATAAATGGGGTTTTAGGCAAAACAGATTCCACTAATGGAAATGTGAGAAAAAGTGGTAATGAATATTTAAACTCCTCTACTCCAAGGGACTGATCATAAGTGCATTTGTCTTGCAATTATTTTTCATATGCAGAAAATAAAGTAAAAAAATAAATAAAAATGAAACCAATCAAAGCAAATTAATCTTTTAATGAGTGTTCATGTGGATTTTATGCATATTACTATTCTCTATGGGAAAGAGACTTCAATGCGTCAGCAGGATGGTTTCACTGCACAGGGGGAAAAGCTCCAGCTGAATTAATTCGCTTTATCTTTGATAAGTTTCTTCCTGCAGACGGAGCGCGTTACATGTGGACGGAAGGCTCATATGTGTGAATGAGTTCTAAATAAATTGTTTGGGATTCTATGGATTGGTCCCATCCCCCCCACCTGACCATTATGTGCAGCTGACCCACTGATCTTCGCGCTTCTGTTCAATTCTTCTTACAAACAAAGCACAGTGGGGGGCAGTGGAGCCTTGGAATGGAGGGACATGAATGGGAGGGTTTCCGAGACATAGAGGAGATTGGTAGTTGGAAAAAAAAAAACACTCAGAAATGATTCATTGCAATGAATCAGGTGTCTCTTTATCATATCTACAGAAACAAGGCGCAAACCACGTGCAATGGCCATGTTTGCGCAGCTGTGTGAGTATTTGCTGCTGCGCATGCGCAGGATATTCTGAACACCCATCAGATGCATGCGCTCCCCTAAGTGTACATATAGATATAGATGCGCTGCTGCCTACGGGAGAACTGACCCAGAGGCCAGGTTCAGCCATACACACTGAGCATAATTGCTTAAATCTTGGAAAACTGCAACCGGTGGCGGCAGGCTGCAGTAGGCCGCCCATCACAAAGCAAGGCCGCTTTGCACACCAGGTTCCGCCCTGCCCACAAAATTTTGCAAATGTACCTATATATGTTTAGGAGTGTATTTGACTTTTATTAGTTACTATTAGATACGTGACCTGATTTTATTTTTCTTTGATTAATTGTTGTTTGGTAAAAAAAAATGGAAATGTGTTAACTACATTATAGCGACCTATTTTCACAAAGAATTGTTTGGCTCCTTTGAATAATGAACTATTGGGTTATGTTGTGTTGTGGAACTACAAGTCCCAGCAAGTCTCCCCCGCATGCCGGGACTTGGCGAGCCACAAGTCCCAGCAATGGGGCATTTAAGGGCCTGCTGGGTCTTGTAGTTCTACAACACAACAAATAGCCAAATAAAACACACACACGCAGAAAACTAAAACTTTAATGCACACTACAATCACCCATCAATACTTACCTATAGGGTCCAACGTAGGCCTGCAAAAATAAATTATGCTCACTATGTCTTCCGGCAGAGATTGCATCATCTTCGTTCCAAAGTAGGCATCGAGGGAGGAAAAAAAAAAAACTGAGGGTCCCAACACTATAGGAACTGAGGATCCGCAAGTGTGTTTACACTTGTAGCTCCTCCCCTGAACTGAAGGATTTCCCAGTGACACCAGGTCCTACCCAGCCAATCAGGATTGTGCTCCGGGGGGGTTCCATGGCTGATTAACATGGGCTTCTATGGAGCCACGAACAAAGTTTAACATGGGTGACTGTGGGTGGTTCTGTTAAACTTTAACATGGGCTTCTATGGAGCCACGAACAGCCAATCAGTCGCGGAGCTCTCCCGGAACCCCCTCCTGTGTAAACAAGTGTAAACAAACTTGCGGCTCCTCAGTTCGTATAGTGTCGGAACCCTTGGTTTTTTTTTTGTTTTTTTTACTCATGGATGCCAGCTTTGGAATGAAGAGGACCCAATCTCTGCTGGAGGACATGGTGAGTATAATTTATTTTCACCCTATGGATTATCTATTGGAGAAGAGGACAGGCCTATGGTGGACCATATAGGTAAGTATGGATGGGTGATTGCAGTGTGTATTAAAGTGTTATTTTTCTGTGTGTGTGTGTGTGTGTTTTATTTGGTTATTGGTTATGTTGTAAAACTACAAGACCCAGTGGGCCCGTTAATGCCCCGCATGCTGGGACTTGTGGTTTGCCAAGTTCCTGCATCTGGAGGAAGCTTGCTGGGACTTGTAGTTCCACAACATTACCCAATAGTTCTTTATTCTATTTTCTTCCACTTTATTGTGTAGTGCCCACCATCCAGGGGCACCAGGGACAGCCCCGGGGGAACTTGTATAAAAAGTGTCCCCCAGCTGTGGCATTAGCCTGCTAGCTGTTTGAGCCCGGTGCTGGTTTACAAAATACAAAGGGGGACTCCTACTCATTTTGTCTCCCGTATTTTATGAACCAGGACCGGGTCATGAGCTTGGTAAAGAAATATAGGTGGACCCCAAAGTTTTCTCCCCTGTATTTCTGCAACCAGGACTAGGCTCAATGTGCACCGGGGCTGGTAATTGCCGGACAGGGGGACCGCATGCTGTTTTTAAAATGTAATTATTTCTTCCAATTTTTACACAGAGAAGCTTGCACGGATTGACTGATCTGTGCAGGCTTCAGGCCCATACGCCTGGAAAATGAGGAGTATTTTCCAGGCATATTTTCGAAAGAATTCCCGGGCACATTTAGCATACGGCCAGTGGCGGCTCCTACCTGTTTGAGGGAGGGGGCTGCCTCTGGACGCAAGCACCTCCCTCCCCCTGTTGCCGTCGCTGCCACTCTCCTCCCGTCCCCGGCAATCATAAGATCAATTGCACATGCGCAATTGCCGATTTTGGCCCAGCAGCCTGCAGAAATTCGTCCCAGACGGAAGGAACACCTCCCAATAGGACTACCTTGGTGACTGGCAGGTGGGACTTCCAATAGGAAGTCACTACCAGTCACAGTGAAGCCAGTGCAGTCTCACAGACTACATATAGCTTCACTACTGTGGCGGATATTACCTGGAGGGGCTGCAGCCCATTCATAAAAACTGCCACAGCATACAGGCCAATAGTAAATTTGCATTCACCATTCAAGTGAATGGTGAAATCATTCCTAAAATGAAATATAAATGAATATACTGTTCGTAAAAGAATACAAACATCTGTATACTGGCCTAAGTAAATTTATATTTATTATCGAATATACAAATTTACGTCCGTATATGACAAAGAAAGGCTACAAATACACCCATTCGTAGCCATTTGAGCTTAGTAAATTTCCCCCAAAGTGAAACACATTTCAGTGTTGTGTAGAAGCCAGTACACACTCCCTTAACTTCTAGTAAGTTTTAAATAACTTAAAGTCAAGTGAGTACATTGCAAATCAATAAGTAGAGGTACCTCCAAAATAAATGATTTGTAATGATGGCAGGATGTGCAGGAAGTTGTTTGGTGCCTTCGTTGCCTGTCTTCAGCACAATAGACAAAATCATGAAGCTTATTGTTGGGACAGCAGGGTGGCAGTAAGGAAAAGGAAGCATCATCTGCAACAAAAACGTTGCTAGCAAGTCCCTTGTCCTCTGTCAATTAAGACTTTTTTTCATGCCGAATGTTTATGTAAGTCAACTTGGACACCGTATCAGTGCACCACGTCCGCTCGCCATGGTTGCCATGAGGCCTTGCTGCGCTCGGCACCCTATTCTATTCTCCCTCCACGCCCTAGTGCATGGTAGGGTATAAAATACCACCTGTTCTTGAAAAAAAAAAAAAACTATTTCATGTGTGGAGCTAAGCCCTGTCGACCTAATGTATGTCAACCTAGCTACCATATCAACATATTTATACAATAAGACTGAAACCGATTTCTTGAAAACGGCATCATTTTAACTTGCATTTACTTTCATCTTGAGTCAGTCAAGTGAAAGCTGAGCAATAACTAATAACAATTCTATTGGCATTACTGATGCAAGAGATAGGTGTGGCATCATGCACCCGCCCGGTAAGGGGGGTGGGCTTGTTCGTGTTAAATAAGTGTATAGGCTGTCTGAGAGTTACGTATACAGTAGGTGGCGCACAAGTTGTGGTAGAGAAGAGAAAGCCGCAGGTAGAAGATAGTAGTAAATGAAAAGGATTACAGGCCAATAGGGGGGAACCGATGGGAAAGCTCTGGGGTTGCCTAGTGGTCAGCAATGAATAGGTCTCCACTATATAATATCCACCAATGGACATTGTTTAATAGTCACTCACATTCTCTGCACTGCAAAGTGATCACCTATGTTTAGTGTTTACTATAGTGGGATACATTTTCTGTATCGGTCACTAGACTTCATTGTATATTAGTCATTAAAATGGGCACGGTACTGTATGCTAATTTGTTTAGCACTGTGAATTTTTCAAGGTCTTCATTACCCATATTTTTTTTTTTGTAAAAAGATTTTTATTGTTATTTCCAACATGTAACATGTTGGAAATAACAATAAAAAATTTTTTACAAAAAAATCCTGTTTGGATCCCAGGATATATCCTCTGCAGCTCTGCCAAGCTGTTTCTGGTCCCTGGTGGTTTTCAGTTCTTTGGAGTCTCTTGCTAAGGTTCTCCAGTGGTCCTGCTGTCCGCCCTGGTTATCAGCTCCCAGACTCCCAGTTCCAGGTCTGTGCTTCTTGGTCCCTTCGTGACCCTGCTGACAGCTCAGGTTCCATCATCTGTCCCAGATCACGTAAGTGCTCCGGTGGAGCCTGGTGTTTACCTTTATCTAACGGCAGCCAGCCGGCCAGTGTTACCATCTTTTTGGCTACTAGCCTGTTTGTTTTATTTGAGGGCACAGGCCTCCACCCCTCTGTGGGTACAGCCTGTCTCCCTCTCTGGTGGTTACCAGTTCCTTATTTCTGTTCTCGTTACCCTTCCTTAGTCCTTTGGGGTAGGCAGGGTGTTCCTGTTTATTCTAGTTATTGGTTTTGGGGATTCATTTCCAGCCCTTGTTACTTTTCCGTGGAGATTCCCCTCAGTTCTCTCTTGTGCCTGCGACTGGGTCGCATTCCCATCCTTGGCCTGGTGCCGGCAGATAGGGGTCATTACCAGCATAGGCCCATTAGCTAGTCATTCCTCTTGAGCCAACCTCTGACGATTGCAAGCTCTTTGTCCCCTCATAGACCTAGCTGCATTGGGGTTGGAGCGGGCATAACTTGCTCCTTCGGACGCGGCGGCAACAAGTGAAGACTAGCATTCGCCGGGGTTTGTCATCTGCCCGAGGTGCTCAACAGAGAGAGTGTAGGGTTCGCCGTGGCCGTCCTAAACAGCGGTCACGGGCTCACGCCTGATCTCTAGCTTCCAGCCTCCAGTAGTTACACCCAGCGCCCAGGCGGCATCTGTAACACAACATATGTAAAAAATTTGTACATACAGTGTTGTACATCAGATATCGACAAATCAAACCGTAAACTAATAATCTTTGAAAACACGGAATTCGAGTGTATGTTTTCTTTACCCTTCGACCTAGCAATATGCATATAAGAAAGAAGGTTTGATTATGACATTAAGGTGTCTAGGTCTGTTCAAGTCAGCAAACATATCTAATCACAGAATAATACAATAATATAATACAATACATTCCCTAATGTAAAGCAATCATATCCAGTAAACATTATATCGAGGGTGGTCAATCTTGCTGACATAGATAATGGTGTTCCAAGAAACAACTGTACACCCATATTTTATTAAAGTTAAGCATTGAAAATTAAGGTGCAAGTGCAATTACCAGTGGTGGATACACGGGGGGGGGGGGGCAGCCTCCAGGATCCTCTTCAGCGGCATCTCCGGTCCCAGGGGTGCATTGCGCGAATGTGCGGTCATGACGGTGACCACACACTCACACAATGCACCCCTGGGACCGGAGATGCCGCTGAAGAGGATCCTGAAGGCCTCCGTGGATGCTGGAGGACACTGTGAATGTTGGGGGACCATCGGGGCACCACCAGGGGGCCAGGTAAGTATAAAAAATAGGTACTTATGAGTTATCTGGGCGCCCGATTTTTTGATTGTATGCCTTAAGTTAAGGCATACAATCAGATGCGATGCGATGCGATATCGCATCGCATCGCATGCGACCATCGGATGCGATGACCCGATTTTTCCATAGGAATCAATGTTAAAATGGACAGAGTCCATTTTAACATGGAATTCAATGGGAAAAAGGGGTCCTCTTCATACCCCTACTATCCAAGTGGGCATGGAGTTGGATATAAACCTGTGGCGAGCGTAGCGAGCCACCGAGCCCGAAGCGTGGCGAGCGAAGCGAGCCCCGCGAGGGGACGGTATTCTATGTCCCCTCGCGGGGATCGCTACGCTCGCCACGCTTCGGGCTCGGTGGCTCGCTACGCTCGCCACAGGTTTATATCCAACTCCATGCCCACTTGGATAGTAGGGGTATGAAAAGGACCCCTTTTTCCCATTGAATTCCATGTTAAAATGGACTCTGTCCATTTTAACATTGATTCCTATGGAAAAATCGGGTCATCGCATCGCATCGCATCGCATCCGATGGTCGCATGCGATGCGATGCGATGTGCCCGATCCGACCCGATTTAGAAATCGGGCGCCCGGATAACTCATAAGTACCAAAAAATATATATATTCCCAAAACCTTAAAAATCCTTTATGCAAAATGCTCGCGGTCCCAAACATTTCAGATAAGGGGTACTCATCCTGTATTTTCAAAACTAGGAAATGCATGTTTTAAATGACAGAAGTGACATATTGGGACTACATAATGGATGTTACAACTATTTTATGAAATTGCAGACTAGTATCATCATAGTATTTACAGATAGTATATGGGTTTGATAACTAGCATAGACAATTCATTAAAGGTTTGACAATATCTGAGTATATCTTTTTAACCACTCTGCCGACCCCAAATATCTTATTGATACAAGATGTTTACATCTTAATCAAGTCCTTTGTATGAAATTGCTGCTGTCATGTCATACTAAGATCTTGATTCAAATTTGTACGCAATGCTGATAGTAAGCAATTGTCAGTAAATTGTACACACACATTAGTCACACTGCGCACACTCCAAGATACAAGGTAGTCATAATTACCACAGTACTGATTTAGTGACAAATTAATTGACAGTTACAGACTATTTGGAGGAGATAATGGGGATTGGTCACAAAAACGCTTGGATTTGTGATTCTGCTGCCTGTGGGCGTATTAATGCATTTCATAGCTGCCTACTCTCCTGCATTCTGCATCTGCATTCTGCAGGAGACTCCCTGAAATAACAGCAATCTCCCTCTCTCCCTTATTAGTCTAGCAATCTCCCTCATATCACCTAGCCCACATTACACTGGTACATTTTTGGGGAAAAAAAAGGAATGAGAGACAGATACATTTACATTGAGTCATCAGCACCATTTCCCAGCACTTTACCAAGTATAGTATCTTACTAACTGCTTTTGGGCTCATCTACATTTGGATATAAGTCATTTTAGAAGATTCCTCTCAGATGCAGCAGTACACACCCACGCTTCTGGGTGCCACGTTCACAATCACTCCATATATGGAACTAGACACGCCCTGTGGGTGGAGCATGACACCCCCTCAATGGGGTGCTGTGCAAAATTCTACCACCAACTATAATCTCCCTGAAACTAGTTTTCTAAAGTAGGCAAGAATGATGCATTTCCAGATAGCTACAGCATTGGTACATAAATTCACAGTTGCAAATGCATTATTATTATTATTATTATTATTATCTTATATAGCGCATACATATATAGCAGATTGTATCATATAGAAACCTTCCACTTTTTCTGTCTCTATACATGGGATACATTCAAATGACTCCATCTGCAGTCATTTAAAAACCACTAGTGCCAGTAACAGTCCAACAATATTATTTACATTGTACCTGTTAACCTATTATACTATAAAGGCCTTTGATGTTCTAGTCTAACATATGGTGTTGCGCACTACATAATTATTGTGCTCTAAAACTAGGAGGGTTTTAGTATATTCACACTCGATCACGGTTGTGCTAATTCGCAAGCCGATCAATTATCAAATGACTGTGCATGCTTCCTGATCACAGTATTGTTACGGTTAACCCTTGGTGCTCCAGGAAAAACAGAACAAACAAACAAACAAACCGATGCAGGGGAATGCTGGGGGTTTAATGAAAAAATAAACAAAGAACACAGGAACTAATGCAGAAGACAACAGGAACAAACTTGAATGCTCATGAAACAAAAATACAAGGTGACTGGGGAACAGAATAAACAACGAGGTACCGAGTACAGATGCAGATGATCCGGCAGTTGGCTGAGACTGAGGCCCGAGGCACAAGACCCCAGGCAACGGCTGTAGGAGGCTGAGGCTGAAGTACAGGACATGAAACACTGGACACGAGGCAATGGCTTAAGGAGGCGGAGGCACAGGACATAAGACAATGGCTGAAGGAGGCTGAGGCACAAGGCAATGGCTGAAGGGGGCTGAGGCACAGGACATGAAACACAGGACACGAGGCAATGGCTGAAGGAGGCTGAGGTACAGGACACGAGCTGGAAACACTCCTTTCCACAACAGGAACATAGAAACAATGACCAGCCCTGAGTGCTGGTCTGAGGAGGACTAAATAGGCCGCTCACAGGTGTTCAATTGAGCTGATAGTCTCCAATCATCAGGCACCTGATTCCTCAGAGTCTGGAGACAGAGAGACAAGTCCACAGGTGCCTGATGCCCCTAGTGGTGATATACAGGGATACAGAAATGCCTAACAAGTATAGTAGAGTCCAAAAGACAACAAAAATAAACCCAGCAATTTTTTTTACTGCAATCCCCTCGCAACTTGACTTGACAGGAAGCCAGCGTTTGGGGGTGTTAACCTCACGTTTTCTGGGAGTGTCAGAAAAAATGCAGGCGTGCCCAACTGTTTTCAGGGAGGGTCTGTAACATCAGCTCTGGCCTCGATCAGCCTGTTTCTATCGCACACTTGTAGAAAGGTCAGGGTTACACACAGACTGAAAAAAAAAAAAAAAACATTAGACGGTAAGTGAGTTGCGAACGCAATTGCAGCTGGACAAAGATTGACAACGTTTTCTCAAGCCATTCTGAGACTTGCACACGGTGGGTTATCACTCTGTCTGGGTGGCGACTATCTGATTGTAAAGGCCCCCATACACTAGCCGATTTTGGTCAGATTTCAGCCAGATCAGTCGGATCTGGCCGAAATCGGACCAAAATCGGCTAGTTTTGATGTCCCCTCAGATCCGATGCGCGGTCCCGTGCGCATCGGATCTGCATCGGGTGGTCGGACCTGCTGCACGTCCGACCACCCGACTTGGGACCTATTGGGGCGGCGCGGCGGTAGAGGGAGCAGGGGGGGCTGGGGACGCTGCGGGGGACACAGGCGGCATAGAGCCGGGCAGGGGGAGCCGACGGGAGCTGTCAGTACGGAATAAAAAAAAAAGCCCATACAATGAATGGGCGGCCTGTGATTGGCTGAGCGCTCTCTCAGCCAGTCAGCAATTGGCTGAGAGAGCACTCAGCCAATCACAGGCTGCCCATTCATTGTATAGGCTTTTTTTTTTTTTTATTCCGTACTGACAGCTCCCGCCGGCTCCCCCTGCCCGGCTCTATGCCGCCTGTGTCCCCCGCAGCATCCCCAGCCCCCCCTGCTCCCACCAGCAGCCCTATCTGTAGCCCCCCCCCCCCCCTGCTCCCCGGGTTTTTTACATGTGATAAATCGAGACGATTTATCACATGTAAAAAATGGCACATCAAGTGCCAATCTAATCAAGCTCCCCCGGGGAGCAGCCGGGGAAGCTCAGGGGGAAGCCGGGGGCGACTTGTCCTAAGGACAAGTCGCCCTAGTGTATGGGGGCCTTAAGTCTTCTGCAAAATCACACAGCAGCAATCAACTCTGAGTAAGCCCCGATTTAAGCCCCTTCTTTTAAATAGCTAATTTATTTTAACCATACCTCCAAGTTCTGGAATTTGTTTTAGAAGGATTCTAGAGTGGGGGCCTCTTGAACTGTCCGGGGAAGTGACTGCATGGCTAAAGTTTCGACTCCCAGAAGAATTAAAGGAGATTCCAGGTACTGCTAACTACAGATCGCAGCAATCAAGCAAGGCAGTAAGGAAAAATAAGCTGCTTCCTGTACCTTGGGCTTTGGTCATGTAGGGCTTTAAAAGTAAGCTAATCAATTTTGAAGATTATTTGCTATCTTATTTTTATTGGCAGCCAGGTTGTCCAGATCTGGGTCTTTCCCTTCTCCTCTGTCCAGGTGGCCAATGGCAGCAACCCCCTTGCTATAAAGGGGATCTGCCTAGGTCATTCTGGGTCAGTGCAAGTAGACTCTTGGGCAGTATACACCTCTGGGAAGATCCTGACTCCTGCTAGTGTCTATGCTCACGGTGTCCTGTCGGTCAGTTGTCCCTGCTGGCCTCTGACCTCATCGCAGCCTCTTCCTGGTAGTCCGGTCCATTGATCCGTCTCCATTCCCAGGGAGTCACAGGACATTCACAGTACCCTCCGGTTCCACTTCCTAATCCGGGTCGAGTCCTTCAGTTACCAGCTACATTATTCCAAATTCTTTCCGTCATCACCTTGGATCCAATTGTCCTTTCATCAGCTGCAACCTCTTTCCGGATACAATCTTCAACCACCAGCCTGAGTATATGCCAATATTTTTGCAAAGACTTGCTTCTCAGTTTATTCTAAGATTTATGCAAAGACTTGCCATTTATGTTTTCTACGACTGTTCTTCAAAGAAGTATTTGATTCCAGTCCATGTTGTTCATATATGTGTCAATCCTTCACCTGTGACAGGAACTGGCTAGGCAACTGGTATCAAGTTGAAGACTGCTGGAACTGGAACCAGCTTGGTAACTGGACTGGAGTCAGAGACTACTGGTACTGGAACTAGCTTAGCAACTTGGTTGGTGTCAGAGGTGGAACTACAGCTGGAACTGGCTTGACATCTGGACTGGAGTCTAAGGGGCGCATTTATCAATATAGTGCGATGCCGGCGTAGTGGCATCGCCGGACATCGCATTGCGGTGTTGAGTTACACCGCCGGGATGTATCATTAGAAGGGTGCAGGGACAGGCCGGAAGCCGGGGGGGTCTGCGCACGCGCGGTTATGCGCTGACCTCCGCCTACCCCTGTGACCGCACTGCCCTGCTCGCAGTGCGATCACGTAGCCATAGGCTACAATGGGCTATCGCCATCCCAGAATGGCGATAGCCCAGGGATGCGATGCCGGGCTGCTCGATGTTAATACATCGGGCAGCTTCGCATCCCCCATAGAAACCTATGGGGGATGCGGCCGGCGGCGGTGCAGGGGGGATCGCAGCAGGGATCGGAGATCCCTGCTGCGGTCCCCCTTTGATACATTTAGGAGATACTTAATATTTGCGGCTAAATCCCGAAAACGGGTGTTTTCGGGGATTTAGCCGCAAATATGGTTTGATAAATGGGCCCCTAAGACTACTGACGAAAAAAACAGCTTGGCAATCAGAATGGCTGGACTGGAACTAGAGAGTGAAAGAACTGGAACCAGAAGGATAACCAGGCTGGAAAAGGAAAGATAAATGGACTGGCAACAAATAGATAAATTAGTATGGAGTCTGAGGCAACCAAACTGGAACTGGATACACACAGACTGGACCCAGACTGATACAGAATATCAAGGAGCTCAGCAGAAAAGCTATGATTCAAGTGAAGCAATGTTTTACTGGCATGTTGCTGGTGTACAGTAAAGCCCTGTACACACAGGCAGGGCAGCCGAGAGGAATGCCGGGCCCCGGTAAAATTTTGGGGGTGTGGCCTAAGTGTGTGTGGGGTGTGGGCACCTCCCACACTTAGGCCACACCCCCAAAATGTTTAGAGGTGGGTAAAAGAAAACTCTAAAAACTGTAATCTCAGACGCAGCACACACCTACAGCATGTGCTGTGCTGACAGCAGGCTCAGCATGACACTCATGCTGAGCCTGCTGTCAGAACAGCACATGCTGTAGAAGTGTGTGCTACTGGTGATACCCGGGAGGGACGGAGGGGGAAGGAAGGGGTCGAACCAGGGCCCCTGCGGGGCCCCTTCAGCAAGCCTGGGCCCGGGTAATTAGTACCTGCTCCCCCCCTCTCTCGGCTCCCCTGCACACAGGGCGATATAAGCCAGTATCACTGGCTAAGGCCCCCATTTATCATTGATCGCATTTACAATGCAATCTGGGCGGAATATTACCGCCCAGGATCGCATTGTAAAATGCGATCATTTCGCCCAAATGTATCATCTGCATCGTCCCTGCGAAGCCCTGACCCGGAAGCTGGGGGTCTGCGCATGCGCGGTTACGCGCTGACCCCCCCCACGACCCCGCTGACCACACTGCCGCTTGGGCAGTGCGATAAGTAGCCATAGGCTGCAACGGGCTATAGCCACATTAGAATGGCGATAGCCCAGGGCTGCGATGCCGGGCTGCCCGATGTTGATACATCGGGCAGCTTCCCATCCCCCATAGAAACCTATGGGGGATGCGGCAGGCGGCACTGCAGGGGGGATCGCAGCAGGGATCGGAGATTCCTGCTGCGGTCCCCTGTCATACATTTAGGTGATACTTAATATTTGCGGTTAACTCCTGAAAACGTGTGTTTTCGGGGATTTAGCCGCAAATATTGCTTGATAAATGGGCCCCTAAATGGTCGCAGAGCAACCACATCACCTGTGTTTTTAGTGTGTACAGGGGGATAAAGCGCTAGGAGCACGCTCCCTCACCAGCCCTTAATGGTTGCAGGAGAATGCTCCTTCGATTATGGCTCAAAATTCTTGGTTGCTTGTGAAAACGGTGCACTGAGCGATATTAAGCCAAAATCGCTCAGCAACCAAATTACACCACGTGTACACACCTTAAGTTCCCTTTACAGGGAGTGCTGTTGGATGCTGCAGTCAACTGACTAAAAGCAGAGAGAAAAATCAGGAGAAAACAATTGCATGGAACTGGAGCATTGGTATATTGTGGAGACCCGCAGAAGTAGTCAGCCTGATGCACTGAACAATGTGCCAGGGAAACAGCGTGCCACAGGGAACAATGCCCAGAAACTCCAGTATGCTGCGGGAAGCGAAGAGTTGAGACTGCGGAGGCAGACCTCAGTGCCAGCCAGGACAGCCACCGCAGCAGTAAGAATCGCTGTTTAAAACAATGGAGCATAACCGATAGGAGTATAAAATTTGGGAGCATCAATATTTCATGAGCTGGTATTGGGGGCGATAATGTTAATGTTATGTTTTACATAAATTAATAAAGAATGTGACACGACTGGTGGGGATATTGCTACAAATGTCTTATAGACAGGCCCACAGGGTGGAGCTAAACACCCATTGGGTGTATTTTACATTTTTATTTCAAATATTCAACTGGTTAACCTAGATATACTTTATATGTGCGGTCTGTATTTATTGTCTATCCATTCGTCAACCTTACTATATTTTATTTGTGCGGTTATTACAGTTGTTGCATCCAACTGTATGTCATCTATAGATATAAAAAGTGAAAATATCTATGCAAATTTGTTCTTCATAGGCTCAGACATGGCTTGATGGATCTGCAACAAATTTGGCAGACATATCCTTCAAAATACTGGCAGAGTTTACACAATAAAAAAAAACACAAAAAAAACACCTGGCCGGGGCATATGTCTTATATACGTATAAAATTTATGTTGGGAGGTATGTGTAAACTGCAATTATGAAGGCGCAGAATTTAATGTTGATACTTATAAATAACAATATTCTCAAGATATTTCACTTTAAATATGGCAATCCGACATAAATCCAGAATATCAATACAGAACTACAATCCTTACATGGCTGCTCATGGGAAGACTGTGGTTGCGCACTAGCGGACCTCCACAATTCCGATGGTCTGCCAATAACAGTAAAACTAATCAACATGGTACTGTTTCTTAAATACGGGGGACCCCTACACATTTTGTCCTCTGTATTTTTTAAACCAGGACCGTTTCAATGAGCCCGGGGCTGGTTATGCTCAGGAAGGGGGACTCCACACTGTTTTTTGTTTTTTTTTATTAAGTACAGCACACTTCCATGTCTAACAAATCGCACATGTTCATTAATTCGCACATTTTTATGACAAAAAAAAATTGCGCTTTTTTTCATGGGCAAAAATCTAAATAGCATGAAATCGCATTTTTCACACATCAATTCGCAATTTTTTTCCCGAAAAATTTGCGATTTCAAAACAATTTCAGAACCTTACCAAAAATCTCATCCTATTACATCACCCATTGTGTCTAGATAGAATCAACAGGTCAACATGAAAAAGTAGACATGTTTTAAATTTTTTGGCACTTACCACTACAAATGAGAACGGTAAAGTGTGCTGATGGTATGCTTCATACTAATTGGTGGTCTGTGTCAACATAGACACCCCAAAAATTGACCGTTGCATACCTCCCAACTTTCCTTCTCATCGCAGTGAGACATATGCGCACGGCCGAAATGTGGGGTCATGGCCTGCCATTACGGTAGGCCATGCCCCCATTTTGCCGCTGTGAGCTTCTAGCCATGCCCCCAGCCCCTCTGGTGTATGAATAGATGCTGTGGGGTAGATTTATGAAGCAGTGATGAGGGAGGAGAAGTGATACAGTGCCTGGTAATTTATCACCGGCCAATCAGCTCCTATTTAAACCCAGCCTGTAACTTAACAGTCAGGAGCTGATTGTGTGCTTGCGCACAACGTCTATTTGCCACTGCTCACCGGCTGACAGGGGGAACTCCCAAACTAAACCCCCCCCCGGGACACTGCCGGCCCCAGGTGGGATGCGCGAACGTCCCCCAAAACGGGGACGTTCATGCACAAAGAGGGACAGTTGGGAGGTATGCTGTTGACCTATTGCATTTCGGCTTATTGACTGTCTATCTAATACTCCATACCTTTGCCTGCCACACAGCATGCAACGGACTGCATCATAACAGAGTACCAGCTGCCACTGTAGCCATGCTCATTCCTGAATGGGTATGGTATAGGTGCCCGATAGTCATAAGCCCGGCGTTGGGATCCCGACTGCCGGGACTCAGACAGCGGGAGGAGCGCAACGAAGCCCCTAGCGGGATCGCCACTCTGCGGGCACAGTGGCTCCCTACCTATTCTATTCTCCCTCTATGGGGATCGTGGACCCCCAATGAGGGAGAATAGGCTGTGTCTGTCGAGCACCCGAGTGTTGGGGTTTTAACAGTCGGGATCCCGACGTCGGGCTAATGACTGTCGAGATCCCAACTGCCGGGCACCCATCCGGCACCCTTCGTGAATACAACCTACATAACTGGGCTATAGAAACTAGAAAGCTCTATTTCTGTCACCAAATGCAATGTTACAGGATTCCCCTGCCAACTGCTTTCAAACTCAATAATGTAAATAGTATTTCTCTATCTGAGTCACCACAAGTCTGATGGAAGGACGCCAGTAAGTACATCCAGATTGTAAATGAGTCACTTAAATTACGAAATGATCCATCTCGTGTCTCAGTATCCGCCCTACAGCAGTGTACTGGCTTCTAGAATTGAAAATACCCGCTCCCCTGGCTTCTATGACATATTCCCGCCACAATGGTTTGACAGGAGCCCGCCTCTTCCAAGGGCGGCGCCGTATCACTCCGCCGCCGCCGCTGACACTTCTCTTGACTGAGGTAAGGTAAAAAGGCGCGTTGCTATTGGCTGGAGGCCGCACGCCACAGCCAATCGGAGACGACTGACGTCTTCGGAATTCTCCGTCTGGTGGGCGGGGCCCTCTTGAATTGCGCGCTCTCTGGATGCAGTGACGTCACCGCCCACCCCGAGCTGTCACTCGCCCTCAGATTATTTAGCCCCCTCCGCCTCCTCTCTCTCTTCCTCGGGGGGCACAGCCAGCCAGGCGGGTAGGCTCAGGCTGGGGCAGCGTGTGTGTGAGAGCCTTGCACGGAATCGGATGCAGCAGATGGGATATAATTGTAGCATGCAGAACGATGGCTTTCTGACGTGTCAGTGTATATTCTGACTGCTATCTAGATTGGTACCGTGCATGCTGGTTCGTCAGAAGTGGCACAGTCCCAGTGGCTCTTGGAGAACTACTATTCCCATCGTGCAATGTTTACCTAATGTAGTTGCAGTGTGCTTTTGTGTGTGTATAATATTATTATTATTATTATTACATTGAAGTTAAATGTTTGTATGCATTACAAAAACACCTGGTTAAAAAATTCCCTAAAAAGGTCCCTATACACTACTGCGAGGTATAGCATGCGAAACCTCGTGACTCACATTGAGTAATTTTGCATATGATATATCGCGTGAGTTCCCAGCCAAGCGTACCAGGTTTTGCTACGATCCAATGAATCTCTTCTGCTGGTGGTGCATCTCACGGACTCTAATGCAACGCATACAGTACTGCGCAATGCGCATCGCTTCGGACTTGCTGTCAAATATGCTTTTTATGCAATTGACTGCCACAATCACATAAAAAGTGACCAAATCACATGTATATCATCCTAATGTATGGGCACCTTAAAGCTGTGTTCTGGATATAGCATAGGGATGGCTATCAGCCGGGGCGTAACTAGAACTTTGTGGGCCCCCTTACACAAATTAGAAGTCGGGTGCAAAAGCAAGTAGCTTCAGCAACACTACAGTGTATTAGGCCACATCTGTACACTGCCTCTCACATACATACATACATACATACTGTTCACGTATACATACATGCCACTCACATTCATATATACATACATACTGTACACTGATGCTTCATTCATATCCCACACCACACTGAGGGCCTTATTCTAGTTCACTCTTAGAGGCAAATTTCTTCTCAGATGGACAAAACCATGTGCACTGCAGGGGGGGCAGATGTAACAGGTGCAGATAGAATTAGATTTGGGTGAGTTATTTTGTTTCTGTGCAGGGAAAATACTGACTGCTTTGTTTTTACACTTCAATATAGATCTCACTTTGAAGAAAAACCCCACCCAAATCTAACTCTCTCTGCACATGTTATATCTGCCCCACCTGCAGTGCACATGGTTTTGTCCTTTTGAGAAGGAATTTGCCTCTAAGAGTGAATCAGAATAAGGCCCTGTGACCACTACCAGCTTCCCTCAGTAAGTGACTCTAGGCAGTCACTACTTTGGCCACCAGCTTTATACAACATAAGGGAACTTACCACTGGCACGTTGGTACTGCTGCTGCCTGGTAATGGAGCCAATGTCCACACTGCTGCTGCTGCCGTCTGTAGGCTCCCGGTGTGTGCGTAGGCACCGTTGCTGGCAGGGAGGTGGGGGTTCGGCCATTATCTGCTGTGACATTAAGGATTGGGGACCAAGGGGTGCTCGCTCCTGCTTGAGGTAGAGCCATACAGCGCAGGACTTTACAGTTGTGTGTCCCGCCCTTCCTGCTGCTGACACCGCTGCTGCATGTCATTCACTGTGACAGGCACAATCAGCGGGAGCTGACAGCAGCAGCAAGGCAAAGAGCGCCTCTGCAGTCCGGGGCCTTCCTGCTTTGCAGAATTTGATCAGTGGGTAGCGCAGTGCAGGTACCAGTAACCTGGGGACAGCGGCATAACTAAAGAGGGTGCAGTGGGATTGGCTTTGGGGCCCTCCAAGCCACCAGGCCCCATAGCAGCTGCACCCCCTATAGTTACGCCACTGCTATCAGTGTTTATCTTCAATGGCATAAACCCAACTTTGCTCTGTGGAATATCAGCATGTCACTTTTGGTAGGGGGTTGGTCTTAGTTTCTGCTCTGATGGTGGATTTGTCATTAGATACCAAGAGTGCCATAGTTGCCACTAGTGGCGACTGCTGCCTCTGGGCTGCAGTGCCAACCAATCAGTGGGGGCGCATGCACACACACAATCATGTATATAATATATTTACTGGATCAATTCCACAGGGATCTCCAGCGCTGAGTAACTTAGGTGCTTCGCGGGCGCCTGGGAATCTCCATTAACCAATATACACTGTTAAGACACCCGATTTCCTATTGGCTAGTTTCACAGGAGTCTTGGTGTTGGATTTAGGAGTGCATAATGGTTTATGCTGATTCCCGGTCGCTGCAGGCGCACTCAGAGCTGGTGATTTTTGGGGGATTAAACCAGCTCATATTGTATGTTAAGGAGCCCATACACGGTCCGTTGTGGACCGGCTCCGTTCTGTAGTATGCGATGCGCGCTCCCGCGCATCACATAGTACGGTACAAAAAGTATGTGCTACACATACTTTTTGTACTAGGTAAACATCGTATCGGATCGCAGTGCATGCACAAGGGATGCGATCCGATACGATGTGTGCTGTTTAAGCACAGAACGAATCCAATGAACGGACCGTGTAATGGGGCCCTATATCTGAAGCACATCACTAAAATAGTAATCAAGACAAAATAAGCCTAGTGAATAAAGTAATTGAAGAAGGTGTTATGGAACAGTGTCCAGTGGTAATTATTGCCTGGACAATATAGAGATAACCTAACTCCCTTAAGCAAGAGGTAACGGTAAATCTGGGCATCAAAGGGAGTCACCATACAAAATCGTTCCTTATAAACATCTAAAACATTAATGAGAAACGCTTTTTAGGAAATATCTTCATCCAAAACAATATAATCCAAACCTCTTTGGCTTCACAGCAAGACCCGGCAGGATCCTGGGATTTTGGCCCAAAAGTGCCGGGATTGGAATCCCACGATTGGAGCCTCCAATCACAGGATTAGCATGTTCTTTTACAGTTGTGCTGGGCAGCGCTAAGCAACAGTAACACTTGGCTCAGACACTTCCCGGCTGATCAGCAGAGGGATTCACTAATGTCAGACGGCAACCACAGACACACACACACACATAGACAGCGTGATTTTGAATGTGCTGGCCGTCAGCCAATCAGGGAAGCGGCTGCAGCAGTGTGTCCTGATTGGTTGCTGGACCACTAGCTCTTTTTGGCTGCTGGCCAGACAAATTAGTTCGACTTTTTTTCTTATTTAGAGAATCCCCTAAAACCAACTGAGGGCACTAGGGAGGCTGTGAGACTAAAGCTCCGTACACATGGACCGATATGATCGTTGAGCAATATTAATGTCCCGTTTTCATCAGCGGTGATAAAAAATAGACTCGGGGGAAGCCGCTGGTCGCAGGAGCACCAGAGACCACCCCAGGGCTAGTCGCGGGAGCGCTGAAATTGCCTCATGTGTACGGGGCTTAAGGAGTCCAGATTCTCAGTGTTAAAATAATGCCGGAGCTCCTGACTATGGCAAATATCAGCCTCTGCAGATGAGGGCAAAGGAATTTGGTTTATGAGGACACATATGACTCTCAAACACTGGAAAATGGTGCAGACAAGTTGGTTAAATTAATTTGCTCTAACAAATCTGCCTGAATGACGGTTTTCGTCCATTTCCATGGTCGATTGTCATTTGCTCCCATATATTACCATATTGTCATTCCAATTAGTTGGAAAGATAAGCATTAGATGTATAGCTGGATTTAAGGGCCCCTTACATCTGATGCTGAGATTGGATGCAATTTCCCTTGGACTCCCCCTGGGCCTTCCCGGGAGTGACTGCATCCAATTTGGTACTTTGGTGTCATTTGTGCATACTATTTGGTCCAATAAATTGTATGAGATTTATCTGGCCAAATTGCATGTGTACTATACTTTCTGCAATATATCGCATACGATATATCGCATGCGCCAAAAGCTCTCCATTTTCCATCGGATTACATCCGATTCCGACAAATCACAGCTGCGGTCCGACCAACCTAGAGGCTCCCATCCGACTCTCATGGGACCGCGCATCGGATCAAAAACACAAACGATGTGGCACTTTTCAGACGATATATCGGCATGCACAAGGGATGCGATCCGATACAATGAGTGCTGTTTAAGCACAGAACGGATCCAATGAACGGACCGTGTAATGGGGCCCTATATCTGAAGCACATCACTAAAATAGTAATCAAGACAAAATAAGCCTAGTGAATAAAGTAATTGAAGAAGGTATTATGGAACAGTGTCCAGTGGTAATTATTGCCTGGACAATATAGAGATAACCTAACTCCCTTAAGCAAGAGGTAACGGTAAATCTGGGCATCAAAGGGAGTCACCATACAAAATCGTTCCTTATAAACATCTAAAACATTAATGAGAAACGCTTTTTAGGAAATATCTTCATCCAAAACAATATAATCCAAACCTCTTTGGCTTCACAGCAAGACCCGGCAGGATCCTGGGATTTTGGCCCAAAAGTGCCGGGATTGGAATCCCACGATTGGAGCCTCCAATCACAGGATTAGCATGTTCTTTTACAGTTGTGCTGGGCAGCGCTAAGCAACAGTAACACTTGGCTCAGACACTTCCCGGCTGATCAGCAGAGGGATTCACTAATGTCAGACGGCAACCACAGACACACACACACACATAGACAGCGTGATTTTGAATGTGCTGGCCGTCAGCCAATCAGGGAAGCGGCTGCAGCAGTGTGTCCTGATTGGTTGCTGGACCACTAGCTCTTTTTGGCTGCTGGCCAGACAAATTAGTTCGACTTTTTTTCTTATTTAGAGAATCCCCTAAAACCAACTGAGGGCACTAGGGAGGCTGTGAGACTAAAGCTCCGTACACATGGACCGATATGATCGTTGAGCAATATTAATGTCCCGTTTTCATCAGCGGTGATAAAAAAAAGACTCGGGGGAAGCCGCTGGTCGCAGGAGCACCAGAGACCACCCCAGGGCTAGTCGCGGGAGCGCTGAAATTGCCTCATGTGTACGGGGCTTAAGGAGTCCAGATTCTCAGTGTTAAAATAATGCCGGAGCTCCTGACTATGGCAAATATCAGCCTCTGCAGATGAGGGCAAAGGAATTTGGTTTATGAGGACACATATGACTCTCAAACACTGGAAAATGGTGCAGACAAGTTGGTTAAATTAATTTGCTCTAACAAATCTGCCTGAATGACGGTTTTCGTCCATTTCCATGGTCGATTGTCATTTGCTCCCATATATTACCATATTGTCATTCCAATTAGTTGGAAAGATAAGCATTAGATGTATAGCTGGATTTAAGGGCCCCTTACATCTGATGCTGAGATTGGATGCAATTTCCCTTGGACTCCCCCTGGGCCTTCCCGGGAGTGACTGCATCCAATTTGGTACTTTGGTGTCATTTGTGCATACTATTTGGTCCAATAAATTGTATGAGATTTATCTGGCCAAATTGCATGTGTACTATACTTTCTGCAATATATCGCATACGATATATCGCATGCGCCAAAAGCTCTCCATTTTCCATCGGATTACATCCGATTCCGACAAATCACAGCTGCGGTCCGACCAACCTAGAGGCTCCCATCCGACTCTCATGGGACCGCGCATCGGATCAAAAACACAAACGATGTGGCACTTTTCAGACGATATATCGGCATGCACAAGGGATGCGATCCGATACGATGAGTGCTGTTTAAGCACAGAACGGATCCAATGAACGGACCGTGTAATGGGGCCCTATATCTGAAGCACATCACTAAAATAGTAATCAAGACAAAATAAGCCTAGTGAATAAAGTAATTGAAGAAGGTATTATGGAACAGTGTCCAGTGGTAATTATTGCCTGGACAATATAGGGATAACCTAACTCCCTTAAGCAAGAGGTAACGGTAAATCTGGGCATCAAAGGGAGTCACCATACAAAATAGTTCCTTATAACCATCTAAAACATTAATGAGAAACGCTTTTTAGGAAATATCTTCATCCAAAACAATATAATCCAAACCTCTTTGGCTTCACAGCAAGACCCGGCAGGATCCTGGGATTTTGGCCCAAAAGTGCCGGGATTGGAATCCCACGATTGGAGCCTCCAATCACAGGATTAGCATGTTCTTTTACAGTTGTGCTGGGCAGCGCTAAGCAACAGTAACACTTGGCTCAGACACTTCCCGGCTGATCAGCAGAGGGATTCACTAATGTCAGACGGCAACCACAGACACACACACACACATAGACAGCGTGATTTTGAATGTGCTGGCCGTCAGCCAATCAGGGAAGCGGCTGCAGCAGTGTGTCCTGATTGGTTGCTGGACCACTAGCTCTTTTTGGCTGCTGGCCAGACAAATTAGTTCGACTTTTTTTCTTATTTAGAGAATCCCCTAAAACCAACTGAGGGCACTAGGGAGGCTGTGAGACTAAAGCTCCGTACACATGGACCGATATGATCGTTGAGCAATATTAATGTCCCGTTTTCATCAGCGGTGATAAAAAATAGACTCGGGGGAAGCCGCTGGTCGCAGGAGCACCAGAGACCACCCCAGGGCTAGTCGCGGGAGCGCTGAAATTGCCTCATGTGTACGGGGCTTAAGGAGTCCAGATTCTCAGTGTTAAAATAATGCCGGAGCTCCTGACTATGGCAAATATCAGCCTCTGCAGATGAGGGCAAAGGAATTTGGTTTATGAGGACACATATGACTCTCAAACACTGGAAAATGGTGCAGACAAGTTGGTTAAATTAATTTGCTCTAACAAATCTGCCTGAATGACGGTTTTCGTCCATTTCCATGGTCGATTGTCATTTGCTCCCATATATTACCATATTGTCATTCCAATTAGTTGGAAAGATAAGCATTAGATGTATAGCTGGATTTAAGGGCCCCTTACATCTGATGCTGAGATTGGATGCAATTTCCCTTGGACTCCCCCTGGGCCTTCCCGGGAGTGACTGCATCCAATTTGGTACTTTGGTGTCATTTGTGCATACTATTTGGTCCAATAAATTGTATGAGATTTATCTGGCCAAATTGCATGTGTACTATACTTTCTGCAATATATCGCATACGATATATCGCATGCGCCAAAAGCTCTCCATTTTCCATCGGATTACATCCGATTCCGACAAATCACAGCTGCGGTCCGACCAACCTAGAGGCTCCCATCCGACTCTCATGGGACCGCGCATCGGATCGAAAACACAAACGATGTGGCACTTTTCAGACGATATATCGGCCCGAAACATCGAAATCTGGCAAAATCGTTCTAATGTAAAGGGCCCCATACACTGCTACCTGTGTGAACAGCAAAGCTCTGAAGGATCCACAGAAACCTATATGATTGGATATGGTTCACAAAATGTTCTATGTGCAAGAGCAAATTCTGCAAACACATTTTCTGAACCACTCCCGAAACGTATTTCTTATGCCGTGTAACTTTATATGAATTGTCACAACCTGTTTTTATATGTGTTATGCATAATTTATATACTTTTGTTTCCAGGCCATATACTTTTTGCAATTTCTTGATTAAAGAACTCACCAATACCCCTTTCACACATCAAATTACCAGGTGAAGCATTTCTACCTGGTAATTTGTTCGGTTATGGTATGCATCATAGACAGTCACATGACAGACAGTCACATGGTCGAGCACTAACGGTCGACAGTCACAAGGTTGACATGAGTTTTTAATATTTTTAGGGTGTTTATGTCGATATAGGTCGACATGGACACTAAGTGTACCGCTGCGCCCGCCATGGTTTGGGCTCGGCGCCTCGCTGCGCTCTGAACACTTTTTTATTCTCCCTCCGCACCCTAGGGGATGGTAGGGCATGAAATACCTCCTATCAGCATGTGTCGGCTGAAAATTTAGTAAAAAAATGCATGTCGACCTTTTGACCCTGTCGACATATTGATTGTCGACCTTTTCCATGTCAACCTTTATACCTTTTCTATGTCGACCTTTAGACCCTGTCGACCATATGACTGGCTATCATGTGTCAGTCTATGATCAGTCCAGATACCAATTTGTTCAGGGTGGGTAAACCTGGGTCTTAAATCCCGGATCGACGATACCAGGGTCGACAACCCGGGATTTGTGTCCCAGGGTTGAACCTTTTACACTGAAGAAATACCGGTATAGTTCAGCAAATTACCTGGATGACATTTTTAAGCCGGTCAGGTTGGTGACGTGTCAACCTGGGTTGAGGTGTGGTATGAACATACCACACCGTATAATCTGGGTCCACCAACCACGGCACATATAATGGGTGACCCGTGTTTAATGTTAATGCACTGGACCCGGGTCCGATATGGCTTTGCAATCTGAAAGGGGTATAAGTAATACCCCTTTTCCACTAGACAAGCTAGGTTGCACCCTGCTTGCATTCCTTTTGCCACTAGCCTCCCGGCCTGGCATAATGACTTTATTGGGAGGAGGGGTCGGGCGGTGCTGGGAGAGGAGAGCATCTCCCATCGGCGGCTTTTACATTGCAGTGAACAGGACCCAAGTCGCAGGTAATTACTGGGGTTCAATTGCCAGGGCAGTCAACGCGGGATTTTTCCTTGGGTTTCCACTAGCAATAAACCCGGGGTCGATGCACGTACCCGCGCAAAACCCCGGGTTATGTTTGCTAGTGAAAAAGGGGTATTAAGCCTTGGAGAGTACCATGCACCCGACACGGGTGCCGGACGGGGTCCGACAGTCATTAACCCGACGTCGGGATCCCGACTGTTAAAACACAGGCGGCCAAGTTCCTGATGGCCGTCGGCTATTTCCCCTCGTGGGGGTCCACGAGGGAGAATAGAATAGGTGGCGTAGCTCGCCACCTTGCCCGCAGTGTGGCGAGCCCGCAAGGGGCTTTGTTGCTCTGGCCACGCTGTCTGAGACCAGGCAGTCGGGATAATGACTGTCGGTGATTCATACCACACCCCCTGACACATAGGGGCTGGTCAGCTATACAAATTTACATATATTGTGTTTCTCTGATCAGGCACAAACTTACACATTACACGGGTTTAGCTACACCCGGAACCGTGAGGTGCATTAAATGTTAATAGGCATCTGTTTGGAGCAACACTTGAATAGCTCCGATAGACCCGATGTTGGGTCTATCGAAGAATATCAATTCCCCCCAATTTCGACCGACTGAATGTAAATTGGGCATGTTTTGGATCCAATTCCGATCCGCGTCCCCACTGGTGGAGATCCTATCTCCTGCCTGCAGTCAGGATCTCTAAAAGATCCATTCAGCTTGATATAGATCATGGTTGGATCGTACGCAGATCGTGTGCTCCAACAGATCGTACGTTCTGCTCACAATCGTTCTGGTGTGCACCTAGCATTGGGCTTAGCATGTATCCCACTTTAGGCTGCAGCTCCAATATACCCTTAAGCATAGCAGCCCTCCAGGCTCTACCCAGGGTATCATGGCACTGCCTAACCAGTATCTCCGAGTATGACTGGGACAGGCGGCTAGCTGCGCTGTACCAGGAGAACTGGGCAAGAACACCACCCTGCGCCCGTCCCGAACCGTCCCCGCCACCCACCGCTGCGTCACACACCCTTCCCAACAACGTCCCATTTGAATGCGATTGCGGCCGGTCGTGTTGCCGCCGCTTGGCGCCCGCCAAGCCAATCAGCGCCTGGCAATTTTCCCGCCGCGGGCGACTGAGGAGGAAGGTGGGCGTGTCCGCCGCGGCGGGTGGGCGTGTCCGGCTGGCTGGCGGGGGGAGGAGCCCGGCTCGCCGTGTGCCTGTCTCTCCTCCATTGATTGCCAGCCAGCAGGAGCCGCAGCTCTCCCCGCACTCTGCCGCCGCCGCGCACATAAGGATGCGACAAACAGGTCACTTCATCTTTATTCCCCTCCGCCTTGTCTGTGTCCCCCCCCCACCACCCACCTCAGCCGTGTGTGTCTGTGTATGTGCCCGGGCAGCGGGGACCTCCCGGCGGCATCATGTTCCGGGAGGGGAGGAGGGACGGGGGTGTAGGCGGCTGGGCCTGAAACTTGGCGGGATCGGCTTTCTGCGTCCGTTCCCAGTGCAATGGGGGCCCTGTGTGCCCCTATATAGAGAGAGTGGCAGCCTGGGCCCAGCTGCTGCCTCCATTGCTGCTGGTCTATTTGCATAATTATAATAATCATGCAATATAGCAGTGTGCGGCCATATGCTCAATTGCATAGACCAATTGGACTATATTATATCTATCCCATCCCTATGCAATTGCAATTTAGGAATGGGGGTTCAGCCCCCACCACCTCATCATTAAAGCCCCCTCCTCACTGTGTCTCCTGGAGTTTTGCACTCTGTTGCTGTAGGACATCCATGTTTGCTCAGCAGTCATTATGTCTCCCTGCTTGTTGTTGTTTTGTGTCTCTCTTGCATGTATTATTATTGTGTAGTCCCTGTATGCTGCTTCTCTAACATGTGTCTGTGCATAGCATGCAATGTAAAGTTGCACAGGCTGGAACTCCACTAGAGGGATCACATCCTGCTTACTAGTGTGACTATTGTTGGGTACCAAGTGTGAGGGGATGGGAGGGTAATAAGCTCGCTGTAGTATTGCTGGAGACCACTATAGCATTCAAGTGCTAGCAGCATCACCACTGCTGCATTCTAACAAGTTGCATTCCACAGACGTGTGGGAATGTTCTCTCCTGCTCTGATGTGTCTTTATTTTTTGCATTTTTATTATGATTTGCATAATGCTCACGTGCCTTCTGGTGTACATGATGCATAGCCAGACACACACACACGGGGTCACTTTGCACAACAGGAGGTCTGTAGATTAGTGCGTCACAAATCCAGTGCTGAGGATGCACTAATAGTGCATGTTTTCCATATCTCCTTGTTGGAGTACAGGAGCACACGTTACTGAAGTTTTGAAGGCTCTGCAGGTGCTTGTAATGATTTTACTTGTAGTTCTGAGATATAAAAACCAGCACTGCACGTACATCTCGAGGACTGGAATTGAGATGCCCAGATGCAGGCTATGAGATGTAGAAGTTCAGGCCTTGGTGTCAGGGGAAGGATTTAATTGGGCACTTGTTGTGGGGCACTGTCACGATGCCCAGCTGTGCATGTATACAGCGACTAAATGCAATACTTGCTGTGTGCATGGGTGGTTTGCCATTCATGAACTGCAAATTGCTTCCATCGGCCACCTTGTGATCTGTTGAATGTTGGGAGTTCAGTTAAGAGCGAGTTGACGTGGTCTTGTGAAGTAAGTGCAGTTGTATAGGTGCCCATACACGTTACAATGATTGTATCCAATATTGCATACAATATGGATGGTTGCAAATGTGATTTGTAATTTGCTCCCAAAATCAGGTAATGGACAAAACCTGTCAAGGTTCTGTAGTTAAATCTGTTTGATCTAATCGATTTAGGCCCATACACACTGGGCGATCTTGAGATCAAAGCAGCTCAGTTTTGTTGTTTGAGCTGGTATCAGCTCAAAAGCTGCCCAGTGTGTACGGGGCAGCAGTGAGAGCTGATGTGTGCTACTGCATCATCGCCAGCAGCTGTATTACCAGAAGATGAGCGACGGGGTGCACTGCTTTCCATAGTGTCCTGCTATGGAATGTTGGCCACCCCTGGGAAAACTGCTCAGAAGGGCAAATATCCCTAACTGCCCTGAGCAATTTTCACCCCAGTGATCATTATTTTTTTTTTCCCCCCAATCATTGTCCATACACGTTGGGCAAAATCACCCAGCGTGTATGGACCTTTTGAATAAAAGTTTTGTCCATGTTCCTGTGTTTGTGGGAAAATTGCTGATTGTTATTTGCTCCCATACAGTGTGTACCAGATTGTCAGTCCATCCAACTAGTTGGAAGACAGTTGGTCTAATGCAGGGCTGGGCAACACTGGCCCTCCAGATGTTAGTGAACTACACATCCCAGCATGCCTTGCATCAGTTTCAGCATGGCCACATAGCAAAACTAATGCAAAGCATCCTGGGATGTGTAGTTCACTAACATCTGGTGGGCCGGTGTTGCCCAGCCCTGGTCTAATGTATAATCAGCATTACTTACTGTAGATCTGTGTGTGCTTATATCCATTCACAGCCCCTTTGGGTTGCATACAAAAATATCAGAGTCCAAGGTCATATTGGCCTGCAAGAAATGTGAGAGGAGGATCAGCCTCTGTATTCAAAGCACAATTGGGGTGGGATTCAATTATTACCTGCCATCACCACCCTCCACCGGCGGTATTCAATTGTGTGTGCTAACATTTCAGGCGGCTACCCGTGGGGTTGTGAGCTGAAATATGTGAAGACACCCCTTTTATTGCTCAAATGGGACTTTATGTTGCGCCCATTAGTTTAGTCTGGTTTAGCTGCTATGTGTGGCTAAACCCAAACATAACGATATGTGCAACAACGGGATCAATTGAATATTACCCTGGCGATTCAAATGTTGTACCTGTGGCTGCCACTAGATGGTAACGAGAGAAACATTTCTTCTCGCAACCACCTGAGGTGTGAGTGGAAATGTACAAAAATTGGCAGTTTGGACGCCAAAGCGGTACTTTAGACAGGTTTAATGTGTGCAACTCTCTTATGATGCACAATGAAATTGCTCATATGGGAGCCCAGAAAACAACTTAATTTCACCTAACTGTAGGTTTTAAGGCTATCCATACTGGAGGGCCTATGCTTAAATCAGAATAACCAAAGTACTAATTAAATAATGTGCTCAAGTAGGACTATCCTTAAATTCTGGACCACTGGCATTCATTAAGGTAATGTAATTCTTGTTTTTGAATCCAGTTAAGCCCGGGGAAGCTGTGCATGCTTTGACTTATGGGTCCTAGCCGTTGGGCATCAGCAGCAGTTTGATTGGCTACCTGCCTCATAATATTTGTCGTGTTCTCAACACGAAGAACAGGAAATCCGTGGTATCGAGTGTCCTCTGAGACCTATTGAGTCATTTGTTATGTCAGGGGGATTCTTTCTACAAGAGTCAGAGTAATTTTTTTTTTTTTTACGTTTTCCAATGGACTTTTTCAAGTATTTGTTCTATGCTGTGCTCATTAGAGCAATCTCCCTGCGTGAGTATTCCCACTCATAAGTTCCATCATATTTGTTTGCATGGTTAACTATGCTAAAAAGGGATAACTTCGGCAAACTTCCCTGTAGGTGGCTCCTCCATTGAGCTGTAGAGACTGCTTCAGTCAGGTGCCAGTGGTAAATTCTCAGCTGCCATAGCTACAGTACCTGTCCCTGAGGCTTTGTGTTGTAAATAACATTTCTCCTCCAGCTGCTAAACAGAATTGCATTTTCCTATACATTACCGACCTGGGGCGTACCCTAAGGTATGGGTCCACATCCCCGAGGTGGTTTTTGAATAGTGCGCCTATAGCAATTTGCTTTATTTATAAAACCTGCTATGCACGCCCACTGCTAACTATATTCACAGTTCAGTGATTGTATATTTTGCAGATGTTTTATTATTACCAGTTATTTATCTAGCGCACACATATTCCGCAGCGCTTTATAGATAATAGTTGAACACTCACATCAGTCCCTGCCCCAGTGGAGCTTACAATCTATATTCCCTACCACATGTACACGCACACACAGACATTCTAGGGTTAATTTTTGTTGGAAGCCAATTAACCTATCTGTATATTTTTGGAATGCGGGAGGAAACTGGAGTACCCGGAAGAAACCCATGCAAGCACGAGGAGAATATACAAACTCCACACAGTTAGGGCCATGGTGTATCACAGATTTAGAAGTTTCCCTCCCGTCATTGTGTTGGTCTCTTTTCGAGGCCTGGACACACTTAATTTGGAAGCTAGAGCACCAGTAGTGTTGTACCAGCACCAGTAGTGTTGTACCAGCACCAGTAGTGTTGTACCAATCTCATTCATAAACAGAACACAAGTGATTCAGGAATGCTGTCCTGAAATCCTACTAATCACTGCATCAGCCTGTAGCTCAGAGGTTGTCAAAAGGATAGCCATACTTTAGCACAGTTATTTAATTAGTACCTTTTTGTTTTGATTCAACCATCTGTGCTGAATAATTTATATAGGTTTTTTTTTCAAGCAGGACTCAAAGGTGGGAAAATGCAATTAGTTGTTCCCCCTGGCTGCCACTAGATTGTGCTCAATGGAGCAATTCAATTTTTACAATTGAATAACCCCCAGTGTCACATTATATATGTAAAGAGAAAACCCATAGTACTAAGAAGACCACACACAAAAATAAAAAACCAAAGCTTGCACAATGAGCATAATGCAGGGTTGGTGCAGTCATTTTGAGTAGTAAACTCCACAGGTAACATCATTCGCAAAAAGGTACCAGGCGAAGCAGCCATCTTGGCCAAGCTACACCATATTATCCAGGGTGGAATAGGTCCTGTCTAGAAGGGATGGCACAAAATGGGGTGGTAGCAGTGTGAAATGGTAATAGTAGCGTCCTAACACAAGTCTCATAATGGAGTTTTAATCCCTTTCACAAGTGTATTGGCAGGGCAGCTAAAGTATGGTTATCACTAAGGGCAGTATTCAATGGTAATATTCTCCGTGCACGGCGAGCATTTTTTTTTGCTCGCCGTGCACTCTCCGTGTTCCGGAGGGCTCGTTGCCTCTCCTGCTGCCACTATTCAATGTTTATAAGACTCGCCGCCACTCGCGGCGAGTCTTAACCCCTGCAGCGGACGAGCGTCCGCAGCAGGGAGCTGACAGGGACGTGGCATCCAGGGAGATTAAAGTCTCCCTGGATGCCACAGAACATATGTGAGGGTAGGGGGCCCCCCTGGGACCCAGGCAGCACAGGCTGCCCCCCTCTATAGCCAGCGGGGGACCCAGTATTCACTGTACCCGAACGTGCTTCGGGTGCAGTGAATATATGAATATCTAATGAGCGGCTCGAGCGCTCTGGCCCCCTGCTGGCTGCACTGTGTAAAAAAAAGAAAAAAAAAAATGTAAAAAAATATTTTTTTAAAAATTAAATATATATTCATGTGCTATAGGCACATGAATAAAAATAACATGGCCCTCCACAGAAAAAAAAACCTGATTTTTTGACACCAAAATTAAAAAAAACACCCTTTTAGTTTAAAAGTTCACATTCCTGCTCTCCATCAAAAGATGGAGAATTTCTTCACGGAGAGAGACGGCGAGAATCACTAAGAAAGACTGAGAATATTTCACATTGAATAGGGTGGCTCGCCTTTGGAGAAAAAAAACCTCTCTCCACGGCGAAAAAAGCACAAGTTCTCCACAAAAGACGGAGAACTTTTCTCATTGAATACTGCCCTAAAAACCTGCACTGTTGGGGGATTCAATTATTTTTTTTTTAGGTGGTGGGAAGTAATGTGTAAAAAAACCCAAAAACTAAGAAAAACCTTCCTTTGGCTGCGGTAATGAGGACTTGCTAAATCTGTTGCTTTTAGCATGCTATCTAATGGGTGCCAAAAACACTTGAATTAACGCCCATATTGCTGATCTCAAAGAATTGAGATCAGAATTTGTTGAAGTGCTTGTGTCCAGTAATAACACACCAGCCAATCAGCTTCTAATTGTGAAGTTGCAGGAGCTGATTGGTTGATGCGTGAACACCTTCCACTTTATCAGTTCTTTGGGCTTAATACACCTGCCCCTGAATTCTCCTGTGCCTTAGTGTGTCATGAGGGCTGCGGTTGGGGCTGTAACCCCTTGAAGTTCTTCGTTTCTCCTCAATGGTGCATCCGCTGTCAGTATTTTATGCCATTCCTGGTGATACGTTGGCTCCGTTGCAGCATTATGATAGGCTAGCTGTGTCTAATGCAGCTGGACATAGACTTGCAGCTGTAATTGCCCCAGCATATATCAGTACAGTATGCCAAACCTCCATTGTGATTGTTTTGTGTAAGGTACTGTGATACCCCATTCACACCAGCCTAAATTCCCGGGTTGAGTCCGGGAACAACCCGGTACTAGCGCTGGTGTGAAAGGTTCCCGGGACAAAATCCCAGGCAAATTTCAACCCGGCTAGGTACCAGGGTTGTTCCCGGGTTCAACCCGGGGACCTGGCTGGTGTGAAAGGTACAGGGTATACTTACCCGGGTTGCCGTGTCCTGTCCGTCGGGAATTAATGCAGGCGGCGGGCGCAAATGACGGGACAGCCGGTGGATGATGATGACGACGCAGCTCTCCGGCGGCAGTGAGGACGCCGGAGAGCTGCGTCATCTTCATCCGCAGCCTCTCCCATCATTTGCGCCGCCGCCTGTGTGGATCCCTGGCCTGCACGGAGGACCAGCAACTGGGGTGAGTATTCTCCCCACCTCCGCTGACTGCCCGCCTCCTGCCGGCCTCCTTTCCGCCCCCTTCTCACACCAGAAAATGCAGGGACATTTCTGGTGTGAATGGGTCCAAACCCGGGAATGTCCCTGCTTGTCCCGGGAACTGAATTCCCGGGTTTGTCCCTGCATTTCTGGTGTGAATGGGGTATTATGCACTGCTCATTTGCAGAAGGGTTGAGGGCTGAAAAGGAGATTCCAGTGGATATCTGATTGGCATTTTCTCTAGATAATTGGCACTTGGAACTTAAATGGTTGCATTACAACTGGTATACATTTTTTGTATTTACCTATATTTTATGGCCTGCCTGACGCCATGCTAAAGTTGGGCATTGTGCTCTGGGCAGGCCTTCCCGGCACTTTGTATTGTTCCTTATGTACTCCTGAATCCTTTTATTCATGAGTACCTTTGTATGTGTGGAGTCTGGAAACCAGTTTTACAGAAAATACTAGTGTGGGTGAATCACTTTCTTCAGTTGCTTTGAATGGCTGTAGAAAGTCCTGTATGCTCCAATGGCTTCTAGGACTTCTCTCTGACACACAGCGGTCACTGAAATAATTCCTGCACTTGTAGGTCAGACCTTTTAAATCCCATTTGGCGGGGGAACTACAATCCCAATAGCTCTGTGACCTTTAGAGAGTTTGGTAGGAAAGCTATATCTTAGATGGTAGATCAATATCAATAGATGTATAATTTGTGTGCGTTTGAGACCTTACAAATAATCAATGATGAATTAAAATCCTTGCTTCATTTTAGATTAAGCCTTTAGTGTAGGCAACCTACCTTATTGCAGTTAACAAAGCGAGTACATGCGGGTAAAAATGTCTCCTATTTACAATGATCCATTCACGTTATGCAGTTCTGTGAACAGAACATGTAATCAATCACATCAGTTCCTGCCCCTTAGAGCATTAACTCTAAATTCTTTTTCAGTTGAAAAGCTCCAGCTACGCATCCCCAGAGTGCACCAAACTCACGTTTAATTGAATTGCCCCCCTTTTATGACTGGATAGTCTTTTCCACCTACATAACCAGACCACTTTTCATGTAATAAGCTTTTTGGAGGATTATTCAGAGTTTGTTTCTATTGGTAAGAATAAAACATGTGAAAATCCTTCTCAAAATGCAGCGTAGAGTGAATGATCGAAACTACCAGCATGCCTTTTACATATAGCAACGACTGTAGGATGAGAAATGCCTGTAGTGTGCTGCACACATCCTGCATTTCCATGCATTGAATAGAAGCCAGCAGTCTGGTGCCTGCATATGATCTTGGAACTCCTTGGAGTTTACTTCTGTTACACAGTCACTTTTTCATCCTACCTCTGTAAGCTTTTTGAGTGCACCAGCTAAATTACCATATTTGTTATTTTTAAATCGGCAATCCCACATAGGATTCACGTCTTTTCTCTGTAATACATCCCTTTTTTAAGCATGCTTCAAGTAGTCCTTTATCTTCACTGTACTTCCACAAGTCATTACCTCCTTTTTCAAAATCTCTCTAGAAATTCAAAGCAAAATGGCTACAAGTTATAGAAACGGGCCGTCCGCTCTTAGCTTATCATGTGAACGATGGGGAGGTTTTGCAGTGCAAGACCGTAATTACTAGTTTCCCCATATCTGTAGTTTTCTGTTCACATGTAAGTTATTAAAACAGAGTTGCAGATTGAATAATTTGTGACCATGGATAATGACTACAACGCAACACATAAAAGCATTGTGTTTTTTTAAAGTGTGAAGAAGCCAAGACGTGTTAATTGCTGCTCACGTGGAGATCTTGAGTCCCTGATTGAGTAGATGTGGTTATTTCACTCTGCAGAAAAGACCGTGCAACACCTGTGGATATTTAAATCTGCTCCATGTAGTCGGATTACTCTAAAACAGGCATGTCCAACGTTGGCCCTCCAGATGTTGTGAAACTACACATCCCAGCATGCCTTGCCATAGTTTTGCTATTAGAGAATGCTAAAACTATTGCAAAGCGTGCTGGGATGTGTAGTTTCAAAACATCTGGAGGGCCAAAGTTGGACATGCCTGCTCTAAAACCTTTAGAGCAGGCATGTCCAACCTGCGGCCCTCCAGCTGTTGTGAAACTACACATCCCAGCATGCCTTGCCATCGTTTTAGCATTCCCTAATAGCAAAACTATGGCAAGGCATGCTGGGATGTGTAGTTTCACAACAGCCGGAGGGTCACAGGTTGGACATGCCTGCTTTAGCGAATAATAAATGTTACTGGTTTATAAAATCTAGAGTGTTTCCGTCTTTCTCGTGCGTTTGGTCAGGCTACACCCGAACACATATAGACTGTATGCTTGTTCTATCGAGTGTGGTTCCGACATTATGTAGCAAATATCCCGAACTATAGAATAGTGATTAGTCATAGTTAATGCTGTTGCTGCCTTATGCTGCCTTATGCTGCGAAACGCAGTGCCCGTCGAAGTAAAGGTGCATAAAGGCTCATGTGATAAGGCATAGGCACAGCAAACGTTTTGTTCCTCAATGTCTTCTTCTTTGTAATATTTTGGCAGCATGTAGGAGAGATACTGGCGAGCCTGGCTGATGTTTTTGAAGTGTCAATAATGTTAAAAGGAAAACCCAGGTTGGTTTCAGGCCAACATCTACAATTCACAGTCTATTACATTTCCACCGATTACTGTTTTGGCCTTTATTTTGTACAATATACCGTATATACTCGAGTATAAGTTGACCCGAATATAAGCCGAGGCGCCTAATTTCACAACAAAAAAAATGGGAAAACGTTTTGGACTCAAGTGGGACCCTCACTCGAGTATAAGCCGAGAGGGGGATTTTTCAGCATAAAAAATGTTCTGAAAAAGTAGGCTTATACTCGAGTATATATGGTACGGTACCTTATGCTTTATTTGAATTGTATGCCTTCAGAGTTGTGGTTTGTCATATCTGCGTGTAAATGTGATGGGTTTAGGTGGGGCGTTTGCTGTAATGTGAAGCTGTATTGGCGGTTCTGGTAAGTGGACATGTTTAGAATGTGGGCGCCCAGCTTGGTGCAGTATGTGTAGATCAGGAGTGACCAAACCTGTCCTCGAGATCCACCAACAGTTCATGTTTGTCAGGCAACCTGTGGATCTACAGTAGGAATGAATGCAGCAGGTTTAAAATGTGACCGTTAGTAATGACTACACCTGTGCACCAGCTAGGGGATTTGGGTCATGTGACAGTTAGTAATGACTACACCTGTGCACCAGCTAGGGGATTTGGGTCATGTGACAGTTAGTAATGACTACAGCTGTGCACCAGCTAGGGGATTTAGAAAATGTGGACCGTTGGTAGATGTCGAAGAGCAGTTTAGTCACCCCTGGTGTAGACTAAGGCTTCTAAGTAACGTGTAGGTTTGGATAATTTAGTGTTGTGGATGGGGAATGGAGATCAGGCCAGAGTGATATATGGGGCACTGATTGTGTAGATTTGAGAAACTTCCTTTTTTTTTTGTTTTTGTGTGCCGAATAGGGGCCACTCAGCTTTGTGTACGCCCAAACACCTAGCGGAGATATTCAGTTGGGTGCGCATTTCCGGTGTTACCAAGGTATATTGGAGCGCCTGCAGGGATGGTTTGTCACCTCCAAACAATACAAATATAAGAACAAAAAATGGGCGGTAAGTGGAGAGATAAAGATTTAAAATTGGCTCAATTGGATAATATAAACCATATATAATTTAAAAAAAAATAACCTGTAATAAGTGCACATCAATAAAAACATTCTTAATAAAATTTGAATAAAAACATTACATAAATAGACACTGTATTGAAAGGTGATACTATTGGGCCCTACACACATGCCGATGTGTGTGTAGTGGGGCTTCCTGGCTATGCTAGGTTGGACACTTCTGCACCACTGTGTGCTATCAGCGAGATTGATGGACACCGATGGCAATCTCGGACAGCGACGCGCATTGCTGTCACTATAGCCCCTACACACACACCGATTTAGGGGCATTTTCTAAGCGACTTTGGCAAACTAAGCAAAGTCTCTTAGAAAATGCCTTAATATCGGCATGTGTGTAGGCCCTAATAGTTGCTCCTGTCTGTTCCTATTATACTCAGTCCCCGTTTCCCCAAATGTCCAATAGAGTGGGATCAGTCATATGTCTATATCAGGATTAAGATGCCGCTGGAGGTTATTTGAATTTCCAATGGTGGAAAATGCCTCCCGATAACGCGCTTATCTTTGTCCTGGTTAGTAGGTGCATTTCCAGTGTGCGTGGTTATTTATACCGCCCCCCCCCCCCCCCCCCACACACACACACACACACACACACCTTTCCCGTGCACGCGTGTCCTGATGGAATCTAATTGCTCTGTTGAGCGCTATCTTGTGGTTGCCAGGGCAAACAACACTTGATTTGCCTTATTAACTTAGTTATTTTAATAGTATAATAATTTTGTTCATTATCAGTCATAAGCTTGTGAATAGTTGTTTGTAATGTCTGTCAATGTTATTGGCAGCAATTCTACACACTATTAATCTTTTCTTCCACATTTATTTCAAGCCAAGGCCAGACTAACAATGGGAGAGTGGACTATAGCTCTATAAAAAAAAATAGACCCTTCGTCATGACTGCCTGATGATGCCCAGCTGTAGTGGGGCGTACACTCAGTAATTTTGGCCTATTTCCTAAGCGATTTGACTAGATTGCTTAGAAATTGAGCACAAATCGCTGTGTATGTGTGTAGGGCCCATAGCAATGCTCTGCCCCTTTTAATAGGGGTGTGGTATAGGGTACTGACAGTTATTAGCCTGACGTTGGGATCCCGACTGCCCGGACTCAGACAGCGTGGCCAGCGCAACTAAGCCCCTTGCGGGCACGGTGGCTAACTCGCGCAAACTATTCTATTCTCCCTCTATGGGGGTCGTGGACCCCCACAAGGGAGAATAGGCGGTGGCCGTCGGGCACCCATCTGTCTGAGTTTTGCCAGTCGGGATCCCAACGTCGGGTAAATGACTATTGGGATCCCGACTGTCGGGACCGCGTCCGGCACCCTTTAATAGTTCACTTTTTCTAAGTTTATGGATTTAAGTAGACATGGGGGGGAATTCTGTACATTGTGAGTTAAATTAAACTTAAGGGGGGGAGTGAAGGGAGCAGTTTAGTTGCCTGCACAGTAACCCTGAGACTAGTGGATTTCTGCTTGCATATTATACCTTTTGGCTAGTGACTGCATACAGTAACAGCATCACACCTATTTTGGAAAATGTGGGAGTAGGTTGCGGTAAACTGCATCTCCCGACTTCAGTGGGTTTACACCGCATGGTAATTTAATAACTACAGACACTTATCCCGCATGTAGTGTCCATTCTAACACCCTGCCTCTTTCAAAACTCGTGCTGTTCCTCTTCCCTGTCTGGGGTGTTCATATCTGCTTTGGTGCTTCTAGCACAGTATGGTCTGTATTTCAACACTGATATGCAGACCAGACATGTGCTAGAAGCACCACAGAGTGCCAGCCAGGCAGCCAGGGAAGAGGGACTGCACAGGTTCTGAAAGAAGCACGGTGCTAGAATGACCACTACAGACAATTATCCCGCATGTAGTGTCCATTCTAACACCCTGCCTCTTTCAAAACTCGTGCGGTTCCTCTTCCCTGTCTGGGGTGTTCATATCTGCTGTGGTGCTTCTAGCACAGTATGGTCTGTATTTCAACACTGATATGCAGACCAGACTGTGCTAGAAGCACCACAGAGTGCCAGCCAGCCAGGGAAGAGGGACTGCACAGGTTCTGAAAGAAGCACGGTGCTAGAATGACCACTACGGAAATGTAACAGGCCCTTGCTCACTTTTACTCCCAGACCCAAACCGTCATTAATCCGTCATTAATCTGTCCCTATCTGAGACATGGGGCCAGATTCTCTAAGCTTCAAAAGTGATAAAATGGAGAGTGATAAACAGCCAGCCAATCAGCTCCTACCTGCCATGTCACAGACTGTGTTTGAAAAATGTCAGGCATGTGCTGATTGGCTGGCTGTTTATCACTCTCCATTTTATCACTTTTGAAGCTTAGAGAATCTGGCCCATGGTCCTCTCTGATAAAAGGATAATACTTTAAGATGGTAGCTGATTTGGCAAGCATTCTAAAAAATGTGGGTGACTGTGGAGTTTGAGTTCCTTTCTGTCTTTAAAACACTTAACGGGTGTCTGTTATTGTTGACTTGTTTCCTGAACACAACCACCCTGTGAGATTGCTCTGTGCAGGTGGCACTGCTGCTGCGGTGTCTGATGACAACTTGGCTTTCGCTGCTGTGCTGGCTGTAGGTCTAATGAGATCTCAGCCCCCTCCCCCCCAGTGTCGGCTGTATTATAGCATGGCGTTGTATGCTATTTCACCAAGTGTAAAAAAACGCTTAATTATCCATACACAGTCCACACATCTGTAATGCATATTTAATATTATGTGCAGGTTTTAGATTCTGGATTTTTTAAATGTTGTTGAATTGTGTTTAAAGTATCATGAAAAGCATCTAACCACCCCCCTATAACAGGCCAACCTGTGACGCTCCAGCTTTTGTGAAACTACACGTCCCAGCATGCCCTGTTTTAGCATACCCTAATAGAAAAACTGTAGCATGAATGCTGGGACTTGTTGTCTCACAACAGCTGGAGAGCTACAGGTTGGGCAGGGCTGTCCTATAAAATGACTCTGTAACTTGGGGGGGTCTCACTAAACTGTGAGCACAGCGCCTCAGTGAGAGGGAGAAGGAAGTGGTACAGTCCTGTCAGTCTGAATGCTATGGTCACTGAGCAGCAGCAGGAAGTACACTGGGAAATGGTAGCACTAGTTTGTTTCTGCTAAACTCCACAAAGGGCTGGAATTGGTTCCCGTCTAATGTTTGTTTGAGTGATCTGACCGTGATGTTTGCTTTCTTGCAGCATTAAGCAGTTCTTTGTGATAAGTGCTCGTAGAACATTCCAAATTCAAAAACCTACTTTACCCAGACTTCTTGCACCTCAGGAGGGCTGCCCCAGGACTAAGCCCAAAACCGTTGAACTCACACCCGGCACATGTGAGCTAAGACTTATGAATAGAAAATATGTATTTACACATATAAAATACGAATGGCAGTAAATGGTTTTGTAGTTATCCCCAGTGGCTGGGCCCCATCACTTTGCATTTCTTATCTTTTTGTTTCCACCACGGTTCCAAAATATCCAATAACCAATTTATCCTGTAAGCAGGAACCTTGCACTGCTGTCTTTACTGTATATAACTGTCCCCTGGCCATTAATGACTACTCACCTGGGAACACTGGCATTTGCTGCCAAGTTACTGTATGTAGTATTGTAGTTTGCCACAAATAGCCATTTATTTGACATACTATTTTTTACTTGGATCTGCACATGATTGGATTCATTTACATCTTTGTTTGGTAAATCCCATTGAAAGTTGACTGTACAGATGTTGACCCATCGGAATTATTTATACTTATACTTCTTGCGTAATAATAATGCTGAGAGGTTGGACGGACTATTTTAAAGTAGTCTTATTTCATGGGGTCCCTTTCTCTGCACTACACAGTGCACAGAGACCAATGATGTGGCCAACTCCTTGTATGTATTTTGACCATTTCATCCATGTAAGTTTAATTTATATAGCGCACTTTCTCCAACGGGACTCAAGGTGCTTTACAGACATTGGGGCAGATGTATTAAGCCTGGTGAAGAGATAAAGTGGAAGGAGATAACGCACGGGCCAATAAACTCCCAACTGTCATATTTCAAACACAGCTGATTGGCTGGTGCTTTATCTCCTTCCACGTTAACTCCAGTTTATCTCTTTGCCAAGCTTAATACATCTGCCCCAATATAACAATGCACATAATACAGAGGATGTAGGTAGTACAGTAACAGACAAGTCACAGACAAAAGAAACCCTTAAGCACTGATGAGCATAATGCAGGAGTGGTGCAGCATTTTGGATGACAAATGGTGCTTTTAGCCAATCGGCTCCTGTAAGGTTTTGAAAAATGACAGTTGTGAGCTGATTGGCTGGAGCATAGCTAATGTTAATACGTGTCTGTTTATGTTCTCACACCATTCATTTTGCCTTTTGTATCACTTTCTGGTTGTTTGTTTTATTATGAGCAAAACTGTTAAGCTGGCCAAAGACTTGTCCGATTTTGGCCACTTTTCACAATTCGACGAATTGGATGAAAAGTGACCGAATCGTAGGTGTTTGACATCAGATCCAATGTGTGGTGCGCATCATAGTCGGACCTGCGGCGCAAAGGGCCTGTCGGATTGGACCGCCTCCGGCAGCGGCGAAAGGGCATCACATTCTCCCGGGTGGTTTAAGGGAAATCTTATGTGACTTCTCCCTCTGAGAAGTCGTATAAGTGTAAACGTTATTGTTTTGTGTTGTAAACTAAACTGTTTTATCTGCTCTTTACATGTTATACTCTTAAGCTGTATACACACGGTGCGATTTGGTCGCTGAGCGATTTTGGCTTAAAATCGCTGAGCAATATATTGCTCAGTGTACTTGCAATAGTGTTCCTTGTAGGAACTAGGGGGGGCGAACTGGGCCTGGCGACGTCACTGTTTTGGGCGGTCCCGGCCCGCCAACGTCACAAAAGGTGTGTGCCTGCACCGTGACGAAAAGGGCCCGGATGCTGCCGTCAATGAAAGGGGCGGGCCCGGCCGCCGTCGTTACTGAAGGGGGTGTGCCCGGCCACCCTGAAGGCTCTACTCTGCCAGGGAAGCACCGGGCATCGCTATCTACAGCGGCGTCGGGCTACCCCGGTCACATCAGAGGGGTCAGACGCAGGCTGTTTTAGCGGGGCTCTGCCAGAGGGGCAGGGCGTATTTTGCCCTTTAAAAAATGGGCAGGGCACAGTGCCCCGCTAAAACAGCCTAGCGGGAGCACTACAGCAATATATTGCTCCGTGAACGGTTTTCATCAGCGACCAGCGATTTTTCGCTGAAAATTGCAAGCTATTCTGTCTCAACCTCATTTTGGCTAGAAATCTCTGGTGCACAGTGCATTGTGCACCAGCGGCCAGCAATTTTTAGCTATAATCAGAGGAGCGTGCTCCAGCGACCATGAAGGGCTGGCAGCGGGAGGTGGGTACGACATGTAATTTGTGTAGGGTTACCACCTCATCCCTTTAATTCTGGACACATATTAATTACACAGGCCTTCTCACTAGATCGCTTAGAAAATGCCCCTACATCGCTCTGTGCGTAGTGGGGATAGCAACGCATGTCACTATCTCCCAGCGATTCATTCAGCATGCTGGATGAATCTCATTAGATTGATGGTCAGGGCCAGTGTTCTCATGGTCTCCTTTTACCTCATTTGTACTGGTTCTGTTTATTTACAGCAGGAATGGGGAACCTTCGGCCCTCCAGCTGTTGTTGAACTGCACATCCCAGCATGCCCTACTACAGTTTTGCTATTCGCACATACTAAAACTGTTGCAGGGCGTGCTGGGATGTGTAGTTCAGCAACATCTGGAGGGCCGAAGCTTCCCCGTCCCTGATTTACAGCATGATTTTATATGGTTTTGTTGGACTGGTTTGTTCCTTTTAACTGTTCTACATGACCTGTCCGGCGCTGTGTTATTTGTAGGGCTTTACAAATAGATGATTTGCATCAGAATAGAAACCAAAAGATTATGTAGTATCAAATCAGCGCTATATGAAATATTGAATGCTATGAGGTCCTTCACAGCAGAAAAGGCTGCAGGGGAAATATTTTCCGGCGTTGCTTTGTACAGACGTGTTTCATAGATATGAATGCACCACAACTTCTGTAGTGTTTCACATTTCATGTATTAAAGATTTCTTCCCCCTCATTTTTTTTTACAGTAGCGTAAGGCCGGGCACATACTTCCAGTTTCTCTACAGAATTTGCAGCAATTTGGCAAAATGAAGCAAGTTCCTCACATAATTTCGAACCCGGCTGTGAAGCCCTCAACCCCTGAAGTGAGCCGCGAATGTTCAGTGTTCCTGGGCCGGGCACCCATCTCTGAGGGGGTTATACAAAAGCTAAACGGTCATGACACACTGCCGTTCCTCCCAGCCGACAAACTGAAAGACCTGACTTCTCGGGTGTTCAACGGAGAGTCAGGCGCTCAAGAAGCGAAAGTGCGGATCGATGCCCAGGAAATACAAGGCATCGCAACGCCGCCCAACACTACTCCCACTAAGAACGGGTCTCCAGAAATAAAGCTGAAAATCACCAAGACCTACATGAATGGTAAACCCCTGTTTGAGTCTTCTATATGTGGCGAACAGGGTGAAGAGGCCCCTAAGCTCGAGGAACCGAGCGAAAACAAAAGCAAGAAAGGCCGGAAAAGGAAAAATATCAAGTTAGAGTCTAATGAGGATAAACCTGGAGGTGAAACGCCAACAAATTCGTGTTCTGCTGAATCGTCTGAAGTTCAGGTAATTAACAAAAGTTAAACTTTTTTTTTTATTTATTTTTTTGATATCTCAAAACAAAATTTAGCAACCAACGTCAACCCTTTGAGTGCCAAGTGAATTTGTCAAAATAGGTGTGAAAATTGCCAAACTAAAATGTATTCATCAAAATGACCTGTAATGTAATATATATATATTTTACCGGAAATCTTTTTTTTTTTTTTTTTCTTACACATTTTTTTTTAAATTTGAATTTCTATAACTTAAGTGATGTTGGCATTTTTTGCGGATATTTTGAACATCTCTCAGATGTTGGCACTCAAAGGGTTAAAATAAAAGGTGCTTTTTCATGTAAGATACCTTCAACAGAACATGAGATATTGGTCAGTGTATTTACATTCGCTTTATCAGACAAAATGAGACCATGTAGTAGGCTGTACACGTTCTTAAATTAAAACATAATTGTTTTACACACGCATACACACACACACACGGGGACACTGCTGACCCCGGGGCGGGACGTGGGACCTCCCCCCCCCCCCAAAAATGGGACAGTTGGGAGATATGCAAACAGGCTGTAGTCACGATGACTACACAACAGTTTCCGTATCCTAAACTGGTTCTAATGCTACCCAAAGCATTTTAATTGTGTTGACATTAAAACTTTTAAATATGCCTGTAAATTGACCTGTTTAAAGTTCAGGCCGCACAGTTTTGATGACAATACACTAGGGCGAGTTATTGCATGCTAGCCTTGTATGTGATACCACGACAACTCCCTGTTGGCTGAATCGCGTGCAATACATTGTATGCTCTCATTTTGCGTGCACGGTCACATGTGATTCCATTCACCGCTTTGGTGCGCATAAAACCTTATTGGACTGCTTCCATATCTGATACTCGATTTTCCTTGTTTCTGTGCTGATGCTTTGTATGTTAAAACAGCTGGAGATAAACTGGTAGATTGGGGTATTGCAGGGTTGTATTGTGTCCAGTTTTGGGACTGAACAAGGTAATTTATTTAAACTTCTCATACATCTATAGATTTATTGTCAGATCTGGCTATTTGGAACATAAACCTGTTCATACCTGATTGTCAGTGCTCCAGCATTTCCAAGCAAATGGTCAACTGTCCTTTGCAAATGGCCGCACTTCTGAGGGCTCTAATGGGTGCGAGCTGAAATACCGGATGTGCCCGAGCAGAGCTACAATTAAATAGCTCCGTTAGACGCCCTCTAGTGATGAACCACACACACACACACACACACGCACATTTGAATACACCCCTAAACCTGTTCTTACGGCCATAGTTTACAACTCATTGACCTTTCTCTTTCGTCCAGTCCGGTGACACAGCTTCACGATGGGATGTAGGAGGGTCCGCAGGAGCCAGGCACCTATGCTTCTAATTCTTTGGGAGCAGGCTCCTCCCTACTGCATCCCATAATGCTCCAGTTAGTTTTAGGTGCCCACAGGAGTGGGTGCTATGCGCTGCAGCTGCGTTTTTTCTTTGGATTTTTTTCAGATTAGTTAGGCTTTTTATTATTTTATTAATGCACTAGCTAGAGCAGGTTTGCCAGTGTGTCGCTTCTCACAGAAGTGTACACACACTGAGAGCGCAGCAGAGGCTGACAGAAGCGCGTCCTGTCAGCTCTCTGTGTGCAGAGGGACACCTTTTTATTCCCTCTGCACAGCGCTTAGTCTCTTTAGGATAGAGACTTTCCTGGGCCCCGGGGGTGTCCTAACCGGCTCCTTGCAGAAGGGGGTCGTGGGGGAAGGACCCCCCGCGATGGCGCCCGCCATCTTGAAGGGTTTAGGGACGGAAATCCCGCCAGGGAAGTGAAGTCCCTTACAGGAGTCCGGCGCTGCTGGACAACTCCATTGTGGTCCCACTGAGGGAGGTACAAGGAGGTGAAAGAGACAACTGCGGGAGCGGCCAAGGGGGGAGAAATGCACCAGATGGGCTGGTCATCTGCTGAGGCAGAGACTTGGTCTCTTCCTGCTCTGTGTTTGGCGCCTTTTTCACCGTGCTGCGGAGCTGACGGTGATTTTACACAGACTCCAGTCTCTTCACAGAAGCGATTCCCTCGCTGATCGCTGACAGGATTACCAGCTCAGATAAGTACACTGATACATTGCTCTGTGCGGTGCCTGTTCATTTTGCATTGTGTTATATACATGGCTGAGGGTTTTACTTCTGCTGCTTTGGAGGAGGGAGCGCTGGACATGTTTAGTTACTGTAAAAAGTTTGATGCTAAATTTACATGTGAACATGAGGATCAGGGGGATTTATGCCAGGCCTGTGAAGCTGTTCCCTGTTTGTCACGCGCCCCCAGACCAGAGATAGCTGAACCTGTGTGGGCTTTGGCTCTGGGCAGATCTATGAATGCTCTTACTGAGGCTTTGAATAGGCAGAAGGATTCTTTGATAGGGTCTCCTGGCCACTTTACTTCGTCTCAGGTGTCTGGGGGGTCACTTATCCCGGCTCAGGGGGACCCCATTTTGCTGCAAGCTATGCAGGATACTGCTCAGGGAGTTCATAAAATGACTGCCCTGATGGAGCAGTTTACAAAATTCTTTGTTTACACCACCTATTATTCAGGATTTGGATGATGATGGTGGGTGTGATGAGAACTGGAGTTGGGACATGAGTGATGAAGCTGAGGCTTTGACTTCAGGCATTGAGGATTTGATTGTGGCTGTTAAGCAGACCTTGAATCTTGCAGAGGAGGAAAAGACTCCTGTCTCTTGTGTGTTTAAAAAGAGTTGCAGAGACCCTGTGTGTTTCCCCTCTGATGAGGGAATGTCATCTCTTTTAAATGAAGCAGGTAAAACTCCTGATAAGAGATTGTTGATGGCAAAGAGGTATGCAAATATGTACCCTATGCCAGAGGAGCATACCAAATTATGGGGAAAAGCCCCATTAGTGGATGCATCAGTTGCTAGACTGTCTAAAGCCACTGCCTTGCCGGTCCACAGTGTCTGTGACTTCAGTGTCTGCGAGAAGGGCTCTTTGGCTCAAGGCTTGGGAAGCTGATACTGAGTCTAAAAAGTCCCTTGAAAACTTGCCTTTCAAGGGGGAGTTATTGTTTGGCTCGGAGCTGGAAGCCATTATCAAGCAGGCTACTGGGGGCAGGAGTACGTTTCTTCCCACCACTTCCAAAAGTTCAGGCTCCAAGTTTGGAGTTTTCAAGCCGTCCTTTCGGCCACCATTTCGGGGCGGGGCGTCCAACAGAGGACAGTCCGGCCTTGGCAGATTTCAGGCCAGCAGAGGAAAGGTTTCCAGAGGCCGCTTTGGTGCCTTTACAAAAAAGCATGCAGCCAAAGGGGATGACAAGTCCTCTGCATGACGGGGCGGGGACTCCCCTTTCTGGGCTCAGAGTGGGGGGTCGCCTTCTACATTTTCAAGACAGGTGGAGAGAATCCATAGTGGATTCTTGGGTCCTTTCCATCATTTCCGAAGGTTACCGGATAAATCTCAGGGGCACGCCACCCAAGAGATTTCTCCCTACACCCTTGCCGCGGTCAGCGTCACTGAGGTCCGCTCTGTTGGGAGCAGCTGTGGCTCTCAAAGAAAAGGGGGTACTTGTGTAGTTTCACGGCGCCAGCATGGCGCCATGCGTCTGAGTCCCCTTGCGGGCTCAGTGGCTCGCTACGCTCGCCACTCTATCTAAAATCAACTCCATGCCAACATGGATAGTGGGGGTATGAACTATCCATGTTGGCATGGAGTTAAGTTAGTTTATTTTAGATAGTTTGCAGAGCGTAGAAACCGGAAGTAGCACGGCGCCGTGAAACTACACAAGTACCGAAAAGGGAGTGGTAATTCCGGTTCCCCAGGAAGAGAGAAAACAAGAGTTTTATTCAATTCTGTTCCTTGTCCCCAAGCCAGACGGGTGTTTCAGACCCATACTAAATTTAAAATCTTTAAATCTCCACTTGTGGGTAGATCACTTCCGAATGGAGTCCCTGCATTCTGTGCTCCTGAGCATAGAACCGGGAGAGTTCCTGGCATCGGTCGATATTCAGGATGCATATCTCCATGTGCCCATCTTCAAGGGTCACCAAGCTCTCCTAAGGTTTGCAATTGGAGAAGACCATTGGCAGTTTCAGGCACTGCCGTTTGGTTTGGCAACGGCTCCGAGAGTTTTCACAAAGGTGATGGCGGTCATGGCTGCAGCTCTCCGTCTAAGGGGAATAGTAATTATTCCTTATTTGGACGACCTTTTATTCAAGGCGGAGTCGGCGGGAAAACTTCAGGAACACCTGAGTGTTGCGACGCAGTTCTTGCAGGAACAGGGTTGGGTGCTAAACCTTCCCAAGTCACATCTAATACCCACACAGAGTCTGCAGTTCCTAGGGGTTATCTTGGACACCTTCACAGGGTGTTCTTGCCTCACCCCAAAGCGGTGGAGATTCGGCAGATGGTACTGACAATTCTCCGGGCCCCTGCACCGACGGTGTGGCAGAAAGTAAGGCTGCTGGGCAAAATGGTAGCAACCTTCGAGACGCTGCAGTTTGCCAGATTCCATTCAAGCTCCTTCCAATGGAACATACTAGAATGCTGGTCCGGCAATGCCAAGACAATGAAACAGGAGAGGCTGATCTTGTCTCAGGAAGCAAGAATATCCCTGGAATGGTGGACGGATATAGAGACCCTGCAGATGGGGCGGTCCCTTTGCTCATGGGATTGGTTGGTCATCACGACGGATGCCAGTCTCAGGGGCTGGGGGGCAGTAGTGCTTCACCTGAGATTGCAGGGCCTTTGGTCAGTGGAGGAATCCAGTCTTCCCATAAATATACTGGAACTGAGAGCAGTATGGAATGCCTTGTGCCAAGCAGAGGAATTTCTGAAGGGTTTACCAGTACGAGTGTAATCAGACAATGCCACTGAAGTGGCATACTTAAATCACCAGGGCGGTACTCGGAGCATGATGGCGATGGCAGAGATTGTGAAGATCTTCACCTGGGCGGAGGTTCAGGTTCCAGCACTGTCAGCTGTTTTCATTCCGGGGATCTGGAATGTGGAGGCGGACTACCTCAGCAGGGCGGACCTGCTGAAGGGGGAGTGGTCACTCCATCGGGACGTGTTTCAGAAGATGGGGACTGCCAGACATAGATCTTATGGCGTCCAGGACCAATTGTCAAGTATTGAGATTTTGTTCGCGATCGAGGGATCCGTTGGCTTGGGCAGTGGATGCCATGACAGTTCCTTGGTCTTTCCGTCTGGTCTACATTTTCCCCCCGTTCCGAATGATCTCGAGGGTGTTGAAGAGGATAAAAAACCAGAGGGTACCGGCCATTCTGGTTGCACCAGATTGGCCCAGGAGGTCATGGTACTCAGACATACTGAAATTATCGACGGAATCGTGGCGACTTCCTCTTCAGCCGGACTTGTTAAGCCAAGGGCCGTTTCTGCACCAGGACCTAGCTCGTTTAAATTTGACGGCGTAGCGTATGAATCCTCCTTATTGAGAAAGAAGGGGTTTTCAGAAGAGGTCATACAGACCATGCTAAGGGCCAGAAAACCGGTGTCTGCGGCCAATTACCACAGGGTGTGGAGGATCTACATCAGGTGGTGCGAAAGGCAGAGAGTTCATACCTCCAGGTTTAAGGTAGCAAGGCTACTGAAGTTTTTACAGGATGGATTGTCGTCTGGGTTAAGTTTGCAGTCTCTGAAAGTGCAAATTTCGGCACTTTCCATTTTTATTTCAAAAGAGAGTGGCTCTGTTGCCGGAGGTACAAACCTTTTTACAGGGGGTGGCCAGGATTAAGCCTCCTTACAAGCAGCCAGTTGCACCGTGGGACTTGTCTCATGTTTTGTCCATGCTGCAGAAACCCCCTTTTGAGCCACTGAGATCGGCTGATCTCAAGTACCTTACCTGGAAGCTTACCTTTTTATTGGCCATTGCTTCGGCTAGACGTGTGTCAGAATTGGATGCTCTGTCTTGCAAATCACCATTTCTGATTGTTCATGATGACAGGGCTGTACTAAGGACCGTACCAAAATTTTTACCTAAAGTGGTTTCCTCTTTTCATTTGAATCAGGACATTGTACTCCCGTTTTTTTTCCCCGCCTGAGGGAACGAGAAATAGGGACAGTTTGAAAAAGTTGGATGTGGTTCGCGCATTGCGAATCTATATCAGTAGAGTAAAGGATGTTCGCAAATCAGATTTGCTGTTGGTTTTGTACGATGTACATAAGATTGGGTGGCCAGCTTCAAAGCAGACTATAGCCCGCTGGTTGAGATCAACTATTGCATTTGCCTACTGTAAGGCAGGTAGACCTGTGCCATCTCGCATAAACGCCCATACTATGAGGTCAGTTGCTTCGTCGTGGGCGGTGAGGCATGGGGCCACAGCGGAGCAGTTGTGCAGGGCAGCCACCTGGTCCTCTGTTCACACCTTTACAAAATTCTACAGGTTTCATGAGTTCGCGTCGGAGGACGCTTCTTTTGGACGGGCAGTGATGAGAACTGGCAGTCTGAGCGTACCCTCCCAAAGGACCGGCTCATGAACGTCCCATCGTGAAGCTGTGTCACCGGACTGGACGAAAGAGAAAGGGGATTTTTGTAAGAACTTACTGTTCTAACCCCTTTCTCTGAGTCCAGTCCGGTGACACAGCGATCCCTCCCTAACGCTCAGTAAGTTGTACCGTTCATGGTTGCCATGTTATGTGTTATAAGTTGCATATATGATGTTCATGCATTGTACCCGTGTGTGTGCTGTTGAAGTTTAACTGAAGCATTATGGGATGCAGTAGGGAGGAGCCTGCTCCCAAAGCATTAGAAGCATAGGTGCCTGGCTCCTGCGGACCCTGCTACATCCCATCGTGAAGCTGTGTCACCGGACTGGACTCAGAGAAACGGGTTCGAACGGTAAGTTCTTACAAAAATCCCCTTTTCATACAATTGAAAGAACGGTCTCCTTATGCAAACTGACCTAATTCATCATGACGTGTTCAATAAGGAAATAACCAAATAGCTTTTATACAGGTTTATAAACACAGGAGATTGAGGAAAAGACGTTAGTTAAATGCATAACACAACCCTGTAATTGTACCTGGCGCATTAGGAGCACATTCATTACCATATCTCCAAGCCAACCTGTGGCGTAATGCACAATGTACTCCACGAGCGTCCCCTTTTTAGCTGCGGCATTTCCCTAGCGTTAATGCTTATTAGCACTGCTGGCAATGTCGGGATAGATGGGAGCTGCCATATGCCGTAGTGCGTGATTTGAGAGAGCTGCCGCAGGACCTGTCCGTGCTCTAGAATTGCCTCTTTAAATCTAATGTGTAGTGCTGGCCCTAGTAAATCACAGGCTAGTGCTTTTGCCATAGTGTGTAGCAAGTACTTGTCGGGAACTGTAGTGTGTGTGTGCGTGCAGGTCTGCATTTTTAATAGGCTTTAATTATTGCACCTTTTAATTGGTGCCTGTTAAACACAGGACCTTCCATTGGCTGATTCCTGCTAGTACTTTTCTCTGGTAACAGTGTGATATTGCCTGTCCCTGGCCTCATTGATGTCCTGCACTAGAAGAAGTATAGATGATAAACCAGCAGTTTTTATTTTCCCTGTATGATTATAATATAATCCTATAATCACACGGGCAGCGGTCCGCTGGCAGCAGATGACATATTCAGGTCACACGGGAGTGGTGGAAAAGCAAGCAAGCTGTCTTTACCCTGATATCATATAGGTATTTCACAGGGGCGGGTTTCTAACCAGTTGGCTAATTTTTAGGATACTGGAGTCTTGTGCTACCCGACATCAGCTGTGGTATAAAAGTACTTGTGCAACCTTGTCAATGGGGCTTGAGGGTTTAAGTCTGGGGTGTTGGACAAATCCAAAACCAGCCCAGCCAAAGCACCCCAAGGCATCACACTAGTGAAGTACAGGTAGTATATCCCTTTTACCCAAATATCCCTTATCCAAATTATCCCTCATCCATAGTTTACAGCACTATTGGGGGCATGGTATGTAACTGGCACTAAATATGTGCAAGAAAATGATTGCTTGGCAAATTCAGTGTCTGGGATTGTACGCAAACTTTGTTTCATGTTTTGAAACCTTGTTTTATGCTAAAATTAAATATATTAGTGTGTGTGTTTCATGTGTTTGGGGTGTTCATACAACATAAATGCTAGAGACATCCAAAAAGCTTCTGGTCCCGAGCATTTTGGATAAGGGATACTCAACCTGTATTAGTGTTGGATTGCTAAGTGCAGCTACTGCATGTGTTCTAGATGTGCGACATGTAACCTGCTGTATATAAAAACAAACCATGCGAGTGCTATACGGTGCTGAAATAAGTGTTTTATTGTGATGTTCTGCAGCAGCCCGTTCACAGCCATTTAGGGGGCCCCACACGACACAACCTCACCCCACAACGTACTATATAAATTTATGGGACTTGCGTTAATTGTGCCTTATTTAATGCTAAGATTCCTACTCTTGGAGATATTCAATCACCGGCGAGCATCTCCCGTCGGGCCCTATTCAGGGCTGTCTTCCCCGACTGCATTGAGCAGGATATCTCGGCAAAACGAGCCCAACATCACAAGCTGTTGGACTCGTTCTGCCGGGAAGTGACGAGCTGCCAGCTGCAGCTCGCCTCTTCCCGGCCGCAAATCGCGGCCACGCCCCCTTCTGCAGGCCGGACATTGATTTCCGCCTGCATGTTCTGAGAACGGGACTGGGTCACGGCGGTCGAGCAAGCTCGACTGTCGTGATCCTCGCATTGAATACCCCCCTTTAAAATCATGAGGGCCAGGTGAGGAGGGGTGCTACTCTAGGCTGAAGCTGAAAGTGCCTCATGCGATCAGGTGTAAATAAAGATTAACAATAATGTATAGAACATTGTGAAGAAAAATTAATGTTCACCGCTAACTCTCCACTGGTATACCAATGCCCTACCTTTGGGAGGGTTAACATGGTGTCCGCACATTAATCTAACCCTCACTACCTGATTCGTGTCACCTTTTGAGTTTGCTTCTTTCCCTAAATGTTTCCAGGGACGCTGCTACTTGTAACTGTGACATTGGCCCACATTCAGATCTGATCGCAGTACAAATTTGTTCTCAAAATGGGTGGGTTGTGTTGAAACGGAAATGTAGATTGCAGTGTCAAAATAATGCAGCCAGTATTTACCCTGCACAGAAACAAAATAACTCACACAAATCTAACTCTCTCTATATATGTTACATCTGCCCCACCTGCAGTGCACATGGTTGTACCCATTTTGAGAACAAATTTGTACTGCGATCAGATCTGCATAAGGGCCATTGTGTAGAGCTCAATTACATTTATAATGGAATAAACGGTCTAATGAATAAGTAGTGAAAACAAAGTGTGCAAAAAATCTGTTTTTTGCAGTACGTGTTCGTATTGGGGAAACCAGGACGTTATAACATAACCATTCATAGTTGGGTTTCTTGGTAACATTAGAATGTTTGCACAATTGGTGAGCTAGCTACACCGGTGGTTCTAAACGTCGAACCTCAAGTACCGCCAGCGGTGCACGTTTTGCACGTAGTGTATTCTGTACTAGTTAAACGCCTGTCCAAATGTTGGCTTCTGCAATGTACTTTCACTCTGAGCTGTGACAGTTTTTAGCTCAAGCTCTCCTCCCCACCCTCAGTCCCTAGCTGCTCCTACATCCAATCTCTGTCTTCACAGCTCCCTCTGTTCATATCCAGCAAGTTTGAAACAGATCAGTGTCCCTGCAAAAATTGTTTTCATTTTGTTAGGACACAAAGGAGTAACTTGGCCTGTCGAGGTGGTCACTGTTGGTACTTCATCTCAAAGAGGTGAGGAGTAGTTGGCCTTTTCGATAATCTAATAGATACTGTGGAATGTTTATTTCGAAGTAAGTGTCTACAGAAGAATGAAGAAAAAAAAGTAGACTGTGATGGAGGTTATATCACGCACAATTGAGTATTGCACCGTGAAATTACTGTAATGTGTTTATTTGCTTTTTCATACGTAAATGCTAAACTTGAATATTTTTTTTTTTCCCCTTTCCCCCACTGTTCCTAAAGGCTCTTTCAGATTTAGAAACCTCAGAACTCAAAGAGCCCGAAGAAACGCCATATAAGTTCTCAGTCGGAGATTTAGTATGGTCAAAGGTCTCTGGTTATCCATGGTGGCCGTGCATGGTGACATCTGACCCCGTCCTGCACAGCCACACGCAGATCAAGGGTATGTCGTGCTCGTTAATATGTACTAAAGGTCAATCTGGACTGATACCCTTAGGGAAGGCATGTCCAAACTATGGCCCTCCTGCTGTTGTGAAACTACAAGTCCCATCATGCCTTGCCACCGTTTTGCTATTAGGGAATGCTAAAGCTATGGCAAGGCATACTGGGATGTGTAGTTTAACAGCTGGAGGGCCACGGTTTGAACATGCCCTGCCTTATGGTTATTTATATAGCTATGGGTGATGGGATGTATGTATGAGAAAAATGAAACTAACTGAAACAAACAACTTTTATACAACCCTGGTGTGTGCGGATGATTCGCCGTTAGCTGAAAAGTGCTCGCACCTCCATAAGAGTGCGCGCAATTTTCAGCCTATTCAGCCCAGCGAAGGGTGCGTGAAAACGGCACACGAACGGCAACTCGCACCCTTCGGGATTAATGGGGTGGACACCTATGTGTTCTGTGAGACCTAAAGCACGGTCCTGAAGAAGCATGTTTGCGAAGCATACGCAGAACGATGTACCACTGTGTGGGCACCCTCCTGCTTCCCTTCCCCGATTTGATGCATTTTGATTTATGTTTAGCTTAAATTAGCAGCGTTACCCACGGACGCCAGTCGACACTGGGTCCGAGCTACCAGAGCGGTGGTGTGTGTGGCGCCCATCACTGTCTGTCTACTGGTATCGGAGCGGATAGGGCATCGGTGGTATCATACTTGCCTAACCCCGATCCCCTTCCCGGATCCAGAGGCACGCACGGCCGACTGTCTCCCCGTGAGCGGCTGAGAGTGACACAGCGTCAGAAATACCATCCGCACGCTGCACCCGACCGGCTCAGAGAATCTCAGCGGTCTGTGCAGGTACGCATCACTTGCCCCCACCAAGGGCTGTGGTGCAGTACGCATTGCCCGATACTGTATACCTAACTATTAACAGCCACTCGCTACATTGTAGCCATACAATCTATGTGCCATACTACCGTGATATACACACTGACAGACTCCACAAGGGAGCCAATCTGATCATAATTTGTGAAAGGGTAGGAACAAATAAGGCTGCAATATACAAATCTTTGTGTAACGTTTGCTGCTAAAAAACTGATATATATAGTGTGGAAACAGTGTGGAGCGGAACCACAGTGCTAGGATCAAGTATCCTTTTTAACCACTGTCCTTGTCATTTTGTGTAATTTTTATGTCAATATTTCGCAACGTTTTATTAAGATATCAATAAAAGTTAATTTTTACTTGACACTCTTTCCTTCTTTTGAAAAATTGTCTTGCCTTGTGTCCGATGGTAGCACCCCCTACAGAAATTTATCAGTAAAAGAATCCCAATAAAATTGGTGTACGTCTTGAAAGGGGTCCCTTGAAAAAAAACACATTAAATGTAGTATCTCCAGTGCGACTGGCACCATTCCTGTTTTTTGTGAGACCTAAAGCTGCCTTGGGAGTCGCTTAGCCTTGCAGGAAAACATACCATCTATGGCTCCTGACAAGTCTTACGCACAGGTTGGGACAATGTAATGGCAGATCTGGAGTACTGGCAAATCCCATCTAAAGTCCAGACTTTGCACACACTTCTTCTGTAGCCGCAGGACCCTGCAAAAGAAATGTCACGCCTGCAGCTAACCGGTGCCTAAACAGAGCAACGTGTGTGATGCTCCATTTTATCCCCCCCCCAGTGTTAAACACGGGGCAAAACAATTGGAACCCTTTCAATCTCCCTGGTTTGCTTCATGTGGGACGAGCATGTTTAATGCACCAGCAATGTGGATGTGTAATTAGGCTCCCCCATAATAAGTAGCGAGGTATAACGAGAGCTGGGATGTCAGTTAAAAATGAATATTTATTGCCGGAAAATGATCTGAAGTCAATTTAATTGAAGTTTAGTTAAATATTGCGTCCAAAAAAAAAAACCCCAGTGGCTGTGAGCAATGCTGGTGGCATTTTTAGCGGATATTTTGCAGCGTTGGCCCTCAAAGGGTTAAATCGTCCTGCTTTACTGCAGTTTGCGATAATAGTTTAAATCTTTTTTTCCCCCCTGCAATTGCCTGTTGAAAACTTTACACACCTTTTGCCATTTCCTTAGCTCCACCTGTTGGCTTCAAGTGTTCTAAAGAGAAGGTATTTGGTTTAGTTTAACCCTATAAGTCCTTGTACAGCCATGTATGGGTACTGGGGATGGCAAAGGAAGGGGCTAGTGCACATGTAAGCCCAGCAAAGGAGCCATGTGGCCATTAGACCGTACCAACATAATTGTCAACTCCTGTGGAAGCGATGTCACTTTTTACCTGCTCTAACATTGTGTACGTTCTTTTTTGATTTAGGGCAAAAAAAGAGTATTCGTCAGTATCATGTACAGTTTTTTGGGAACGCACCTGAAAGAGCTTGGATATTTGAGAAGAGCATAGTGCCCTTCAAGGGAGAGCAGGAGTACGAGCATCTCTGCCAGGAAAGTGCCAAACAGACGCCCAATAAAGCTGAGAAACTTAAGGTACTCTCGTCCTTGATTTTTGTTCTACAGTCTTCTAAGTGTCCTGTTTATTTTGTAGTTGGCTGGAGATAAAGTACCGACCAATCAGCTCCATTTACTTTTCAAATGCAGCCAGTGACGTGGCAGTTAGGCACTGATTGGCAGGCAATCTCTGTCCAAGACTTGATAAACCCCATAATTCCACAAACCTGTCTAGACTTCTGGCCCAGTACTATCTGGGACAAGTTGTTGCTGTATTTCAGGTCACTTTTGCAGTAACACAGAATACTTTACTTCATTGCCAAAATAAAGGACTTTCTGTTACATTACATAGTTGTCTGAGATTTCTCTTTCGTAGAGCGAGGGTCCCCAATTACCTGCAGACGCTAATGTTTTTTACTGATATTTCTTTTATATTTTTTGTCTCCCTCCAGCTTTTAAAACCAATAACTGGTAAACTGAGAGCACAGTGGGACATTGGTATAGATCAGGCTAAAGCAGCAGTGCTGATGACCTCGGATCAGAGGAAGGATAAGTTCACTTTCGTTTACATCAAAGACCGTCCGCACCTTAATCCTAAAGTGGCTCGGGAAGCGGGGATTCCGGTGGAGTTGTGTGAGGAGGAAGCTTTGGATGAGCCATCTGATAGCACAAAGAAGGATGACGGTGTGCCCAGCAAGAGGAGGAGGGTGTCCAGGCTTCCAGCCGCAGACTCTCCAGAGACTGAGACTGATGTGAAATCCGCTACTGCTAAGCCTCCCGATAGCCCAGAACCCAAAGCTGGGACTCCGTCAGCTCCCCCCAAAAAGAAGTCTGCCGCGTACGGGAGAGGCAAAAAGGGAGATACCGTGGCCCAATTCCTGGTGTTCTGCCAGAAGCACAAAGATGAGGTTTGTGTTCCGCATTGGTCATGTTTGTAATCCAGTTTTTAGCACTAGGTGTGTGCACATTGAAAGGTCATATTCTCTGGCCCTCTACTCTACATAGCTGGCAAAGGCTATTGCTCAGTATATTAATCTACGGTTATCACTTGTTCATTGCTATCTGTACATAAAACCTAGTAAGGTTTCACCAAGAGCTAGCTATCTGTACATCCATATTATTTAGAACTCGCCTTTATTTCATGTAAGTTATCGAACCAAAGGATATTCTGTCTGTCCTACAAACCAGGTTGCATGCAGGCTACCGGGGAACCCTGTGCTTCTAGGACTGTGTATTTGGGAAGTCTGGATGCAGCTTTGAATTTTATGTAAGCCCCCCTTTTTTTGCTTTCTCCCCCTCCCGCAGGTAATAAGTGAGCACCCCGACGCTTCCAGCGAAGAGATCGAAGAGTTGCTGCAGTCCCAGTGGAACATGCTCAGCAATAAACAAAAAGCCCGTTATAACACAAAGTTTGCCATTCTCACCTCTCCCAAATCTGAAGAAGACTCTGGTAAACACCATACCGCACTGTACTCTAAAACATTTTGATATCATGATGGCTGTAAATGAGGGAAAAGAAGAGCAGCTTTTCTACTAACCCTTTTTATGATTTAGCCCCTTCCCCCCCTTTATTCAAGGTCATGTGAAGTCCAGCCTGCGATAGCTACATGTACACCCCCTTTAAATCATCCCCCCCCCACCACTTGCCCTTTTAAATCTGAAAACCCTTTTTTTTTTTTTTATGAAACAAAATCCACCCTGAAAGCAAAGACTTTGCAAACCTGTGTCTCTTGCCTCTAGTGTAAAAGTTTGGTTTAATTCAGCTTTTGTTAGAAATTCTGTATAACTCAACCATATTTGTATTATTATTTTTTGGGGGCCGTTTAATGAAGGAATGAGGAACCCTCCGGCTGTTTAACTGCTCATCCCAGCTTGCCCTGCTACCGTTTTGCTATTTGGCCATGCTAAAACAGATGCACGGCATGCTGGAATGTGCAGTTGAACAACAGCTGTAGGGCCAAAGGTTCCTCATCCCTGATTTAATGCAATAATAGTGGTATTGTAGGAGTGACACCTTCTTTGCACCCATTTCTGTGGAGTAAATGGACCAAGGTGCTGCCCAGTGACACTTCCTGTATATATGTTTAGTAGAAAACAAGCACTGCCTGGCAGTACAAGTGACTACCCCAGGTAATGGCTTTCTCTTACCAGGTAAAGAAGTTTGGTACATTAGTTGGGCATCATTTCTAAAAGTCCTGTTAGTGTGATATGACTACATGTATTTATTGTCAGAGCTTGTTCATCCGATTGTAATATCTCCCATGTGTCCTGTATTCCTAATTCAAGCATCTAGCCGGAATTACAGTTATCCTCTGTTGCTCTGCTCGCATACCACGTACAGCGCTACGCAGGCCGCAGGAGTGTAAAATGCTGGTGTGTGAACAAGCTCTGCAGAGATTTGTTACAAGTCCTCTGCCAGCTGAGGACTGCTTGCTTTGGCCAACCACTAGTGACCATCGACTATAATGTAAAGCTGCGTCTACACACATGTTTGTCAGGAAGGCGCCTACACATTGCGTTTTAGCAGGATGCAGCCGAACAGGAGCGGTTTAGCAGGATGCTTACTCAAGAGGATATATACACAAGCCTGCTGGTTCCTGCTAAAACGCAATATGTAGACCCAGGACGCTGCATCCTGCTAAAACGCAATGTATAGACGCAGCCTTATATTACATTCAGGAAAGTGACAATCGTTTGGTTGAGTGGTGTATTAAACATATGTGTCCTTGATTGGCTGGCTTCTGAGTATAGCTTAACAAATCAGAGTTAAACAAGCCATGTAATCTACGAATCATTAGACAGCGAACAATTTTTAGTTTTACGTTTTTTTATTTTTATTCAAAACACCCTCCCCGTCCATGTTTTTAAATAGTTGGACACCAGTTAGATAAGGAACAATCAGACAAAACAAAAACACAAAACCCCCTTCTGTATCTCTCAAGGTGCATCGCTGATGAACACTGGGGACGCCAAGAGAAACGTATTTCAAGAGTTACCAAAGAGGAGATCGAGATCAAGAAGTAATTGAATTTCGGGTTACCCACTAATTACTGATAATTGGTCCAGCATAACTTCATGAAAAACGAAGCCTCTTTCTAAGATATTAATGGATTCTTACAATTTCAGTATCTTATAGGTGTAGTGATAATACTTTTTTTGTCTCTTTCTGGAGAAGAAAAATGCACTGCATGTAATGTTCATCGAGAAATTCCTGTGTTCGGTTACAAATGTGCTTTGTCGTGCAGCCTTTATATCAATATCTCTTTCCTGCCGGTTGAAACTAGACTTGCTCTCGTCTCTTGTCCAGCTTAGATGTGTTAAAGCACCTAGCGTGCCAAGGAGCTTGCAATCCGAAAGGTGCCAACTTCTGGCACAAGTGACTACAAGAGGGTAATCCCTTATACGCTTTAGTACATACTGCCTCCCCCCACCCCACCCAATGAGGAGATCTGTTTGCAAGACCGCTTTGTAAATACCTTTTTATTGTGATTTTATCCTATCCCTCCCCCCTCTTAATTGTGCAGTCACATATGTTGTAATCACCCATAAGTAACAGCTCAGTGATTATCTTAACACTTAATGGTATATGTACGGGCAAATCTCACTTCATCCTAATAAACAAATCATTTTCATCTGTTTTGTACATGGAGTGACTATAGTGGTGTGCAGATTGCGTAGTTATGTTGGATACAAAACACATTTTTGCATTCTCTGCGAAACACGCGTGGACAGCGCACCCACTTCTGGTGTATACTGAAGTCGAGTGTCACTGAATCATGCTTGCACAGTGGTGGCGGATGGAGACGTGCGATTACTTGTATGCTGTGAACCTTGTGCTGACAAAGGTTATGATTTTGGAAGGTAAAATGGGTAACATTAGCCAGCAATAAATAAAATGAAGGCTTTTTTTTTATTATTATTTTTTTATATTACGTGTTTTTGTTAAAGTCTTGTCTTCATGCTTACTACACAAACATTGACCTGCTGCAGTTAGAGCTGTGGTAGAAGCGGGATGGGGGGGTGGGTTCTCTGGCCACATTTAAAAAGAGCGCGGGTAGTAGGTAATATTCCTGGGCTTTTTTCACACAAGTTTCACACCCTCCCCCTAAAGGTAGATTGCATGGAAATACACGAAACCACATAGAGACGGACGGCAAGTTGCCCGACGAAGCCGAAGCTCCTAGGAAGAGGCTCAGGAACCATAGTCAGAAGGTAAATAACTTCCACGTGTTTTATTCCTTGTGTACTAACAATGTAGCAAAGACTAACACTTCAGCTAGCTCGTCAGTCGCGTCTTATACATTGTGTTAATTAACGCGCCAGGAAGCGGTTTCGGAGGTGAGATTATAGAAGGAAGCATTTTTTTCAAGCTCAATGACAAATTGTCTATTTAATAATCTATTGTATACACCGAAATGAGTCTAGTTTAAGAATGGGAACTTCCCCCACCTGAAGCAATTAAACAGCGTTTTGGGCAGGAATGTTTCCCATAGAGGTTGCGCACAACCAAAAATGTATCTTCAAAAAAATGTTAATGTAAACCGTGTAGAACAAACTGGGTTCTAAGGTCTAAAATAATGTGGTAAGTAAGCTCTAACGAATAGTGGTAAATAAGCTCAAAAGTAAATAAAAAGGGATACGCTCTAAAAATAAAGTGTCCATTGTCCCTTTTCATTGCTCAGATTCTTGCCGATGCCAGACTCAAACAAAACCTCGCTCCTTTTTCTCTTTCACTCAAGTATTTTTGTAACTGCCCCATTCCAACGAACAAGCTATAGGAAGAAGGCTGGAACGAATGAATGATTTCTGTGATTCCTGCTCCTTTAATAGACTTGCATCCGTTTTCTATACAGAGTGTGTACAGAGAGCTACTCTGAGAATGAGTGAGTGCTGTGTCTATAAGGAGCCGCTTTACATCTCCCTTTCAGGATTGCTGGGCCTATCCGTTCACTGAGTGCTGAGATTGTTTTGACAACTTAAACCCCCCCATTTTCTAGTAAAATGTTATTTTACAGCTTGCTAGTGCCCCTTATACACGTACATATACAGTCAGACATGGCTGTATGGCATAAGCTTGATGTGCAGATCACCTATTACATAAGCAATGATATAATACACCTACCTCCTGTAAAGAGGTGTCTGCAGTATGTAAGGGATGGGCCGGTTCTTGCTGGAATGCAGCTAACCGTTCACTTTGATCCGGTGGCATCACTTGGTGACGTTATCAGCTGCACACTCAAGTATTAGTTAATCCACAATACAATATAATATTGGTTTAATCTACCATATGCAATCAACACGGGATGTTGTAGGCAATTAGTGTTCCTATGAAGGCCCTGGGTGACTCTTTGTAAACAAGTCAGATGAAATTCTGAAGGATGAGTCCTAAATGCGTGAGTGGGGATGGTATAAATGATTGACCATTTGACTTCTGCAATATATCATTTGCACTGATTTATCGCAGAGACTGGATCACAAAAAAAAAATATATTAGTTTTCTCCTGGACGTAACATGCTTTAATGCAGGCGGTGAAAATGTATTTGGTGCGCTGCATGAACAGCCAGTATTTTTCCTGCACACAAATACTATGTTACTGTCGCTAGAATTCAGCCATGACACCCCCCCCCCCCCCCCCCCACATAACTGGCAGATTGCAAATTAGTGCCGAATCCTCCCCACAGTGTGAATAGGATGAAGCTTGTCTCGTGGGGAAAAAAAAATCTGAAGCACGTGATCAAAATAGTCTGCTGTCACACACACACACACACACACACACACACACACCACTGCAGTAATATGCTAGGAACAGATTTGCTTAGCATTTTGCTACAGTGCTCCAAAATGCTTAATAAATGTGTATTCGGCTCCCACCCTAATCCCATCTAATTACAGGGAAGGTTTCCGTTATTTGGAGGGCACCGTCTACACGATTCCAGTGTCCTACTTAAAGACTTAACCATGTGTTGCAGAGCACGGTCCTTTCCATGTTCTCTTAACTCCCTGTGATTACTTAATAATGCCATGACCAATATGCAGTAGGTTTGGATCCTTTTATTTTCCTTCTATCAACTGCAGGCTGTGTTTCTAGCCTTTTGGATCTGAATTCTAACGACATTCAGTACATGCATGCGGTACATAGTAATATGAGCATCATATTGCCACTGCGCTGTCAGGACATTTGAATCCAGCTAAGCGATATATTGAATCAGTCTTTATTTTGTTTAGTTTTCCATGAGACACCTGCATTGGATTTTTTTCCCCCTCTCCCCACCACCCCCCTTCTCTTCATCCTACAGACGTGTAACGTCATATCACTTCCTGCTTTGAGATGACATGCGTAGCTTTAAATAAGTATGCTGCTGCTGCTCAAGTCTACCACTAGATGGCAGTGAAGGATGAGTGCTTTTTTTAATAAAACAAATAAAATAAAAACAAACCGAATTTGTCCCTATCCTTCCCCCTCAATATCTGAATATCCATGGATAAGCGATACCAGTTGACATTGAGAATGGCTCTTTAAACAGATATGACTTTTTAGAAGTGCTAAAGGCTACTAGCGGTGGAATGTGCTTGCATATGGCTGTACTGTATGGCTGCCAGATAAGACTCTTATTTCTTGGTCTCCTGTTTCAGCTAAAGCGAGAGGATTTTATTATTCGTCCGATCCATTATAAACAACCGTTGCTGTCTTGTTTTTCTCCTGTAGCAAGTGGAAGTCAGTATTGAAAAGCCATCAAAGTCCTGTAGAGGCAGAGAAACCGTCCCTGTAAAGCCCCAAGCAGGTAATTTGATTCCATATAACTGCACTGGTTCTTACATTTATTAGGGACTACTAGTGTGTGCACTTGCTGTGCTGGGTAACGGGGATGGAAACGACTGATATTGTAGGCTCTCTGCTGTGTCCTTCAACTATAACTTTTAATTGAATCCAAACTTGAGGTTGATATTTCTGATCAGCGAGTTATTCAGCAGTAACCTGTTGGTTACTTCATATATCGTACAGCCCCAGTGCTATTACTGCTGTGATTTCTGCTTGTGTGTCTTAACACGGTCAACCAGCAATCCGGCAAAATATACTTTTATTACGAGATTGCAGTGATTTTATTTTTGATTGTCTGGGATCCTTTCTGACACTCTTGTGCTAGCTTGGCAACATGAGCTTATAGTTAGAAAACTTTATTATAAACAAGGAGATCTGACAAGCTGTGCAATCGACAGTGGATCATTTGCCCATAGGAACCAATCAGCTGCTCACTGTCATTTTCTAGATTGGGCTAGCCATATGAAAGCTAGAAGCTGCTTCGCTGGGCTAATGTCTGCATAAAAAAGGGGGTGCTACACCGTACATATGGAAAATGCTTCCTGTTGTGCAGAGAAAACAAAGGCCTAGGCAGCTTTATATTGTTTGCATTGTTAACTCAGTTTGTAGCGGAGGTTACTGATCAGATAAACCCTGTTTTACCAGATGCACTCCTGAGTTAAAGGCAAGAAACCGTGTGTTTTGCAGTCTTTCCTTCTGTTGTTGATACGTAGTCACACTGTCAAATGCCCATTGCGGCTTTTGTTGGTAACGTTATCATTCTCTTGCAGCTTTCCCCTAGTGTCCACTCTCTCCCTGATATCAGGAAGCCAGCACAAAGCAATCTCACCTGTGTAACTATTCCGCTGGTAGCATCTGAGGGAGCTGGATCTTGTGTATCGTCCGGAGCACGTGCTGCGAATGTAGACTGTAATTAAATCTTTGTTTTTACAGCCGTACACAACCTCTCTGATGCTTGCAAGCCGTTAAAGAAGCGGAGCCGCAATCCGGATCTTGCCTCAGTCACGCATGCGGTCAGCAAGAGTTCATCTCCTGTTTCTCTGATTGAGAATGAGGTAAAGAACCCTATAAATTTTTTGTAATCTGCAAATTAAAGGATTTCCCACAGCCATTAGCAGAAAGTCGAAGGTATATGGTCATTAGGTCGACACTGAAGGTCGATAGGCCTTAGGTCAACACCGGGGAGGTCGAGAGTCAAACGTGTCGAAAGGTTCATATTTCATGCTCTACCATCCACTAGGATAGTGATGGCTAATCTTGACACTCCAGCTGCTGTTGAACTACACATCCCAGCATGCCCTGCTACAGTTTTGCTATTTGGTCATGCTAAAATTGATTCAGGGCATGCTGGGATGTGTAGTTCAACAACAGCTGGAGTGCCAAGGTTAGCCATCACTGCACTAGGGTGTGGGGGGAGAATATAATAGTGTTCCGAGCACACGTGGTGCCCTGGTAAGGTGACTGTGACGACATTCGGGGCAAAAAAAAGTGAGAACCCACCTCCAACCTTTTGACTGTCCTTAGGCATTTTGACCTTTTCCTGTGTAGACGACTGAAGGTCATTCAGTCGTCTACCGACCTTAATTTGGTCAACCCATACCCACGTGGAATTGACCCAATAGCGGCCTGATGCGTGGTCCCATAATGGTAGGAATTGGTTTGTATTTCTGATAATTATTGCGTCCATGTCTTAGTAAATAGTGGATTCGGCTTTTGGTTAACAAGTGTGTTGCCGCACATCGTTCCAAAAGACCCGAGTTTTGTACAATAACAACCAGGGTTCACTTAATGCAGGCATATCCAAACTACGGCCCTCCAGCTGTTGTGAAACCACAAGTCCCATCATGCCTTGCCACAGTTTTGCTATTAGGGAATGCTAAAACTATGGCAAGGCATGCTGGGATGTGTAGTTTCACAACAGCTGGAGGGGCCATAACTTGGACGTGCCTGACAGAAATCTGCGCTAACTTCACCACTGGAGGCTTACTGCATGCAGTCCTTGCAGAGCTCCTGGCTTTTACCCCCAATTCTCTGTTACTGAATATTAGCTCTGGGACCAAATATAATCATTCCAAGCACTTAACCTGGGAGATAAAAGGCTGCGCTATGTCCCGTGACCTATTGATTACATCATTCCCCCCCTTTAGTGACCAACCCCCTAGCAGGACCTGGGAAACATATTGTAATGTCTGATTACTGCTAATGTGGAATGTACTTTTACTGTAGGTGTCTGATGAGAGATCCGAGTCACCCTCTGATAGTGCAGACGAGTCCCTGCTCTGCAAGAAGTCTGAGAAAGGATCTTCAAAAAAGGAACTAGTCTGCCAGGTAAACACCCCCCCCCCCCCCACCCCACCGTTATATATGTACCTAGCCTGCCTGCTAACAATTATGCAACACTGCATGGATTTTTCCATTTAATTTGATGGGATTGGTTTATACCCTTTGAGCTGTAACTATTCCACAAACCGACAGCCTTTAACGTTGTTACAATTCACAGGCATCCGTAATGCTGGACTGCATGTGTGTGTGTTGGTGCAGTATGTAAGTGTTGCAGGCATGGGTATGTTTCTGCAGTGTACGTTTACCACATTCTGGTATTCTGTGAGATTAGTTTTATTATGTGTTTTATCTATACGAATGTATTCTAGGTCTGTGAGAAGCCTGGGGACCTCCTGCTGTGTGAAGGCCTCTGCTTTTCTGCTTTCCATGTCTCCTGCCTCGGCCTCACTAGGAAGCCCTCTGGACAGTTCCTGTGTGGAGAATGCACATCAGGTGGGAAGCCTTGTTCTCTTGCGGATATATACAGATCTCACTACACAAATGGCCGTAAGGTGCAGGATGAAATTAAATGGGGGAAAAAAAAGTGCTCTGTAAAATAAAATAATATATGTATAAATGTGTTTTCATGAAGTATTTTTGCGTTTCCTCAGACTCTGAAACGTTTGTTACCATGGCATAGTACTGTTCTACCTTTTCTCTTCAGCCATGTAAATGTTTTTTAGTTTTCTGGTTTAGTTCACTTTAATGGTCGTTCTATTGAGCTGCAGTTCTGTTCCTCACCCTCCTGCCCTTTCCTTTCCCCGTCTAGGTATCCACACGTGTTTTGTGTGCAAGGAAAAAAACGAAGCAGTTAAACGTTGTAATGCATCAAATTGTGGCAAATTTTATCACGATTCTTGTCTGAGAAAATACCCTCATGCCGTATTTGACAAAGGGTTCCGCTGCCCCCTTCACCGCTGTGCCAGCTGCCTGCTCTCAAACCCTTCAAATGCCAGGACTATCAAAGGTGAGCCTTTAGTTTCATGTGGTGTGTGTGTGTGTGTGTGTGTGTGTTCGTGCGTAGATGGTGTTTGTGTGAGTGTGCAGAATTGGAGTGATGCAGTAATACTGGTGCTCGGCCTTGGAACCCCAATATGATCCACTGATTGTCCGATAATGGAGTGACACATTTTTAAGACAATGGGGCAGATGTTTTAAGCCTTAACAAGAGATAAATGCAAAGGGTGATACAGAGATAAAAGTCCAGCCAATCAGCTCCTTACTGACTTTTTTTCAAACACATCCTGTAAGATGGCAGTTAGGATGTGATTGGCTGAATGTTTATCTCTCTTTATCACCCTTGCATCTATCTCGTGTTAAGGCATCTGCCCCAATGTTTCCACTTGAGATTCACAGGCGCATGTTGTATACCTCTGCATTAGAATAGACCCACACTGCCACTACTCTCTCCATGTAACTGCTTCAGTCACACTTACGTCTTCCTGTCTCTTACTGCAGCCTGTTTGGAAACACATCGCCTGCACTCTCCTATAAAAGGTGCTTGGCTGGTTCTTTTTCCCAGTTATGGTTGTGAGGCTTGATAATCGCTGGTCTGTCCCTTCTGTAAGTCAGCCTACATAACCAGTGGCTGCGCGGTCGGTGATACATTTGGTATATTGATTAACTAGTAAATCTTCAAGATGTTTTGTGTTACTCAAATGCTGATTGTCTTTTGGCTATAATCAGCTTATAAGTAGCTGTGTCCAGTCCGCGCCTGAAGTGGGTTCTGGTTGTGGGGCAGGTTCATTATTAAGTCCCATCTGAGCAGAAATACTTTACTTTGTATGACTAGTTTATACTGAAAGCGGTGCATAACAGGGGGGGTCATGCACCCAGGCTTAATAAATCTGCTGCCCCCCCCCCCCCCTGTTCTGATCACATTAGAACCCCTATGGGCTTATTCGGCTACACGCTGGGTGCTGTGGAAATGGTTCTGAGATCCTGCATGACCACTCTGCTGAACGTTCATACAATTAGCTTGAGCAACTAGTAAACCTTGTGTGTTCTGTGAATTGTATAGAACACAATAGAAAACCTTGTGTGTGACAATTATAGCATGGTTTATCTAACGTCCTCTGGGACAAATGATGACAAAGTCTAAGCTGCGATTCTTCTTCTGCAGCAAAGTTGATGCGCTGTGTCCGCTGTCCAGTTGCCTACCACGGCGGAGAGTCCTGCATAGCCGCCGGGTGCGCAGTACTGTCTCCCTCCAGTATCATCTGCTCCGCACACTTTGCTGCCACAAAGGGCAAAGCGCATCACACCCACATCAACGTGTGCTGGTGTTTTATCTGCTCCAAAGGTATGTTTTGTGTCCTTGTTTTTATTACTGTGATTGTTATCATTATTGCTGTCATTATTTAACGTTTATTTAATTTGGAGCAGGAGGAACTGGTAGCACTAATATGGTAATGCAGACTGAGGCGTCTTATATAGAAGTAGCTGCCTCCTGCTTGCGCTGGTGATCTGTGCGGTGTCCAAGGATGCAGCATCTGATCACCTGCAACACAACCGGCCAGCCGCGTGAGTGATCCATGGGGGTATCTCAAAACGATCGCTGAAGATCCAGCATAGAGTTTATTATACCTCCATCTTCAGATGGAGAGTATTGGCTCATCACAACCCCAAAACTGGTGACATGCTCCAGTGTTTTAGGAAACCGAGGCAGTTGCTGTCCCACAAATTTTCAGCCGTTAATCTGTTCCCAATTTTGGCCGCCATACGGGGCCCGTAGCATGTGCAAAGTACTGATCATGGGTTCTCTTGCGGCCTGAGCCGCATAGATGTATGTCAGGACCTAAATGGGGCCCAGTATATGGTCTTCCCGTTTTTATATATTGCATTTATTAAGAGTTTTTTTAAACACTTTTGTGAACTATTTAAGAACAAACCAACAGTTGATGGATGATATTTTTTTTTAGTTTCGTACTGTATTTTTTTTATTCATTTATTTTAAAATGTAAAAGGTTACCTGGTGAAATAATGTAATGTATGTATGTATGCTGTGAAAAATGGTGTTGGGAATACTGCTTTTCTCAATGACAATATTCTCCACTGTGGGCAGTGACTGGCCACAGAGTTGGCAGCCGATCCTGCAGAAGCAGGTAGCTCATACGTGGGACGGTGGAGACTAATGTTCTAGATTTATCATGTTGCAGACCTTCAATGATCTGAGCGAGTCCTTTGTGTAAATGTCATTGCTCCCGGCTGCAGGTGGAAGCCTCTTGTGCTGCGAGTCCTGCCCTGCCGCTTTCCACCCTGACTGCTTGAATATTGAAATGCCAGATGGAAGCTGGTTTTGCAATGACTGCAGGCTGGGGAAGAAGCCGCGCTATCAGGACATCATTTGGGTGAAACTGGGGAATTACAGGTACGACCTTTTAAGGGGATGTCTTATGCCTGGTACACACCAGAACGATTGAGATCGGGAGCAGATTGTAAGACGATCTTACGATCGTCTCGCGATCTGTTGAAGCACATGATCTGCTCCTGATTGGTACTCTGTTGAAGGGGTCATATTCAAATCCTACTGCTGCACGTAGGATCAGAGAATCGGCCATACGACCCACGGATCGGAAATGGTTCATAACATGCCCAATTTACATACAAACGGTAAATATTGTATCTAAATCTGGGTTTTTTTTTAGGCCAAAACGTTCTGGTGTGTAGCCTACATAACCGTATTCACTAGATGCTGTCCCTGAATGTATGATGTTATAGTCTTGTACCATTTCTATTCATCATCGTCCTTGGTCTTCTTGTTGAGTTTTGGATGTTTACCCAAATCCATCCCGTTCTTCTTCACTTATTGTGTTTGATGCTAATTGGCTTCTGTTGGAACTAGATGGTGGCCTGCAGAGGTGTGTCACCCGAAGAACATCCCAACAAACATCCAGAAGTTGAAGCATGAAATTGGAGAATTTCCAGTCTTCTTTTTCGGGTCCAAAGATTATTACTGGACGCACCAGGCGCGGGTATTTCCGTATGTGGAGGGGGATCAGGGCAGCAAACATCATGGTGTTAAAAGCATTGGCAACGTCTTCAAAAATGGTACTTGTTCCCCTCTACCTTGGAGCGCTTGTCGATAAGGGAGTGCTTGGCGGGAGTCGGCGCTACACTATAACGTTATTTCCTTCTCAGCCTTGCAGCAGGCAGAAGAACGATACTGTGAGCTGAAGTTACAGCGGAAGGCAAAAGAAACGGAGGAGAACGAGAAGAAGCCTCCGCCTTATAAGCACATCAAGGTAACGTCCTGCAGAAATTGCGCTCACTTCATTTTCTGCTTGACGGATATAATAATGTTGGTTTTATTCTAGGTGAATAAGCCCTATGGAAAAGTTCAAGTTTACACTGCCGATATATCGGAAATTCCCAAGTGCAATTGTAAGCCGTCCAGCGACAAACCCTGTGGCTATGACTCTGAATGCCTGAACCGGATGCTAATGTACGAATGCCACCCCCAAGTCTGCCCGGCTGGGGGGAGGTGTCAGAATCAGGGCTTCACCAAGCGCCAGTATCCAGAGACCAAGATCGTGAAGACTGAAGGCAAAGGATGGGGTCTCATTGCGATAAGAGACATCAAAAAGGTAATTGCATTGAAAAGAATTGCATTCAAACCGTAGGCTAAGGGCATAATAAAATGTGAAGTTTAAAAGCGGTTTCATGATTACCTTACGTCCTGCCCGCCTTGACGTTCAGATTGAGAGCCTTGTGGCCCAAAAGTCATACCTACTTTTTTAACTGGGGGCTGCTGCTGCAGACACAAGCCTCTGTCCGTAATGTCCTGTTTAGATGATGGGAACAAGTAGACGGATACATCCAAGCCAATACACTGCTTTTTCAAAGCCCGCACCCGAACACCATCCAGATTGGTCCCCAAGAAGCACAGAGGGGGGGTATTCAAGCACTTGCAACCATCTCCCGACGGAGAAGATGGCTGCGGGGCCCTATTCCATGCTGTCTTCCTCGACCGCATTGAACAGGGTATCTTGGCAGAACGAGCCTGAGTTCACAGGCAGTCGGGCTCGTTCTGCCAGGAAGTGATGAGCTCCCGGCTGCAGCTCGCCTCTGCAGGCGGCCACGCCCCCTTCTTGTCCCACAGCAGGTGGGACATTGAATCCCGTCTTGTTTTTCTTTGTTGAGCCGACTGAGAACGGGACAGGGTCACAGCTGTCGGGCCAGCTCAACAGCTGCGGCCGATGATTGAATACCCCCTAAATCTCAGAGCTATACTACATGGGCTGGTACAAGACGTGACTAATTTTATTGTTAAAGCCACAGACAGCCCAACATGAGCAGAGAGGGGGGGGGGGGGGGGGCGCTGTCAGAAGTGAACCCCATCTTACAGATGTAATGTTGTAAGAAGATGGCAGGAAAGTAATATTGTAGAGGTGCCAGGTGCAGCCAACCACACGCAAAAAAAATAAAAAAAAGCTTTACAGAAAGGGTGGTAGTGGCTATGACAATAGAGAAATGTAAACCTACATGGGATAGACATAAGCATATTGACCAAGCGGTTTTTATTTGCCATCAAATTCTCTATGCTACTATAGCAAAATGAGAGTGCATGGAGGAAGGGGAAGGGGGGTCTTCAACAGGAGAGGTATTTACTGAAGAGGCCTCAGCATTCATAATTGGGGGGAGGGGGAGTCAGCCGAAGGACAGACCTTTGTGGATTGGGCATACTAATTAATTTGGTCCAAAGGATATTATAGCCCTATGATCTGTTCAGAGAGTGGGAGAAAGGGTGTCAGCGCACAAATGAAGCTTTGCTAGAGGCACTACTGAGGAGCCTGTGGAAGCCCTCTCCCACCAGAAGAACCCAGGCAAGACCATATATTGAGGAGCAGACGCGCTGTCTTGAAGCCAAGGTTGTAGAGTAGGCAGCAGGAATTCCCATGGATATAAGATTTTCTTAGCGGCGGGGAGGGTTTGGGCCTGCAAGGTCCATTCTCACCCACAATACTATATTGTTGACCATGTGTCCTCAGAAAACTAGATCCAATGGCCTTGGAATCTAGCAGATGGGCCCCACTTTAGTAGAGAATGGTTGTGGTGAAAGCCGCAGAGACTGCTTGTACATCTTACTGACTAATTACCGTATGGATTTTTTAAGACCCCTCTCTCATGTCGGCTTATGCACTGAGACTTGATGATAAATCTATTGCGTCTGGTAGACCTATTCTCATTGGCACGGTGTATTTTGCAGGGGGAGTTTGTGAATGAGTATATTGGAGAACTAATAGACGAAGAGGAATGTATGGCAAGAATACGCCGCGCACAGGAGAACGACATCTCGCACTTCTACATGCTGACTATTGACAAGGTATATGTAAATCTGGGGCGGAACGCTAGGCTCTGCACAAAGCTCTGCTTGCTATCTATCCATGTCTGCAGCAGCTAGTGAGCCTGAGCTACATTATTTCTGTACAGCTTTGGGAGTGTTATATCCAGTGATATATGACATCTCAGTGGCCAGTATAACAGTAAGCCCTGCGCCCGGTTAAGAGAAACGTGCTGGGATATTTTAGTGTTATCTCTTCTGTTAGCACTAAAACAGACCAGCGCGTTTCTCCTTACAGAAGCGATGGCACTAAAATCAGACCAGCGTGATTCTCCTTACAGAATCGATATCACTAAAAATAAACCAGCGCGTTTCTCCTTACAGAAGCGATATCCCTAAAAACAGACCAGCGTGATTCTCCTTATAGAAGCGATGGCACTAAAACACACCATCTCATTTCTCCTTACAGGAGCGATGGCACTATAAACATGCCACCGCGTTTCTCCTTACAGGAATGATGGCACTATAAACATGCCACCGCGTTTCTCCTTACAGGAGCGATGGCACTATAAACATGCCACCGCGTTTCTCCTTACAGGAATGATGGCACTATAAACATGCCACCGCGTTTCTCCTTACAGGAGCGATGGCACTATAAACATGCCACCGCGTTTCTCCTTACAGGAATGATGGCACTATAAACATGCCACCGCGTTTCTCCTTACAGGAATGATGGCACTATAAACATACCACCGCGTTTCTCCTTACAGAAGCTATGGCACTAAATCATTCCATCGCGTTTCTCTTTACTAGAGCAATGCCACTATAAATATACCAGCGCGTTCCTCCTACAGCTTCTGTAAGGAGAAACACAATGGCCTTTCAGCACTCTTTTTACTTTTTTAGGAGAAACGCGATAGTCTGTTTCAGTGTTCTCCCTGTCATCTTGCAGCCCCATATACTTTACTACTTCCTTAAATTATTAAGTCTAGGACATTGTGGCATGAGCAAAGAATTCCTGGTCCTGTAGAACTACCTTCTGTGTATTCAGCAGTCCTGTATCTCCTGTTTCCAGCTACTGGTCAGCCAATCTGCATGTGTGTTTGATGCAGATGTCACATGCATGACATGACATGAGTCTGTGTCCAATTTCTTTAAAGTAACAAAACCTAGTTCAAAATAGGAGGGGGGAATCAAATTTTTGTGAGTCCATTTTCTGACCATTGTTCACTTACAGGACCGAATTATAGATGCGGGACCTAAAGGGAACTTGTCTCGTTTTATGAATCACAGCTGTCAGCCAAACTGCGAGACTCAGAAATGGACTGTGAATGGTGACACGCGAGTAGGCCTCTTTGCGGTGCGGGACATACCTGCAGGTAAAGATTGAGGTCCGACTGCTGTTCCGTGTTTTATTTTTTTTATTTTTTTATTCCTCACTGGAGGCTTCCAAATTAGACTTAGAGGGGTCAGTGGCATAGCTTTGTTTGGGGCGCCCCCCCCCCCCCCCCCCCCCCCCCCCATTGCCGCAGGCTTACCTGTCCGCGCGTCCCGGCTCCCCTCCTGGCTTCAATTAATTCTATGCAGACGGACCACGATAAAATGGCCGCCCCCATACCGCAGACAGTTTCTGAGAACAGTCTGCTTTATGGGGCGGCCATTTTATTGTGGTCCGTCTCCATAGCATTGATTGAAGCCAGGAGGGGGAGCCGTGACACGGGGAAGGGGGGCGGGGGGATTACTATAGTCGGACCTGTTTTGATGGAATCTGCCTTCAATGCTGTCGGAAACAATTGAATACCCCCGTAAGCTCAGCTGTTGTGTGTGTGTGTGTGTGTGTGTGTGTGTGTGTGTGTGTGTGTGTGTGTGTGTGTGTGTGAAAATTATCTTTTTGTGTAGTTGTGTGTTTTTCTATGCATATTAGTAAACTACCAGTGTGTGTCATGATTACATTTTGAACTTGAAATGTGTCCATATTCAGCTAAGCATCAGACCGCTTGTGCTGTTTTGGTGCAGTAAGATAATGGGGTTTTTTGTTTTTTTTTTGTTTTTTTTTAATGCAGGCGAGGAATTAACATTCAACTACAACTTAGATTGCCTTGGGAATGAGAAAACAGTCTGCAGATGTGGAGCGCCAAACTGTAGCGGATTCCTTGGTGACCGGCCAAAGGTTGGTTGCAGCCTGAACTCTTCCCATTCACAAGCCAAAGTAACTGATCTCAAGTGTCACATAGAGTATACAGATCTTGGTTCCTTTTCATAGAGCAAAAGGAATGGTTCCAACTGTTTGACACAGTCTGTGATAAACAGAAGAATAGCTTCTCATCAGAGGTGGCAGAGGCTATAACACGTATGGAATCAGTGTTGACTTTGGCAAGGATATTCAATTAAGTTTAAAGGTCCATACACGCTGGGCGATTATGCCCAGCGTGTATGGACAGCTATGAGCGCTGTCCTCGCTGGGAGGGAAGGCGCTCGGTACATTCCCCCTGCCTGGGGCTGTCGGCAGTGGGGTGGATTGCTTTGCCTAGCGCAGCGCTATGCAAAGCCGTCCACAAAGCTGCTCCTCTGCTGGTAATACCAGCAGATGAGCGGCTTTCCCGGCGATGATGCGGGAGTGCGCATCGCTGGGCCGTACACACTGGGCAGCTTTGAGCTCTGTATGGATGCATATTATAATATATAGCCATTAACTAATTAAACTGACTGATTCCCATGACCAAGAATTGTTGAGCAGCCGCAGCACTAGTAAGTAAATCTGGGGCCAGAGGGGATGGGTAAAATACAGTATTAAAGAATGCAATAGATCAGTGACTCTAAAAATACAACCTGAAGGTCTCTAGAGAAAAAGGATACCGCGGTTTTTGTATTTCATCGTGGCGACCTGGACTAACGTTTAGTCAACATTTTCGTTATTAAGAAATTCCTATCTTTGTTATAGTCACGGAGAAAACCTTTGTGGACTTGATAGTTTTCGGCTACATTTTTTAAATGAGCACTGCATGGGATAGACCTATGAATATCCTTACGATGACCTAGGATTCAAAAAGGGTTGAAATTGCCTTAAGGATAAAAAAAGGGGCAGAATAGATAGGCCGAGGTTCCTATATGCTGTCACATTCTATGTGAAGGGTGAGAGCTGGTACGTCTGAGACAATCTGTCTTGGTTCTATTTCCACGCTATATTACATCACAGGAAAGCAAATGTCACACATCGCTGCATATACAAACCACTTATGCTTTATACGACTCCGTATTGCCATTTTAATAGTTGTTTTGTGTGAATATGGTAGATGCCTAGTCTAGAACGTCAACCTGTGGCACTCCAGCTGCTGTGGGAGCCACACATCCCAGCACCTGCTACAGTTTTTTTCTGCTTTTGGGGCATGCTGGGATGTGTAGTTCCACAAGCAGCTGAAGGGCAGCATGTGTGATACCACTGGTCTAGAACAATGTAAAATACTTGTGTTTTTGTTCCTGTATTTTAGAATTCCTCTGCAGCATCTCATGAAGAGAAAGTGAAAAAAACGAAGAAGAAATCAAAGCGAAGGAGAACCAGAGAACTGAAAAAGGAGTCTGAGGATTACTGCTTCCGCTGTAACGACGGCGGCGAGCTGATCTTATGCGATAAGAAGCTGTGTACGAAGACTTACCATCTTTCTTGTCTAGATCTCGACAAGAGACCTTTCGGTGAGTTCCATGAATCTAGATTAAAACTAATCAGAAACTTTGTAGCTTTAGTCACTTAAGATTGTTATATTGAATTTCTGTATGGGTTTTGGTGGTAAAAAGTATGACCAGATGTACTGTGTTTCTCACCCCTATGCTGAGCCTATTACGCTGTTAGAATCTTTTATAAAAAGGGGATTTTTGTAAGAACTTACCGTTCGAACCCCTTTCTCTGAGTCCAGTCCGGTGACACAGCTAACCTTGGGATGTAGAGGGGTCCGCCAGGAGCCAGGCACCTATGCTTCAAACTTTGGGAGCAGGCTCCTCCCTTCTGCATCCCATCATGGCTCAGTTCGACTTCAAAAGCACACTAGGATACATAACTCAGAACAATGCCTGAACATCTTTTATATATATATATATATATATATATATATATAAGAAAACTGTGTATCAAGAGATACAGAGATGACAGCACTCCTTGGTCCTTTTTTAAAGTCCAGAATGACAAAATTTATTCATCCATAAAGTTGAGCATCAGACTTAAATGCAAAATTAGTAATAGTGGGGGTCACAAGCATAATCACCCATCCTTGCAGCTTATGATATAAGCAGTCGGCAGTCGACGGTTCCGTTTCGGCTGGAAGCCTTTCTCACAGACTGACCCAAACATACTAACACTCAAACCGTGTTAAATAGCCACCAACACCTCAAACAATTAGCTCACACAGCTGTTGTGTGTTGCACATCAGCCAATCATAGCTAGACAGCCCAGCCGCACCTTTGCCCGGAACTCCATAAAAGGAGACTGAGTTTACACAGTGATCTGTATGTGTGCCGCTCCCCCACACACGTGTGACCCATCGACCAATAGCCGGCTTATCGTGTATCAACTCTCCACAGGCAGGCGTGTGTACGGAGACGGAGGTGGAACGCAGCGCATCGCGCCGCGTCACCCGCGTCATCACGCAGTATCAGGGACGTCAGCTCCATACAGGGCAGCCGGTGTCCTACGTCATCACCTGGCGTGGACCCGGCTTAGCCCCTGGACCGCATCCTGAAACGCTCGGCCATCTTGGAGGGGGTACGATGCCATAGGGGAAATTGGGACGAGTGATGCGGACGCCATCTTGGGAGGGTCGTAACATGCGACCTACTAAGTACCATAGGGGACAATTCCTGTAGTAACGGTACAAAGATAGGCAAAGAAGTGTGCTGAGGCATGGGCATGTCACTAGAAAGGCTGATTGGGCTGATCACAACAATATACTAAGACATAAAACTAAGTGAATCTGACATACATATAAACGCAAATATTTACAATAATTTCATTAGGGACCAGCACATTATGAATAATGCTACTGGTACAAGTCGGCATATTGAGCCCATTAGTCATAGAGACAATTGAATGCACTAGAAACAGGGTTCTCGAGATGTCATGTCACTACAGATATGCAGTGATGGGGTATTCCTCATTAAGTCCCGTCGGGGATAAAGTGTCTAATTTTCGTATCCATTGACACTCTCTTTGCAGGAGTATCTTATGTCTGTCGCCACCCCTCCTAAGTGGAGGAATGTGGTCGACTATCATGAACTTGAAGTCTCTTATGGAATGTCCGGCAGTCACGAAATGTCTAGCCACAGGGGGCGTATTGATGTCGACACCACTGAGTGCTTTTTTAACAGAGGATCTGTGCATTGCTATTCTTTCTTTTGCCATCCTTATCGTTTTACCTACATAAAGTTTATTGCAGGGACATAGGGTGACGTAAATGATGAATTTCGAATCACAATTCAATCTGTGGTAGATAGGAAAAACTTGACCAGTATTAGGATGGGTGAACTGCGTGCCTGTGACCAAGAAGCTGCAATTGGCGCATTTAGAACACTTGTATGTGCCATTTTTTGTTGCTAACCAACCACTCGATGGTTTTGCTGGACTAATGTCCGAGTAAGATATTCTTTGTTTAAGGTTGTTACTCCTTTTAAAGCTAAAGAGTGGAGTATTGATGCAATCCGCACCTAGTACTGGATCAGTGCTCATGATGTGCCAGTGCTTTTGAACTGCAGCTTTCAAACTTCTAGAGTTGGTCGAGTAGGTTGTTGGAAACACAATTCTTTTCAAGGTGGTATCATTAGAAGAGGGTTTTAATAGATCTTCACGATTAAGCACCTTACATTTCTCTACCGCGGTGCGTACCTCGTCCTCATCGTACCCTCGGTCTAGGAATTTCTGTGCCATGTCTTGAAGATCCTTCTGTAGATCATCTCGGTTTGAAGTAATTCGTGCCACCCGAATGAGTTGTGAAAAAGGTAACCCTCTTTTTAGCGGCTGAGGGTGAAAGCTGTCATAAGCAAGAAGTGTGTTCTTGTCCGTCTGTTTTTTATACACTTTGGTGTTGTATTGTCCATCCCTGGCTGTTATTGTCACATCCAAGAAATTTATCGTGACCGGGTCATTGCTGCATGTGAACCTGATAAGGCCTGGAAGCCTATTCAGGTGAAGTACAAATTCTTCCAGTTGTTTTTTGGTGCCAGTCCAAACCATAAAGAGGTCGTCAATATACCTCATATAGAGGGCTATATACTTGGAATACTGTTTGTTAGACATAATATGAAGTTTTTCATAATGGTACATGAACAGGTTGGCATACGATGGGGCCATATTGGACCCCATCGCAGTGCCAACCAGTTGAAGAAAAAATGCATTATTAAATAAGAAATAGTTCTTATGTAAGATTATATCGATGAGGAGTAGTAAGTAGTCTATCGGTGGGCCCACATAGTCTGTACTCACTGTCAGAATATCACGAACTGCCTCTATACCTTCTGTATTTGAGATGTTGGTATAGAGGCTGCTGACATCTAATGTGACTAACAAGCTGTCAGTCGGGGGTCCCCCAAAGTCTCGCAGCTTAACCAAGAAGTCTGTTGTGTCTCGTATGTAATATGGAGTTTTCTGGACCACTGGTTGCAGTTGGTAGTCGACATACTGGGACAAAGGCTGGCTTAAGGAACCCCTGGCAGATATAATAGGTCTGCCAGGGGGTGCCTCAAGGCTCTTATGAATTTTGGGGAGTATATACATGAGAGGAATCTTAGGGAAGTCTTGTTTCAGGAACAATGAAGTTTGATTGTCAACCCACCCATTGGTCACTCCTAAGTCAATGACTGAGTCTATCTCTCTTTTGTAATTTGATGTAGGATCGAAGCGAAGTTTTTTGTAACAGGTCTGGTCGTTAAGTTGTCTCATTACCTCAGTTACATAATTGCTGTGATTGAGAATAACAATACCCCCGCCTTTATCGGCGGGGCGGATCACAATGCTCCTGTTATCGTGGAGTGAACGTACAGCACTAGTTTCTGCTCTTGTGAGGTTCGATCTGATCCTGTCATGTTTTTGGGAAGTATTATGTAAATCAGTCTTTACCAGTCTGAAAAAGGTGGCTATGGAGGGGTTCACCGTGGGAGGGTCAAACGTACTTTTAGGTTTAAAGGGACGCGTGGTGTTATCCATACTGGGGCCCTGTTTCTTAAAAAAATCCATGATGTTAAGTTTACGTTGGAACTTGTAAAGTTCGACCTCTAAATCTATTGGTTTTTGTTTGAATGTCTGAATAAATGTCAGTCCTTTGGATAGGACTGTCATTTCTTCACTGGTAGGTAAGTAGTCAGAAAGGTTGTAAACTACTTGTTCCTCGGTCCTGTTTTTGTGGCGGTTCCCCTTCCCCTTGTGTCGCTGTCCCCCTCTTCTTGTCCTTTTGGTGTGTTCCGATTTCGGCTGCGCGTATGGACGCGCTCCCGAAAAAACGGCTGTCGTCTAGATCTCGAGGACTGGTCTGAGTCGCTATGTGATGTGTGAGAGTCAATGTCAGTGAATTTTCTCTCGTAGCGTCTTCTAGGTCCCTCGTTGGCTTTCCAGGGGCGTCTAGTATTCTGCTTGTTAAGCCAAGGGTAGACCCGTAGGTCCTTATAATCCTCTTTTACTTTTTTGTACTTGGTTTTCTTAAAAGTCAGGAGTTCGGTTCTAAAAGTCTCTAGTCCTTCAGTCAGTTTTGTCACCCATGCACCTCCGTCATCTGCAGTCATAGTCTCAAGTCCACCCCGTTCACATTCAGCAATGTCAATTTTTAACGCATCTATTTCACTATTGACCTGTTGTATTACTAGTATCATTAAATCGAGACTACATTGGTTGAGAATCATACACCACTGTTTGCAGAAATCAGTATTCCCTCTGCCTATGGTGGGTTGATTTCTGATGCGAAATCCCCTGGGTAGGAGTTTATCTTTGTAATACTGAGTGAGTGTCAGTCCGTGTAATTCAAGCTCAATGCGTCTCTTGTTAAGTTTTAGCAGGTCAGAATATATCTCGCTGGGGCTATCTATGTCAAATGCCAACTTATCGGTGTCAGGAAAAAGTATTTTGGATATATCTTTCTCCAGAAACCTCTTAGTACCAGTTAGATCCCCAATATCTGATTCCATAGTATGACAAGATTTGTAAAAAGAATTCAGAAATATGAGCTAACTGATAGGGAGAAAATAGCTACACTCCAGTGGACAATTGACAAACACTTAAACACAAATATATACAGAATGTACAAATATATACAATAGTATCCGTGTGTCATCACACACACAGACCAATCTGGGTGCAGATTCAGATCCAATGAGACGGTAGATATATGATAACTTGAGGAATCCGCACACCTTACAGGGGTTAATTTGGGTGCCAGGTCAACACAAAGATATAAGAAAACTGTGTATCAAGAGATACAGAGATGACAGCACTCCTTGGTCCTTTTTTAAAGTCCAGAATGACAAAATTTATTCATCCATAAAGTTGAGCATCAGACTTAAATGCAAAATTAGTAATAGTGGGGGTCACAAGCATAATCACCCATCCTTGCAGCTTATGATATAAGCAGTCGGCAGTCGACGGTTCCGTTTCGGCTGGAAGCCTTTCTCACAGACTGACCCAAACATACTAACACTCAAACCGTGTTAAATAGCCACCAACACCTCAAACAATTAGCTCACACAGCTGTTGTGTGTTGCACATCAGCCAATCATAGCTAGACAGCCCAGCCGCACCTTTGCCCGGAACTCCATAAAAGGAGACTGAGTTTACACAGTGATCTGTATGTGTGCCGCTCCCCCACACACGTGTGACCCATCGACCAATAGCCGGCTTATCGTGTATCAACTCTCCACAGGCAGGCGTGTGTACGGAGACGGAGGTGGAACGCAGCGCGTCACCCGCCTCATCACGCAGTATCGGGGACGTCAGCTCCATACAGGGCAGCCGGTGTCCTACGTCATCACCTGGCGTGGACCCGGCTTAGCCCCTGGACCGCATCCTGAAACGCTCGGCCATCTTGGAGGGGGTACGATGCCATAGGGGAAATTGGGACGAGTGATGCGGACGCCATCTTGGGAGGGTCGTAACATGCGACCTACTAAGTACCATAGGGGACAATTCCTGTAGTAACGGTACAAAGATAGGCAAAGAAGTGTGCTGAGGCATGGGCATGTCACTAGAAAGGCTGATTGGGCTGATCACAACAATATACTAAGACATAAAACTAAGTGAATCTGACATACATATAAACGCAAATATTTACAATAATTTCATTAGGGACCAGCACATTATGAATAATGCTACTGGTACAAGTCGGCATATTGAGCCCATTAGTCATAGAGACAATTGAATGCACTAGAAACAGGGTTCTCGAGATGTCATGTCACTACAGATATGCAGTGATGGGGTATTCCTCATTAAGTCCCGTCGGGGATAAAGTGTCTAATTTTCGTATCCATTGACACTCTCTTTGCAGGAGTATCTTATGTCTGTCGCCACCCCTCCTAAGTGGAGGAATGTGGTCGACTATCATGAACTTGAAGTCTCTTATGGAATGTCCGGCAGTCACGAAATGTCTAGCCACAGGGGGCGTATTGATGTCGACACCACTGAGTGCTTTTTTAACAGAGGATCTGTGCATTGCTATTCTTTCTTTTGCCATCCTTATCGTTTTACCTACATAAAGTTTATTGCAGGGACATAGGGTGACGTAAATGATGAATTTCGAATCACAATTCAATCTGTGGTAGATAGGAAAACTTGACCAGTATTAGGATGGGTGAACTGCGTGCCTGTGACCAAGAAGCTGCAATTGGCGCATTTAGAACACTTGTATGTGCCATTTTTTGTTGCTAACCAACCACTCGATGGTTTTGCTGGACTAATGTCCGAGTAAGATATTCTTTGTTTAAGGTTGTTACTCCTTTTAAAGCTAAAGAGTGGAGTATTGATGCAATCCGCACCTAGTACTGGATCAGTGCTCATGATGTGCCAGTGCTTTTGAACTGCAGCTTTCAAACTTCTAGAGTTGGTCGAGTAGGTTGTTGGAAACACAATTCTTTTCAAGGTGGTATCATTAGAAGAGGGTTTTAATAGATCTTCACGATTAAGCACCTTACACCATAGGCAGAGGGAATACTGATTTCTGCAAACAGTGGTGTATGATCTCAACCAATGTAGTCTCGATTTAATGATACTAGTAATACAACAGGTCAATAGTGAAATAGATGCGTTAAAAATTGACATTGCTGAATGTGAACGGGGTGGACTTGAGACTATGACTGCAGATGACGGAGGTGCATGGGTGACCAGTGATCGCGAAAAGCCCCCAAAATGATGGGTCCCTGGGACCCCTCACTTACAAAATTCGGGGTCCTACTTGACCTTTTCTGGGTCCCAAAAGAATAAAGCCTCCTCTCCCCTTCCCCTGCATGGCACATACAGAAGCCTCCTCCTCTCCTCCACATATGGCATATACCCTGAGCCAAGGGCCAGCCTGAGCTGAGATTTTTTTTTTGGGTAAGTGAACATAGATTTGGGCACCCCAAAACTGTGGGTTGCGGGGGGGGGGGGGGGGGGGGGGGGGGGGGTGTATCAATTGGCAATTTGCCCACACATAAAGCAAGATACACATATACTAGAAAAAGGCATAATGTCGGAATAGGGACACCTGTGCTGCACCAATCAGGATTCTGCCCCTGTCCATTGTTTCTAGAACAAAATTAAAAGTAATGGCAGCAGGAACAGGAGGGATAGGGTGAGTGAAATCCCAGCAGAGTCTATAGGCTCCTCTCCTACAGGCAGCTCTGCCTGTTAAGAGTTAATTGGTGAGCTGCAGCCTGCCAGTTGTGCAGTTGTGCAGTGAGGGGAGGAGGGGACAAGTGGGCTAATAACAGCCAGCACTCAGAGCCTGAAGGAGGTGACAGTGACACACAAGAGAGCAGCACCGCGAGGTAGGAGAGGAGGAGGGAAGTCTGCAGCCTGAGTCCTGATAGCAATAAATCCCCTTGCATGACACAGCCAAGCAGCCTGCTAAATGAACCACGCACCCCTCTTACCTCTACTTCCTGCCCGGGCCTGCTCCGTCCTCACTTTTCACACCTCCCTGGTTCTGGCCCCCAATTCTGGTATCAGTTCCTCATGCTCCGTCCTCACACCAGCCGCAGCTCTGTTCCCCTTCTGAGCAGCTGCTTCTGGTGTTGGCTCCAGCATTGTTGAGGCGCAGTGCAGGAGCCAGCTTACACGGCTTCCGTGCACCGCTGCCTATGACTGCGGTGACAGGGACCCTTTCATTTTCGCGCCCAGCAGATGTGTGAAGCGGCCATCACGCTGTGTCTTCTCCACGGTTGCATCACAACTGAGGGGGAAACAGATCCCTCCGTCCTTGTTACACATATTAACACGGCGTGCACGCCGAAATGGGCGGAGCGAGTCCCAGGGGACCCAGCCATTCATAAAAAATGAGTCCCTGGTGCCCAAAAGTGGGTAAAATACTCGCTATAGCGAGTATTTGCGAACCCTGGGTGACAAAACTGACTGAAGGACTAGAGACTTTTAGAACCGAACTCCTGACTTTTAAGAAAACCAAGTACAAAAAAGTAAAAGAGGATTATAAGGACCTACGGGTCTACCCTTGGCTTAACAAGCAGAATACTAGACGCCCCTGGAAAGCCAACGAGGGACCTAGAAGACGCTACGAGAGAAAATTCACTGACATTGACTCTCACACATCACATAGCGACTCAGACCAGTCCTCGAGATCTAGACGACAGCCGTTTTTTCGGGAGCGCGTCCATACGCGCAGCCGAAATCGGAACACACCAAAAGGACAAGAAGAGGGGGACAGCGACACAAGGGGAAGGGGAACCGCCACAAAAACAGGACCGAGGAACAAGTAGTTTACAACCTTTCTGACTACTTACCTACCAGTGAAGAAATGACAGTCCTATCCAAAGGACTGACATTTATTCAGACATTCAAACAAAAACCAATAGATTTAGAGGTCGAACTTTACAAGTTCCAACGTAAACTTAACATCATGGATTTTTTTAAGAAACAGGGCCCCAGTATGGATAACACCACGCGTCCCTTTAAACCTAAAAGTACGTTTGACCCTCCCACGGTGAACCCCTCCATAGCCACCTTTTTCAGACTGGTAAAGACTGATTTACATAATACTTCCCAAAAACATGACAGGATCAGATCGAACCTCACAAGAGCAGAAACTAGTGCTGTACGTTCACTCCACGATAACAGGAGCATTGTGATCCGCCCCGCCGATAAAGGCGGGGGTATTGTTATTCTCAATCACAGCAATTATGTAACTGAGGTAATGAGACAACTTAACGACCAGACCTGTTACAAAAAACTTCGCTTCGATCCTACATCAAATTACAAAAGAGAGATAGACTCAGTCATTGACTTAGGAGTGACCAATGGGTGGGTTGACAATCAAACTTCATTGTTCCTGAAACAAGACTTCCCTAAGATTCCTCTCATGTATATACTCCCCAAAATTCATAAGAGCCTTGAGGCACCCCCTGGCAGACCTATTATATCTGCCAGGGGTTCCTTAAGCCAGCCTTTGTCCCAGTATGTCGACTACCAACTGCAACCAGTGGTCCAGAAAACTCCATATTACATACGAGACACAACAGACTTCTTGGTTAAGCTGCGAGACTTTGGGGGACCCCCGACTGACAGCTTGTTAGTCACATTAGATGTCAGCAGCCTCTATACCAACATCTCAAATACAGAAGGTATAGAGGCAGTTCGTGATATTCTGACAGTGAGTACAGACTATGTGGGCCCACCGATAGACTACTTACTACTCCTCATCGATATAATCTTACATAAGAACTATTTCTTATTTAATAATGCATTTTTTCTTCAACTGGTTGGCACTGCGATGGGGTCCAATATGGCCCCATCGTATGCCAACCTGTTCATGTACCATTATGAAAAACTTCATATTATGTCTAACAAACAGTATTCCAAGTATATAGCCCTCTATATGAGGTATATTGACGACCTCTTTATGGTTTGGACTGGCACCAAAAAACAACTGGAAGAATTTGTACTTCACCTGAATAGGCTTCCAGGCCTTATCAGGTTCACATGCAGCAATGACCCGGTCACGATAAATTTCTTGGATGTGACAATAACAGCCAGGGATGGACAATACAACACCAAAGTGTATAAAAAACAGACGGACAAGAACACACTTCTTGCTTATGACAGCTTTCACCCTCAGCCGCTAAAAAGAGGGTTACCTTTTTCACAACTCATTCGGGTGGCACGAATTACTTCAAACCGAGATGATCTACAGAAGGATCTTCAAGACATGGCACAGAAATTCCTAGACCGAGGGTACGATGAGGACGAGGTACGCACCGCGGTAGAGAAATGTAAGGTGCTTAATCGTGAAGATCTATTAAAACCCTCTTCTAATGATACCACCTTGAAAAGAATTGTGTTTCCAACAACCTACTCGACCAACTCTAGAAGTTTGAAAGCTGCAGTTCAAAAGCACTGGCACATCATGAGCACTGATCCAGTACTAGGTGCGGATTGCATCAATACTCCACTCTTTAGCTTTAAAAGGAGTAACAACCTTAAACAAAGAATATCTTACTCGGACATTAGTCCAGCAAAACCATCGAGTGGTTGGTTAGCAACAAAAAATGGCACATACAAGTGTTCTAAATGCGCCAATTGCAGCTTCTTGGTCACAGGCACGCAGTTCACCCATCCTAATACTGGTCAAGTTTTTCCTATCTACCACAGATTGAATTGTGATTCGAAATTCATCATTTACGTCACCCTATGTCCCTGCAATAAACTTTATGTAGGTAAAACGATAAGGATGGCAAAAGAAAGAATAGCAATGCACAGATCCTCTGTTAAAAAAGCACTCAGTGGTGTCGACATCAATACGCCCCCTGTGGCTAGACATTTCGTGACTGCCGGACATTCCATAAGAGACTTCAAGTTCATGATAGTCGACCACATTCCTCCACTTAGGAGGGGTGGCGACAGACATAAGATACTCCTGCAAAGAGAGTGTCAATGGATACGAAAATTAGACACTTTATCCCCGACGGGACTTAATGAGGAATACCCCATCACTGCATATCTGTAGTGACATGACATCTCGAGAACTCTGTTTCTAGTGCATTCAATTGTCTCTATGACTAATGGGCTCAATATGCCGACTTGTACCAGTAGCATTATTCATAATGTGCTGGTCCCTAATGAAATTATTGTAAATATTTGCGTTTATGTATGTCAGATTCACTTAGTTTTATGTCTTAGTATATTGTTGTGATCATGTCTTAGTATATTGTTGTGATCAGCCCAATCAGCCTTTCTAGTGACATGCCCATGCCTCAGCACACTTCTTTGCCTATCTTTGTACCGTTACTACAGGAATTGTCCCCTATGGTACTTAGTAGGTCGCATGTTACGACCCTCCCAAGATGGCGTCCGCATCACTCGTCCCAATTTCCCCTATGGCATCGTACCCCCTCCAAGATGGCCGAGCGTTTCAGGATGCGGTCCAGGGGCTAAGCCGGGTCCACGCCAGGTGATGACGTAGGACACCGGCTGCCCTGTATGGAGCTGACGTCCCCGATACTGCGTGATGACGCGGGTGACGCGGCGCGATGCGCTGCGTTCCACCTCCGTCTCCGTACACACGCCTGCCTGTGGAGAGTTGATACACGATAAGCTGGCTATTGGTCGATGGGTCACACGTGTGTGGGGGAGCGGCACACATACAGATCACTGTGTAAACTCAGTCTCCTTTTATGGAGTTCCGGGCAAAGGTGCGGCTGGGCTGTCTAGCTATGATTGGCTGATGTGCAACACACAACAGCTGTGTGAGCTAATTGTTTGAGGTGTTGGTGGCTATTTAACACGGTTTGAGTGTTAGTATGTTTGGGTCAGTCTGTGAGAAAGGCTTCCAGCCGAAACGGAAACGTCGACTGCCGACTGCTTATATCATAAGCTGCAAGGATGGGTGATTATGCTTGTGACCCCCACTATTACTAATTTTGCATTTAAGTCTGATGCTCAACTTTATGGATGAATAAATTTTGTCATTCTGGACTTTAAAAAAGGACCAAGGAGTGCTGTCATCTCTGTATCTCTTGATACACAGTTTTCTTATATCTTTGTGTTGACCTGGCACCCAAATTAACCCCTGTAAGGTGTGCGGATTCCTCAAGTTTATATATATATATATATATATATCTTTTAAGGCAACATAACATTAACCATAACATGGCAACACATGAACGGTACACTTAACTGAGCGTAAGGGAGGGATCGCTGTGTCACCGGACTGGACTCAGAGAAAGGGGTTCGAACGGTAAGTTCTTACAAAAATCCCCTTTTCTCTTTCGTCCAGTCCGGTGACACAGCTAACCTTGGGACGTTCACGAGCCGGTCCTTTGGGAGGGTACGCTCAGACCAGCAGTTCTCATCACTGCCCGTCCGAATGAAGCGTCCTCCGACGCGAACTCATGGAACCTGTAAAATTTGGTAAAGGTATGAACAGAGGACCAGGTGGCAGCCCTACACAACTGCTCCGCCGTAGCCCCATGGCGCACCGCCCAGGAAGAAGCAACCGACCTGGTAGTGTGTGCATTAATACGAGATGGAACAGGTCTACCCGCTTTACAGTAGGCAAAGGCAATAGTAGATCTCAACCAACGTGCGATGGTCTGCTTGGAAGCAGGCCACCCAATCTTATGCACATCATATAGCACCAAGAGTAAATCCGATTTGCGAATGTCCTTTACCCTCTCAATGTATATCCGCAAGGCGCGAACAACATCCAATCTCTTCATTTTGTCCCTATTTTTAACCCTTTCTGGGGGAACAAAAACTGGAAGTATAATATCCTGATTTAAATGAAAGGACATCACTACCTTAGGTAGGAATTTTGGAACTGTGCGTAACACAGCCCTATCATCATGAAAAATTAAAAACGGTGACTTACATGACAAAGCACCCAACTCTGACACACGTCTGGCTGATGCAATAGCCAATAGAAAAGTAAGTTTCCATGTCACATACTTCAATTCCGCAGATCTAAGCGGTTCAAAAGGAGGATTCTGTAGCATGGATAGAACCAAAGACAAATCCCAAGGTGCCACCGGCTGCTTATAAGGTGGTTTGAGCCTAGCAACTCCTTGTAAAAACGTCTGAACCTCCGGCAACAAAGCTACCCTTTTTTGAAAAAATATGGATAATGCCGACAGCTGTACCTTTAATGATTGCAGACTAAGGCCTGAAGAAAAACCATCCTGCAAGAAATTTAAAAGTCTAGATAAATTGAATCTGGAGGTGTGCAGCTTCTGTCTCTCACACCATCTAATGTAAATTTTCCAGACCCTATGGTAGTTAGCCGCAGACACTGGCTTGCGGGCCCTCAACATGGTCTGTATAACTTCATCAGAAAACCCCTTTTTCTTCAATAAGGAGGTTTCATAAGCCACGCCGTCAAACTTAGACGAGCTGGGTCCTCGTGAAGGAACGGACCTTGCAACAACAGGTCCTGCCGCAGAGGTAGTTTCCAGGACTCCTTCGACAACCTCAGAACAGTGGAGTACCAAGACCTCCTGGGCCAGTCTGGAGCAATCAGAATTGCTCGTACCTTTTGGTCCCTTATCTTCCTCAAGACTCTCGGCAGCATGGGCAAAGGTGGAAAGATGTACACCATCTGGAACTCCCAAGGAACTGTCATGGCGTCCACCGCCCAAGCAGTAGGATCCCTTACTCGGGAGCAAAACGTCTGAACCTGACGGTTCGATCTCGTTGCCATAAGGTCTATGTCTGGGAGACCCCAACGACTGACAATCTCCTGAAAAACTTCCCGATGAAGAGACCACTCTCCCTCCTGGAGGGATTCTCTGCTGAGATAATCCGCCTCCACATTCTTGACTCCCGTTATAAAAATGGCTGATAACGCTGGAACATTGATCTCCGCCCAGCTGAAAATCTTGGAGACCTCGGCCATCGCCATCCTGCTGCGAGTCCCGCCTTGATGGTTCAAATAGGCCACCGTCGTGGCATTGTCCGACTGAATTTTCAGTGGAGACCCTCTGAGAAACGTCTCCGCCTGCAGTAAGGCATTCAGTACTGCCCTCAGTTCTAGGATGTTTATGGGCAATTTTGTCTCCTCTACTGGTCCCTGTAGTCTTAAATGAAGGGTCACTGCCCCCCAGCCCTTCAGACTGGCGTCGGTCGTTATGACCAGCCAATCCCAAGACCTGAGAGATTTTCCCAGTTGTAAATTCTCCACATCCGTCCACCACAAGAGAGACCTCCTGGACTCTGTGGACAGGTAAAGATTCTCCATTTTCATCCTCTTGGCATCTCCTGACCAACAAGCCAGGATGTTCCACTGAAAAATTCTGGAGTGGAACCTGGCAAACTGCAAGGTTTCGAAGGTTGCCACCATCTTCCCTAGTAGTCTCACTCCCTGCCACACCGATGGTGCCGGAGCCTTGAGGATTTCCAAAACCATCAGCCGAATTTCCAGCGCTTTGGATTCTGGGAGAAACACCCTGTGAAGATGCGTGTCTATGATCACCCCCAAAAATTTCAGATTTTGCGTTGGTGTCAAGTGGGACTTGGGTAGATTTAAAATCCAACCCTGATCTCTCAAAAACTGTGTCGCCCTCTCCAGGTGGACCTTCAACTTCTCTGCCGATTCCGCTTTGAAAAGCAGATCGTCCAGGTAAGGGATAACAGTTATCCCCCCCAACCTGAGAGCTGCCGCCATAATGGACATCACTTTGGTGAATACTCTCGGAGCCGTGGCTAGTCCAAAGGGGAGTGCCTGGAACTGCCAATGCTTTTCTCCTATTGCAAACCTTAGCAAAGACTGGAATTCCCTGTGAATGGGAACATGGAGATAGGCATCTTGAATGTCTACTGATGCTAAGAACTCCCCTGGTTCTATACTCAGCAGCACTGACCGTAGAGATTCCATGCGAAAGTGATCCACCCAGAGATGAGCATTCAAAGATTTTAAGTTTAGAATGGGCCTGAAAGACCCGTCTGGCTTGGGAACCAAAAAGAGTATCGAATAAAACCCTTTTCTTTTCTCCCCTAGGGGCACTGGAATAACTACCCCCTTCTCCTCTAGAGATATGGCTGCTGCCAAAAGAGAAGCTCTGAGAGAGGCTGTTTTTGGTAAGGGCGTTGGAAGGAATCTGTGAGGGGGCGGCCCCCTTAGTTTTATCCGATATCCTTCTGAAACAATGGAAAGCACCCACGGATCCTCCGTGGCTACCTTCCAACTGTCCTGAAACTGCAGGAGTCGACCCCCTACCCTGATTCCAGAACAGGGAGTCTCCGCCCCGTCATGCCGAGGGTTTGTCCTCCCCCTTGGCAACGTGCTTCTTATTAAAGGCGCCAAACCTGGACTTGGAAGCCCTACCTCTGGCGGCTTGAAATCTTCCCCGGCCTGACTGCCCTCTGCCAGATGCTCCCCCCCTAAAGGTGGGACGAAAGGACTGTTTGAACACTCCAAACTTCGACCCAGTAGACTTTGAAGTAGTAGGAAGAAAGGTGCTCTTACCACCCGTTGCCTGTTTGATTATCTCATCCAACTCTGAGCCAAACAACAACTCCCCTTTTAAAGGGAATATTCTCTAAGGACTTCTTGGACTCACTATCTGCGTCCCAAGCTTTTAACCAGAGAGCCCTTCTGGCCGTGACAGACGTGACCGAGACTTTTGACGCCATCTTGGCGCCCTCCTCGCTGGCCTCACCAATGTACTCAGCGGCACACTTTAACTTTTCAACCATGGCCAAAGCTTCTGCATCAAGCTGCAAATGACTCTCCAATGACTCAGTCCACTTGATCATGGCCTTAGCCACCCAAGCCGAGGCAATGATGGGCCTCATAGTGAAACCCACTCCCTCAAAAATTGCCTTTAAACAGCCTTCTACCTTTTTGTCTACTGGATCTTTAAAGGCCGCGCCACCCTGCACTGGCAGTGCCGTGGCTTTTGACAATCTGGCCACGGAGGAGTCCACCAACGGAACTTTCTCCCACACCTTAACATGATTCTCCGGCATGGGATACATGTTTGCATATTTTTTAGCCATTAATAGCCTCTTATCCGGGGCCTTGCCAGCCTCACCCAGCAGAGCCACCATGCCCTCATCGGATGGGAAAGAAACTGGTTCCTTTTTACTCCGCTTAAACACACACTGTGTAGAAGACTTTTCCTCTACAGGTAAACCCAATGCCTGTTTGACGGCCCAAATGAGGTCCTCAATACCAGAGGCTGAGAAATCTGCTTCCTCCCCCTGTGACCAAGTTAAATCCTCTTCCTCCACATCATCATCAGCATATACAGGAGGAACCACTGGAGACCCCTGCCGTAGCATAAATTCATCAGAAACCTTTGTGAATTGCTCCAAAAGGGAAGACATTTTATGCACCCCCTGAGCAGTATCCTGCATAATCTGCAGCAACATGGGGTCTCCCTGTGAAAGGGGAAGAGATCCCTGAGATGAGGGAATAGGACCTGGTGATCCCACCAACGATCCCCTCTGCCTGTTTAAAGCCTCTGCCAAAGCTTTTACAGACTGTCCCAAAGCCACAGCCCAGGCCGGCTCAGCCTCCCTGGGACTTGTGGTGCGAGTACCACAGGGGACAGCTTCACAGGAAGGGCACAATTCCCCCTGGTCCAACTGTTCAACCGACATATTTACATTACATTTCTTGCAATGATAAAACATCTCAAGCGCTCCCTCCCCAGCAACAGAACTGCACTCATCCGCCATGTTAATAAAAGTATTAAACACTGCACAACGTTCAGGCAAAGTCACAGAGCAATGCACCCAGTGTACTTATCTGTGTTCCTGTTGCTATCGATATAGTGGAGGAAGCGTTCTCCAGAGAGACTTCTGAGCAGGCTCTGTCTTTCTCAGCTCCGCAGCAAGCACAGTAATGGCGCCAGAAACGAGTGGAAGAGTCCAAATCTTCCTAACAGTGAGGGAAGTCGCGCTTTTGGCGCCAAATCCCCTTCAGGCGCACCCACCGTGTCTCTCTCTCATCTCCAGTGACTCCCCCTCTAGGGATCACTTGGAGTTGCCCAGAAACGCTGGGCGTCCTGTAAGGAGCCTCAACTCCCCTGGGGGATTTCAGCTCCCAAACCAGTAAAGATGGCGTCTGCCATCGCTGGAGGACCCTTCCCCAAGATCCCCTTCTAGCAAGGCGCTGGATGGGGTCCCCCGTGGCCCAGGACCAGTCTCCGTCTGAGCGGAGCTCAGCGCTGTGCAGAGCGCACATTCTCCCTGAATGTACCTCCCTGCACACAGGACACTGACAGGACGCGCTTCTGTCTGTGTCCTGCTGCGCTCTCAGCATGTAATGACTTCCACAGAAGTCTCATGCTGGCAAAACCTGCACTATAAGTTAAGAAAATAATAAAACCTAACTAAAAAAAACAAAGAATAAAAGTGTGGCTGCACGCAGCCACTCAGCATTGCACCCACTCCTGTGGGCACCTAAACGAAACTGAGGCATGATGGGATGCAGAAGGGAGGAGCCTGCTCCCAAAGTTTGAAGCATAGGTGCCTGGCTCCTGGCGGACCCCTCTACATCCCAAGGTTAGCTGTGTCACCGGACTGGACGAAAGAGAAATTGCATTAATTTGCTTATTTTGCCTAACACAGCTAAGAGTCTGCACAAAATGGTCTAGTGGTTGGGTCATTCCATGAAAATGTCCTTTTCATGTAAAGTTTGCTACCCGTTTTCATGACAAGCTTTAGATCAAAATTACTGCATATCATGTACCAAACAAACAACATTTATTTTGCACAAAATGCTCAAAACACATGCTCAAAAAAATATATCACATGATCTGTTGTAGTCAAAAATGCGATGTTTGTTACCATGGACTTGACACCAAGAATAACTAGACCATTACCACTATAGAAGCTATGGTGTAGGTGTTTAATGCTTGGTGATCACCATAACTAGGCTGAACCCGAATCTCTCAGGAGTAAGTATGGAGGTATATGCTGAAGGACCAGTAGTTCCATTCATCCTTGGTGCTGAATTTGTTAAAGGTGGTTCTGCCAGGGTTTGACCAGTTTATTGTTGAGGTTGGTATACTTGATTTGCACACATGGGTAAATGGACATATGAGTGAGTTAATGTTTCTTTTTTGTATACATAAAATCCTTTAGTTCATCGTTATTCGAAAATAAAACTTCTTGCTTTTTCTGCATTTGTGAGACATTTCTTGCTGTGATTCCATAGGAAAGTGGGAGTGTCCGTGGCATCACTGTGACGTATGTGGAAAGGCGTCTGTGACCTTCTGTTGCCTTTGCCCGAATTCCCTCTGCAAGAGTCACCATGACGAGAAACAGTTCAGGAGGACTGCCGGCGGCAAGCTGTGCTGCTTAGAACACGACCTGAAGGAATTCAATGAAGTACAAGCTGCTGAAATTGGCCCAAAAGAGCACTCTAAGGCCAAGTACAAGAAGAGTCAGAAATCCAGATAACAGCGGACTGCAACACTATTGTACATAGATGCCTATTTGTGGATAAGGTCGAACAAAATAGCCATTTTCATATAATGCTGTACAGGTTTCTTATATATTACCTTGATTCAGGACAAAAACTTACCCACTGAGCCATCTTCTGCAGCCGAAGCTGCGTCTGCACTGATACTGAGCCGTGCTAATCACCGCTCCCATAGCCATCGGGATAAACCCACATTACACAGCATTACCGTTACACCCTCCTCCATTACCGGTACACCCGCCTGGAAGAAAGGAAAGGCCGGTGTATCGGTAAAAGTCTGTAACTGCATGCAGATTTATACGTACACCAGTTAAGCGGATATTTACCCTTCCTAACACGACACTATTGACTCCATCTTGGAAATACTTATATATTAGGGATTTATTTTTATGTAGTCCAGGCAAGTCTTTGTGTAATACTTTCTTAACAGAATATAGGTACATATAACACCATAATATTTTAATAGTTTTTAATCAAGGCTTTTGCTGCAAGCGATGAACAGTGTTCGCACTGCCAAATAACCCGTAATATCAACGGTGTCACGGATGAGGCCAAATTGTTGTCCTTTTCTAGGTATTTGTTCAGGATCAAGTATTACGCCCTTTTATTTTTCTTCACTGTGGGAGCGACTTGCTATATATTGTGTGTGATTGTTTTTACAAATGTACAGTTGCTACCTCACCTGGTTTATAAAAAAAAAAAAAAAGTGTCTCCCACTTAAATGTTTTTTATTTTAATTTTATTTTAAGAGATGGGCCTGCAATACTTTCCTCAACGCTGCAGGGGTTTCCATGTGCAATCAGTCTGCCAAGACTACATGCTGCATCATCTCAAATTTCCAAACACCCTTTTTTAAGATGACCGAATGCAGGAAAGGGTGGGCTCGCATTGTTTTTATGTTTTGTTTTCATTTGTTTTTCTCCCCGTTTTGTGTTTTTTTTTTTTTTTTTTTAAACTTCAATGTGTCTAGCACATACCTGCATGTGTTCATCCCGGAATCCTAAACAATTGGTTTAAGCACCAGGCATTATGATCTTGAAGGGAATAGGCGCAATGTATGTGCCCTTTGTTAACTTAGTGTCGGGGAGAAAATCCAATGTGCGATTATTTTGGGTTCTGTGTAATTAGACTACAGCTGCCGAAACTAAATTTGTGATCTAAATCAGTAGCTCCATGCTTTGTTTTTCGCTTCTGCAAGGATTTTTTTTCTTTTCTTTTCAGGTTAATAGACCGGTTTGTCATTTTTTCTTTAGTAAATCTTTTTGAAATCATCAACGCTTAAAGAATAGCATGAAAGCACTGTCTGATTGGATAGTGTTCTTGGCCTTATCCAATCAGGTTTGTGATGATGTCATACAGTGCTGCCTGTGTGTAAATTCATGCCAGTTTCCTCCAAAAACATTGCATGGAACTGCTGCCTGTTAAATTTTATTTTCCTTAACTTATAATTTTACCTCGGTCTTAGTCTGCTTTCACCAATCCTATTGTGAGTGATTTCATACAAAGTTTTCAGAAATGTTGTGTAGATGTTGAATTTTGATTGTAGTTGAGCAGGCAGAAATACAAATGCAAACGGGTGCCCGGGGGGGAAACGTAATTTTTAAGAGCTCTGTTGTGAAATAGACTAAACAATAAATGATGAGAATAATGAAGACCCGATACATCTGAAGGTGCGAACGTGCCAGTACACGCATGTGGAAGATTAGGATCTGAACGCCCTAGAAAAAGATTATTATTTTTTTTATTTTTATTTTTTTGCAAATGTTCTCTAAAGTGGTGGTTCTACAATGAACAGAGATATAAAAGACGCACTTTATTACTTGTAATGCTTTTGTTGTTTAATCATTACTGCAACTTGAACATCTTTACAAAGTTTGTTATCTTCTTCACAAGCTGTCTGAATAGAATGTTTTTTGTTACTTAATTCGTATTAAGTGTGTTTTTTTTTATTTCCATAAATGCGCACACACACACACACACACTTGCGCGCGCTAATGTGTCAATCTGTCTCCTAAGGCAGTGTGAAATTGCTGACAAATCCGTCAATTTGGTAAGCATACGTACTAACTGATCAGCCTCTTGATATGTCTGTGCAAACGTCAACTGAATGGACTTTTAAATGTTGTTCCCTCCCAGCTGGGATGCCAGTCTCTGGGGCTAGTGCACAGGTGCTTGGCGGTTCACCTGTACACACAGCCAAACATGCCAAAGGGCGGTATTCAATGAGAAAAATTTGCCGTGTTTTATGGCGAATTTGTGCTTTTCTCGCGTTGGATGGTGACTTTTGCTCTCAAAAAGCGAGCAACCCTATTCAACGTGCACTTCTCGCCGTCTTTCTGAGTGATTTTCACCGTGTCTCTCCGTGTAGCAATTCTCCATCTTTTCATGGAGAAGTGGAATGTGAACTTTTTAAATAAATAAAAGTTTTTTTGTTTTAATTTTGGTGTCTAAAAATCAGGAATTTTATCTGTGAAGGGGCATGCTATTTTTATTCATGTGCTTAAAGCACATCAATATATATTTTAATTAAAACAAAATATATATATATTTCTCTTTCAATGGTCCTGGTGACACAGCTTCACATTGGGATGTAGGAGGGTCCGTAGGAGCCAGGTACCTATCCTAAAGCTTTAGAGGGTAGGCTCCTCCCCTACTGCATCCCAGACTCCTCAGTTCGTGTTAGGTGCCCACTGGAGTGGGTGCTATTCTAAAGGGCTGCTGGAGCAGCTGAAGAATTAGAGTTAGTTAGGGTTTTTATTGTTTTATTAACTTTTACTCTAGCTAGGTAGGCACAGTGTGAGGATTCTCATTAGTGAATCCTCACACTGCTAGCGCAGCAGGAGCTGACAGAAGCGCGTCCTGTCAGCTTACTGTGCACATGGGAGACACTGTCTGGCCTCCCTGTGCAGCGCTTACAGCTTCTTTTAAGAAGCTGCCTGGGCTCCGGAGCGTTCTGAAACCGGCTTCACGCTAGGTGGGGATCATGGGGGACAGGCGCTCCGTGATGGCGGCGGCCATTTTCTGCGGAGCTTACACACTGAGCTCCTATATGAGAGGACAGCAGTGTGTTACAGGCATGTTCCTAGTGGTCCCCAGCTGAGGGGGAACTAGGAAATCCTGCAATGGGAGCGGCTGTCTGGGGGTGGTTGGCGCCTAAAGTCACGGACCCCGCAGCAGCAGGGACTTGAAGTCTCTTCCCTCACTCTGTTTTGGCGCCATTCGGAACGCTTGCAGCGGAGCTGAGCCGGCTTACAGATCCTGACAGAGTGATTGGATTTCCTGGGCATCGCTTTCCCCATACTGAAGACTACAGACAAGTGACTGAGTACACTGTATATAATGCCTGTATATTTAATGCACTGTGACTATGTTATTTGAGAACATCATGCCTGAGTAACAGTCTGTAGTTCTGGGGGAGGGAGCCTTAAATGCATTGAGCGCTGTGGTTGTATACTGAAATTTGTCCCTGAGCAGATGGCCAGGGGGGGCTTATGTATTGCTTGCGCTGCTGTGAAACCCATGGGGAGTGAACTCCAGAGGGTAGTGCTATCGGAACCCGTGTGGGCAAGTCCCTGGGCACGTCGGTTAATGCTTTGGTGCATTGCTGGACAGGCAGAGTGATGTGCTGGTAACTTCCCCTAGACCATTGCCATTATCTCAGCAGTCCTCTGGCTCCTTGCCTCTGATCCAGACAGATCCTGTCTTATTATGCAGGATACTGCTAAGGGATTCAGCAGGTTTAATTACTTGTTGGACAAGTTTGATGGTGATTCTGTGGGGACCCCGAAAAGGTCCTTTTCAGTGCCATGTTAGCTGCTGATGAGGAAGGAGAGTTTTCAGACATTCCCTGGGTGCAGGGTGATGATTCTGAAGATTCCTCAGCATCAGGGGGGAGGATTTTATTACTGCTGTTAAACAGGCATTGAATTTGTCTGTGGAGGATAAAACTCCTGCAAAGACAGAATAAAGAAACAGTTACTTTCCCGGCAAAGGGGCCTGGGAAACCCCTGATAAAAGGCTTCAGATGCCTTAAAGATTTTCAAGCCTGTACTCCATGCCTGAGGCGCATGCTGACCTCTGGAAAAAAGTTCCAGTGGTAGACGCTTCTGTGGCACGTTTGTCAAAAGCCACTGTGTTACCAGTACAAGGGGGAGCAGCGTTTAAGTACCCCGTAGACAAAAAGCTGGAGGGTAGCCTCAAGGCAATATTTGTAGGGGTGGGATACACTCTACGCCCTCTGATTGCTTCAGCCTGGGTCTCTAAGGCCATGATCGTGTGGGCCAGTAATTTGTGCACTATTTACACGCTGACCCTTGTGTGTTATTGCTTGCGGAGAAGCTTAAAAGCAGCTGCAGAGCATGTACTGGAGTTTGAGGAGGAAGGTCTCAAAATGGCTGCCAGAGTTTCCACAGTGTCTGTAAATGCCAGGAGAGTGCTCTGGCTTAAGGCTTGGGAGACATATAATGTGTCTAAGAAAGCCTTAGAGGCATTAGCTTTTAAAGGAAAGCTGTTATTTGCTTCGGAACTGAAAGAGATTATTAAGCAGGCCACAGGTGGCAAAAGTACTTTCCTGCCAGCTCCTGCAGCCAAGCAGACATCAAGGTTTTCTGCTTTCAGGCCGTCCTTTCGGCCCTCCCCTATAGGAGGTGCGTCCTTTCGAGGGCAGCCCTTCAGGGGAAAGTTTCAGTCCTCCAGGGGCAAGGCCCCAAAAGTCTAAATCTGGTTCTTTTCATAAGAACCCAAACACAAATGGAGAGGACTAACCCTCTGCATGACTGCCAAGGGTTTTGCTCGGCGGTGGTCGAGGTGGGGGGACGTCTGACACTGTTCAAAGACGCATGGGCAATGTTAGACCGGGATTCTTGGGTGTTAGAAATTATAATCCAGGGTTACTGAATTCCCTTCAAAGGTCTTCTTCCAAGAAGATTCATTCCCACGCCAATACCAAAGGAGGCTCGGCTCCGTACAGCTCTCTTGGGAGCGGCTCATTCTCTTTTAGAGAAGGGTGTGGTGATCCCGGTTCCCAGAGCGGAGTGGAAAAAAGACTTTTGTTTCACTCTCTGTTTCTGGGGTTCATACCAGACGGGTCTTTCAGACCGATTCTCAATTTACAGTCATTAAATATCCAATTGTGGGTAGACCATTTCAAATGGAGTCTCTAAGGTCAGTGCTGCTAAGCCTGGACCAGGGAGAATTTTTGGCGTCCATGGATGTCCAGGACGCGTACCTTCATGTTCTTATCCAACCCAGAACATCAGGCTCTATTGAAGTTTGCGATAGGAGACCTGCACTTACAATTCCAGGCGTTGCTCTTCGGCCTGGCCACAGTGCCAAGGGTATTCACCAAAATAATGTCTGTAATGGAGGCTGTGATTCGACTGAGGGGAATCACGGTGATTCAATATTTGGATGACCTGCTGTTCAAAGCGGAGTCAGCAGACATGTTTAAGAGTCACTGGGCAGAAACCATCGGGTTTTTGCAGGCTCACGGCTGGCTTTTAAATTTCCAAAAGTCTCAGTTGGTGCCGTCACAGAGACTCCAATTCCTGGGAGTTGTTCTGGATACCCACCTACATCGGGTATTTCTACCATAGGCAAAGGCCAGGGATCTGGCTGCCTTGGTCCAGGAGATCCTCGGGTCTAAGAGCACATCAGTATGGAGGTGCCTCGCGCTGCTGGGGAAAATGGTGACGTTTTTCGAGACGTTGCAGTTCGTCAGGTTCCACTCTCGAGTGTTCCAGTGGAACATTCTGACAAATTGGTCAGGAAATACTCAGACCATGAAGTCAGAACAAATAGTGTTGTCTTCAGAAACTCGATCCTCCCTGAAATGGTGGACGGAGGTGGATTCCCTTCAGTGGGGTCGGTACCTGCAGTCCTGGAGCTGGCTGGTAGTCACTACCGATGCCAGTCTCAGGGACTGGGGGGCAGTAGTTTTGGACCGGCGTCTGCAAGGCTGGTGAACCCCAGAGGAGTCTGCCTTGCCGATCAATATCTTGGAACTGAGAGCTGTGTGGAAGGTGAATTCTCTGGCGGGAGAAAGATGACAGAGGCTCCCTTTAAGGATTCAGACCGACAACGCCACAGCTGTGGCATATCTTAATCACCAGGGAGGCACACGCAGCAAGCTGGCTATGTGGGAGGTGTCCCGAATCTTCTTGTGGGCGGAACAGAATGTTCCAGCATTATCAGCAATATTCATACCAGGAGTGGAGAATATAGAGGCTAACTTCCTGAGCAGGGAGGAGCTGATGGAAGGGAAACCTGAACCCACAAGTATTTCACCAGATTACACTAAGGTGGGGTACTCTGGATGTGGACCTGATGGCATCCAGGTTCAACCATCAGGTGCCCAGGTTTTATGCCAGGACGAGGGATCCGCTGGCAGAAGCAGTGGATGCCATGACTATTCCCTGGGAGGGGAATCTTCTTTATGTTTTTCGGCCAGTTCCAAGACTGACAAGAGTGTTTAAAAAGAAAAAGATACAGGCCCAGACAATTCCAGTAATTTTAGTGGCCCTAGATTGGCCAAGGAGGTCCTGGTACTCGAGGCTTCAGAGATTGTCTGTGGACTCGTGGCGTCTACCTCTGAGGTCAGACCTTCTAGAGCAAGGACAGTTCAACCATCTGGATTTAGCTTGATTAATTTTGACGGCCTGGTTGTTGAAACCGCCATTTTGAGGAATAAAGGATTATCCGAGGCGGTGGTTAACACAACGATTAAAGTCAGAAAGTCAGTGTCTTCTGCAGATTATTATAGGGTCTGGAAGATCTATATTCGATGGTGTGAAAGACAGAAGTCACACACATCACGCTTTAAATTGGCAAAATTGTTGGAGTTTTTGCAGGATGGCTTTTCCTCCGGGTTAAGCCTTCAGTCACTCAAAGTACAGATCTCGGCCTTGTCATTTTACTTCCAAAGAAGGATTGTATTGTTACCGGAAGTACAGACCTTCCGGCAGGGGGTGTCTTGATTGAAACCTCCCTACAAGCAACCAGTAGAACCATGGGATTTATCTCTGGTTCTGGAGTGTCTTCAAAAGGCACCGTTTGAACCATTAAGGTCAGCAGACCTTAATTTCCTTACATGGAAACTGGTATTTTTGTTGGCAGTGGCGTCTGCAAAAAAAAAAAAAAATATCGGAGTTGGGAGCATTGTCATGCAGGTCTCTCTTCCTTATATTTCATGATGATAGGGCTGTCCTTCGGACAGTACCCCAATTTTTACCAAAAGTAGTCTCTGCTTTTCATCTAAATCAGGAGATAGTTCTGCCTGTGTTTCAACCCCCAGAGGGTTCAAGGAAAAGGGACAAATTGAGGAATTTGGATGTTGTGCGCGCCTTGTGCGTTTATGTGGACAGAGTTAAGAGTGTCAGAAAGACTGATACTTTGCTAGTTTTGTATGACATACACAAAATTGGTTGGCCTGCTTCCAAGCAGACCGTTGCTAGGTGGTTGCGCTCTGTTATAGCATTTGCATATACTAAAGTTGGTAGGCCTGTATCGGCCAGGATTAATGCGCATACCACCAGGTCGGTCGCCACCTCTTGGGTGGTTCGACATAGGGCGACAGCTGAGCAGGTTTGCAGGGCTGTCACTTGGTCATCTGTTCATACCTTTGCCAAATTCTATAGGTTCCATGAGTTCGCGTCGGTGGACGCATCATTCGGGCAAGCAGTGATGAGAGCTGCAGACCTGAGCGTACCCACCCAAAGGACTGGCTCTGGAACGTCCCAATGTGAAGCTGTGTCACCAGGACCATTGAAAGAGAAAAAGGGATTTTTGTAAGAACTTACTGTTCGAATCCCTTTCTCTGATATGGTCCTGGTGACACAGCGATCTCTCCCTTACGCTCAGTAAGTATGCCAGGTTCATGATGTGTCATGTTATATGGTTAAAAGTTATTTTTGAAAAATGTGCATATAATGTGTGCAGGCGTTTGTACTGAGTTAATGTATTCCAGTGGCTTTGAAAGATTGAACTGAGGAGTCTGGGATGCAGTAGGGGAGGAGCCTACCCTCTAAAGCTTTAGGATAGGTGCCTGGCTCCTACGGACCCTCCTACATCCCAATGTGAAGCTGTGTCACCAGGACCATATCAGAGAAAGGGATTCGAACGGTAAGTTCTCACAAAAATCCCTTTTTTTTTTATATAAAAAAATATATATGAAACATTTTTTTTTTTTACACAGAGCAGCCAGCAGGGGGCCGGGAGCCGAGCCGCTCATTAGATATTCATGTATTCACTGCACCCGATCATTACATATGCACAATCGGGAGCAGTGACTATACCCGGTCCCCTGCTGGCTCTGGGGGGGCAGCTTGTGCTGCCTGGGTCCCGGGGAGCCCTCCTCCCCTCCACAAAAGTTCTGGGGCAGGCAGGGAGACTTCAATCTCCCTGCCTGCCACCGTCCTACGGCTCCCTGCCGCGGACGCTCGTCCGCTGCAGGGGTTAAGATTTGCCGCGAGGGGCAACTCGCCCCTTCGACATTGAATACAGGGAGAGCGAGTGGCAGCCAGCCCTCCGGAACACAGCGAGTGTGCAGCGAATCCTAAACAGGATTTGCTGCACATGGCGATATTTTATATTGAATACTGCCCAAAGTATCTGCTGCGCTGCAATTCCAAAGCGGTATTTCTGTAAACTAAGATATACACACCCACTGACGACCTACAGATGATCACCCGTTCCATGGAACAGGTGATCTATCTATGTGTGTAGCTAGATCATTAACGTGCTGCCAGTTGAATGGCAAATCATCTACAAACCCAACGTAGTGATATGCAGTCCTGCAAGTCGCCATTGGTAGCTCAGATCTTGACTACATGTAGTCGTGATGTAGCCAAATCACCTGTGTTCTAACCAGAGAATTCTGGTTGGCACAAATCACCCATACACAAGTCGCTACGTATGCATTGGCGATCCAGCAACCGGGATGATTAAGGGGCGATTTCCCTAGCTTGTGTCGGGCTCAGGATGTAGGGAAAATCACTGTGTGTATGAGTCTTAAGAGTACTATGTACAGTATTCACAGGATAGGTTATCGATGTTCTTCCCTATTCGCATCCACTTCTTGGGTTATAGAGCAGTGATAGGCACACCGATGTACAGGTGGCCCTATGGTAGCACATTACCAGTCATCTCTGTAATACAGCATGTTTCACCAAAGAATCTGATGCTTATCTGTAATAACATAGCAGCAAGCTCTTTATATTAGTTTTTTTACTTATATGATGTGACAAGGTTTCAGCAGCAGCAGCACACAGAGATTAAGTGGAATGGCGCTAGTGTCAGATCATTCGTTCCAGGGTTGTAGAGTAGAGGCAAGGGTTGTGACACGGTTTCTAATCAAAGCTAGTAAAGAATGAGTCCTATTGGGTGGGAGGGGGATTCTGTACAATGACAGGAGCAATACATAAATCAACAACTAAGAGGGCAAAGCTTATTGCTATAAGCGGAGGAGGAAGCAGCTGGGTGCTACAGATCAAGGAGGTGTTGGATCTTATTTTTTTTTTTATTTAAAGTGCTGCCAAATATATCAAGGGGTGCTGTATCTGTCCAGTGTTTGTACCACTTGTGTCGCCTCGCTTATTCATCCAGCTACCTCAATGCAACCATTTGAAAATAAAATTGTGAGGTGTTCAGAATAGACTGGAAATTAGTGCAAATGACTTATCATTGGTTAATCTTACTGTAGGATTTTTTTATTTTAGCACGTTTTATGATTCAAAAACCGGAAGGGTGGTTTTGGCACACCAAACAAGATCCAAAAACCTGAAAAGTAACCAGTGCACACAAATCAAGGTGTTGCGCTCCCCAATTATACTATACCCAACATGGAAGCATTTAAGAGACTCTGTCCATATATAGATGCCAATGTTGCCAGTACCATTATCTGAGAGGCCATGTAGGGTGAGGAGTTTCTGAACACGCTGCAATACACAGTACAAAAAGTATGTGCTGGATATACTTTTGTACTGCCCGCAGATCACAACACAAGCAAAATGCATGCGATCCTGCCGATAACGCATTGCATTGCACGCTGCTATCGCAGCATGTTGGGGGGGCCTTGATCATGCACAAGTTGCATACAGATGTGTTTTGCATTACTTATTGCTTCAGTCATGCCAGATCGCCTTTCTCTTAGTTCCTGCTCCCGTGTGGCTTTCTCACTCACAATGTGCATCTTGTTTGCATAAATACAATCCGTAGCACCAACACGACATTGCTAGCTTACACTAATTACTGTGCTATGCACAAGAGTTCTCCTGCTCCGACTTCTGTTGTGCTTCATCTGCTAATTTTTACCTACAGGATGTAAAACCAATCCTTCAGCCTTTGGTCTCAGCCCAGTGTTTCTGATACACTTTGAGATTATTTAAAAGGTGCCCATACACGGTCCGTTTAACGGATCCGTTCGGCACTTAATTAGCACGCATCGCATCCCTAGTGCATGCCTTGTGCATGCACTGTGATCCGATGCGATGTGTACCTAGTACAAAAAGTATGTGCAGCACATACTTTTTGTACCGTACGATGAGATGCGCGGGAGCGCGCATCTCATAGTACAGAACGGACCGTCTATGGGCACCATTACTGTAATGGATTCAAAACTTAAGGCCCCCATACACTATGCGATTTCGGCACTTTGTGCTGATAATCGGGTGAAATCGGCCCAAAATCGTAGGTGTGTGATATCCGATCCGATGCGCGGTCCCGTGCGCATCGGACCGGATCAGGGAGGTAGGACGGTCTGTACATACGATCACGTCCGACCTCCCTGTATGCATATGCCTGCCACCTGACAGGCATATGCATGCAGACACCGGGGCAGCGGGTTCCTGAGCACCGGCGAGTGCTGCTGACTGACCTGGCTGGGCGGTGGTGGGGGCGGGCGACGGGTGCGGTGAGCGCTGCTGACCTGGCCGGGCAGTGTACTTACACATAGCAGCAGCGGGGACGGGCAGCGCAGTGGCGGCTATTATATTTTTAAAATACTTGTCAAATGACCGGCCGCTCTCTGATTGGCCGGAGAGCTCTCAGCCAATCAGAGAGCGGCCGGTCATTTGACAAGTATTTTAAAAATATAATAGCCGCCACTGCGCTGCCCGTCCCCGCTGCTGCTATGTGTAAGTACACTGCCCGGCCAGGTCAGCAGCGCTCACCGCACCCGCCGCCCGCCCCCACCACCGCCGCCCGCCCCCACTACTCCTCACCGCCCTGCAGCTCCCCGGGTTTTTTTTTACATGGGATAAATCGCATGCAAAAAATGGCACATCAAGTGCCAAATTGTATGTGAGCCTCCCGGGGAGCTGCCGGGCGGCTCGCAGGTAAATTGGGTCTGACTTGTCCCAAGTCGGCCTAATGTATGGGGGCCTTTAGAGAAAAAAATCTGGTACGCTACTGTTTGAAATGTCTCCGTAGCACTAGCAGCCTTGGGCAAAATGGTTTGCCGACAACCAAGCTGTGATTCATGTGACCCTGGACATTGTTGTGGTCTTCGGGGTAATCTTTATTAATCCAGGTCAGCGGTGGCCAAACCGGTTCTTGAGACCTACCAATGGTCCATGGTTTCCAGACCACCTAGCTGGTGCACAGCTGTAGTCATTACCACCTGTCACATTTCCCAGACTCCCCTAGCTGGTGCACAGCTGTAGTACATGATGGTAGGTATTAATGAGCAGGTGTACCTAATAAGGAGGAGGCTTCGAATTATATTTTCTCTTTTTCTTTTAAAAATATTTATACAAAGGAAAACCAGTACAGTAAAATAATTATATTTGAGACCTGTTTTTACTATAACATAAAAAATTGTGTGTGTGTGGGGGGGGGGGGGGGGGTGTCCTTATTTATGTACTTTCGCAACATTTAAACATCTAATTAAAATAACGCTATATTTGGATATACAATGCTATGGTTAGGAGTTACAGTTCAAATTACGAGGAAGCAGCTCATGACCTCACATTGTTATATAAGCACAGTTGCCTAGTTAGAATGTTAATGTATAGGTGCCCATACACGTTACAATTATTGTATACAATATTGCATCTCATCGCATCTCAGTTTTGCGATGAGATCTAGTACAAAAAGTATGTGCTGCACATACTTCTGTACTAGATCTCATCGCAAAACCGAGATGCGATATTGTATACACTATTGGGTATTTGTTTCCTAGCACAGTGCCCATCGCATACATTATGTAAATAAGGTATGCGATGCGATAATCTGGTAAATGACCTGGAATGTACAATTAAATATAATATCGCATGCCAGTAAATGGCATGCAATGCGATTTTTAATTGTACAACCCTGATGGGTGCTTACAATGTTAAATGCGCCCCCTTTGTCCACGCCACCCCCACTATCAACGCCAACCCGAAGCGTGGCGAGGGCAGCGGTACGCGTCCTCCAACCTTTTCATACCCCCACTATCCACGTCGGCGTGGAGTTTATTTTAGATAGTGTGGCAAATCCCGCGAGGGGGCGCGGAATACATGTTCAGTCATCCGCGTCCCCTCGCAGGGCTCGCCACGCTTCGGGCTTGCCACACTATCTAAAAGCAACTCCACACCGACGTGGATAGTGGGGTTATGAAAAGGTCGGAGGACGCGTACCGCCGCCTCTCGTGGGCTCGCTACGCTTCGGGGTGGCGTTGAAAACATTGTAAACACCCATCTGGGTGCTTGTACAATTAAAAATCGCATCGCATGCCGCTATATTGTATGCGATGAGATTTAGAAGATGCAGTAAGATCAAAATCGGGGGCGCCGTGCTAGGAAACAAGTACCCAATATTGTATACAATAGTTGTAACGTGTATGGGCACCTTAAGGGAGTAGCCAACTAGATGAAAAAAACATTGGGAGTGAAAAAAAAATAAGGGGGAGGGCAACTCCGTGCAGCGCAATTAGCCGCGATCAAAGAAATTGAATACCGCCCAAGGAATGATATGTGTGCCCTGTTATCTAAATGATCAAATTCAAAATTCATTATCCCAAAATAAATTAAGTAATTTTCGGAACATTCCGTGACTACCTCCAAGCTGTGTTAATTTTGGCAAGGATTTTCAATTAAGTTTTAGTCACTTTCTTAAAATCTTATTTAATTAAATGTCATATTTTAGTAATTTTTTTTTCATTTTCGTCTTCGTCTGTGGGTCTCCCGTTAACATTTCAGTCATTGATTTAGTCATAGTTTTGCAGTTTATTGAGACTGTAATGGATTTTGCTGAAGAACATTTCTCTATCGTATCCTAGAATACTTTGTCTACCTTTCACTGTGTTTAGTAATCGGTATCAAACAAGTGCAACACAATTGCTATTTCCTTCACAGCAGGTCATTTATTTTCTGCAAATATCCATTCAAGAATATATTAATTTTTTATTCAAACAAATGTTAATTTAATTAATACAATAAATCACTATAAAGATAAGGAGGGTATGCACTAATGCAAAAATAAGGTAAAAACACTTATCGGGTTTTTACTGCATTTTGTGATTTGCTAAACCCCACCGCTGGGTTAGCGTGACATGGAATATCGCCAGCAACACCACGTAGAAGCCTATGGGCTTCTTACAGGGACCTCCGTCACCCCGCACCAATTTAGATGACTAAATTAACACCGCCTTCAAGTTGGCCAGCATGTTTTCCCCCAGGAAAGGCTTACATGAAATTGATGTATAGCCACTGATGTATTTCTGGGACTTTATGGAGGTCACTCTTTAACATATTTATATCTGCTTTATTTGTTTAAAGAATTAATTAATATGAAACGCTGTTTAATAATAGAACTTTGTATGCTAAAAATGCAAAAATACTTTGGGCGGTATTCAACGTGAATACCGGCGACGTGCAGCGAATCCTGTTTAGGATTCGCTGCACATTCGCCACTGCTCGCTGCGTTCCGGAGCCTCGCCGGCTCCGGTATTCAACGAGTTAGGGGCTCGCTGCCCCTGACTGGCGAATTTGAGCTCCTGCGGCGGACGCCGCAGGGAGCCTGAGGACGGTGGCAGGCAGGGAGATGGAAGTCTTCCTGCCTGCCCCAGAACGTTTGTGGGGGGGAGGTGGGCTCCCCGGGAGCCAGGCAGCACAGGCTGCCAGCAGGGGACCGGGTATATTCACTACACCCGATCATGCATATGTAATGCTCGGGTGCAGTGAATATATGAATATCTAATGAGCGGCTCGGCTCCGACCCCCTGCTGGCTGGACTATGTAAAAAAAAAAAAAACTTATTAAAATTAAATATATATTCATGTGCTTACAGCACATGAATAAAAATAGCATGCCCCTCCTCAGAATAAAATTCCAGATTTTTTTACACCAATTGTAAAAAACAAAACACTTTATTTTAAAAATTCACCTTCCACTTCACCATAAAAAGATAGCGATTGCTACTCGGTGAATCATGGTGAAAAAAACCTTGAAATGTATTCGCCATCTGGTCATTGAATAGGGTGATTCACCGTTTTAGTCAGAAATTCACCTTACAGCACAAAATCGCCATAAAAACCTGGCGAATCAGCCTCATTGAATACCACCCTTTGTGTGTCCCCGCCTCCTCGTCGTCAAGACAACGCGATACCTGGTAGAGCCAAACACATATCAGGTTTTATGTGCATTTGGCAAGAATACAGTGGAGGAACTAATATTGGGATACATTCATTGGGTCACCACCAAGTAGGTGGACACGGTCATTAGGTTGACAGGCAGTATTTCATGCCCTACCATCCAATAGGGCAGGGTGGGAGAATAAAATAGTGTGCCGAGCCCAAATAATGGCAGTTGCTGCGAGCCTCCCGAGGGGACGCTTTGCTACTTTTCAGTGTCCATGTCGACATTTGGGACAAAAAAAATAAATGAAGAACCCCATTTCGACCTAATAATTGTTGACCTTAATGCTGCCTAGCCAATGATCCATACCCCTTAGGTCGACATGGCTGTAGGTTGACAGGGTCATTAGGTCAACACAAGCCATGCGAAGGGACGCGGTGCTACATTTTACTGTTTATGTTGACTGTCAACATTTGGGTGGGGAAAAAAAAAAATCATATCGACTTTCACTGTCGCCCTTACCCACCTACTTGCTGGTGACCTAATGATCCATACCCATAATATTGCATTGCCAGAGCAGGGCAGCTGTCCTAGATTATATAAATCACAAGTTCTCAAAGTCAGTCCTCAGGACCCCACACAGTGCATGTTTTGCAGGTCTCCCGATTGGTAGGTGTATAAAGCATTCCAAACTGGCGCTATACCGGCGGATCCATCGGCATAGTACGTACCCAGTCGTAGGTGCATACAAATTTGTGCATAAAAATACTAAAAAGTAGGTCGAACAAAGACTCCAAATCAGGACTTCGATGTCAGCTTCTGTTTATGGGTTCAAGTAAGACATTTAACAATGTAATAAGTTTTATTTTTGTCAACCTTTGTTATTTTATATTTGGACAACTGTCGGGTCTAGTTACTAAGCTTTGGGGAGAGATAAAGTGGATGGCGCTAAACCAACCGCCAATAAGCTCTGAATGGTCATTTTTGTAAACACAGGCAGATTTTGTAAGCTCCGTGAAGTGATAAATTGGCGAGTACTTTTTCAGCCTGTAGCAACTGCTAGGAGCTGATTGGCTGGTGATAAAGTACCAGCCACATTATCACTTCACCGAGCTTAATAAATCTGCCCCACAGCCTGTAACATGGCAGTTAAGAGCTGATTGGCTGGTACATTATCTCCGCCTACGCTCTCTCTCCCCATCTCTCTTCAAGGCTAAGTACATAGATCCCTTAATCACACAAACTAAATGAGAACACAATGTAAGCAAAAGCCAATGGAGGCAGAGGTATAATTGATAAGACTTTGTTTTGCCAAAGTACACGGAACAGGCTTGTTTTGACAATCGCTCTTCCTATGATATACGGTCTCTATGACTGACAATATGCAAGCAAGTGGTGGCTTACCCTGAATGACCATCATAGCGAGTCAATATCATTGGACAATATGTATGCACTGTACAATTGTTCTAAGCACGAAGACAATCAGGACGGTGTATACGTTCTTCCATCATTCTTTTTAGGAACATTTACGATGTCCATTGTATTCACAGAATAGGGACCTCACACATGGAAATGAATGTTCTGATACATGAATAAAGCACTTTACAGTTACCATTATGAAACGGAGATATACACAATCGTGACTCTCAATGTTTCAAATAGAACTCAAAAACCAACTGAAATGCAGCTTTGTAAATCCATTATAACTGCACCACAGAACATAAAAAGCAATTCAGAACTAGTTGACATTTACACAAGTGGCGATATTTACAGAGTCTACTATAAAGAATTCCTCACAGACAACTCACTGGCTGTACACTATACATAAGTGATGAAGATCTAGTAGAAACATTAAATAAACATTCACATTCTGTACAGAGACATTTTTTTTTAGAAAAAAAAAAAAAAGGAGAGGGAATCTGGGTAAATTTGAAATCTCAGTATATACAGTGACCGACGCATTTCACCATCCAGCATACACCGGCTCAGCATCGTAAGTGATCCCATACACGGGGCTGGAAGATTGTTGTCTGTGCAGTAGGGGCGATTTTGGACTGAAACCGATTACGTGTTGTTGCTCCGATCTCCGTTTTTGCTTTCGGACCAGACAGATTATACCAAAAAGGAGCACTGTATGGGAAGAAGAAAACAAAAACATGGACAGTTTAAGGCATGCTTGGACTTAAAGACAAAAATAGCCCACCCCCTCCATCAAAGAAAGCCCCAAGAAGAGTTTGGCGTCACAGAGGTCTTGCTAATCCTTGGTTTGACGCCAAGACATAGGCGAAACCATTGTGGACAAAGAGAAGATTGATCCTACACATGTAGTCATGCAAAGCAAGTGCAGTTCTCTCAAGTTGCAAACCGTAAGATTGCAGTCAACTTACCAAGTGCACAAACGACCAGTAGCATGATCGTAAGAGGCGCCAGTTTGCAAGAGTCTCCAGCCTTCCGCAAGAACGTCTCCATGCAGTACCTCGGTTCTGTGCTGCCGGTGGGGCAGAAGGCGTCTTCGGGACAGCTTATCGGGCTAATGTCGGGGGTCTGCACACATATAAGAACACATTTCATTCCAACCTTGTGAAGAATTACATTTATTGCAGAACTAAAAAAAAAAAAAAAAAGATTATTGTAATGCACCAAGTTGGGTTTAGGAAGAAGACAAAACACAATGGCCTGTAGCGGAATGCAACTTAACAGTTAGGGGCATATGTAATAGGGTCGGATCTGCTGAAGGTTCGGGATGCCAGACCATCGCGAACGTTTTTGTTTTTTTAAGTAGCAATTTTTTACAAGGCAAAACTAGGTTGGTTTTGACTTGTTAATGATTGCCACTTTAAAAAAAAATAAAAAACACACGTCCAAAATAAGCCGGCGTCAAGGGCCTCAAATAGAAGACAACAGTTTTTCGGTCTGTACCCCTCCATTTACTTACAGGACAATAGTGATCGACAGGGCACACATAGCAGCGTTCTCCTCCCCAGTCCTCCTGGTAGTCACCATCTTGGCAATACAGACATTCATGGTCTCCGAGACCTTTGTACATACCTGGGTCAGCAAAGCAGATATACTTTATTAATTACAAGTGTCAGACTTGGAATGCCCACAACTTTTATTATGTTGATTATTATTATGAGGGTATAATGCCCTGAGCAACTCTTCTAGGATCTATGTCGACAGTCATAATGCCGACATGTTAGAATATCGACACTTCCTCCTGGCGGCTCCAGCACATCTTCTGGGTCACGGAGGTCACGTGACCGTCACCTACTATTCCCAACTTTAACCTTTGGTACCTAGCCCTAACACCCCACCCTCCTCTCCACAACTCTAATGTTGACATTTCACCTGTCGACATTCTAAGAATGTCAACATAACTCAAAATTGTTATGCCGACATTTTTACCACAACCTTTCACAATGATGGGGGCCTAGACGGTTAGCTCATATGCCTGTTAGTAGGAAGTATTAAATGTTAAATCTGACCCCAATCGTAATGACCATATACACACGGGTTATTCTGGTTCACTTGGAAAGGCACAATCACTCTCAAATTGACAAAACCATGTGCACTGCAGGTGGGACAGATGTAACATGTGCAGAGAGAGTTAGATTTGGGTGGGGTTTGTACTTCAAACTGATATCTATATTACAGTGTTCAAATAAAGCAGACAGTATTTACCCTGCACAGAAACAAAATAACTCACCAAAATGTAACTCTGCACACGTTACATCTGCCCCACCTGCAGTGCACATGTTTTTCTCCATTAGAGAGAGAGAGAGAATTTGCCTTTGCGTGTGAACCAGAATAACCCACCGTGCGTTCAGCAACCCCTGCTAAGTACGACCTTTACTTAAAAAAAAAAAAACCCTCATATAAGAGGTATATAGGGGTGTGCTAAGCCCTTCCTTTGCCCCATTACAACCATAGGCAGAAGCAATCCTTTACTGCAGGCATGTCCAAACTATGGCCCACTGTTGTGAAACTACACATCCCAGCATGCCTTGCCATAGTTTTAGCATTCCCTAATGGCAAGGCATGATGGGACGTGTAGTTTCACAACAGCTGGAGGGCCATAGTTTGGACATGCCCGCCTTATTGTAACAGAACTCACAATAATCACTGCAGTGATGTCACAGCTGAACCAATATAATCTGATTATAACCATAGCAGATCGGCTAACCACATGGAATATTAATGAATTAACAGTACAATAACTAACAGATTAGTCTTACCGGGGCGACACGGACTGCACTCTATAGAGCCAACTTCCAAAGATTCCTTTCCCTGGGGGCACACAGCGCAGCCAGTGCATCGCGTAGTGCTGAGGAAACACAGATAGACATTACATGGCATTTCTAGCGTCAGACCACATACACTCCTAATGCTTCTGTATAGGATATGAACAGATTTAGGACAGTAAGTGATCGGGAAGTTGTGACCGGATAAAGCCACATGACGGGTAGATGGCTCTGTACAAGCAATAATATGTCCCGATGTAATAAGCCTTGGAGAGTGATAAAGTGGAGAGATAAACTACCCACCAATCAGCTGCTGGAATTTTTCAACTACAGCCTGTAACATGGCTGTTAGGGGCTTATTGGCGGGCATTTTATCTCCTGTTACATGATCTCTGTCCAAGGATTTGTACATCTCTTCCATAGGCACTTACAGAAGGTAATGTCTGCAATGTACAACTCCGTACTGGTCATGCAGCAATCATATACATGGCCGCCAATAGGGGGGTGTCTGTGGGTACAGCGGTCCCAGGCCCTGGCCTCTGGAAGGGTCCAGGCTGCGCTGAACAAAGCAGGTCCTGTAGCACAGGCGATTACAACCCAGGATGCCGGCGGGCAAGTAAAATGTTGCACCGGCTCTTGAGCTAAATCAGAGCGGCTGCTGGCACGCGAGCTCCGATTGGCTCACCAGCCAGTACTGCATTTTAATTGGCCTCCGGCATCCTGAGTGAAAGAAGCCTGTGCTCCGGGACATCCGGGCTGCAGCTCAGCGGAAGAGGAGATGGGGGAGCCGGAGCCAGGATACAGTAAGTCAAGTGAGGAGGGGCGGGGGCCCGGGACCTGGGGCCTGTACTGGAAAGGAGTCCCGACGGCAGCCCTGATCATATCTACCAGGGGAGGCTCCAGAGTTCAAATTCAAATAGGGGAGGTACAGCAACTGTCACCAACTGCCATTCCAAACAAACTCACTGGCAGCTGGTGTTTCTGCCCTATTTAAATTTGAACTGTGCTGCAGTCCAAACCCTGTAGCCACCACTGATATGGGAACACTTCTCCATAGAAAGCAATCAGATTCCATAATTGTATAGGCTTTACTTGCTAAATGCTACTTCAAAACCATAGGCCACGACTCCTCCCCCTAACTGCACGCTATCTAATATCACTATGGGGAAAACCATGCAACAGGCATTAACCCTTCTTTTTAAAAGTTATAGGCGTTAGAAGAAATGTACTTGCAAAATGACCCCAGTGGGCACGGCTGGCATTGCGTGGCATTCTGGTCAGCAGCAAAGGAACCTGCAAGGGGAAATTATACCCGTTACAATTAGAACAGTAATAATACCACATTCAAAGATTAGAAGCAGCTGCAGCTGGAAGGGGGATACGGTCATTGGGTCTACAGCAAGTTGGTCGACAATCATTAGGTCGACACAAGCATTAGGACAGTGTGTAGGTTGACAGTCAAAAGGTCAACATGGGGTTTTTCACTGTTTTTTGAGCCGACAGGCGGTATTTCATGCCCTACCATCCACTAGGGCGTGGCGAGAGAATAAAATAGTACGTTAAGCGCAGCGAAGCACCGTACCTGAAGCATTTTCGAGCGATGCGAGGGGGTGCAGTGCACTGGAAACTTTGCCCATGTCGACTGTGTTTGACTGACATTCGTGTAAAAAAAAACTGTGAAAACCCCATGTTGACCTTTTGCCTGTCGACCCAGACACTGTCAACCTATTGACCCGTCGACCTAAACCCATGTCGACCCAACGGTGTCAACCAACTTGCTGTAGACCAAACGATCCCAACCCGCTGGAAGAACAGAATAGGAGTTTAAAAAGGTAATTCCCTACAGCCAGTATAATGTAGAGATGAGCGGGTTCAGATCCTAGAGATCCGAACCCCCACAAACTTACCTGATCCGAGGCGTTCGAGCCGTTCGCGTCCATCCCGCCGAAAATGAGGCTAGAACGTCATCAGCTTGCGTCGGATTCTCAAATTCCGGCGCCTGAAACTGGACTTGTGACCAAGCCAGTTCATGGGCCCCGCTGCTGAACACAGGCAGCGGCGCTCGCAGCATGGGCTGTCTATGGCGGCGGCCTTCCTACCTCTCCTGCCCGCTGGTCCTCTTGTCCTACCACAGCAACCTCTCTCCCTGTGGACAGAGCAGTGACAGCGCTGCCCACCTTTCCACCATCTGTTATGATGCTACCTCCCTCTCCCTCATACCAGCAGCAACAGACCAGCAGCCACACCCGATGGAGGAGGAGCCAGCAGGTCTAGGAAGAGCCTGCAACAGCTCCAAAGTTAGTCAGCACAGTTTCAGGTATGTGATATGTGCTGCTGGGGAGGGGTTTAATATATTAATTTGTGTTGAGGAGGGGGGTGTCATGGAAATCTGTGCTGAGGGGGGGGGGGGTTTCATGTAAATGTGTGCTGGGGGGTCATGTAAATGTGTGCTGGGGAGGGGGGGGGGGTGACATGTAAATGTATGCTAGGCAGTAGGTTATGCAAGGGTAGAAGCATATGGAGTGTATGTGGGTGGACAGGAGGAGTAGTGTGTGTGTGTGATGGGTATAGGGGAATGGTGATAGCTGTTAGGGGATGTATGTGGACTGTGAAGTGGTAACAAGCGAGAGGAGAAGTGCAAGGGTAATGGGGCATAGAGGTACAGGGGGACGCAGTGGGGCACTGAAAGGCTAAGTCTTTTTTTATTTTTTGTGGGCTGCCAACCTCCTGCCGCTACTGCTTCTGAGTGCCTGGAGGCAAAAGGGGCACAGCAGTCAGTGAACAGCAATTGGAAGCAGCAGAGGTGGGACGTCAGCAATAGTGGCACCGGCAGGCAGTCTGCAGTGGAGGGGGAGGGAAGCACTATAAATTTTCTTGACCTCGGCAGCGATGGGGATTTCAGCACTAAGGGGCAGTGCTGTAACTAGGGTGCAGCAGCTGCAGGGGGGGAGCCGGCGCCAAGGGGGCGCAAGATAGCGGTGCAGTGGTTTGCTGGGCCAGAGGCTGCGAGAGCTGGAGGCAGGATGAGTGCCAGGGTGGTGGCTGCTCCGCTCCCCGGCCACTCACATTGCACAGCCAGCAGACCCAGATGAAAAGGGGGCAAGTACTTACGTGCACACAGGGTGCGCTGATATATAGATGAGTTTCAGAAAGTGAGAGATTTTGGGAGAATTTTCCCTTTTTTTTTTTAAGCGGCAATCATTTACACAGCAAAACCAGGTTGATTTTGCAGTGTAAATGATTGCCGCTTTAGTTATTGAGGTTAATATAGCGTAGGAGCAAAAAAAAAAAAAAATCCGTTGATTTTAGCAGTTTTTATGCTTTTTTAACAAAAAAAAATCAGAACCCAAAACCCAAAAAATCCAAACACAAAACACTTAGTAGGTGTTTTGCCAAAACCCATTAGAACCCAAAACCTCAAGGTAATCAGAACCCAAAACCCGAAAAGTGGCCGGTGCACATCCCTAGTATAATGTGGTCAACAGATTTCTTTAAACCCCGGAGCTTCTGAGTGTGTGTGCGCCCCGTATTTAAAAGTGCAATGGTCTCACTAGCTATGTCTTATAGTGCAGTGGTTCTCAAACTTGGTCCTCAGGACTCCTCACAGTTAACGTTTTCCAGGTCACTCGGCAGGTGCACAGGTGCACTCATTACTGAGTGACACATTCTAAAATATCCACAGGTGAAGCTAATTATTTTACTTGATTTTGAGAACCTGTGTTCTAGTGAGTTAAAGGATCGCCCTTTTAAATATAGGCCATAAACACGCTAAGAAGATTCAGGTTTTACAACACAAGGTTTTAAAAATAGTATCACCCCCCCCCCCCCCCTCTTGTTTTTTTCCCCAGATAATTTAATCCGGCAAAGAAATCTCAGAGGTACGCTTTCTTGCAGCTGGCTGAGGTTGGGTGATACTGTGAAATCTGTAGTCTTAATCATACACACAGTACAATCCCTGCCCTCATTAACGATCCACTCTCTTGTCTGTACATGCACAGATGAGGCCGTCGGTAGGTGCATGAACACTAGTCAATATACTAAGCGATATTGGGAAATCTGTAGTCTTGCAAACAGGGAAAGATGTATAAAGCAGTGATATAAACGGAAAATGAGCCAAAGAAGTTTCCCATGGCAACCAACCAGCTTCGAAGTAACCTATCAAGTGCATTATATAAAATTATACATAGCAAGCATGTGGCAATGATACATACAGTATATAGAAGGCAGGTATGCCAAACGTTGGGCACTGCTACTATGTGGGCATAATGTGTAAGTGGCACTACTCCTGATTTAATTATTAAGCAGTTTGCCTGAAAAAGAGGCGGTGGCACAAGTTATTTACTTTGCCAGGGGCCCTCAGACCCCTGTATACACCCCTAATAGGTGTGATCAGAGATTCCTGAACTCTTTGTATCCCCTGGGCATCCTACCTGCGTTATTTGTACCCTTAGCATTTGTGAAACAATACATTTGTAAGAATAAGAATTCCCATTAGATAAACGGATTGGTACTTGTGTATTTTGGCGGCGCCCATCGCATCGCATACCATAACGCATACGATGCGATATCGTACGATAGTGCACGATGGCATACAATTTTGAAATTGTATGCCATTGTACATGGCATACGATGCCATGCGATGCAATATTGTATAAGCACCCATTATACAATGTAAAGCACCCAAATGGGTGCTTACAATGTTAAATACACCCCCACGCCACCCCCCCCACTATAAACGTGAACCCGAAGCGTGGCGAGCGCAGCGAGCCCGCGAGGGGCGGCGGTACGCGTCCTACGACCTTTTCATACCCCCACTATCCACGTCGGCGTGGAGTTGAGAATAGAATAGTGTGGCGAGCGCAGCGAGCCACCGAGCCCGAAGCGTGGCGAGCCTGATACCTGTGAAGCCCGCGAAGGGACGCGTTTACCTGTGAAGGTATCCGCGTCCGCTCGCCACGCTTCGGGCTCGCTGCGCTCGCCACACTATTCTATTCTCAACTCCATGCCGACGTGGATAGTGGGGGTATGAAAAGGTCGTAGGACGCGTACCGCCGCCCCTCGCGGCGCTCGCCACGCTTCGGGTTCACGTTTATAGTGGGGGGGTGGCGTGGGGGTGCATTTAACATTGTAAGCACCCATTAGGGTGCTTATACGATTTTTGATCGTATAGGGGGTCAAAATCGCGTCGCATCGCATGCCATCGGGTGCATGGCATGCGATGCGATGATCGTACGACGGACATCGGGGGCGCCGCCAAAATACACAAGTACCAACTGATTTACTGAAAAGCAAAAAATCTGCTTTAAACACGACTTCTATGTCTCCCAGATCACAATTCAGGGAAAATATAAAACAGATAACAGAATTATAATCCACTTTGTCTTTTTCATTTTGTTATCAGGGTCCTACGGTGATGCCTGGGCTTGGAGATCCCTAGGACACAGCTGTGAGTTTAATTATCCCTTGAATATCCCATATCACCCCATTCCGGGTGCCGGACAGTTTCCCGACAGTCATGATCCCGACAGTCAAAACCCCAACACTCGGGGTCCCGACGGCCACCGGCTATTCACCCTCGTGGGGGTCCACGACCCACATAGAGGGAGAATAGAATAGGTGGCGAGCGTAGCGAGCCACCGTGCCCGCAGCGTGGCGAGCACTGCGAGCCCGCAAGGGGCTTTGCTGCGCTTGCCCCGCTGTCCGAGTCCGGCCAGTCGGGATCCCGACGTCGGGAATAATGACTGTCGGGACAATGACTGTCGGGACCATATACCACACCCTCCCATTCCACCATTATGGAAAATGTTTCAAGTACCCCTGAATCCCACACAGAATCATTGCCCTGGAACACTGCAGTAACATAGCCTGGAGGATACTTCTGAACCTCGTGGTCAACTGATTCAGCCCTATAGTGTGATAGTTGGAGTGTGAGAACATATTCTTTCAAAATGGCAATTGCTCACAATAAATGAAAGGATGGCCACACAGTGCCGCCTTTGTTTTACTCTAATATGAAACGCAAGTGTCTAAACAGAGCGCTTCAGGACTGAAATACACATTTTATACAATCTGAAGAAACAGCACAGAGGACATGTGGACATTAGCCTTGGGTCCGAGAGACCCAACTACTTAGACTAGATGAATTGAGCATTCTGGCGATCAGGGAGCCAGCATTCAATAGAAGGGGGCCAATGACGACTAATCGATTGCCAGCATCCCAAACGGCGAGTTTGTGGGCCAGGGTAGCATGCAGCTAGGGAAGGGGAGGTTAGTTTTAGGTACTAAAGGAGGGTCAGACTGCAGCCGCAGGCAGGCCCGGCGACAGGGGGGGGTCAAAGGGGACAGCTGACCCAGGCCCCGACCTTTGGAGGGGCCCCAGAATCAGCCACACATCCAAGCAGTCAGCCGCCCGGTACCCGAATTGCTGTGGGTGGCTGACACATAACCCCCCCCCCCCCTAACAAGAATATATGCGGCCACGGCACTGCAGACTTGGGAGGGGAAGCTTCCTGGGTATGCCTGTCAGAATACGCAGCTTCCGGCCGCCGCTTACACACACTGACAGGAGCACTGCAGCAGCACGGGCTCATGTCAGTGTGTGTAAGCGCGCGGCGGCCGGGAGCTGCATGTTTAAACAGGCATCCACAGGGAGCTTTCCATCCCGAGTCTGCAGCGCAAGTATTCTTGTTGGGAGGGGGGGGGGGGGGGTAGAGGGGTGGGTGTTATGTGTCAGCCGCCCACAGCAATCAAGTGCTGGGCGGCTGACTGCAGGGGGGGTGGGGGGGCCCCAGAAATATCAATTTATGGGGCCCCAAGATTTCTGTTGCCGGCCCTGGCCGCAGGGAGGGGGGGTGTTAGGTGTAGGCAGCGGGCCTTAGGTTTATGCACTAGCGGGAAAGGCTACGGTCAGGCTGCAGCGGGAGGTTGAGCCCCATACACACTACACTTTTTTTTTTTTAAGAGATTGTTCAGATGGGCCAGTCATCCTGCATGTACAGATAACGGAGCATGGCCCCCACCCTACCACTCTCCCCTCAGTCACCCCTTCCGCATCGGCAAGCCTGTATGCACTTGCCGATGCTGGCACCATGCCGCCAATATCGCCGGGTACACGCATAGGCCCTTATTCTGGTTCACTCGCAAAAGCAAATTCCTTCTCAAATGAACAAAAACCATGTGCACTGCAGGTGGGGCAGATGTAACATGTGCAGAGAGAGTTACATTTACGGTCACACAAAGCGAATTGGTATAAAGTGCTGTGAAATTGGAATACAATGCAATCTGAGCACAAGGTAAATGTATTGAGGAAGTACACAAGGGTCTAACAAGACCAGAACAAGTCAAAGGTTCATGCAAAGTAAGGAGACTTCTGTGCTTCAAACAGACAAAGTATTCACAGTTGCCCAGCAACCAGTGGGGACCGCCTGCCTTTGGCAACCACTGGACTTGTGACGAGAACATGCCACACGGCAGCTTGCAACATTGACAAAATAGGATTCGAGGGAACGCACATTCAAGGTTTTCATTTATACCTCTAATATAATGACCATTATTAATGCACAGAATTATATTGGTCAGTAAGAATGTTTAAATACGCTGGTTTTGTCTAACGACTTCCAAAAACGTTATAATTTAGAGGATCAATATTCTAAAAAATTGAAAGCACTTTGTTTTAGTTGCATGTATGAAAGCAGAAATACAAAAAAAAAAATGCAATTTACACATATGTACATGTAAGATTATACCTTCTTCACATGGCGGGCAAAACAAGGAAGCGGTCTCATTAGAAAAATAGCCAGCTTGGCAAGACTGGCACGTCACACTTCCTGTTGAGCTAAAAGACAAATGGAAGAAAATTGCTCCGAATTAGTTATGAGATAAGTAATCCACATAATATATACATACATACATACATAATAGACCAGGAGCTCTGAACCCACCAGCCTGATTCAGTGAATGGGTTAGCGCAGGGGAGCCCAAACCTTTTTGAATCATGGCACCCTAGGGCAGGGGTGGCCAAACCTGTCCTCAAGATCTACCAACGGTTCATGTTTTTCAGGCAACCTGTGGATCTATAGTAGGAATGATTGCAGCAGGTTTGAAAATGTGACAGTTAGTAATGACTACAGCTGTGCACCAGCTAGGTAACCTGGAAAACGTGGACCGTTGGTAGATCTCGAGGACCGGTTTGGCCACCCCTGCCCTAGAGTATCGGAATCATTTTGTGGCAGGCCAAAATTTCTTATGGAGTCATTTAAATTTAAGTCAATTATGTTCCTATGTCATCCTTAGGTTCAATTATATGGTGAGGGTCAGGGTCCAATTCTGTTTGTCCACATATCTTATGATTGTACGCCACCAGCGCTGGTTTTCCTGGTTTCATAGACCACCAAACCAGGGCACCCCTGCATGTGCTCCCTGGCAGCGCAGGGTGCCACAACACACAGTTTGAGATCCACTGGGTTAGCGCCAGTGGCGTAACTATAGCTCCGCAGCCCCTGCGGTGGCGGGGGGGCGCAGAGAAATTGGGGGCGCCGCCGGGGGCTGCGGGGCTATAGTTACCCGCAGTCTGCGTCTCGCCCGGCTCTCTGTCGGGACCTTCCTGACGTCACGGTCCCGGCCGGCTCCTGCTGCAATGAAAACTGACAATTAGAAAATGGCTGCCCCCATACTGCAGACAGTTTTCCGTCTGCAGTATGTGGGCAGCCATTTTCTAAGAGTCCGTTTTCATTGTAGCAGCAGGAGCCGGCCGGGACCGTGACGTCAGGAAGGTCCCGACAGAGAGCCCGGCGAGACGCAGACCGCGGGTAAGAAGGGGGGGCAGGTTAGGTGCGGCAGGGGGGGGCGCCCCCCCACATGCGGCGGGGGGCGCTAAATAGTTAGTTACTTCCCTGGTTAGCGCGATTCCCAGAAATTATTTTCACATATAACATATGCCTCGTCGCTGCATCCCCTCGGTACCATGCGGGGGGTTATGTTTACTTCAAAAGATAAGAAAGGGGGTCACAAAAGACCCATGCATCATTTTCATAGGCTGATTGATATCGTTGTGATGCAACGGTCTGCCTCTTTAGCATAGTGGGGGTTATTCTGATAAGATCGCCCAGGGGACTGATGTTTTGCGTCTGCGCATGTGCAGAAGCAGGGTGTGAGCGGGCACGGCAAACTACATGTTCGCCATCCGGCTCGCACCTAACAGAATCCCTGGCACATAAATGCTTATTCTGCAATAAGTAAAATGACCATCAGAAGATCAGGTCACAGATGGCTTACTATACTGTATGGAGAAATAAGATGGGATAGATAAAAAACCGCCGGAGACTTACTTGGTATAGAACCCACGGGGGCACGGCAGACATGTGGCTTGAGAACTTTGTGGCTGGTAATAACCGGGCGCACAAGGCAAGCAGTCGGACGTGTTTGTGCAGGAGCCACTGGAACAACAGACACATGACTCTGTATCTGCAGGAAAAGGAGAAAATATCACATTAGTACAGGGAAACCAGGAAACTTACAATGGGGCAGAAATGGGCCCATGCAGCAAGGACACCACTCGTGTTGACCTTTTGAGTGTCGATCATGTTTATGTTGACCATTCTTGGTGTCACAGGGCCTTATTCTAGTTCACTCTTTCTGACAAATTCCTTCTTAGATGGACAAAACCATGCGCACTGCAGGGGGGCAGATGTTACTTGTGCAGAGAGAATTAGATTTGGGTGGGGTTTTACTTCAAAGTGAGATCTATATTGCAGTGGAAAAATAAAGCAGCCAGTATTTACCCTGCACAGAAACAAAATAACTCACCCAAATCTAATTCTCTCTGCACATGTTACATCTGCCCCCCTGCAGTGCACATGGTTTTGTCCATCTAAGAAGGATTTTGTCAGAGAGTGAACTAGAATAAGGCCCATAGTTTTGACCAATAGTAGTCAACCTAGACATTTTCGATTCATTATCCTGGAACCAATGGAACGTACGCAAACATTACATAAAATACATCTTATAAAAGGCTAAAAAAAAAAAAATCAGACATTAGGTCATCAAGGGCAACATCAAGGTCACAAAGTAAAAACTTATTTGAAAGCATGAACTAAAAAAAAAAAATATGTATTTTATATTAGGGATGTGCACCGGCCACTTTTCGGGTTTTGGGTTCTGATTACCTTGAGGTTTTGGGTTCTAATGGGTTTTGGCAAAACACCTAAGTGTTTTGTGTTTGGATTTTTGGGTTCTGATTTTTTTGTTAAAAAAAGCATAAACACTGCTAAAATCGCTGAATTTTTGTTTTTGCTCCTAAGCTATATTAACCTCAATAACATTTATTTCCACTCATTTCCAGTCTATTCTGAACACCTCACAATATTGTTTTTAGGGCAAAAGGTTGCACCGAGGTAGCTGGATAACTATGCTAAGCCACACAAGTGTGCGGCACAAACACACACAGCCCCAAAACAGACGGTATATACGACAGTATTAGGCAGTGGGCCCCAGACCAGACAGGTAGATACGCCAGTATTAGGCAGTGAGCCCCAGACCAGAGTGGACAGGTAGATACGGCAGTATTAGGCAGTGAGCCACAGACCAGAGTGGACAGGTAGATACGGCAGTATTAGGCAGTGAGCCCCAGACCAGATGGTAGATACGGCAGTATTAGGCAGTGGGCCCCAGACCAGACAGGTAGATACGGCAGTATTAGGCAGTGAGCCCCAGACCACACAGGTAGATACGGCAGTATTAGGCAGTGAGCCCCAGACCAGACGGTAGATACGGCAGTATTAGGCAGTGAGCCCCAGACCAGACAGGTAGACACGGCAGTATTAGGCAGTGAGCCCCAGACCAGACGGTAGATACGGCAGTATTAGGCAGTGAGCCCCAGACCACACAGGTAGATACGCCAATATTAGGCAGCGATTCCCAGACCAGACGGTAGATATGGCAGTACTAGGCACCAGACAGGTAGATACATCAGCAATACTAGTATTGTGCACCAGCAGAATTTATAATAATTAATTTTATTATTAGGTACTGCTTGGCAGTGGCACTCACGTCAGTGCACAAGCAGCATGGAATTATTTTTTACAGTCCCACACAGCACAAGTATTATTATTTTTTATTAAATTAGATATAGCAGCCTAGTATGTAGTTGTACTACTAGGTAGGTACACTTAGGCAGTAACACTAACAGTGGCAACAGTGGACTGAGTAAATAATACTGGCAACCTCTATTCACAGTATTCAGTGCAGGCAGCACCAGTGGACTATATATAATTCAATTAATTATTAATAATATAGCAGCCTAGTAGGTAGAGAAAATAAACTACTAGGTAGGTAGGTAGGCAGGCAGGCAGTAGCACTGCCAGTGGTCACCACAAAAGATAGTTATATATTACACACCACCAGTAGCTTTATGCAGTGCACCAGCAGAATTTATAATAATTAATTTTATATTAGGTACTGCTTGGCAGTGGCACTCAGTGGCACTCGTCAGTGCACCAGCAGCATGGAATTATTTTTTACAGTCCCACACAGCACAAGTATTATTTTTAAATTAAAATTAGATATAGCAGCCTAATATGTACTAGGTAGGCAGTAGCAACAGTGGACTGAGTAACTAAATAATACTGGCAGATTCAGTGCAGGCAGCACCAGTGGAATGAATATATATATATATATATATATATATATATATATATATATATATATATATATATTAGTGGGGTGAGCCGGCACTCCAAATGGGGATGATGCAAACAATAGCTGACCCGGTGCCTTCCAGCGTGGACGTGCAGTCCTGGTATAGGGGTAGGAATCAGGCGGCACTCCCGGATTTGTTGCAAAGTGAAAATATTTTTATTCAATCATCCGACATGTTTCGGGCACGTCCCTGAGGACGGGCCACGTGCCCGTAACATGTCGGATGATTGAATAAAAATATTTTCACTTTGCAACAAATCCGGGAGTGCCGCCTGATAGATATAGATATAGATATATATATATATATTTTTATTTATTTATTAATATAATATATAGTACAGCACCAGAGGTAGGCCCCAGCACATAGGAGACAGTAGTACTACAGGTACACAGTTAGACTGTTCTCCTTGCTAGGGAGAGCTCACCCTAAGCAGAGAGGAGAACAGAGTACACAGCAGCACTGAGGGAGACAGCCCCAGCGAATAAAATAATTACAGCACAGCACACCAGAGGTAGACCGCACAGAGGAGACAGTAGTACTACAAGTACATAGTTAGACTACACAGCAGCACTGAGAGACAGCCCCAGCGAATAAAAAAATATTGCGTTCAAGGTCAAGCTCAAGTTTAAGCCCCAGCAGCAGCACCAACACACCCTCTCCCAACCCACTACTAGACTGGAGTAAAGATGGCAGGCGCAGCAGCCGCTTTTAAAGCCTCGCAAAATCCGGCGCCGGGAGATGACGTTCTGATGACGCGGACGGACCCCAGTCAGACAGGAATCTCCAAACGCTGCTCGGAACCGTGCTCGGAATGATGGCGTCCGTGGGGGCTCGGATCTCTGGAATCCGAGTCTGCACATCTCTATTTTGTATACCTATATACACACACACACACACACACACACACACACACACACACTACAAAAAATATAATCAACAAACTATAATGAAGCTAAAAGGAAATGTGTTTTCTTTAAGAGTGCAGAATAATTAAGAAAAGGAATGATAACCATAATATGTAACACTAGGGGGTCCATGGGACCCGCTGACTCTCACCGCAAAGGACAGCTCTTAACCAGGGCAGCCGAGAGGGGGGGGGAGCGGGTACTAATTACCCGGGCCCAGGCTTGCTGCAGGGGTCCCTCCCGGGTAGCAACAGCAGCACACACTTCTACAGCATGTGCTGCGCGTGTGTGCTGCTGCTGAGATTACAGTTTTTAGAGTTTTTGTTTCACCCTCCTCTAAACATTTTGGGGGAGTGGGCCAAGTGTGGGAGGTGCCCACACCCCAAATTTTTTACCGGGGCCCGGCATTCTTCTCGGCTGCCCTGCTCTTAACGCAAGAGCTGTCCTTTGCCATAATTATCGCATATGTTAGTGCATATGCGAAAATGATGTGCAGCGATAGGGGGCGGAGCTGGGGTGCGGATGTTAGAACATCCCCCCCTAGAAGAGCCAAGTGATTCTAACCGGCTGTCATATTCTGTGTTTCAACGGAAGCGGTCATCTATTAGAATGAACTTAGGTCTACAGTCAATAGGTCGACCCCACTAGGTCGACTGGCAGGAAGGTCGACCTGACTTAAGGTTGTTAGGATGGGACAAAGTTATATTTTCACACAAGTTGAAGATTTCAAATTAATAAACAATATATATATATTCAGTATATGTATCCAAGGACTTATCCATGTGACATATTGTAATTGCAAGCTACTATCACCTGTTGTCATCAATCAAAGACTACCAGCTCAATGTATTTTGAAGCCTCATCACCTGTTGCTGTCCATAGAAGAGATCGTGAAGTGAATGTATAGCTTAAATGTATAATTACACATGTTTACGTCAGAGAGCCGATTAGAACTGCTGACCAGTACTAAATATGTTCTTCCATATATGTAATGATTTAAATAAAGGTAGTTAGCATGATCACCATATATGAAAGCACCCCCATACTATTTGTGGCCGTAGGAAGTTTAGAAACTATAAATTGGATGATGTGACGACAGCAAAGTGGGAAGTGCTGGGGGCCCGCCCCTCACACTATCCTCACATTACACATGTCCTTGGATGCTGTGCTGTCCTGTTCGGTCTGTCTAGGAATTAAGCAATATTGTATAATATATTATTTTGGATAAATATGTAATTACGTGTCATTCATTTATCCTCGAACTTAACAGTGGATTTATTCCCGACTTATCAATGGTGACTCCGACGTTCCTGCCTAATCACATCAGGCTACCTGCTGCATTCTACGCAACTTCTACAGACACAAGGTGAGAAAAAGCCTTTTTTTACTATAATATGATTGCAAAGTTGCGTTATGAATGGCAGGTGGACTGATGTGGACGGTAGGTGACACGATATATCTTATATGATATTGCTTATTCTTATTCTAAATTGGAAAACTTATTATAAAAACTGTAGTAAATTATAGGCTGTTAATAAGGAATAGATTAATTTAATCACAGTGTGTGACAAAAGGTCAATTGTCACTGTGGTTCACGTTAAATATTAGGGCTCTTGTGTCTTACAATATTTTAACGGTTCTATGGGTTTTTTTTGGAACACTAAAATTAAGTTTTAAATAGATGTAATTTAATCAAAGTGAGTGACGGGAAGTCAGCTCTAGTATGTGATAGGTACAATGACTATTGTGTCATAAAATATAAGCCTTTCATTTGTACGGGTTTTTAAAACCTACGAAACTTCGATGAGATATGTCTGGGACTATCTGCTTGAAGTTTTATTCTGGTTCATATAGGTCTTAGCAAGAGACGTCTTGCTCGGATATTGAACTGGATTGTTCTGAATATGGTAATTCAGTAATCATCTATTAACTAGATCAAAATTATAGCCTATTCTAAATTGAAGTAACATATGGTATACAGTTTTTTTTAATAAAGCAAATTAAACTTCAGTAACTTAAGAAGAAGTGTTAAGATAATCATAACAGGTTAGAGATTAACTTAGCTTAAACTTAATAAAATAATGTACACTGAGAGCAATTAAGAATAAAATGAAGTATCTTAAAGACAGACAGTATAAAAATTCATATAAAACATGCCAACTAAAGTAACTAGTTACAATGAAATTAAAGTTTTTAAAATCCTAGGAATACATAAATGTGTGCCCAGATCAAACAACATGATCTGAGAAAGTAAAAATGTCTAATATGACTTATGTTTGAAGTCTGCAATTTGGTAAAATGGGAAAATGTATCCTGGCCAGGAAAATACATTTATATCTTTATTTAGTTTTTTTTCCCCTTTACCAATAAACAGTCAAATGTATTGCGTTACGCTCATGAGCTCAAAAGTAACAAACTAAAATTATCTAAGAAATCTTGACATAAGTTTATGTCATGTGTCTAAAGTAATTTGAAATGTTTCATGTGAATGCCTAATTCTTACGTATGCCTTTGTATGCTCTGCATTTGGTGAATTTTACTACTTAACTGTATTTGAACATTCAGTAAGTGCAATGTTTTAACATTTGAGCATGTACTGATCTAACCAACTGCATGTGAGAACTCAGGTCAAACAGGTCACGGTGCTGCACTATTTTTAGTACCAGTGTGTGAATTGAGTGATGTCTCTCTGTGTTAAAGCATGTGACATCTGTGCACGGAAGCTGAAGCTAGCTGAACACCATTCTGAAAAATCAAAAGCGCTAAATTTGAAAAACTTTTTTTTTCTTTTAGAAATCTGATCAGTATTTAAAATTTTATGTTTAATTTGTTTTTGAAACCATTATGTGACAGTAACATTTGTTTTTTTTCTGTCTCCTCAGTCAAGTAGAAATACGATCTGACTGCTATTTCTGTTCTCTTTTTTTTCAAAGTTCAAAAGTAAAGTACAGTTACATTATGTTTGCAGATAAGATATTTCTTATATTTCATTGATTATTTCTACTAGAATTTTTCCTTAAAGCAAGAAGTATGTGATATGTACACTAACACACATTATGTGTGCATTTAATTAGAACTGACAGTACTTAAAAGATCAGTGGTATAATTTTAGACCATCGCTAGTGTAATGACTTAGTATACAGATTGCTTAGAATGTAAAAACAAAACACGGATTACTATTGTTGTTCATATGTGACTACGTTATCCTTCATAGCCTAATATGAACACTGATAACTTACTGGAACATTTTTTACTAGCCACAGAGTGGCTCATTCCTGTTTTGGGATTTTGTTGAATTTTTATGTTCTGTGTTTAGTTTGTATGTTCTCTCCAGATAAGTTTTCTGGGTTTTGCCTTATTCATTTGTCATTGTTCTTGTATCTGTGAGCACAGCTGCTCAGGTGTAGCTTGTGAACTTTATAGTCTGTTTTGTATCATTTGTGGGTTAAGTCAATTTTCCAATTATGACCTCATAGCCTCTACGGGTGCCTTGTATATAACGATAAATCCATGCTGCAACGGAGTTTGGGTGGACCTAATTCACCCTTCCAGCCGGGGCGGCCACAGGTGAAGACTAGTACCTTGCAGGCACCGGTGGACCACTATGGGGATATAATATAATATATTATTATTATTTTATGTATAAGGTGCCACAAGTGTTTTACAGCACCTCAAAGGGCCCAGTCTAGGGCTTCAGACTAAGTAGAGCTGTTGAAACATCACTACCAATCACAGCTTGACCGTTAGTTGTAATACCGCTTCCTCGCAAACATCGATACTAGAAATTATGTCATCGCCTATATTGACAACTGTGGTATGCAATCTCTTGATTAATTGGTTTATAACTATGCTAGTGGATCAATCTTTTTCCATAGTATGAATAATGCCCAAGTTTCATAATTATTTTCTCTTTTATAATTATATGGTTAATTACACGCTAATTGTTTTTAAAAAAAATATATGTTTCTTACGTGTTTTGTTTGCTCTATGGGCGAACCATTGTGCAAACAAACAGGGGATATATGTAATAAATATATTTTTAGTTTTATAATGACATAACTGCTGCTGTGCAGTTTTCAATGTTTTATTTTGTTATACAATAACCATGCACATTCAAATAATGGTTATTTACATAACACCAACGGGAAAAATTAATGTCTAAGTATTATTTAATAAGTATATATGCCTTGATAAGATTCCTTGTATGGTCTGCGACCGCAACATACAGTATTTTAGTTTTGGATAATGTGCAAAGTTAATTTATTTTTTGTGTTTCTAGTTAGGTGATCTAACTCTTACCAGAATCCTGATTTAGTTTGGACTTTGGGTCACTACAAAAAAACCAGGGTGGAGCTAGTCTGCCCCAGAAAGGTGGCTATTAATGGCGAAGTCAAAGACCTGCGCAAGTGCCTGCTGACACAGGATATGGTAACAGAGTCAGAATTAAAGGATACTGTGGTTTTACTACCTCAGTTGCAGAAGCACAATTCAGGTTGAAGTCAACTTCTTACAGACCTGCGAGCCAGAGCAAGGGTTAATTCTGTGCTCATCCCAGATTAGCATAACATCTGCACCACTGACATCCACATTTTAGGGCTTATCATGTGTGAGACATTATTGATTATATGTTATTAAATGTTTTATAGATAAAATCCAAAATATGTAAATTATGAAGTTAAATCTACAAAATAGTCAGACAGAAAAGATTTGCCTTATGCTACCTCATAGAAACATCTAGACTGCTATTGGGGATAAGACAGTAAGTATTTGCACTGTACAGAGACAATTATTAAAAGTTATTCAGTAACAATAGTATCCATTATGAAATGGAAGATGGATTATCTGCTGATATAAGGATTGCAGAAGTATTTTACATAAAATCTATTGTGTGAAACATTATCCTATGGTCAAAAGGTAGTTGTATATGTACTAAAGAAATATTGTCTTATTTCAGAGCAACTATTGGTAAGTGTGGGGAATTGTGACCTGTTCACAGACTACACCTCAGGACAATAGTGTGTGCCGTGAAGATCACGTGTGCTCACATATAGGGCAAGCCAGAACCCAAATTTGGGTTATCCGTCATAACAGATGGAAGGTAGAATGGAGAACCGCAACACACACAGTAAGTGGAATACCTATCTAGGGTCTTGCAGGAGATCTGAGGTAGGAAACCCAGTACTGTAGCACATTGGAACTCCATGCTCTAAATAAAAATAAAAAAATACATGTAGAAAAGGCTGTCCAATCCTGGACGTGGTTGTGAGCGTTGGATATTCGGTTCAAGTTTCCTGGTATTACCAATAGCTTCTCTAGTCTGTGTTCATTGCACATAGCTAGGGTTACTGACGTAGATAATGTTACACAAAATTAGATTTACTATAGATATAGATTAAATTGCTATAGTTTGAGAATTTACATTGTCTCAATCACACTAAGTGATTATAAGTACAATGGCCTTATTGTCTCTGGAGTGCAACATACTACTGACATTAAATCAAATGAAAAACATCTTTGATTAAGAAAAGCACAATAACTATTCGATATTATAAGTGAATTCACGTTTTAAGGTTCAATGAAGAGAAAAGTAATTTAAAGCTAATAACACTGGTTTAATGTGTATAATAGTCTAAGATATTAGTCGACAGTCTATTTATCATATTCATATTGTTCCTACATACTGACAATATTACTAATATCCATTGATTGATTATATAATTGATACAATGATGAAAAGATAGGGTGATAATTGACAATTTTCTTTTCACTTACACTTAGCTGAACATATGGTATCCATAAGAAAGATGATCATTTATAGAGATAATTCTATATTTTTGAGACCAATAATTATACATATTAAGGGATAAAGCTGATTCTACAGAAAGAATAATGCATGGGTTTATTCTAAGTAAGATTCTTAGTAAGATTCTAATAAAATGGTTTATGAATCAAGACAATAGGTTACACGATTATTAATGCATTGTGCTCCAAGATTACAGAAGTTTCTCTGAGTACTTCAAACTGATCATCCGGATCCAGAGATGTCACCTGTATCTAAAGAAGTCCTGTCAACTATAAATCTTCATTTGTGGGAAAAACAGGAGGAACTGTTAGGATGGGACAAAGTTATATTTTCACACAAGTTGAAGATTTCAAATTAATAAACAATATATATATATATTCAGTATATGTATCCAAGGACTTATCCATGTGACATATTGTAATTGCAAGCTACTATCACCTGTTGTCATCAATCAAAGACTACCAGCTCAATGTATTTTGAAGCCTCATCACCTGTTGCTGTCCATAGAAGAGATCGTGAAGTGAATGTATAGCTTAAATGTATAATTACACATGTTTACGTCAGAGAGCCGATTAGAACTGCTGACCAGTACTAAATATGTTCTTCCATATATGTAATGATTTAAATAAAGGTAGTTAGCATGATCACCATATATGAAAGCACCCCCATACTATTTGTGGCCGTAGGAAGTTTAGAAACTATAAATTGGATGATGTGACGACAGCAAAGTGGGAAGTGCTGGGGGCCCGCCCCTCACACTATCCTCACATTACACATGTCCTTGGATGCTGTGCTGTCCTGTTCTGTCTGTCTAGGAATTAAGCAATATTGTATAATATATTATTTTGGATAAATATGTAATTACGTGTCATTTATTTATCCTCGAACTTAACAGTGGATTTATTCCCGACTTATCAAGGTGGACATGGGCCAAGGTCGACATGACTTAAGGTCGAATTTGCATAAAGGACGAAATGAGGAAGGTCGACTGGTCATAAGGTCGACATGGGGTTTTTCACTGTTTTTTGAGCCGACATGTGCCGACAGGCGGTATTTCATGCCCTACCATCCACTAGGGCGTGGAGGAGGTTATTAAAGCTGTGGCGAGCGAAGCGAGCCTCCGTGCCCGATGCATCGCGAGCGAAGCGAGCGTTGTGAGGGTCCGATTCTCATTGCCAACTGTGCCCATGTCGACATTCGGATAAAAAAAACAGTGAAAACCCCATGTCGACCTTATGACCAGTCGACCTTCCTCATGTCGACCTTTATGCAAATTCGACCTTAAGTCATGTCGACCTTGGCCCATGTCGACCTTAAATCAGGTCGACCTTCCAGCCAGTCGACCTAGTGGGGTCGACCTAATGACTGTAGACCTAAGTTCATTCTGACAGATGTACCGATTCCGTTTCAACATCATTAACCTATTGCTGCTTTACAATGGCACAGTCTGCATCTCGCAGCACCGATGTGTAGGGGGCGCTCCTGCTGAGCTACATTTCACAGCACAATATGGTAGCATCAGTTGGACACACCCACAGCTTACCAAGGGACCGATTCAGACGTGTTGGCCGAATGGGAGAGAAATTATTTGATGGTCACTGAAATTTATTCCGAATACCATCCGCCGAATTCGGGAGGGGGGCACTGATGTCCTGTATGTATATCAGAAGGAAGAGCATGCTGTAACTTCCGCACCATAGGACATCTAGTATTTTTTTGCAGCACACAATTTACTCATTAATGTCATTTCCAGACTAATCTGTGACATTTAATTCCGCAGTGAAATGTTTAAAGTGAAAGGTCGTCCCTGCACATCACAGTACTGAAGGGGATTCTACCATAGAGCAAGGCCCTGGTTCCATCATTTTGGGGAAAACCTCCATTGCATAGATTTGCCACCTGAAATGTTGGCAGCTTTCTGGTGTATTTCTAGTGAGGAACAGAGGTGACTGGAGGGGTTGGGTACAAAGCCCCGGCAGTGGGATGCAGCAACATTCCAATACACCCCCCCCCCCCCCCCTGCAGCCTTATTAACCTATTGACTGTCTCTCTAGACCAGGGGTGGTCAAACTGGTCCTCGAGATCTACCAACGGTCCATGTTTCCCAAATCCCCTATAGTCATTACTAACTGTCACACGTTCCATATCACCTAGCTGGTGCACAGCTGTAGTCATTACTAACTGTCACATGATCCATATCCCCTAGCTCAGTGGTTCCCAACCTGGGGTACTAGTACCTCTGGGGGTACTCTGCAGACCAGTTAGGGGTACTTGAAAATAACATTGGTAATGGCGGAAGAAGGAAAAGTCTTTTGATGGTGGCAGAAGACTCCCATTGCCATGGAGACGAACCACGTTGTGTCACTTTTGGTTCTGTCTGCAGCATCATTAGTGTCTCCTTGTGCTTTTGCCTGACCAGCAATCCACTAGGTGCTACCTTTGCTGCCCTCAATCATCAGCAATCATCTGCCCTGTGTCAGGTGTCAAGAAAGCAGTGGCATTAATCCTACAGGCATTAGTGGGAACACCAATAACAGTACACAGCCAGCGGACAGACACAGAGGATTCCTGACTGCATACTACACCTCCACTACTCCTTAATATAAGGACACGCATCAGTACATGCATACTGCTCACTTTCACTACACTCGTAAGTTCTGTGGATATTTCAAATTGAGATGAGGGGGTACTCATAAATTAAAAGTCTAATCAAGGGGTACGGGAGATAAAAAAGGTTGGGAACCACTGCCCTAGCTGGTGCACAGCTATAGTCATTACTAACTGTCACACGTTCCATATCACCTAGCTGGTGCACAGCTGTAGTCATTACTAACTGTCACACATTCCATATCACCTAGCTGAAGCACAGCTGTAGTCATTACTAACCGTCACATGACCCAGATCACCTAGCTGGTGCACAGCTATAGTCATTACTAACTGTCACACGTTCCATATCACCTAGCTGGTGCACAGCTGTAGTCATTACTAACTGTCACACGTTCCATATCACCTAGCTGGTGCACGGTTGTAGTCATTACTAACCGTCACATGACCCAGATCACCTAGCTGGTGCACAGCTGTAGTCATTACTAACTGTCACACGTTCCATATCACCTAGCTGGTGCACGGCTGTAGTCATTACTAACCGTCACATGACCCAGATCACCTAGCTGGTGCACAGCTGTAGTCATTACTAACTGTCACACGTTCCATATCACCTAGCTGGTGCACAGCTGTAGTCATTACTAACTGTCACACATTCCATATCACCTAGCTGGTGCACAGCTGTAGTCATTTCTAACTGTCACACATTCCATATCACCTAGCTGGTGCACAGCTGTAGTCATTACTAACCGTCACATGACCCAGATCACCTAGCTGGTGCACAGCTGTAGTCATTTCTAACTGTCACTTTCAAACCTGCTGCATTCATTGCTGCTATAGATTCACAGGTTGCCTAAAAGCGATATGGTCGCTTGGTCGACACACATTAGGTCGACCACTAAAGGTCAACATGAAATAGCTCGGCAGGGTCAGAAGGTCAACAGTCAAAAGGTCGACATGAGTATAACTTTTTTTTTTTCCCAACAGGCTGTATTTCATACAATAGAAGCTGGAAGAGAGACGTCCCCAGCGCTTCACACAAAAATTATAACCAATTACTTCCCTGTACAGTCAAGCGGCATGTACAAATTCCAAGGCTGTTACGATGCAGTCAGAAGTTCTCATTTAAAGAAACCTCAGCATCATGGGTTCATGCAATGAGAATAATAACTTCATAGCATAAAATTCACATAGAAATACAACATGTACACAAAAAACACAAATAGCACAAAGTTTCCCAGGAGCTTATTAATGTTGTGTAGCTTATTACCAAAGATGGTGGAGCTGTGAACCCTATGAGCCATACCTGCCTAAAAAGCCGTGAACTGTTGGTATATCTTGGGCAGGTTTGGCCACCCCTGATCTAGGCAATGTAGAATCTTCAGTGTCTGGATCAGGGGTGGCCATTACTAATCTCTACATAAGCGCCCCCTCTCTAAGTATTCCCCAAACCTGTTCACCAAAGACTCCATAGCATAACATTATACAGGAGCGCTAGAAGTGACCCCATAAATACCTAATAGCTTCAGAAATCTCTCCTATGACCTCCCCTCCCTCATCCGGGGTCTGTGACATAACCTGCTGCCTCCACAACATAGCAGCCTACCCTCCTGCAGGAGACTCCCTGAAATAGCAGCAATCTCCCTCTCTCCCTGATTAGTCTGGCAATCTCCCTCATGTCACCTAACCCACATTACACTGTTACATCATAGTTACCTCCCCTCCTGCATGAGACTCCCTGAAATAGCAGCAATCTCCCTCTCTCCCTGATTAGTCTGGCAATCTCCCACATTTCAACTAGCCCACATTATGTAGCTGTAGATAGATAGATAAATTTACAATGAATCATCAGCGCCATTCCCAGTATTGGTGATAAAACACAATGATCCCCATGGCTACATACAGGTCTTGTGGCCATTTATATGGAACCACGTGTAGATGTACAATCCCTGACACATATCCGTAACTTTTCTTTAGCAAGTATAGTAGCTCTTACTAACTGCTTTGGGGCATTTTAAAAGATTCCTCTCAGATGTAGCAGTACACACCCATGCTTCTTGGTGCCACGTTGAATCTCTTTTCACAATCTCTCCATATATGGAACTAGCCACGCCCTTTGGGTGGACCATGACACGCCCCCTCAATGGGGCGTTGTGCAAAATTATACTACCAACTATAATCTCCCCAAAACTAGTTTTTAAAAGTAGGCAAGTATGCTCCACGCTTCACTCCCTTTACTGGGATTTGGAAAAAATCATCAACACAGGTGGGTGCCTCCTGTAAATAGGCAAATCATGTAGTTTACAAATCACACACACTATTGGAGGGGGAACATTGAGGAGTAGAAAGGTTCCAAGGTGTATTAGCTATCTTTTGTACTTTTTGCCCAATAAATATACAAAGACAATACGTCAAGATGCCCATACACTATCCGATTTTGGGCGGATTTCAGCACTTTGGGCCGATAAATTGTGTGAAATCGGCCCTGGTCAGAAGGTCGGCCAGGCTGCACATAAGATCATGTCCGACCTTAAGTGGTTTTACTGTAGTGGGCGCTGGTGCTGAAGCAAGCCATGAGGAGCAGCGGGGCGGGCAACGGATGGTGGTGCTGCATTGGGTGGTGAGGAGCAGTAGGGCGGGCGGCGGGTGCTGAGCACTAGTGGGTGTGTTCAGCAGGACGGGCATTAGAATATTAAAATAAACTGTCGAATTACTAGACAGCCGCTGATTGGCTGAGAGCTCTCTCTCTCAGCCAATCAGAATGCCGGCCAGTCAAATGACAGGTTATTTTAATAATTTCTAATACAGTGCTAAACATCCTGTAAATGGCCCGCTAGCGCTCAGCACCCGCCACCCTGCTCCTCACCACCTGAACCAGCTCCCTGGTTTTACATGTGATAAATCGCAATGCTAGAAGCTACCACAGCAGAGAGTGACACCCCAGACAAGAAAGAGGAACTGCACAGGTTTTGAAAAGGAGCAGGGTGCTAGAATGAACACACTCTCTCTCTCTGTCTCATACAATGCTCCATATAATACCTTCAGTTTATGAAGAATGGTAATAAAATATTTGGACGGTTTTTGTTTTAGCATAAGGAGCAGTTACGGCTATTGGTAATGATCTGTATATGAATCATCCGCATATTTTCGGGTCAGATGATCCAAAAAAAAAAAAATAAATAAAAAAAGTGAACAATGACAAATCTGCCTTTTGTCAGACTCCTACCATAAAGAACAATGCTTGTGATAATAAAAAGCACACTTGGGTGTGTGACACAGACATGCCTAGAACCATCTTCGCTGCGTCACCTCCCTACACAACTTCCACATGTATTCGGGACCTGCTGACAGTCGCAAGGTCTGGTATAAATAAATAACCACAACCTATTTAATAGTCCAAGCTCGAGGGTAATCTATATTTTAAACTAGACAAATAAATAAATGTAGATTTGTCAGCTGTCCTACAGTCGCACTAAGCAGAGGTGGGTAGATTGTAGTTGTGAGTACGGTACTTGTTTCCTAGCACGGCCATAATCTTATGGATCGTGTACCTTTAAGTTAAGGTACACGATCCACACGATGGACCCGATTTCCTTTGAAATCAGGTCCATTTGGCCGGCTAAGACACAATATCGGGGGCATCGCGTCGGTCGGGACCATTAACATTGGTCCCGACGCGACCGACGCGATGCCCCCGATTTTTCCATAGGCTTCAATGTTAAAAAATATTTTAACATTGAAATCGTGTCGGGAAAGGTAAAATATCGGGGGCATCGCGTCGGTCCCATTAACATTGGTCCCAACGCGATGCCCCCGATTTTTCCATAGGCTTCAATGTTAAAATATTTTTTAACATTGAAATCGTGAGAAAATGTGAAAAATGTGAAATGGGCCAATATGACCCATTTCACATTATAGATGTCCCCGTCGTCACCCCACGATAGACGCCAACCCGAAGCGTGGCGAGCGCAGCGAGCCCGGGAGGGGCGGCGGTGCGCGTCCTCCGACCTTTTCATTCCCCTACTATCCACGTCGGCGTGGAGTTGAGAATAGAAGTGTGGCGAGCGCAGCGCGCCACCGAGCCCGAAGCGTGGCGAGCGCAGCGCGCCCCGCGAGGGGACGCGTATAACTTCACAGGTATACGCGTGCGCTCGCCACGCTTCGGGCTCGGTGGCTCGCTGCGATCGCCACACTATTCTATTCTCAACTCCACGCCGACGTGGATAGTAGAGGAATGAAAAGGTCGGAGGACGCGCACCGCTGCGCTCGCCACGCTTCGGGTTGGCGTCTATCGTGGGGTGGGGTTTACGCCGTTAAATTTGGGGGGGTTGGGAATATTTTACATTGAATCCAATGTAAAATCGGGTCCCAGGGACCCGATTTACATTTCATTCAATCAAAAAATCGGGTCGGTCGCGTCGATCGCATCGCATGCGACCAAATCGCATGCGATCGACCCGATTTTTCCGACACGACCACCCCAATGTAAATCGGTGTGGCCGTGCTAGGAAACAAGTACCGTGAGTACTACTATAAGCCGTCTATACATTTATTTGGCTTGAAACTCTAACACACCCTTTAAGCTAGCTTAACTAAAAATAACTCACGCTGAGACAATAAAGACACGGACACCGTAACAATTAGATTTAAAGGCCATAAGTATATTTATTAACGTGGTATGACCCTCTCGTAAAGGGCTGGCAATAAGGCGCCACGGAATGCCCAGCTCTAGTCACATCTCAAAATGGCGGCGACTTAAACGCCCCAACTGATTATATTAAATATGGGACGACTGAGACGGCCCATCTGTCTAAGGCACAACCTAACGCTGGGAAGTCTCACCACCCCCGCTCTGGCCGGTGTGGACACTCCGCTGACGGAGTGCCCACCGCGCCCCCCCGCAAAGGCAGGACACCCTGCCGTCTTTCCAGGGGGCAGTGCCTCCCAGCGCCCTCTCATGCCACAAGTGACCGCTGGACCGTGACGCCCTACCGCCTTAGCTGAGAAAATGGTAAATGTACCAATGATTTGACTATAAATTGAAATGCCGAAGGCAAGGGAGGGTGGGTGGGACTGAAGAAAATCTGCAAGAGGAAGTACCCCTGTAAGGACCTGCCTATATATACCCCTCTCCCTAAGCTCACGCCCCCCCCTCCAGTTCACCCAAAGGCTACTTAAACAAAACTGAAACCAACTTTAAACACACTAGCAGTCATTAACTCTTTCCTGCCAAACCAAAAAATGTAAGTCTCTTAAGTACGCTCTGGCTTAGGCAGCCCTTGCTTAATCTAAACAGCATCCCTTTTTTATATGGAAGTGGGGGGAGGGGAGTTATCAGAATCAAGATGCTGCAGCTAGACGCAGTGGGCTCGTAATGGTCTCCCTGACAACGTGCATGTACTGTGGCATAATCTGAAAGGGGCATTACGGTGGGGGTCAATAACATGGTGCAAGGGGCATTACTGGGTGGAGTAAAATGTGGTGCAAGGAGCGTAATATGGTGCATTACTGTGGGTGAAAGGTTGTAATGTATTGCAAGGCCACACCTGTTGCAGTGAGGGCAGGCCATGCCCCCTAATGTGTAGGGGTATGTATATACCGTGACACACAGAGCCCATCCAGTGGGGCAGTAGCCGATGCCTGGCGCAGCTCTCTAAAGGGCCCTACACACAGAGAGATTTGAGCTCAATTTAAATAATGGGTTAGAATGGAGGGGGGGGGGGGTCATATGACAAGTCACATTGGTGCAATAGTGCCCCCCCCCCCAAATACATAAAAGTTAGTGATAGTGCCCCCCTTAAAACATAATGCCCCCCCCCCAAACACCCTGCATTGCACCCATCAAATACTATGCCCCGCACTGCACCCATACTGTGTCCCACAAAGCCCTGCTTGCACAGGAGGAGAAACCTCACATACCCTAAACTGCAGCCACAGATCCAGCTACTTGCCCAGTCACCTCCTGGAGAGGGTCATGTTGGGAGGTATGCAGTCAGCACAGAGCCCAGCACATGCCCAGTCAGCACAGAGCCCAGCACATGCCCAGTCAGCACAGAGCCCAGCACATGCCGAAGCACCAGAGCCATCACTGCCTGAGCTACACTTCTTGCAGCGTTCACTCAGCCGCTGGGGCGCCGAGGCGGAGTGCTGCCAGTGCCGGGCGGTACTCGTGGTGCTCTCCATGCGCTCACCTGCCGGTAGGAGCCGGCTCCGCCGTCTAGAGGGGCAGCGTCATGGGGGCCTCCGCTCGGCTGAATGCTCAGAAGGCCACCGCACACAGAGATGTGTGGGCCTTCTGAGCGACAATAAGAAGCAGGTCTGTTATGTATTGTGGTCCCGCGCATCCCTGCCGCTGGGTGAGCCACACACACAGTCAGACACTTTCTGAGCGATTATGTGAAAGTGGCTGAATATTGCTCTGTGTGTAGGCATCTGAAGTGTTCATTCAAGCACCCTGCATCTTTCTAAATTCATGAAGTGCCTCTTCCCTGCCTGGGGTGTCTCTAGCACAAATCTGGTCTTCTTATCAGTGCTGAAATACTGATCACACTGTGCTAGAAGCAGAGAGCGACACCCCAGGCAGGAAAGAGTAACTGCACAGGTTTTGGAAGATGCAGGGCGCTAAAACACCACCACTCCCTGTATACCATCATAGCTGTATATTAACACCATTACCAAACTGATGACAATTTTGTCAGTCTCATATAAAATTGATATTTAACCAATATACAGGTGCCCTCATACACCTAGCGTTTTTACATTTTGCAGGTTATTTGTATTGGCAGAGTGTATATAAGTACGTGCAGTGTGGTTGTTAGACCTCACACTTAGAAGATATAACCAGTTTGAAGGGTTTATTCAAGTGGCAGGCTTGTAGGTTACAACAGTACTTTAGTAGTTAACTTCAAGCGGTAATACAACTTGTACATTTGGTAACGACAGTCTCTGGTTGTTACTTAGCTGTAGCGTTTTGGCGCGTGCAGGGTAAATGACAGTCTGCTGGTTTACGCTGCGGTATCTCTCCCAGTCTCGCTGCTGCCAATGATGACTGATCTCCCTGTGCAAAAGGTCACGCTGGTAACGGGTTTACAGCGGGGACTTGCTCCTATGCGCTCCGGTGCACGTGGAGCTACAAACAGCATGGACGGAGTCACACACGATCTGAGGCACACTCTAACGCGGGGACTTCCTCACAGGAAAGAGTAACGCTGCTAGCAGGGTCAGGGGTCTCTGCCCTGCTATTCGCTTAAGCGACCTGTCACTCAGGGTGACGCTTAACTACGTTGGCTGCAAGGGGAAAAGGCAGACTGAAAGTCTTGCACTAAACAGTGTATGCGGAGACAGGCGCTGAGCGCTGCTATCTAACACTCCCCCTCGCTTAAGGCTGTCTTCGGCTACATAAAAGAACTCAATACAATGCTTTGTCCTTTTGTAATACCTGTAACCGAAAATATGGTTAGAGAGAAAAGACATTCAGAACATCAAAAACTTCAAATCAACATTTTTGAACTTAGACAAGTCCACAGTCCTTCACGAACTTAGTAAGCAAGTTTCCCGACAGTCCTTTAGTAAGCATGTCAGCGACATTCTGTTCACTTGCAATGTATTCAACATCGATGGACTTGTTCTCCACTAGTTCTCTGATGAAGTGATGTCTTATCGCGATGTGCTTTGACCTTCCATGGTGCTTGGTAGTACAGGAAAGATCTATTGCTCCCCTGTTATCACATGCGATACTGATAGTCTCTTCTTCATAAAGTAGACCTAACTCACACAAAGTCTCTTTGATCCAGAGTGCTTCTTTTGATGTCTCTGTAAGAGCCATGTATTCGGCCTCGGTTGTTGAGAGAGCAACGGTCGGTTGTTTTCTACTCGCCCAACTAACTGCTGCTCCGGCCAGTGTGAACAGGTAACCGGTGTGGGAACGACGATCATCTTCATCTGCTCCCCAGTCGGCATCGCAGAAGACTTTCAAATTTGAATTGCTTGTCTTGGCGAATTTTAATTTCAAGGAACTTGTACCTTTTAGGTATCTCAGAATCCTCTTCACTGCGATCCAATGTTGTCTTCCAGGATTTATTGCAAATTGGCTCACCCGACTGACTGCATGAGTGATGTCTGGACGAGTTCCAATACTTGCATACATAAGACTTCCAACCACGTTCTTGTAAGGAACATCTTGCATTTCCTCTATTTCTTCTTGTGTGGTTGGTGACATACCTTTTGTAATCTTGATGCTTTTGTCAATTGGTGTATTCACTGACTTGGAGTCTGCCATCCCATACTTCAAGATTGTTGCCTCGATGTACGTTTGTTGGTCAACTGTGACTGTTCCCTTTTGCAAGTTTTGAACAATCCTCATGCCCAACAGATGATTGGCTGGACCTAAATCTTTCAACTTGAATCTCTGTTTCAGTTGATCTCTTACACTTGTGATGTGATCTTCGTGACCTGCTATAAGTATATCATCCACATAGACTGCTATGATGAACAACTTTTCTCCCAGAGTTTTGTGATAAAGGCAGTGGTCAGTCTCTGATCTAATAAAATTCATTTCAAGCAGTACTGTGTCCAATTTTATGTACCAGCAACGACCACTCTGCTTCAGGCCATATATGGATTTCTTCAGAAGACACACTTTCTCTGTCTGAAGTTCATTCTCATCATAATGATCTGGTGATTCCATATAGATCTCTTCAAGTAGTTCTCCATTTAGAAACGCTGAATCGAAGTCTAATTGGTATAGCAGTAAGTCTTGTAAAGTGGCGACTGCAATTACTAATCTGAGAGTGTTATACCTCGCAACAGGTGAGTATATCTCCCCATAGTCAATTCCGGATCTCTGTGTGTATCCCTTAGCAACAAGACGGGCTTTGTAACGGGCAACTTCTCCGTCTGAATTTAACTTCTTGCAGAAGACCCACTTGTTCTTGACTGTCTTGCGGTTGCTTGGCCTATTTACTATGGTCCAAGTATCGTTCTCTCTCAGTGCTGATAACTCTGTGTCTATTGCAGATTTCCATTTCGCCCAATCACTGCACGCTTTCGCTTCTTGAATACTCTGAGGTTCACTGAAAGCAATATTCGCATATTCTTCCTCATATCTTCTGGCTGGTATGCCCTTGTTTCTTCTTACAGAAGCTCTTTTAGTTGGTTCACTTCCTTCTTCAGTATTTTCTGTTGCAGGTATGCTTTCTATTTCACATACCTCTACTAGTGCTTGCTTTTCTTGCTCTTTTGCTTTTGTGGGTGATGCTGTTTCTTGAAATATCACATCTCTTGATTTCAGAAGACGTCTGTTCTCTGCATCCCAGAGCCTGTACCCTTTGCTCTCCTCACAATAGCCTAGCAATATGCACTGTCTTGATTTTGGGTCAAGTTTCTTCCTTCTCTCTTTTGGTATATGTGCATAAGCTCTGCTCCCAAAGACACGGAGGTGACTGATGTCTGGCTTCTTCCCAGACCAGGCCTCTAAGGGAGTTTTTCCCTTCACGGCCACTGTAGGTGTTCTGTTTTTCAGGTATACTGCAGTAGATACAGCTTCTGCCCAAAAACTCTTCTCCAGGCCAGCATCGTTCACCATCGCTCGTGCTCTTTCAACGATTGTTCTGTTCGCCCTTTCACTTACGCCATTCTGTTCAGGCGTGTAGGCCATCGTCAGCTGATGCTTTATGCCATGCCTTTTTAGGAAGTCGGTTAGTACTTCATTTTCGTACTCTCCCCCATTGTCGGATCTCAGGACCTTTAGCTTTAGGCCCGTCTGAGTTTCCACTAGGTTCTTGTACTCCACAATTTTCTTGACCACTTCACTTTTCTTCCTTATGAAGTATACGTGTGTCATTCTTGTGGCGTCATCGATGAGAGTCATGAAGTACTTGTAACCACTGGTTGACTCCTCTTCCATTGGTCCGCACACATCTGTGTGCACCAGAGCTAATTAGGTTTCTGCTCTGCCTGCTGACTTGGGAAATGGGTTGCGGGTCTGCTTGCCTTTTATGCAACTCTCGCACACAGGTCTTCCGGTGTCTTTCACTGTGATTCCTGTTGCCATCCCATCAGCTAATTTCTGGACATTATCATATCCTAAGTGTCCCAAACGTCTGTGCCAGAGCTCCATGGACTCATTTTCAGCAGAGGCTGCCAAAGCTACATATTCATCTGTGTCTAGGACGTATAGTTGGTTGCATCGGGTTGCTGAAGCAATTACAGTCCCTCTTTCATTATGCACCATGCACTTGCCCTTTGCAAACTGGACTCTGTAGCCTTTTGCCTCGAGTACGCTGATAGCGATGAGGTTACTTCCCAATTCTGGTACATACAGGACGTCTTGGATATCTGTGACTACTGTCTGTCCCTCAATTCTTAGTCTCACTGTGATTGTCCCAACACTTGAAGCAGTAAGGATCTTTTCACCAATCCCGGTAACTGTTGTGGGGTTACACTGTGTTAAAGAATTGAACCACTCCTTGTTGCAGCTGAAGTGTCTAGAGGCTCCCGAGTCCATGTACCAGAGATCCCTCCTTGGCTTGTCTGTTACATTCAGTGCTGACTCGTTCTTCTTATCATGCCGCTTGTGCATGCCACTAGTGTTCTTCAGCCTGCATTCTGAAGCCTTGTGCCCTACTTTGTGGCACGCATAACATTTGAATGTGCATTTCTTGGGTTTCGCACCCTTTGCTACTAAGGCAGAACCTTCAGCTATGGCATCTTTGTGGATTCTCTCTTGGAACTGTAGTAGTTTGGCTCTCACAACTTCAGTTGTAAGCTTGGTCTCATTTGACTCTAGTGCGACAACCAGAAAGTCAAATTCCTCTGTCAAATTCTGCAGCATTACCATTGCTACTTCTTCCTCATCCACTTTTGCTCCTACACACGCCAATTGCTGAGCTATCGATAGTATTTTATCAATATAATCGTTCATGTCCTTGCATGCATTCAATTTTGTTCCATACAGTGTGCGTCTCAGACTTATCCTTCTCATTAAGCCTTTATTTTCATAAGCACCTTGCAGAGTTGTCCACATGTCCTTAGCGGACTCCTTCCCACAGATAGTAGAATAAACATGCTGCTCCACAGCCAGGCCTATTGTGCCAATGGCCTTGTCTACCTCTTCTGGGTTTGGACTATCTCCTGGGGCTATTGTGACTTTCCATAGCTTCTCCCTCTTAAGCTGCATTTCCATAGCGAACTTCCATGTAGTGTAATTCTCTGAGCCTTTGAGCTTTGGAAAGTTCATGCTATGCCCTGTACTGTGCATTCTCGTTAACTCTTCCACAAATGGCAATTTAGAAATAATTCCTTTGTGTTCTTTTATGTACTGCGCTAGCACTTTGTCTTCAGGGGGTTAATCTTCGCGCACGTGACGTGCTGGGCCCATAACCTATTGGCAGAGTGTATATAAGTACGTGCAGTGTGGTTGTTAGACCTCACACTTAGAAGATATAACCAGTTTGAAGGGTTTATTCAAGTGGCAGGCTTGTAGGTTACAACAGTACTTTAGTAGTTAACTTCAAGCGGTAATACAACTTGTACATTTGGTAACGACAGTCTCTGGTTGTTACTTAGCTGTAGCGTTTTGGCGCGTGCAGGGTAAATGACAGTCTGCTGGTTTACGCTGCGGTATCTCTCCCAGTCTCGCTGCTGCCAATGATGACTGATCTCCCTGTGCAAAAGGTCACGCTGGTAACGGGTTTACAGCGGGGACTTGCTCCTATGCGCTCCGGTGCACGTGGAGCTACAAACAGCATGGACGGAGTCACACACGATCTGAGGCACACTCTAACGCGGGGACTTCCTCACAGGAAAGAGTAACGCTGCTAGCAGGGTCAGGGGTCTCTGCCCTGCTATTCGCTTAAGCGACCTGTCACTCAGGGTGACGCTTAACTACGTTGGCTGCAAGGGGAAAAGGCAGACTGAAAGTCTTGCACTAAACAGTGTATGCGGAGACAGGCGCTGAGCGCTGCTATCTAACAATTTGCACCACTTCACCTCTTTAGTGGCAGAGCCAGCCTCGGCTCGGACAGGATCTTATTTTTCCAGTGTTCCTTCCTTGGTGATACCTGCAATCCCAGAAGGCACTGCTGTTCCCACAGTTCCTGGGAGAGATCTCATGAGTGCAGTGTGAAAGGGTACATTCCCGGTTAGAGTCCCAGGAAGCATCCGGGAACACATTCCCGGGTATGACCCGGCTCTGCGAGTGTGAAAGGGGTATCAGTCGTATGATGTACAAGTGTCAGACATGACCAAGACGCACATTCTGAGTGAGAAAGACGTGTGGACCTGAAGTGAAGTGTCCAGACGAGGCTGAGGGATAATTGTCGGGACTTGAGCAACGTTGGCTGAGTACATTAATTCTGTAGCGGAGAAAGATTTTATTTGTCCTTGTGATGGGTCCCAAATACTTTGTAAGATAAAGTGGTGATATTGGAGGGGTTGGGGAATTTACAACATACAGCAAATGTCAGTAATCCTGATAATGGACACACACACACACAGCAGCTTCAGCTTACTGCGTAATACTGATTGCACCTAACTCCAAAGCCAATGTAAACAGAAAGTCAAACATCTCCGGTTCTAGGAAACACACACACACACACACACACACACACACACACACACACACTTACTTCTTTCCATTCATAGCATCTTCCCCAATTCTACAATTCTGCATGACTGTAGTTAACCCTTTAGCTGGCAACGTTGCTAGCAAGGTCACATCGGGTAAGGGTCATTAGGACGACCCCCAAAGTCTAACATGGCCTTAGGTCAACACATGAAAAGGTTGACATGGCTGTAGGTTGAAAGGGTCATAAGGTCGACACGAGCATTATGTTGACATGGATTTAAAAAAAAAAATTGTCCCAAATGTCGACACAGTCAACATGGAACCATATCGGTGCATCGCCGCATTTCCCTCCACATCCTAGTGGATGGAAGGGCATGAAATACCGCCTGTCAGCACATGTCGTCGCCCCCCCCCCCCCCCCCCCACACACAAAAAAAGTGAAAAACCCATGTCAACCTTTTGACCCGTGACCTTTACCACGTCGACCTAATGACCCAGTTGACCTACAGCGATGGTTGGAGTTTTTTTAAGGCGCTATTGTAAACATACAAACATATATAGTGTAAAATATATAAGTATATAAGTGGGGTAAAATAGGATAAAATATGTGCTTGCCTGTGGAAAAAAGATGATTAGGATAAAATGTATACAGCTCTTTTTAGAGTACTGTTGGGTTTTAGCGTTTTGCGGAGGTTCCGGGGATTGGCGCTTGGGTGAAACAGTTCTACACTTTCCCTACAATACCTCGCGGTTGTCCTGCGGGGATGTCCGTGCAGAGCTGTCACTCTCGATGTCTTCAGCGTCAGCTTCACCCGGCTTCTCCGTCCGATCGTGGTGACCGGAAGTTCGGGTAGCGTGTTTCCGGTCCTTCGTTACACGCTCCCGACAATGTGTGTCCAACGCGTTTCAAGTTTGGCACTCTTCATCAAGGATGAAGAGTGCCAAACTTGAAACGCGTTGGACACACATTGTCGGGAGCGTGTAACGAAGGACCGGAAACACGCTACCCGAACTTCCGGTCACCACGATCGGACGGAGAAGCCGGGTGAAGCTGACGCTGAAGACATCGAGAGTGACAGCTCTGCACGGACATCCCCGCAGGACAACCGCGAGGTATTGTAGGGAAAGTGTAGAACTGTTTCACCCAAGCGCCAATCCCCGGAACCTCCGCAAAACGCTAAAACCCAACAGTACTCTAAAAAGAGCTGTATACATTTTATCCTAATCATCTTTTTTCCACAGGCAAGCACATATTTTATCCTATTTTACCCCACTTATATACTTATATATTTTACACTATATATGTTTGTATGTTTACAATAGCGCCTTAAAAAAAAACTCCAACCAAACTATACCCTAATTAAGGCAGCTGAAATATCGCCAGCGCAGAAACATAAACCAATCCTATCTGACCTACAGCGATGTCGACCTTTTCACGTGTGCCAATGCATGTCAACCTTCGGTGTGTCGACTGTATACCGTTCACATCATATGGGACCCTGCCGCCCCACTGTGTGCCCCAGCTTAAGAAGAGGAGTTCCATTCTCTCCATTGGACCCGGCAGTGAGGCGGCGCTGTGTGACCATCGTCATCCTTGACGGAATCCCACCTCAGTATGACGTGTAGACGGCATGTGCCGAAGATCAGAGGTCAAGTAGGGGGAACTTAAGGCAGATTTATTAAGCCCGGTGAAGTTATAATATGGCCAGTACTTTATCACTGGACAATCAGCTCATAACTGCCACTTTTCAAACCCAGCTTGTAACTTGACAGTTAGGAAGTACCAGCCACTTTAGCACTTCACCGAGCTTAATAAATCTGCCCTTTAGTTCCTCCCCAGCACTATTTGGCAGGGGGTCATCAGACACTCCTGATACACACATAAATAAATAAGATGCTGGGGGGGGGGGGTTAAAGAATAATGGACTTGCTCCAGCCGTGTGATTTCACCTCACACCCTGACCCGAGGGTAACTCAGACATCTGATGGTAACAGATCTGTAGGCTGTGGACACAGCAGTGTATTACAGAGGCCAAAAGTGGGACCCAGCAGCAGTTCTGCTGTACAGTAGCTGCCACGTCTGAATCAGCCCCTGAGGCCGCAGATATTAGATTCTCCAAGGACACCCAGAATGCCATTGGAAATAAATATACTTATTGTAGATCAGTACAATAAAAAGGAACAGCATCAATAATCAGCAAAGACAACGTGTCACTTTGGTGCCCACATAGGACATTCGTTATCCATACAAAGATTATACACTTCCTACAGTTTAATAGTTCCATACGCTCTCCTTCCAGGGAACCTCAGGGCTTACATTATATAAAGTCCCTGTACCCGTCTACCAGGTGGAAACGCATATCACAGCGCAGACACTGACCGCTGCCATTCCTCTCACTAAAAATACAGGTGTAGATGTATGCAGCAGTGATCAGGGAGGAGAAGTGATAAAGTGCCTGGTACTCTATCACCGGCCAATCAGCTCCTGACTGTCCCATTTGAAACCCAGCCTGTAACTTAACAGTCAGGAGCTGATTGGCCGGTGATAGAGTACCAGGCACTTTATCACTTCTCCTCCCTGATCACTGCTGCATACATCTACCCCTGAGTTACAGAATTAAATAAATACTATACAGACAGAGGGGAACTCGGCTTTAGATTTTACAGGCGGTGTTTGGTTGGTAAATCACCTTTTTATCTCCAAGCTTTCATAAATAACCCCCAAATCATATAACATAGTATGGATGATAAACTAGCAAACAGGACCCGCTTCCCTCGTCCTCTGCCTGTTTTTATACAGTTCTATTACTGTTTAGTTCCCGAATGTAAAGAGTAATGCAATATACTGGCCTTATAGAAAAACATGTTAATAAATAATAAAATGGTTTACTTTCTGTTAGCAATAAAACTGCTTATGTATTATAAAGCAACCTCTGTGATCATTACATTATACCTCGCCAAGTAGCCGTGTATTTGTATATGTGACTTCTAATATCCTTCTATTCACCCTCAACGTGCTTTGTTCTATATTCGGGCACTCACCGTTGTTGGGGTATGCTCCAGGTGGGCAGGCGGAGCACTCAGTAATGTTTATGGAGCTGCAGTTGGCATCCAGAGTAGATGGGATATCAGTAGGGGACAGCTGAGTATTCACCAGGCATGCTGCAAGGAATTAGCAGAACAAGACAATTACAGGAATTCTGCAGCAGTCTGGTTACCAGACTTACATAAGAAGTAACATTGCGGCAAGAGTCGCATTATCTTACTCATACACCGAAACATAGGGCCTTATTCTAGTTCATTCTTTCTGAACAAATCTTTCTTAGATGGACAAAACCATGTGCACTGCAGGTGGGGCAGATGTTACTTGTGCAGAGAATTCGATTTGGGTGGGGGTTTTACTTCAAAGTGAGATCTATATTGCAGTGTAAAAATAAAGCAGCCAGTATTTACCCTGCACAGAAACAAAATAACTCACCCAAATCTAATTCTCTCTGCACATTTTACATCTGCCCCCCTGCAGTTCACATGGTTTTGTCCATCTAAGAAGGATTTTGTCAAAAAGAGTGAACTAGAATAAGGCCCATAATTCTGAGAAGAGAAATTTGCAATGTATACACGGAAGGAGGTTTCATTAAAGGCGTATTTACAATACAAACAAACATTGTAAAATCTGCACAACAGTATTAGTCCCGGCTTTGTCTACTGGTTACACAAAGTGTAATAATATATATTATTATTATTATTATTATTTTTTTAAGCAAAAGCTGCAAACAAACAAACAGACCTGAGGCTGCATCTGATTAATAAGACGGGGGCTATGTTGGATTAGACTAGGATATAACTCACCTATAAGGCACACACCGCTGACAGCCCACCAGAGTCTGCCGTCGCTCATGGTTACAGCGACATGTCCTCAGCTGGGACACCAGGCTCTATGGAACAGCGAGACAACCACAGTCACCAGAAACTAAACCTTCCTCCTCCTCTCCCAGCTGCAACTTCTTCTGTTCTGTCTCTGAGTCATCACCTGACTCACATCATGTGCTGGCCTCAATCTCATTCACTGGGACTGTTCCCTCCCTAAACTATTGTTAATAGAGAGGAAGAGATTATATATCCCTATAATATCCACATAATATATGTAATCTATCCATTTTATAAGTGTTTGTTTGGGGGTCTGATGCGGGTTTCACAATTGTGTAGCCGGTGATGGTCACTTTCCCAGGTAGGATTAAGGCCAGAGTTTGCCAACTCCAGTCCTCGAGAGCTACCAACAGTTCACGTTTTCCAGCTCACCTCACAGGAGCACTCATTACTGACATAGGGGCCCATTTATCAAACCATATTTGCAGCTAAATCCGTTTTCGGGGTTTAGCCGCAAATATTAAGTATCTCCTAAATGTATCAAAGGGGGACCGCAGCAGTGATCTCCGATCCCTGCTGCGATCCTCCCTGCAGTGCCGCCGGCCGCATCCCCCTTAGATTTCTATGGGGGGATGCAAAGCTGCCCGATGTATAAACATCGGGCAGCCCGGCATCGCACCCCTGGGCTATCGCCATTCTGGGATGGCGATAGCCCATTGTAGCGTATGGCTACACATCGCACTGACCGAGTAGGGCAGTGCGGTAAGAATGGTCGGCTGGGGTCAGCGCATAACCGCGCATGCGCAGACCCCCGGCTTCCGGGTTAGGGCTTCGCAGGGACAGGCTCCTATCGGAGCCCTGTCCCTGCGCCCTTAAAAATGATACATTCGCCCGATGTGATCACATTTTACAATGCGATCCTGGGCGGTAATATTCCACCCAGATCGCATTGTAAATGCGATCTTGATAAATGCGCCCCTAACACATTTTAAAAGATCCACAGGTGGAGCTAAATTCTTCACTTGTGATTCTGGTCGGGATGTACTAAGCCGAAAATGCGGTAAACCCCCCCACCCCCGTTTTACCGCATTTTCATATGTACTAAAACCCCGCCACCACGTTACCACGTTACTGTAGGGCAGGGTATCGCCACCTTCTTTGGGTGGTGATACCCTATAGAAGCCTATGGGCTCCCCCCTCCCTCTGGCTTACCTTGTTGCAGGTCCTCCTGGACCCAGAAGGTAAACCCCTCCTCCCCCTAACAAGGCAGCCGGACGTCCTGCAGGAGTGAGGGGAGAAGGAGGCGCCCAGGGAGGTGACGGAGACCCCTCCCACACCACATTACAGGTATCGCAGGGGGCCTCTGTCATCGCACCGCGATGCCAGCCGCATATGTTAATACATCCCACCCTCTGCGAGGAGACATGGAAAACATTAACTCAGGGTTGCCAATTTTTAGGCTGGTTTCACACACTCCGGCTGCTGCCGGACGGTGAAATCCCGCACGGCCAGGGAGCCGTGCCGCACACATTAGTTGTGAATGGACACTATTGTGTCCATTCACACGGGACGGCCACGGCCCGGCCGCACGGCTGCAGCCGGATCCCACCACTGGAAGGGACGGCTGCCGGGCTGTGGCCATCCCCTCCATGATAAAGTACTGTGTGCGCCACGGCTCCCTGGCCGTACGGGATTTCACCGTCCGGCAGGAGCCGGAGTGTGTGAAACCAGCCTTAGAGTCACCTCTCCAAGAGAAGCCTGGAGAGCAGACTTTCAGCAGCAGGGCGGGGCTTGAGCGTGGCTTCATTAAGCCCCGCCCCCAGGATGTAAATTTGCCAAATTCACGGATCTCCGTGGAGGGGGTGGGGCTAAAATGACGCAATGTGACATTTCAGCTCCGCCCCCTCCTCTGAGGCCCGTGGATTGCGGCATTTAAATGCTAAGATCAGGGGGGCAGTGGGGGTCCCCCTGAATCCGGGAGGGTTGCCCACCTTTCTGGGGGGACTGGAGGGGGACCTAATTTTCGTGAGACTCCCGGCCACTCCGGGAGGATAGGCAACCCTGCATTAACTGTTGGTAGCTCTCGAGGATTGGAGTTGGCTAACACACTAAAACAGGGGTTCTCAAACTCGGTCCTCAGGACCCCACACAGTTCACATTTTCCAGGTCACCCAACAGGTGCACAGGTGCACTCATCATTATTTATTGACACATTTTCAAAGATTCACAGGTGGAGGTAATTATTTCAATTGTGATTCTGTGAAGAGACCTGCAAAACTTGTTGGAGAGTCCTGAGGACCACTGTTGGGGAGTCCTGAGGACCAATTTTGAGAACCTGTGCACTACAAGATATATCTGGAGATCATTTGATCTGCAGATATATCTACAGACGGATCTGGCAGAATGTTATCCATATATGATGCCCTATTCTTTGTGATGGACATCCCAAAGGTCTTGGGCTGTAAACTTGCAGAATTTCTTTTTTCGTTTCTAATTGGTTGCATCGTTTCGGAGTTATGTGTCAAAACGTCCGCCTTCCCTTTACAATGCATCACCATTGTGCTCTGGAAAATATGACCATTGGTAAACTCTCCCTTTTGCATCTGCCTGATGACTTGGGACATGTGACCTGCTGGGTGGTCTGGAAACTGTGACAATTATGTGCAGCCATACATTAGGGGGGAGATAGATGATTTGCTTATTCCGTCGGAATTAAAATCAGATAATCTATGTCATGGGCCTTCCCATAAGAACGCTGGGTGTCCTCATGCTAAAGCGGCCGTGACGGACATACGCGGGGCAGGCAGCTGACATGTTTATGTGAAACATCCATTCGCATGGCATGTGACTGTACGCGCCCTGCGAATGGTGTGCCGGCGTGCCACCATTCGCAGGGCAGGGTTTGGTGGACTCGCAAGCCTGAGAATTCGCAGCCTTGCGAATCAACCAGAATAACCCCCATTGAATTGCTCACATTGGAGGCCATACTCAGATGGATGATCTGCAGCTAGCAGGGGGCTTGTGGAAGTTTCAGTGGCGCGACCGATGGTAATGTCTAAAGATGCACAAACCAAGATTGCCGCATCACAGTGGCATCTCTGCCCTTGCACCATCGGGCACACAAATGTACACCATGGAAGGGCATTTTATCGACAAAAGATGCAAGGAAGGCTGCAAGTGCCTCCAACTCAGATACAGACCCAATGATGAGGGAATCCGTCCCCTCCAACAGACCTCACCCCAGGGCTGGTGCGAGCTGTCCCAGCACCCTAGGCAAATCTTCGCACAGGGGGGCACTGCTGCAGCTCAGCACCACCCTCCAGTGGTCCGCTCCCTAGGCGAATGCCTGAAGCTGCCTAGTGGTGGCGCCGGCCCTGCCTCACCCCCATTATGGCTGCTTCCATACATTTCCCAGGCAAGTTTTTCATCCCAATCTGCCCCTAACACTATCTACATCAGGGGTGGGGAACCTCAGGCCCGCGGCCCCCGTAGCCAATCTGAGTGGACCGCCCACCCGCCCAGTGGCAACCAAAGACTGTCAGTCCTTTTCAGCTGCAGCCGCCGGAGCGTGGGACGGCTGCAGCAGGACAATGTGTAAGATACATTTTTGCATATGGCCCCCGAAGGATTTTTTTCCCCATACATTTTTTTCCCCTTGGCACAAAAAAGGTTCCCCACCCCTGATCTACACCTTCATGAAATGACTGCTGAATCTACAACCTAGAAGCTTGTATCCTAACAATATCTTTCTCATTTGTAAGTGTTACGTTACTAGCTGTGCTATTGTTGCTACACAATGCTGGTTTGGCAGACCAAGCTTTGATAAATACCCCCCTAAAGAAAAACAATGAGAGAGGAGAACTTGTGTATTGTGAAGAATGATAACTGTATTGTTGTATGCGCACCGGAGCTCCCCAGGCGGTGAGCGGCTCTGGTGCTCACCCACCCCCCAGCCGCTGTACAGGGTTGCTGGTGATTGCGGTGGCAGGCCGCAATCACCATGGCCTGCTGGGGATTGCCGTGGCGCTAGGGTGGGGTGATGCCCGGCGCCTGCGGCGTTCCGTGGCGGGGGTTATGCCCGGTGTGACGTGATGGGATTCCTGGGGGTGGGGGCAGTGGCGTAACTATAGCACCGCAGCCCCCTTGGGGGGGGGGGCGCTGTGCATATGGGGGCGCCGGGGGCTGCGGTGCTATAGTTACACCTCTCCCCAATCCCCCGCAGGCTTACCTATTTCGCTGGTCTCGGAGGCTCCGTTCTTCTGCTGAGGACCACCACAAAATGGCCGCCCCCATATAGCAGACAGAAACTGTCTGCTGTATGGGGGCGGCCATTTTGTGGTGGTCCTCAGCAGAAGATTGGAGCCGCCGGGACCAGCGCGAAAGGTAAGGCTGCAGGGGATTGGGGGGGTTTGCATGGGCGGCGGGGGGGGCGCACAAAACGTAGCTACGCCGCTGGGTGGGGGGTTATAGGAGGCCGCCGTTGCCACTCAGCTCTCTGATGCACACTGGTGCCCTCCAGTGGCTGGCACCCTAGTTAAATGCCTAGACCTGCCTAGTGGTGGCGCCGGCCCTGTGTATGCGCCATTTACCTACTAATACAGTATAATTCTACTGTTACAGGTCCGTTTGCAGTGTTAGGGGTGGATACATTTGAGATGCATGTGTAACACCCGCCTGGCACTGGGTATGACAGACTACCCCTGCATTGTCCCAGTTGATATACTTCACACCAGCTTCGGCTGGTCATGGGTTAGGCATAAGTACCAGCGGGCACCCGGAATACTCAGGAGTTTACTTACAGAAGCCTTCTGTGTGTGGGTTGCAGATGCCAGTGCAGTGTAGTAAGAATTGGTCGCCAGGCCATCTCATCATGAACAGCAGTTTATTTAGTGTACAAACAGGGTTATCACAGAAAGAACATTTAATTACTTGCTCTTCTCCTCCAGCACAATATGTGTATAGATTACATCAGGCTCCATCAGTCCAGCACATCCTTTCATTCGTGTAATGACGATGGGTCAGCGGAACATTACATCTCAGTGTATCCTGGGGACCAGTAGTGCCACAGCCGCAAACTGGGTCTCGTTGGGTGCGTTCTCCCGCTACTCGCTGGGGATTCTCTCTTTCTGCCCCGATGGTCAGCATATGAGGGGATATGTCTTCGTTACACATTGCCTCGCATGGTTGTGAGGGGAAACTGCGGTTCAGGGGGGAAGGGGGGGACGCTTGGTAAACTGCAATCTTCGCAGCTTATAGCGCCAACCAGAAACAGACCCCATATGTAATAATAATCACAATAATAATAAAACAAATTATATATTGAAACCCAGATCATGACTAATATAGGTAATACAGATACAATAGAGAGACACATAGCAGGCAATGACTGAGACCCGAGTCATGCTGCTTTGATGTATATGAAAGGTGTATGTGTAGCAGCTGCTGTTATCCCAGAACACGGCTCTCTTGTGTGTGTGCATTGGGTATACACATGTAATGATCGCCCCCCCCTGACCCACACTGAACAGAAGCAGCCACACGGATGGCTTCCTGGGCAATCTGCTATCACTGCCGCCCCTCTCCTGTCTCTGTAGCTGATACAATGGAACACTTGTTAGATGTTCATGTTTCAGGAACTGAGGATATTTTAGTTACAGTTTGACTGTGGGGAACATTTGGGTTTTACAGAGGACAATATAATTATAATTCTATAATGAATCAGCTTTATTATGTAAGCATGCCGGCTTAGCATGATATCCCTATCGATAGTAGTGATGGCCATCGATGCAGTCGCCATCGAAAGTAACTAACTATAGGCCAGATGCACTAAGTTTCCAAAAGTGATAATATTGAGAGTGATAAACAACCAACCAATCAGCTCCTACCTGCCATTTGACAGTCTGGGTTTGAAAAATGTCAGGCAGGAGCTGATTGGCTGGCTGTTTATCACTCTCTATTTGATCACTTTTGAAGCTAAGTGAATATGGCCCTATGTGATGTATAACCATCGATAGTTTTACCTATCCATGGTTATGTATTTTCTTTGACTTGCTGACCCGTTTCCATACAGAACATGGATGTGGGGCTTACGGGTTGTCGTGTCCCAACACCTTAAAAAAAAAAAAAAAAAAGACCATCGATGGCAAAAGTATTCAACATCGGCCATGAACCATAGATGATTTTGAATCATCGATGGTCATCCTTAGCTGATAGGAGCTCAGATGGGAAGATGAATAGGATGAATCATCGTCCTTGTATGGCACTTTTTCCTGCGGACAAGACCAGTTACAGCAGGGGTGGCCAAACCTGTCCTCAAGATCTACCAACGGCGCATGTTTTCCAGGCAACCTATGGATCTATAGTAGGAATGAATGCAGCATGTTTTAAAATGTGACAGTTAGTAATGACTACAGCTGTGCACCAGCTAGGTAACCTGGAAAACGTGGACCGTTGGTAGATCTCGAGGACCGGTTTGGCCACCCCTGAGTTACAGCATTCCGTGGGTACATGTCCATGGGGGCTTTCCTGTATACTGTATGTTATGGCTGTTATTAGACTATGCTGTGTGGGCATCACAGACAATGTAAGGGTTAGCATTACTGCCTCACAGCACTGAGGTCATGGGTTCGATTCCCACCATGGCTCTAACTGTGCGGAGTCTGTATATTCCCCCCGTACTTGCGTGGGTTTCCTCCGGGTACTCCGGTTTCCTCCCACAATCCACAAATATACTGGTAGGCTAATTGTCTCTCAACAAATTAACCCTAGAATGTCTCTGTGTGCATGTATATGTGGTAGGGAATATAGATTGTAAGCTCCTCTGGGGCAGGGACTGAATGTTCAAATATTCTCTGTACGCAGGATACTTCTAGTGCCTCACACCTCATGTCACAAACACTTGTAAAATGTACCTAGACACACCCGGTTGTACTGCATGATGCAGTGATTCGGACACATTTCTTTGGATGTGTAGAAAGAACTGCAGCAGATAGAAGAATGGAATCAATGTTTTCATCATTACCTACAAATCTGACATTTCAGGAAGATCTGTTCAGCGTTTGTCCAAATGGGTCCTGTGTGATTGACAGGCTGTGTCATTTGGGGAAAGTCATCTTTCCTGTATTTCCAGCCTTATTTTCTTAGTTGTACCAAGGGGTACCCGACAGGCATTTACCTGACTGTCAAAACACTGACAGCCGGGTTCCCGATGGCCACCTGCTATTTTCCCTCGTGGGGGTCCACGACCCCCATACAGAGAGAATAGAATAGGTGGGGAGCGTAGCAAGCCCGCAAGGGGCTTTGTTATGCTCACCATGCTGTCTGGGTCTGGCCAGTCGGGATCCCGACATCGGGCTAATGACTGTCGGGATCCCGACTGTCGGACCCCTGTACCACACCCCTCCCAAGTGTATTCTTTATGCTGTCATCCCTGGGTCTATGGGTGACCATTAGGTAACAGGCTTCACATGCTTCCTCTTGTCTAAATGTCATTTTGGTGGACGAGGGTGGGAGAGGATATATATGATTTAAATCAGTACATTGACTTGTGTCTTAATTACATTAGCGTGTCATGATCATTTGGTGAATGATCAGTCGTTAAACTGTAACATTGACATGAGACTGTGAGATTGCTTCCCGCTAAACGGATTTGTATGGTTTTAATCATTTTGTTATGGCTATACGTATTGTGGCAGGGACGCCATCTTTACACATGAAAGTAATGCAAACACCCTGCGTTTCCTGGGTGTACCCACAAAAACGCTGGGTGTGCCCAGGAAACTGACATCACAGCTACTTTCAGCTCAAAAGCCACCCAGTGTGTACGGGGCAGTGAGCGCTGATGTGCGCTACCGCATAATCGGCGATGGCCGCAGCTCATCATGAGTGACAGGGTGGACGGCTTTCCATAGAGTCCTGCTATAGAAAGTCATTCACCCTGGGAAAATCGCTCAGAAGGGGGAAAATCACTCAGTGTGTATGCAGTGAGCGATTGTCCCCATCATCGATCAGCATACACGCTGGACAAAATCACCCAGTGTGTATGGACCTTTAACTTCTTGCAGTCTACTGTAAATGATGACATTATGATCCATGTGGAATTAGGTCCCAAGTACTACATATGGATAATAATTGGGAACAGATAACCATTCATTAGACCATTTAAAAAATAATCTAGTTATATACAACTACACTGGAACAAGGGAATCTCTGCATTTCTAACATATGCATAACATCATGCATGTAATAAATACAATATATAAATAGGGTTACAACAAACATTTAAATCACACAAGTAAATCACACTGTTCTATCTCATACAACCTATGATTATTTCACTTTTAGCTAGTATTTTGTGTACTACCCACGGGTACATGGACGGATGACGCAATATTAGATATTGTCGTGCAAGCTGAGCAGCACACGTCAATGATAATCATGATTCACTAAAATCGTTATTGCTCTGCTCCAATATGGGCGACTTAATATACCTAAACCTTACTCGATCTGCACTACATAAGTGACAACTACACACATTTTTTAGTGGTTTTCGAGATTAGCGCGTTCAGACAGACAGACAGACGCGCTTCAGGAACTTTCTTTTATACTATGTAAGGATAAATATTCAGAGATATGTGTCTTGAAACCTGTGACAAAGCACTAATATATATATATATACACGACCATATATTACAAGCACAGTATGAATGGTGAGTCCCTGAGCACCCATACACGTGTTTGGCATCATTACAAGGGGAGCTATATGTGTATTAGCCTAGGGCACCTGGAACTAGAGCCAGCCCTAAATAATTTGATGCCCTAGGCAAGGTTTTGGCTGGTGCCCCCTATCACCGCCGCTAGAGATGATGCCAGCCTTATCAATGCCGCAATGCATACAAATGGGCATATACTTAGAGGCAAGCTGCAGTGAGAGACGCAGGGCGGTAGGGAGGTGCAGAGCAGTAGGGAGGGGGATAGTGAGAGGCAGGGAGGTAGGGAGGGGATAGTGAGAGGCAGGGAGGGGATAGAGAGAGGCTGGGAGGTAGGGAGGGGATAGTGAGGTGCTGGGCAGTGTGGAGGGTATAGTGAGGTGCAGAGCTTGAGGGAGGGGATAGTGAGAGGCAGGGAGGTAGGGAGGGGATAGCGAGGTGCAGGGTGGTAGGGAGGGGATAGTGAGGCAAAGGGCGGTATGGAGGGGATAGTGAAACGCAGGGTGGTAGGGAGGGGATAGTGAGAGGTAGGGCGGTATGGAGTGGATAGTGAGACGCAGGGCGGTAGGGAGTGGATAGTGAGAGGCAGGGAGGGGATAGTGGAGGCAGGGCGGTATGGAGTGGATAGTGAGATGCAGGGCGGTAGGGAGTGGATAGTGAGAGGCAGGGAGGTAGGGAGGGGGGGTGTGGTATGTGACTCCGACAGTCAGGATCCCGACAGTCATTATCCCGACGTCGGGATCCCGACTGTCCGGAGTCAGACAGCATGGCGAGTGCAAAAAAGCCCCTTGCGGGCTCACTGCGCTCGCCACTCTATTCTATTCTCCCTCTATGGGGTCGTGGACCCCCAGGAGGGAAAATAGCGGGTGGCCGTCGGGCACCCGGCTGTCGGCGATTTGACAGTCGGGATCCCAACGTTGGGTAAATGACTGTCGGGATCCCGTCCGGCACCCGGGAGGGGATAGTAAGAGGCAGGGCGGTAGGGAGGGGATAGTGAGAGGTAGGGAGGGTATAGAGAGATGCAGGGCAGTAGCGATGGGATAGAGTGAAGCAGGGCGGTAGGGGGGAGATAGTGAGATGCAGGGAGGTGGGGAGGGGATAGTGAGACGCAGGGTGATGGGGAGGGGATAAGTGAGATGCAGGGTGGTAGGGGGTAATAGTGAGATGCAGGGCAGTGGGGAATGGATAGTGAGATGCAGGGCGGTATAGGGGTGATGGTGAGACGCAGGGCAGTGGGGAGGGGATAGTGAGATGTGGGGAGGGGATAGTGAGACGCAGCGCGATGGGGGGTGATAGTGAGACGCAGGGCAGTGGAGAGGGAATAGTGAGACGCAGGGCGGTGGGGGGGGGGATAGTGAGATGCAGGGTGGTAGGGGGGGGTGATAGTGAGACGCAGGGCAGTGGGGAGGGGATAGTGAGATGCAGGGCAGTGGGGAGGGGATAGTGAGAGGCAGGGTGGTGATAGTGAGAGGCAGGGCAGTGGGGAGGGGATAGTGAGATGCAGGGCAGTGGGGAGGGGATAGTGAGATGCAGGGCGGTAGGGGTGATAGTGAGACGCAGGGCAGTGGGGGGGGGATAGTGAGACGCAGGGTGGTGGGGGTGATAGTGAGACACAGGGCAGTGGGGGGGGGGGGGTGATAGTGAGATGCAGGGCGGTAGGGAGGGGATAGTGAGATGCAGGGCGGTAGGGGGGTGATAGTGAGACGCAGGGCAGTGGGGAGGGGATAGTGAGACGCAGGGTGGTGGGGGTGATAGTGAGACACAGGGCAGTGGGGGGGGGCATAGTCATGACCCCCGTGACCACACCCCTTTTTAAAAGAAAACCCCCTTCCAGTGCGCCGCACACATCAAGCCGGCTGGAAGGTGCGGGACCTGACAGGAGGCAGATGAATCACTGCAAAACTGACACTGCCAAGCTGAGCTGGCCCTAGGCTAGGCAGGTCCAAACTATGGCCCTCCAGCTGTTGTGAAACTACACATCCCAGCAGGCATTGACATAGTTTTAGCATTCCCTAAAAGCAAAACTGTGGCAAGGCATGATGGGACTTGTAGTTTCACAACAGCTGGAGGGCCATAGTTTGGACATGCCTGCCCTAGACATTTTGCCTATGCCTTGGGCCGGCTCTGCCTGGAACCTTTACTCAGGCCTTGCCCGTAGGGCTGATTCAGAGTTGCACATAACTATGGTTTGCTGGTATTGTGCATACTGTGTGGCTGAGCATAGACCTTGGTGATCAATGCTGTCATTTCGAGGGCATGTAGGCAGAATTGCTGGCTGTGCTGAGTTGGACATAGCAGAGATCGGTCTTATTTTGGACAGGTCACACGAGGTATGGGTCTGGAGTAAATACTTAATGATTTGATGGCGGCTACTGGTACATACCCTTATTTGTCTCCCTGCCGACATAGGAGAGGGTGGGAGGAATAGGTAGGAAAGAGTGGCGGGGCCATCTTAACTTTGTAGGCACTAGGCAAAGCAATGCATTTGGGGCCCTTCCACACCCATTCCCAGGAAAAAATGTAAACACACACACAAAAAAAACCCCCAACAACGTGCCCATTCCTGTAGTCTTGTGCCATCTCGCCACTTACTTTCACACAGTGAATGGCTTTCAGCACTCTATCTATATCTGGAGCTATCTACCAATCAGCATGCTTGCGGCCATTTACTGTTTGGCTGCAGGCTGGGACGCTAGAAGAAAATGCTGCATTGTCGCTCTGTTTGTGTGTGATTCACTAAGATACCAACCAGGCCGCATTCTCTACTGCCTCCCAAGAAGCTCAGGCAGATGCCCACAACCCAATCTGCCCCAGCTCGAAGCTGCCCATTGAGGGCATAAGTTAAGATGGGCCTGAAGGGTGGGAATGTGGGGAAGAGAGATGAGCGATATTGTCGAGTATTTCCCTTGAATCCACAGTGATCGATATAGCATCATTAAGGACCCGCGGGAGAGTGCATTGTTTGTACGATATACACCGAGAGATATTTTAAATGATATCGCTCAGAAGGGCCAAAATAAGAGATATCCTTTAAACTATCGCCCAGTGTGTACATCAGAGAAATAATGACCACTGACAGATCAGCTTTCATTCACCGTATCCAATAAGATCATTTCCATATTGTTTTCTAGGCCTAGCAAACAATTAGCGCATGGATACAGACTGTAGGGTCAAATGTCAGTCATGGATAATCAGGCTGCTCCTATTCATATTCAAATGAAATAGTTCTTTGTTTAGCTTCATAACCACTGATTTAATATACCGAGTGACTGTCCTGAAATCAGATGGGAAGGAATTGGCCAATGAGCATCAATATTGGAGAATCTCAGCCAGAAGTCAACCGGAACGCCTTCAGTATCAGAGCAACATGAAGTCACATAACGCTGCCACAGGCCATCCGCTGACTCATCCTCTTGTATGTGTACAACGTTCATGGACTGAAAACAAAACTATCAAATACTATTAGGAAATTAAATCAACCGTTAATTAGATACAAGTAACCCAGTGGTGAGCCACTAAATAGAAGACAACCCTTTGTCCGTGTGAACCATGGATGTAAAGCGCCGCGCCAGGTTTCGCTAGTGGGTCTGGTTCAGCATTGTACACAAACCAGAGTTTTTTGCAGTTGATTACTGGACGCACAAGAGTGATGGTCTCGGCAGGTGCAGAGATTACAAATTTTTGACAAAAATATTTCGGATTTTCCAGTGCGATTGGCAAAACCCTGTTTTGTTCTGCATATTTTGGCACAATCGCTGTGTCCTAGGCGCATTAGGACTTTGGGAGATGAGCTACACCAGGCATGTCCAAACTACGGCCCTCCAGCTGTTGTGAAACTACAAGTCCCATCATGCCTTGCCACAGTTTTGCTATTAGGGAATGCTAAGACTCTGGAAAGGCATGCTGGGACGTGTAGTTTCACAACATCTGGAGGGCCACAGTTTGGACATGCCTGGGCTACACAGTCCCTCAGAGGCACAGGATTGAGGGACCATAGCCCAGGCAGGCAGAATTTTGAGAAATCCAAATTATAAAAAGAAAATAATTATAAAGAAATACAGACTGGTGCGTTGTATTCAATGGAACTGAAAGAATGTATATTTGAACTCACTATAGACCAACCCTTGTGCAACGGAATCTGCTGCTCTATATAAGAAACTGTAAATAAATAAATAAATAATACATCATATTTACACACTAAGCCTGGCTAAAAGACAAAGGGCAGTATTCAATGAGAAAAATTCTCCGTGTTTTATGGAGAATTTTTGCTTTTTTCGCCTTGGACGGAGCATTTTGCTCTCCAAAAGTGAACCACCCTATTCAATGTGAAATATTCGCCGTCTTTCTAAGTGATTTTCGCCGTCTCTCTCCGTGTAGAAATTCTCCATCTTTTGATGGAGAGCTGGAATGTGAACTTTTAAACTAAAAGGTTTTTTTTTTTTTATTTTGGTGTAAAAAAATCAGGTTTTTTTTTCTGTGAAGGGGCATGTTATTTTTATTCATGTGCTTATAGCACATGAATATATATTTAATAAAAAAAAGAAAAGATATTTTTTTAAAATTTTTTTACACAGTGCAGCCAGCAGGGGGCCGGAGCGCTCGAGCCGCTCATTAGATATTCATATATTCACTGCACTCGATCGTTAATATGCACGATCGGGTGCAGGGAATACTGGGTACCCCGCTGGCTATAGGGGGGGACAGCCTGTGCTGCCTGGGTCCCGGGGAGCCCTCCTCCCCTCCACATTCCTCTGGAGCAGCCAGGGAGACTTTAATCTCTCTGGCTGCTTCCGTCCCCCGGCTTCCTGAAAGCTCCCTGCCGCGGACGCTCGTCCGCTGCAGGGGTTAAGACTCGCCGCGAGTGGCGGCGAGTCTTAAATACATTGAATAGTGGGAGCAGGAGGCTCCGGAACAGGGAGAGTGCATGGCGAGAGAAAAAATCTCTCGCCATGCACAGAGAATTTTTTTCATTGAATACTGCCCAAACACTAGTGCAGGCATGTCCAAACTATGGCCCTCCAGATGTTGTGAAAGTGTGGTGACAGTACACGTCCCAGCATGCCTTGCCATAGATGTGCTTTTTAAGGAATGCTCAAACTCTGGCAAGGCATGCTGGGATGTGTAGTTTCTCAACAGCTGGAGGGCCACAGTTTGGACATATCTGCACTAGATATAACATATACTGATATGGAAGAATAAATTCAAGACATATCAAAAGGCTTAAGGTGCACTGGCTGTTTTTGCACATGACCAATGCTGTGAAAATCGCTGGTTGATAAATCGCTCAGTACATACTGTGACAAGGAATCACATACACTGGATAAGATGAAGTCTTAAGGTGCCCACACACGTACCGATCCCGGCGGTGCGATGCTATGTGATGGGGTGCGCGCTCCCGCGACACCTCATCGCACAGTACAAAAAGGTTTGGGTGAGTTATTTTGTTTCTGTGCAGGGTAAATACTGGCTGCTTTATTTTTTACACTGCAATATAGATCTAACTTTGAAGTAAAACCCCACCCAAATCTAATTCTCTCTGCACAAGTTACATCTGCCCCACCTGCAGTGCACATGGTTTTGTCCATTTAAGAAGGATTTTGTCAGAAAGAGTGAACTAGAATAAGGCCCTATGTTCCATCGGTCCTATCGTAGCCCACACCCCCGGCCTATCACCTGGGCAGTTATTCCATCATCAGGAGCAATTACCTCTTCCCCTGGAAACACTTATACCAGGAAAGCACAGGTGCTGCTAATCAGCCTAACCCAGAGTATGTTGTCCCTGCCACAATACATACTAAGTGATATTTACAGGGGGGGGATACTGGAAATTGGTTCACTCGGCTTGTAATACATGCCATAGGATGGCAGTGGCTGGTGATGATGCAGGAGCATCCATTAGCACTCATCGCCCAGCCATATACACTAGGCGATTTTGAGCTCAAAATCGCTTCGGGGTATACTCTATTGATGTCGAAACCAACGTTTTTTTTTTTTCTTGCTGAAAAACTGACGTTTTCAACATGAATAGGTCGGAAGGGGTTCCGATCTATTCAGTGCTAGCGGAATAGCTAGCATTGCCACCTGCTTTTGACGGAAACATAGAAAAACAGAAAGGTTTTGGCCGTGTTTCTGGCTATCTCAATCCGACATGAAAAGATGTTGGATTGAGGCAGGGAGGATGGCGCCGGGTGAACAGCAGCAGCTTACACGGCACTGTTCTACTGTCCGCCACCTCTCATACCCATCCACTTGTCCCACCGCCGGGCCACCCGGTCCCCGCGCCGGCCGGGTGAGCATACATCAGCGACCAAATCAGTCATCTGGATTTGCATTGAATAATGGATAATGGATCCATTTCGTCAAAAGAATTTCGGCCTTGAGATATGTTATATAAGAACATATAACCCATTGTACACATAGCTAAGCAATGAATAGCAATCGCAATAGCGGCTTGGTCTGATGTACCAGCTCAGACATGACTGCTTCATATAACCCCCTCTCACATGACTGCGAGCACCACTTACATTATTTGGTTTCCCAGGGCTTTCGTTTCCTCGTTTTTCATTAATTTTCTACTTTCAGTGCATTTGCCATTTCAGTTCTGTTTGTTATGTGCAAAAATACAGTAGGTCTATTCTAAGCAGACCATCAAAAATATTTCATGTATGCATGGCAGGGTGGGGGGGGGGGGGGGAAGAGTGGCAGTAGCGGTATTGTTTCTTTGGCGGTGGTGTCACTGCCGAGGTGCAGAAATGTCAGTGGAGGGGGATAGCCGTGGTAGCATTATTAATTTACTTTTTTTTTTTTACAGGGTGACGGAATCTGTATTGGGCAATATTTTTGTGGTGGTAGTATTAATGCTGCAGGGGATAGGAGTTGGTTACGGTTGAGAGATCTACAGTGTGTAGACAGACAGTGAATAGGTTTACCCTAAGATGTCAACATGCAATAGCATGACAGGGTCATATGGTCAACATGAAAAAAGTAGACATGACGAGGTCAACATGCGTTTTTCAGGATTTCTTTTTGAACGTCTTGTTCTTACAGGCATCTGGCGAACAGCATCGGGCAGGTGTCCAGTGTCCCCTGTGGATTCGGAGAAATGGATTTAAACAGCGAGTACCAAAATCCTGTTGTTTTCTACTTCATGCAGCAGGGAACAATGGAATGTAGACTTTACAGTGGGGACACCACAGAGCCATACTGGGTGGGAGAGCGCTGAAAACCCTGCAATACCACACATCCATACTGGGAAGCAGAGGCCGCAAATGTGTCAAGCCTAGAAACGAACAAAAAGGTATGCTGACTTCACCATGTAGCCGCTCTACGGAGTTGGTTTAAAGTAAACCCCATGGGCGCCTGCCCAATTGGAACCAATCTAACGTGTAGAATGCACCCTGATCTGTTCAGAAGCAGCCAAATAAGCTTGTCGAATAGTGAAACTAATCCACTATGCAAGGGTCTGTTTAGATGCAGGCCATCCGAGTGCATCATACTGGACAAACAAGCCAACCCTTCTCTGCAGTCCTACCCACATAGACCCTTTTAAAAGACCTAGATGCAGCAGAAGCATCAGAAAAAATCAACACAATAAAGCACCTAACTCCGACACACGCCTTGCAGAAGGCTCCAGAAAGGAAAGAACAAGATTCAAATCCCATGGAGCTGTGGGTGGAACAAACTGAGTATGCAACCAGTCCACCCCCTGGAAATACATCTGAACATCTGGCAAAAGAGCTATTGTTAAAGAAAATTGACCATGCCAAAACATGTACCTTCAAGGAACCAAGCTGAACGCCTACCTGAAAGAACAGCAGAAGGCAAGATGCATTGAACCTCAGGAGGGGCCAACCTCCTACTTTCACACCAGGAGATGTAAGTCTTCCAGATGTGGTGATGGTGAGGCCTCTGCAGGTCCGAATACCATGCCCAAAGGGGACAATCCAGAGTCACCAACAGAACTTTTCCACGTTCTGCGCCACAGAAGGCGATGAATCAGAGGAAAAGGAGGGAACTGGTAGACAAACTGCTCATTTCAAGGAATCACCAGAGCGCCAACCACCACCGCTGTCGGATATCTTGTTTGTGAACAAAATTCTGGTAGCGGATGATTCCATCAGATTAACTTGTGGAAGACCCCACCATTGAGAGAACATGCGATAGACCTTCAGATGTAGGTCCTATTTTCCTGGATCTATGTCTTGCCGACTTAGATTGTCGGCTTCCCAATTATCGACCCCCCAGAATGAATATTGCCGAGAGAGAGCCGCCCTGTCAATTTATATATGCCAGCACAATGGCATTGTCAGACTGAACTCTCCGACAGCACAACCCTCTAGTAAGGAATGTGCCAGTTGCAAAGAACACAGCCCGCAGCTCCAGGATGTTTGTAGACAGTCTTGCCTCGTGTAGAGTCCAAGACCATGGAACAGAGATCCAAGTCACTGCTCCCCAGCCACAAAGGTTTGTGTCAGTAGTGAGAACCGCCCATTCCCACACTCCGAATCTCTTTCTCCTGATACCAGCCACCAAAAAAAAATAGATAGTCATGTCTTTGGGGCTAAGAATACTCTGTGGTGAAGAAAAATGTGCGACCCTGACCACTGAGCAAAAAGGTCCAGCTGAAATGGTTCGGAGTGAAATTGGGCATATGGCATTGTCTCAAAGGCTGCCACCATAGAACCGAGGAGTCTGATACACATAACCGCTGTCATGAGGGATAAAAATCCCATTGCTTACAAGTGTCCATAGTCATGCCCAGGAACAGAAGCCTCTGCCTGTTGTAAATGTGACATGGGAAGGTTCTGAATCCACCGATGTCTGACGTGGAAACTTCTTGGGACATCTTGGGTTGATTCAGTTTTGCTTGGTAAGCTGCAAAAAATAAAATTCCAGCTTGTACCCATGAACAATTAACCCCTTGAGTGGTGTAACAAAAAAACGTTATATATGCAATTAAATGTACAAGCTACCTTATGTACATAAGTAGAACCTGTAGGATATTCAGTACGTTTATGTGAACACACAAGAATCATCAGAAATGGGCTTGAAAAACACTCTGCTCATTTGAAGAAGATTTACAAATGTGTAGTCACAGACTTAGTCTTGTCGGTAGAAAATGAATTAAGGGGAATTTAAGATGCAGAGATTTGCCAAGGCCAACATGGGTTGTATTTATAATTTGTACACACTTAGGGGACTATTCAATTCCGGGTCACGACTGTTGATCCATCTCAACAGCTGTGACCCTGGCTCGTTTTTGCTCGACAGCATATCACCAGGCGTGATTCAATATCCCGCTTGGCGATCAGTGAAAAGGGGGCGTGTCCCTGTAAAGGCTGTGAATTGTCGAGTTTCGGCCGGGATTGCGACAATTCGCAAGCTGTAATCGACAAAAGGGTCCCAAAACTTTCAAAGTCACGTCCGTTCTGTCGGACAAGGCAGCACTGAATAGGCGCATGCCGCTATTTTCCCCCATCGGAAATTGCGGCGGGCCTTGCATACCCTCCGTAGCCTGAACGGGCTAAATTGTGACTTTAAATTGAACTGAAATGGTTCCTTTAAGTCTTTTTTTTGGTTAAATTTACTACATCATCATCAGTATATGGCTATGTATATACCTCTTACGTGTTGTCATTTTTTTTAGTCGCTATGGCAACCCACTGACATTCACAAAGCAGGAATCCGATATAAAAATAAAAGCCCCAGAAGTCCACAGGGACAACAATACAATGGACACACTTCCGGTCCAGTCACCAATTATGCAAAAGAAACCTTTTGAGTAAAGTTCATTATACCAACTCGCTCATTCGGGACAGGTGACTGAGGCCCTTCCGGTTTCAGATAACAAAAACAGTTTTAGGATGGTTTATTATATGGATCTAGATATTCACTAACACATCTTGACAAAGGTCCTTGGTACCGAAACGTGTTGATACAAGGGTTGTGAATAGCTTACATAGATGTGAGGTTATGTTTTTATCTTTGTGGATTTATTTTATGGTTACTTTTAGACTATTTTTCAAATACCTTCTGTTAAAAACAAAGTTTTTTTTTTTTTTTACAAATATTCTGGCATTGTGACTGGCTGGGAATTGGAAAACTAAAGATACCTTGATAGGACTATACACGCGCTTTAATTAGTCACTAGTATGCACATTCTGTGCAAAGATACCTTTATGTGTACTTCCATCCATCCTGAATGTGCAAGAGTGGGATATGCATATTACGGTTTTAAGACTGATCTAAAGATACCTTTATATAGTTTGGGTACACACACATTTATAGGGTACAGAGTGCGCTTATGATATACTAATATGCATATCATATAAAAGATATTTATTTATAACAGGTTTGACCTTTATAATATTTTGTATACAAAAGATAAAAAACTAACAAATACAATTCAGTTCGTATCCTGTATGTGGTTCATTCACAGCATGTGATCAAAACATTAATCTGGCTCAACGCGTTTCGTCAACTAGGTGACTTCATCAGGGGCGAATAGTAGTTTCAAAATGAATGATACTAGTAAGAGGTCAATATGGATATAACCATAAGGGTAGGTAGGAGCATCTCCTTCTTAGGAGTTAGTTAAACAAGAATCAGATATGAAATTCTAAACAGATCGATGATCATCAAAACTGTGAATTCCTTCATACAATCAGGAACAGATTAAACTGCCCAGCAGTAGGTTTCAGATAACAATGAGTCATTCCAGCTTTGGACTTCAGAGCTAACACACCTACTTGGGACCATTATTCCCTTGTGGTTGTCTGAACCTTTAAGAACCTACTGCTGGGCTGTTTAATCTGTTCCTGATTGTATGAAGGAATTCACTGTTTTGATGATCGATCTGTTTTGAATTTCATATCGGATTCTTTTTTAACTCCTAAGAAGGAGATGCGCCCACCTACCCTTATGGTTATATCCATATTGACATCTTACTAGTATCATTCATTTTGAAACTACTATTCGCCCTTGATGAAGTCACCTAGTTGACGAAACGCGTTGGACCAGATTCATATGTTTTGATCACATGCTGTGAATGAACCACATACAGGATACGAACCGATTTGTAGTTGTTTTTATCTTTTGTATACAAAATATTATAAAAAAGGTAAAACCTGTTATGATATACTAATATGCATATCATAAAAGATTTATTTATAAGCGCACTCTATACCCGCTCTTTGTTCATTTCTACATTTCGGGTCCCGTCTAACAGGGGATCCAACAGGGTTGCTGCTCCAGGATATCAAGGCGCTCTGGGGGGGCGGACATCATGAAGGGGGCATGCCCGGGCCACCGCCGTCATGAAAGAGGCGTGCTTGGGCCGTCATTTTCATCAAAGGGGGTGGGCCCGGCTGCCACAGTCAAAGGGGGCGGGCCCGGCCCCTCCGAATCCACTGTGCTACCGGGAAGCGCCAGGCATCGCCGTCAACGGCGTGAGGCTGTTTTAGCGGAGCGCTGCGAGACGGGCAGGGCGCATTTTGCCCTTAAAAAAAAATAATAATAATTCGGGCAGGGCGCAGCGCCTAGCAGGAACACTAAAATAAATATATATCTATATATATTTTTTTCTATTCTTTTCTATGCTATTTTGGGTGCTGGTGACACCTCTTCGGAGGTAGAGTATTCCCTTACGCTGCGTTTGTGAGCTTATTTCAGGGGTCTTCCAAATTGTTCTAAATTGCTTTGTTACCCAGAACGATTAGAACCCCCCTTTCTGTTGCATAGCGCCACATTCTACTAATCCCTATCTTGTTATCTGTTGCAAATGCAGCAGGCAACAAGAAGATTACAAGGCCAATGATGATATTTCAAGACTCCTACATTAACAGCCACTGTATATCTAGCATCATCGCCAGCAGATGCAACAAAACACATTTAGGTTGAAGACTAATCAAGACTATACAACAAGTAGCAAAATTTTTAGAAAATCTAAACTTTTATTATACACACCGATGCACCAAAAATGAGCAAAAAAGATGGCAACTGTATTAAAAAAAAAAAGTAATAGAAAAAAAACATCAGCTATGCTATTGATTTTACAAAATAAAAATCATGAAAGCTTTGGATTTTACAGCGGCTCTAAAGAGTTCAATGATGAAGTCTATTGCAGTAGTTTTCAGAACCGTCGGTTGGGTGAGAGGAACAGTGATCCAGCAATAGAACCGGAGATCGCAGCGCTTACAAGTCCTACTTTTACCTCCATTTCTTCCTTTTGTGCGTTACCAATTGTAACATTTCACCATGCGGTCTAGAGCCAGCAGCACAGAAGACCTGTCGTACATTGTACGGCAGCATGTTGTCCGCATTCGCAGGACCTGTTAATGGTGTGTCAGGTATGAGTTCTATGCCAAATATCCATTTGTGAACCGCTGTAGCGCAGTATGGTTTGTCTGAGCCATACCAGAACAATTTAAAGATTAAAAAAAATGCTGTTAATACTTTGTGGCGGACTCCTTGCTCTGCAAAGCGAGATCCCAGTGTCCCAGATTATTTCTGAAAGATATTAGGTTTATCGTGGCAGCTATTCCCACTCGGAGACATTGTCTAGATCCCAAACTAACCCCTCAAGTGAACCATTAGCAGCCCCCTTTCTTTAGAGCAGCTAAGAAAGCAGTTTACGAGTAGTGGTCCATACTTAGATTAAAAGGTGAACAAAAAAAAAAAAAAAAAAAAAAAAAAAAAAAAGGTACGCCTACTACGTACCCAGGAACTCTCCAATCTTCATAATTCAGCCTTGCTATCAACCTGCGACATCACCATCCCATTCGGCCATAGCAATTATGCTTGCTAAGTGAACAGAGACTTAACCATAAAATCTAGTGCCATTGGCACAACCGATGGCACAATTGTCTCTGCTCAGTGATGCAGCTGGTTCCTAGTGTATTTACTTGCAGTTGACCAAAGTACTATAACTTTGGTTGGTTTCTGCTACAATAACAGCATTTCTGCCATTTGTGGTCTACTGAACGATGGTCCAACTGTAAATCACTGCAGGGTAGGCGCATGCTCTATAAATGTGATCATTCTAATGCCACATCTAATATCCCAGACATTAAAAAGACTAGGCCTCTGTGATTGTACTTATCCAGTACAGACGTTCTGTACAGCAGCTGTGACAGCACCCGATGGCCAGCATAGAGATACTCACACGGGAGTTAAAAAAAAAAAAAGATCGGTTACGGGCAACTCTGGTAAGCTTGACCCAAGACAGAGCTGCTCATGTTCAATACTTTTGAAGGTCATGGAAATGCTCCAGATTAAAAAAAAAACCCAAGAAAACCCCATAATGCTGAATACTTCTGCCACGGTTTTGTTACCTGGATCCATAGGAGGTATAGTTTGCTGTAAAGTCCCGCCCCCCAAAAAAAAAAAATCAAAGTGGGAGAATCTGTATCATTATTGTAGAACACATTTTAAAATTGGTTTCAACGCTACAAAATTGGCCAGCTTTCCATTCTCCGACACGGTTTCAGGAATAGGTCAAGTGTGTTTTATTTAGAGGATATAACCATTGAAAATAGACCCCCCCACCCACTTCTGGATTCCAGTCACAGCAGAAGGAAAAACAAAAACTCAACTGGACGGTGACTGTTTTGTGTTGAACCCAACTTGCGAGTGACTTTGGTCCGGCCACAGTTTACTGCCTGGAAACAACACCACCACCCCCCTATGACACATTGGTTAAAGGCTTGTATTTCTTTAGTTTGGACCATTTGCCAGTGGTATAGTTCATTTCAAAAACTGTATCGACCATCATCGTGGTGCTGCCTGTACCGTCTCCCTTCTGTAGGACTTCTGTGTCTTCGCGCAGTTTAATCTGTATGACGTCACCCTGCTCCGGGCAAGGATTCTCTGCAATAGAACATGACATTACAATAACGAAATCAAATACAGTTTGCGGAGATAGCATTTCTATATACAATGAAAGGAATGAGCGGCTTGGGATAGGGACTGCGTGTCTGAATAAGGCCTGTGATTTATGTGCCATCATACTTATACATAAAAAAAAAATATATACAATAATTTCAATGGTTCTACTTTCATAGAACTCCCGATCCTTACATTGCCAAGACAGCGACCTACCTCTTACTCCAGCCATAAATCCAATTATTAGCGCCTTCTCTGGCTTTGTAACCTTGTTTGCCGTCGCAAACATTTCACGTGCTGTAGACGCCTGTTCCTCCTGTATAATGTAGAGATAATCACATTCCTTCTGTAAACATTTACACTCATTCATTTAATAGTCTGCGGCTACAGAGGTTATACATACAGTAGCGCTTGCTGTATATAAAAGAGGAGCAATAACACGACCACAAATAAAGAAACTTGTGGCAAGCAATAATAAACCTAATGTGTACTGTTAGAATTATTATTACATAGAAACCTAGATCAGAGATGGTGCATTAACTGCATTAATTTTATTATAGCGAACGGTGTAATCTGATGCCCTCTATACTGAAAGTACAGTAATAAATACTGTGCATGGACAGAGGCAAGGGGACTTTGAAAAACAGACGCCCCCTTTACTAATCAGCATGCTTTACTGACTAGGCATCACATATCAGTGGAGCGACCTCTTGACCCACACAGCGCAACTAAATACCTGATCTGTGCACACAATTGTTTACACGATCCATCAAAACCGTGCATTCGGGCCTAGAATTGTTCTAATGTATGGCCAGTTTAAAGACATGTATGGCCAGTTTAAAGACAGAGGGGGGGAGCCAGCCAAACTTCAAGATTTAAAATACCGAGTCCCATCAACACTCTATCCCCAAAATAAGGAAGACTGCAGTGTCCTCTAGCGGATAAAGGAGAAATCTTATATTTTTCTATCATACTGCTGGGATGTCCTAGAGCGGTCTACTCACGGAAAGGAATGCTCCTGAACTGCACAAATGACACTTCGGCCAAAAGCCGAATCCGCCGCAGCGAAAGTGTCAAATATATAGAAACAAAAAAATGTGTTGGCAGAGGACGGGGGGGGGGGGGGGAAAATAGGTAAAGAAAAAAAAAAGGGACGTTTTACGATCATAGGGGGGGGGGGGGGGTTTATTTTTTGGTTCTGTTCCAAAATTGCTCCAAATGTGGGACAACTTGAGGTTTTTCAGGGTTTTTTTTGCGTGACAAATTCAGATTGACCTTTGTAACTGTCAACTTTTCCATTGTTGACCTAATGCATGGTTCGGTCTTGAACCTTAGCCATGTCGACCAGATACATGTCAACCTAAATTGAGTTGACTCAATGACCCATACCCTTCACAACGCACTGCTACATTAAGTACGTACTCATTTCTTCATCGATGGTCTGTATTTCTTACACTTGGTTTCATTTGCTTGAACTGCTACCATTATGGACGCTGGCCAACGTTCTGCTGCAATTAAAGAGTGGTCACTTACTGTAAGCGAAAGCTTTTTCTTGTTGGCGGGCTGCGTTTGAGTTGTGATCTGAGGGACTTGTGTTGTTGGCGTCAGCGGAGATGCAGGGGTGGTTGGAGTAGTCGGAGTGGTGGCTGCGACATTGGAATCGCTATGATACATTAAGGTCCGTTGCTTTAACTGGGTAGGAAGAGTGTTGTTGGTAGTCGTCTGCTCCTCTGCTTGTCGTGCTGTTTGTAAAGCTTCCCGAATTGACCCAGCTAACCAGCATAAAAAAATAAAATAAAAAAAACCCGAGAATGTAATAAGTGAATTCATTCAATCTATAATAAAGGTCCTATTAGAATACGAAGCATCAGCCGAATTCAGCAGTTCAGGGATACTGAATGCAAAGTGCCGCCTGGTTCAACGAGGACCACCCAATTCAGCATTTATGCTATGCCCAACAATATAATGGGGATCCATACAGACCACCACAAAGGGCAAGCGGTATTACCATTGACTTACACTGGCTTTCCACAACTTTCATTTACAGCCTTTTGCACACCGAACAAGCAGCTTCACAGCATTTTTCTGTCCAACTTGGACATAGAACACAACTCTGTCCACAACTCTGTCCAAAGAGAACCACACTGTTCTATTGTACTGGTATCACTATGACGGACACATTCTTACCTTGTGGAGCCTCAGATGCTGGGATGTAAGAGGACGACGGCACCACACTGGGGGTCGCTGGCAGGTAACTCGTAGATGGAAGGGCGCTCTCATTTTGCAGGAACTTGGCACACTGAATAGGCGGCAAGACATTTTACCATTAGGTAGGGAACCCAGACAGCTGTGCTATAGTAGAGGGCTACAGTAGGTTCTAGACACAAGGAGGCTGCAAGAGCTACAGATTGCCAAAGTCACGCTAACATTACGAATGTCCTGCAGTGTTGGGTGGCTGTAGGCCTTCTGCAACAGAAGCTGAGCAGGTGTCAGTCTCCTCACGTTCAAGCATTGACATCTAAATACTAAACTCGGTTTGTGCATATTGGGAGTTAAGAGAACAAGAAATATATTTTTGATGTTGAAGATTAGGGATTGCAAAATGCTAACAAATCCCTGCCGATAAGAGTAACACAGCTAGGGTACAGTTTATTTTGCATCTCCGTTAATTACTGAAAAGGTCGTGGTGTGTTCTACACAACAGACCAAAACATACCGGTGTAGAGACAAGTCCAGCAGCGTAATCAGGGGTTGCACTCTCCACAATGGTCTCTTCTTTTGGAGGCTTTTCTACAGTGTCAGCTTCTGGAAATGAAGAGCAGATGCAGCCAAGTTACCACTTGGTAAGAAGCACTTGGGAGGTGCTCCGGTGTACAAACAAAACAAACACACTTCAATTGTTCAAGAGGCCAGGAGTTGAATTTGGCTGGTAAACTATGGGTGGCATTACATGACAACTTAAATTATTATTATTTTTTTGGATCTCTGAAAAATAGCGTCTGTACCCTCTGTGTGATTATTACAGTACATGTTCAAGGACCTGAATCAGTAGCTTAACTATAGAGGGTGCATATAGACTGGCTTCTATACCCATCCCAAGCCAGCCTTAGAAAACCGTGCCAAGGGGGTGCTGAAGAATAAGTAAGGAAGAGGAGACCACACAGTAAACATAACCGTTAACATGAAAATCTGTAAACACCAAGGTGGAAAGAACAGCACTGGGCAGGCGTTCAGCAAAGGATTTACCGGTAGGTACCAAAATACCATTTTCTCCTTCATCTAGCGGGTGATACTGGAAAGCAGTTACAGTGGGGACGTTCCAGAGCTCCCAAACTGGGTGGGAGTGCGCTGTGAACTTTGCAAAAAAACTCCTCACCCGAATAATTGCAAAGTAGAACTTACAAAAGGGTCAAGCCTGTACAACTTTAGAAAAAGTTATTGCTCTTGGACCACGTTGTCGCGCTACACAACTGTTCCATGGAGACTGCTTGAGTGGCCGCCCGTGGCACTGTCTAATTGGGCTTGCGTTACTCTGCCCTGCAGGAGATATCGTGCCTGATGTAGGGCTAAGAAAATTGCTCTCAATTTCAATAGGTTTATTGGGAGTTTTGACTCTTGTAAAGTCCACACAATTTGAAAGCGTGCGCAGCATGTCACCGTTCCCCAGCCGCGTATGCTGGCATCCACAGTTACTAAAGTCCAATCACGGTCCCCAAACTGTCAGCCCTGGGGCAGGTGGCTGGACTGTAACCAAAGAAGGGACAGATGTGTCTTTGCATTTAGAGACTTTCTGATGAAGCTATAGGTGTGAATCCGAACCATTTTGACAAGAGTCCGAGTTGGAACACCCTGGAATGAAACGGCCATATGGTATAGCTTCGAAGGCTGCCATCGGATGCCTTACCAAACCATGAAGGGCTGTTTGTTTTTCTTGTGGAAGAAAAAAAAAATTCTTCCTTGTGCAGTATCCCGAATCATCCCCAGGAATAGCAGTGTCTGGGTCGGCCGCAACTGGTATTTAGGAAAAAAATTGAGAATCCAACAGGGTCTGAGATGGATCCACTGAGTTGTCACCAGATCTTGTAGAAGGGGAATTGCGGAGGGAGATTAGATAAGGAATAATCGAGATCCCCTGAAGCCTGAGTAAGGTCAGCTTACGGCTCCCAGGGTGTTTACCAAGACTATGGCAGTCATGATGACCTTACCCGAAGGGTAAGGCTTGGAATTGATAACGATCCCCCTTTACTAAAGATCTTAGAAACCTCTGATGTGGAAGGAATATCGGGATATTCTTGATGCCCAGAGATACTAGGAACTTGTGTTCCAAACCTGCTAATACTGAACGTAGGGATTCCGTTTTGAATTTGTATTTTTTTTTTCTTTGTAAGAAGGGATTGAGAGCCTTCAGATCAGGTCTTAATGAACTGTCCGGTTTTGGCACCAAGAAAATACTTTAATAAAAGCCTTCTTTTCTTTGATTATAACTTCATCCAGAAAAAGTTTTGAAATCACATTTTTTCTCTTTTGTGTAGATGTTGGAAACCCTGTGTTTAAAAACTAATGAGGAGGGATTGGGAAGGGGGGGGGGGGGGGGGGGGGGGGGGGGACGACGACTTTGCAAGAAGACTCCAATGCACCTAGAAACGACTGAAGGTGGGTTCCCTTCATGTGCCGAGCTTTGAAGTAGATTTTGCTCTTTTAAAATGGCGCCTGTAGATCACCGACAAGGAATCCTAATGACCATCTTGATCAAAAAGCCTGCTCTCCCGCTAGCTGGTGCCTGGATACTCACCACCACCCTGTGGCTGTCTGATGCGGTCAGGCTGGGGGTCCGCGAGATGCTGCATGCAGCGGCGACTGGTACCTTAGTGACAGTGGTCAAGCAGCCAGAGACTCCATTGTTGCTGCATTCAGGCCAGAGGAGTCTCCCCGACCGCTCCAGTGACAGACAGACAGGGGCAGTTACTGCCTGTCTGTGTCTTGATTGTAGCATTCACTATACAGGGGCCTGCTGAAACCGTACCCGAGGTATGAATCTAAGACTAGCTTGTGAGGGGTATAGAAAGAGGAACTAGCACACTGACTAAAATTCTTAAAGTGCCAGCTCCAGGTGACTACCCATTCCATACCTACTGTAACTGCATTCCAGTATCAACTGCTAAATCGAGAAAAAACAAACAAAAAAAAAAAACAGACTAAAAACTGTTTGAAAATGGCTGCAATTGAATACTAAAGACAGTTTTTAATCAGGCTAGCCAAAAAAAAAAAAAAAAAAAAGGAACTTAATTGAATAACCCCCTATTTGTCCTTTGTGTAAATAGATCTGCTAGCGGATCTAAGGAAAGCGGCGTTTGTATTTTTGCGTCAACCAGACAGAGCTATGTACTGAAAAATCACTTTATTAATATTCATGTTTTACATTAAAAGGTGATACCAAAAAAATAAAATAAGTGAAGCAAGTTATACAGGTGAATTGGAATCTCCACACAAAGCAGGACTTACCGACAGTCTTCCTCCTCCTCTTGGCTTCTTTCCCAGCTCCCATCTTGTTCAAATCATCAAGACGCAGGAACTGCAAACAAGATATTTACATAAGCCTAGTGTAAGCTTCGTACCTAACAGGATCCTTCTGTGTGTGTGTGTGTGTAGGCCCAGCCTACCCACAACTCATTAGCCTTATATCAGACAGACAATGACAGTCACTTACCTTCACTCCCCTCTCCCTTCCGAGGGGTGTCCTGGAGGGCGCAATAGGCGGAGTTCTGTTGTTAGTTGGGCTAAATACGCTAGGTGTTGTTGGGCTCCTAAACGGCACCTGCTTTGGAATTCCTTTCAGAGGAGCTGTGAAGGAGAAATGTAGAAAAGAAAATAGTTCCATTACAGTGGCGGGATCTCCTCAGAGGTTGGTCTCACCATCGTTTTACATTTGCATACATGCCCTGGGACCAAAACAATGCATGCTTCTACTACAAAGTGTACAACAACGTAATCTGCAGTGGGAGGGAGGCACAGGAACACATTTCTGACCAGGGAGAAACCCAAATTAGTTGAATTTTTTCTTAAAACTATTGCAAGTTACTCCCATGTTGCCGGCTGTATAGTGGCCAATTAAGTGTGGCAAAATAACTCTCCCAAACACAATTGTTAATGTTAGTTGTAGAGAATAAAGAGGAAGATGTATTGGGCCTGGTGAAGCGATAGAGTGGAAGGTAATAATGCACCAGCCTATCAGCACGTAACTGTCAAGTTACAGGCCGGGTTTAAAAAAATTACATGAAAGCTTATCGGCTGCTGCGTTATCACCTTCCACTATATCCTGCTCTGTAAAGGTGCTGCTCAATACGTTGGAGCTATGAAAACATAGGCTCACTTTGGCCAATACCACCAGCATTTCTGGATTTTCAGGACTGGGGGAAACAGTAAAAAAAAAAAAAAAAAAAAAAAAAAAAAAAAAAATAATATTTTTTTTTTTTTAAAGTTATCTGAATTCTGGTTGCAGTTTAACAAAAAATGTATGGAACTAATAAGCCATTTCAGTCAAGTTTTTGCATCATGTCCAGCACATTTGTCAGGTTTAGCCAATATACATGGCTAAACCTGGTCTATCTGGGCACCATCAGAGAGTTATACTTAGATGGGAAAATGGTCACAAATCAATGGAAATCGCCCCCTGTGTATGCGATTAAACACATCCAGACTGGAGCGTATGTGTAAGTGTATAGGCGTTACACATATCACAGCAGCCAATACATTCTCTCCCCCCCCCCAGCTACAGTATCAGCTCCTCATATAATCCAACGTAAAGGGGTATGCCGGTCATCTGATCCGGCTCCTGATTACAGCAATGGGGGAGCCAAACCTCCATCCTGCTGTCAGTATGGCGGTTGGACGGGGGGTGCACACAGCTTCCGGTGCTGTACTGTGCAGACAGCAGCGGAGCCTGGGGAGGTGGTGAATGGATGCATTTGTGCGGCATCCATTCACCTTGGGGGTTGGACAGCAGCTTACCTTGGTGCTGAACTTGCCTCCAGCACGGCAATCAGCAGTCGCGGTGCTTGGAGATGATGTCATCCCCAAGCGCCGCCCTCTGCAGTGTAAACCGTGCTGGACCGGGAATATTCCAGGTTGGCACCAGTGAGCAAATCCAGGATACGGACCGGATTGGAACAGTGTTCCAAATACAGGGTCGGATCCGGGATTTTGGTGTAAAAGAGGTATTACTTATACTAGCAGAGTATTTTATACCTTATCTAGTGTCAAGCTATGTGTGCATTCAGTGTCCTCATTAATCCAGAGTAATAAAAGGAGTGCCTATAGCTATGAATAGTCTGTTTCTCAGAAGGATGCGAGGCTCAGCCAGGACTAAGCAAACATTAGGTCACACTGACATCTTTCCCTATGCTGCATGCCCGAAACCAAGCGGAAACAGCCATACTCACTTGTGGTGTCCACTTTTTTCACCAGACCTCTTGCCTTTGCATGGAATGGAACGCCCGCCGTCTTCTTCAGCTGCTGGGCAGTTTCTGTGGCTTTGGGAATAAGAAAAGAAATGTTATTCCTGAAAGACACAAACAAGTGTTTATACTAGCGCTCTGTCCCATGACGTGTAAAATGTAGCGGCACCTCTTTAGTTTTATTCTAGTACGCATGCAGGAATGGGAAAAAAACAAAACAAAACACTCGGCCAGCAACACCTATACCCATGGTTTCAGTGTCCCCCATAGGAGAATAAATAAATTGGGAATGTTGATGTAGTAGGGGATAACAAAACATTAATGAAGATCAGCACTTACCAAATAGCCATCACCTCCAAAGAAAATAAGAGACCTATATTATAGCTACACAGTTCCTGCCTGCAATTTACCATATGCTTATATGTGGACGTACAACACCATCTCGAAGGACCGCAACATAAACTTACATTTCTGTAGAAGCTCTGCTCTGAGCGTGGCACTTTTTGGCTTCCGTTTCAGCTGGAAATGCTTGACCGGGGGAGTCAGTGGTCCTGCCAGCATGGTGAGGGCATTTTTGTTGAGGTACTGACATTCCAAGGGCAGCATAGCTGAGGCCTCACATTCACCCACTGGTTTAGCGGAAGAAAGGAAAAAAAATAAATAAAGTTACTGGTTGGTAAAAAGACAGCGGTTCTCACAACGGGAAAGAAATGAAGGTGATCCCACCTTTTTCTCTGAGCTCTCCCAAAATATCCTGTACGTTTGGATTCTGCTCCTCAAGGTCCAGATTTAAGGAGCCGGTGTCCGGAAACGATTTTAAAATGTCAGCTACCATTAAAATCCAGGGGTCAGAGTCCAGCGTGGCCAGTTGGATGATTTCGGTTAGTGCCATCTTCATCTGTACAGACAAGAATGTATTGTAGGCGTCAGATCAAGGAGGACAGAACTAGATGCAATATACACAATGTGATCAGCACAACTTTAGCCTGGAGCTTAACCAATAACCTGCACATTCTGGAATCTAGTAACAAATAAGTATTCAAACTGCACAAATTGTCAACGGTTTCCGCTGGTGAAAATAGCGGCCTCCGCCTAGACAATGCTGCTGTTTCCGACCGCATTGAAGGCAGTTTGACAAAACAGATCCGTTTTGTTTCGGAAATGGCTGCGGATTGACAAATTCAAGGACATTTTTTGCCAATCCGCAGCCGTTTGACAGGCGGAACACTGAATCAGAGACTGAATACCCCCCCCCACACACACACACACACCTCTATATCATTTTCCTTTCTTATCTTTTCAGCTGCACATAGGTGCCACAACTGTATAGGGCTCTAAAACCACAGGATTTTTATACATTTCTAATCCCCACAGCAGGAGGCTGTGAGCAAGGGTGTCCACCCCCCCCCCCCCCCACACCCCTTCCAGCATCTACTTGTGGCAGCCACAGGGGGAAACCATTGAAATGGACCCTAAATACTTCTTGACTAAAGTCAATAAGGTCTGGATGGCTAGACCCTAGGGTTCACTGGGGGGGGGCGGGGTGGTTTTTCCTGTTGGAGCAATTAAATTGCTCTGTCCCACCATTGATTATCATGCTTGTGGCTAGGTTTAGCTGCAAAATCCCGTAAGTCCTGTGGAGACTGAGGCAGAAATGAGCTCTCCCATGGCATTTACACAAACAGAGCACCAATTGAATTGCTCCCTGTGAGTGCCCACTAAGTAGCCTCAACAGGAGAGCAACAGAGTATGGCCCTAAATATCAATTTGTTACCAGCTTTTAATACTGCACTTCAATTCCTCTGGTTACATTTCCGACCCATGTAATTAGACTCCAGCCACCAGAAACAAACTGACAAAAACTATCCAACCACACTACAGCGAATGACGGAACAAATAGAAGAAAAAAAAAACCCCACCAGATCTGGAAAATTGGAAATCTCAATTTACAATCACAATTGTAGGACCCGCTGTGGTTTGTGAAATTATATTTTGACTTTGTCTTCTCATTTCATCATTGGCTGGTGCAATAGCAAGTAACAACCTTCTGTCCCTAAAGGACAACATTACTTTGGAAACAAACCAATTAAATGCTGGTCACATGTACGGCTTAAGTGTGACAAACCGCCAAATGGGTTTAAATAACCACAGGCATCCATATGGAAATACAGGAAACTAATCTGTGGAGTATATGCAACACTACAATGCATAAAGACACCTCCAGGCATTACATCACTAATGCTGGGCACACACGGTCCGATCACAGACATACACCGGGATATTGCACACTGTATGACAGTATAATATCGGTGTTCCTCTCCTATGAAGTAACAGGGTAAATGTCAGGCAGATGCAGCTGACCGGTGGGGACGCTGAACACTCATACTATGTCCATGTCGACATATGTGAACAGACACCAATAATAAAATAAAAACTCATGTAGACCATAAGCTGCTTGTGTTCACCTTTTTGTCAACATACCCTGAAATGGTCGACATACCCAAAGTTCTTTGGGTATCGGCCTAGCCGCTGTCGACCTAGACGTTGTCTACCATCTATACCGTAACCTCACCAAACACTACACGACATTCCGCCCAGATAGCGGCTATGGATGCGCGGCTTACGCAGCGTGTTTGTAGCAAACGCGTCCGCAAGTAACCCGGTCCCCTGCACAAAGCAGTCAGGGTGTGACACCACTGAGGCACAGATTAGTCTTTGCCTTAGGTTTTGATGTCACCGTCTCAGTCCCAGATAGACCTCAGTCATAGGAACAAGCCTCATTTCCATACTTTAATATAGTGTTGGGTACACAAATAACACCACAAAAGCCGCAGACATGGGCATCTCAGTGTGTCCTGTATACTGTTTTCTTGGAATAGTCTGCAATTTACCAGCTAGCAAAACTTTCGGTACTTCTTAACTTTCACGGCGCCAGCATGGCGCCGCGCGTCAGAGTCCCCTTGCAGGGCTCGCTTCGCTCGCCCACGCTGCGGGCTCGGTGGCTCGCTACGCTCGCCACGCTAATTAAAATCAACTCCATGCCAACATGGATAGTGGAGGTATGAACTATCCATGTTGGCATGGCGTTAACTTCGTTTATTTTACTTAGTTTGTGGCGAGCGTAACCCGGAAGTAGCGCGGCGCCATGAAAGTAAAGAAGTACCAAACTTTCCAAAACGTATGTAGAGTGCACACCAGGACGATCATACGATGGTCTCATCACAATCTGTACCCAGTTGAAGGGGTCGGTTTCAAATCCTGACTGCAGCAGGTAGGAACTGCAAAACGACCAACGGGGATGCGCATCGAATCTAAAACATGCCCAAGATACATACAATCAGTCGGGATTGTATCGAAATTAAGGACAAATCGGTGTGTATCCAACATAACTGTGCACATGGACAGATCTTTAAAAAAAAACTTGGTACAGCTCATCAACACCTTACTTAATATAAATGCCATTTGGAGGGTACAGACTGCTACTCACAAGATTAGTGGGTTGCTGGGGGCTTTATGAGGTGCCCTGGGACCACATTTCAAACTTTCAATAAAGTTCTGGAGTAAATAGGTTGATATCGCTTAGCAACAAGCGTAGCTGCCAGCACCCTTGCGACAGGGGCAGATTCATGATCACAGGAGGAGTTGACCCTTCGTCACTCTGAAACACCTCGGGGATATCCCAGTTACGGTCTCAACATAAATAACCAGATCTATGGGATGTAACAGTCCTCCAAACCGAACTTGGCCATGGTGACATTGACGTGGGCTGCACAATTTATTCAAATGCTAATATATGAATTCTCCTCACAGCTGTCATGTATGGACATAGAAATGTTATTGACAAGTCACCCACTGCAGCTGCAACATAACAGTAACGTCAAAGCGGTGACCAACAGCTGAATTGTTCGGCACCACCTAGTGGCCGCCGGTACGCACAATACTTGCATTTCCCCCATAGAGGTGAGAAGCAGGATTCGGCTTTTATTATATAGGATTAGGATTCCAGCTGGACTGTCCAGAAGGAATTATGAGATCAGGAGGCTAATTGCCGAATGTCCTAAATCAGCACTGATCTCTTGTTTATGTCAAACACCCGGATGACACTGATCAATACCGTATAGGGTTATAGGAGGAGTAGCAGGTGCTCTCATTCAGGGCATGTTGTCGTGTAATGCGAAGAAGTTTGAAGATTTTGTTAGCCGACAGGCGTTATTTCATGCCCTACCATCCACTGCTGTGTGGTTAGAGAATAAAATAGTGTGCCGAGTGTAGCGAGGCACTGTGCTAATAGCATGGCGAGCGCAGCAAGCCATGTGAGGGGACGCAGTACACACAAAAAAAAAAAAAAAGGTGAAAAACTTGTGCCGACATTTTGACTGTCGTCTGCAGTTTGTCCGGTAAGCATTCAGACACTGTTGGACAAAACCAACCCTGTGGGGGTCCCAAAAAGGGATCCTGTCATTACGCAAAGTGCATAAAAAAAATAAAAATGATATACCCCTTGTTGCATAACAGGAGGTAGAGGACATGTGGTTTAAGGGGGAAAAAAAAAAAGTTGTCAGATCAAGGAGTCAACCACAGAGAGGTGTATACTGGGCACACTATGCGCATGGGGAGCATGTTCAGGGCCACCCGCCAGACAGATTTAGATGCGAAAAATGGCCTGGGATGCCCATTGGAGTGGCCAGGACCTCTGTCCAATGTCAAGTTGGCACACACCAGGCAGACCGTTTTCTAGTGGGAAGCCACTTTTACGAAAGGCAACAGATACAGAATAAAAGGCGTAAGGCATTGATCACCCAAAACGCCCCCCCCCCCAAAAAAAAAAAGTTGCTGGTCAGAGAAATTCTGGGGATTATGGCTACAAGCAAAACCCCACATTAACAGCATGGGCAAGTGGGCATGGGCACTCGCTGTTCTTGGCACCCTACCAACATCGTTGTGTGTGTGTGTATATGAGGCTTATCTGTGCCCCAATCCACCTTAGGAAACTACAAGTAGAAGTGCATGCGCTCGACAATTGAACTGCTCCCATTCATTGATGCTCCGCTTAAAACAAATAAGTCCCCCCCCCCAATAAATTGACACCACTATGTATGCACACGAAGTACACTAAGCGCACTTCGTGGCCTGAATCGGACAAGACAGGACGCATACCACAATCCTAGGTGCCCATGAAAGAAAAGCTCAGTGTCTTAGAAATGAGATTTATTAAAAAGGCAACACATTTGAAATAAGCCTACAGTGTAAATGAATAATAAAAAAATGGTACTATTTCCTAGCACGGCGCCTGCGATTTTGACTGTATTGATCGGGTCGGAAAAATCGCGTCGATCGCATCGCATGCGATGGACCCGATTTTTACATTGGAATCAATGTAAAATGGTCCCGAGACCCGATTTGACATTGATTTCAATGTAAAAAGCCCCAAAACACCCCATTTTAATATAAACCCCCCCTCATGTTTTAAATGCCCCCTCCCAATGTTAACGCCACACCACTATTGACGCCAACCCGAAGCGCGGCGTGCGCAGCGAGGGGCGGCGGTACGCGTCCTCCGACCTTTTCATACCCCCACTATCCACGTGGAGTTGATTTTATAAAGTGTGGCAAGCGCAGTGAGCCACCAAGCCTGAAGCGTGGCGAGCCCCGCGCATAACTTCACAGGCATACGCGTCCCCTCGCTGCGCTCGCCACACTTTATAAAATCAACTCCACGGCGACGTGGATAGTGGGAGTATGAAAAGGTCGGAGAACGCTTACCGCCACCCCTCACGAACTCGCCACGCTTCGGGTTCACGTCAATAGTGGGGTGGCGTTAACAATGGGGGCCATTGTCCCCTATGTAAAATCGCGTTGATCCATTATAATGGGCCACGACCAGCGCGATCAACCCGATTTTGACTTGAAAAATTATTTAACATTATTCTCTATGGGAAAATCGTGTCGGTCGCATCGCGGCCCATTTTAATGGGCCGCGATCAACGAGATTTTCTTTTTCACCGGCAAATTAGCAGGTGATTGACAGAAAATCGGGTCCATCGCGTTGATTGTATGCCTTAAGTACCTTACACTTAAGGCATACAATCAATGAGACGGGCGCCGTGCTAGGAAATAAGTACCAAAAAAAAAAAAATCTGTATTTTAAAAGTAAAACGACACAATAGTAGGTTTTACCAAACACAAATAAACCTTACACTCAAATAACAGTTATGAAACCTTTTTGCAATAAAACAGAAGAACAAGCATCTTCCGAGAACGTATTATGAGCTGATAGAAACTCAGCAACTTCCTCTGATTTCCGCAAACTACTTTGCATGAGAATATCCACTGTAAAGCTCAATGTGTAAAAAGTGTACCGATGCAGCCCCCACACACAATTGAATGCCTGGCTGCAGTTAAAAGAGGATTTACAAATATTGTTTATTTACATATCGTTAAGCAATTAAGCTGCCCTGTACAGTTAAGCCCCATACACAATAGCCAACCCTGGCCACTGCCAATATAGTTAATATTGGCTTGGGGTGGCAGATATTGAGTGCACACACTGAACAATATCAGTACACGATTTTGTTCAGTGAAGTCACCGGAACCCACTAAGCATGCAGGTCATTGGACTATATAGCCAAACTGACCTGCAGGCGTAGAGTGCATCATTAACGATAATGAGGTAGACACTAAAAGATATTTTATTTATTTATCTATTTACAGTGTCTTATATAGCGCAGCAGATTGCGTTGCACTTTACAATAGTACAGTGATAAAACTAACTGGGTAACAACAGACTTGGAGGTAGGAGGGCCCTGCTGCAAGCTTACAATCTATAGGGATAAAGGAGGACAAGGACAGGCACCAGTAATAGCATAGCAGTCCCACCATGTCCAGAAGGGAAGCTAAATAATACATAAGTGCCTCAGAGGGTTAGGAGTGTGGTTCTCACAGTAAATATCGCAAAAGATAGCACTTATAAAACCCTTAAAAAGCTTACGATTATCAGAGCACATGGGTCGATAGAAGTAAAGTTATAGGAATAAACAGTGCAAATTGGGTTTAAACAAAGTAAGGTAATTACACATGAGATTGCAGCGATAAATCGCATGAAAAACATCAATATCGCATGCGACTGACAGCACATCTGATGTGATGCTTGATCTGCAGAAGCGATCTGTTAGATTGAATCCAAGCCGGGCTTCCTGCCACCTGGGAAAGTCATGGGTGGCTTTAGGAGGTGATTGCGTGCGACTTCTCAGAGGGGAGAACTTGCACAAGTGCATGCCCAGCTCTACTTTTGACCATGCAGACACAAAGAGAACATTGTATGCAGGTTTAGTGGACAATGGGTGCCTGATGACCTCCCGATAGTCATTACACCAGTGTCGGGATCCCGACTAACAAGTGTTATTCTTCCTTGTAGGGGTCCATGACCCCCATAGAGGGAGAAGAGAATAGGTGGTAATCACTGCAAGCCTCCAAGCGGCTTTGTTGGGCTCGCTTTGCTGTCCGAGTCCCGGCAGTCGGAATGCCGACTTCTGACTAGTGACTGTAGGAACCCTGACTTGCGCGCTATACCCCACCAGTAGACCACATGCCTGCCTCACTGCACTGAGGTCATAATTTCATCATCATGGTCCCGATCAGAGTGGAGTTTACATGTTCTCTATCGGGGGATGCAATTACCAAGGCGGTGACATAACTACAGGGAAAAGCACCCAGAACTAAAATTTGTGTAGTGACAACTACAACTTGCTGTAAATTGTGAGCGAATTGAATGGGCCTTTATGACGGCTATACGCAAACCCTATAGCTTCCACATTATATAATGGAGAGATCAGGAGAAGGCAAAGTTTGGTCCTGTAGGTCAATCTAGGATATCCATGCTTGAGCAGAGGTGGAAGTGCTGGGACTTGTAGAGGCTCCCCATGCAGTGTAAAGGATGCAACTACAAGTCCCTGCAAATTGTGGCTCTCTGCGGGGCAACATGAAGCCTCCACCTCATTTGTGAGACTACACACAGAGTCTCTCAGCGCGCACACTGCTCCAGGGCAAAGAGGGAGGAGTGGACCGGAGTCGGGCAGGGGGCGCTCACCTCGTCCACAGTGCGGCGCGGCAGGTGCAGTATCCCCAGCAGGAGCTTCAGCTTGACAGCGGAGGACAGGCTGTGGAAGCACAGGCGGACGTTGTCGATGACGGAGGTGGTGAGCAGCGAGGCGATGCTCGGGGGCGCCCACAGCTCGTCTGCCGAGCCCAGCTTGTTGTGCAGCCACAGGCCGGTGTCGCTCTCCCTCATCGACGCCATCTTGGGAAAAAGGGAAACATCGCGAGCAGGCATTTTATGAAGACAGCTAAACAGGCCGCGCAAGGCCCCCCCGCTGCTGCTCGGGAGCACGGGGGGCAGCGCCAGTTCTCGCGATGCCTGGCAGCGGGCCCGGCCGTAGCGACGAAGCTGCCCATGGCATATGAAGTCGCTGGAGTCTCACGCTGAGGCGGTTGGGCTGTTACCAGGGCACGGGCGCTGGATAAGGATTATTGGGGAAGTGAAGCACGTCGCTCGTCCTCGGCTCCATTCTGTAATTGCCCAAATCAAAGATGGCCGACAGATATCACAGCGCCTCCCTAAAAGGAAATCATTGGGACCGGCGCTGTAAGGCTTGGACGGTTCCCTGGTGGGTCCAAAAGAAACGAGTATGCACTGGACAGCTCCTAGAGCAGGAATTACCAACCACAGTCCTCAAGGCACATCAACAGTGCAGGTTTTAGTGATATCCAGACTTCAGCACAGATGGTTTAATCAGAATCCCTCAGATACTAATTAAGTCACCTGTGCTCAAGCCTGGATATCTACAAAACCTGCACTGTTGGTGTGCCTTGAGGACCGTGGTTGGGAATGCCTGTCCTAGAGTAATATTGGTACACGTACACCAGGGTTGCCTACTTAACCCTCTCCTTCAGGGAGAAAATGCTCTGTTCCTGGACTTCCCTAGTAATGTATTATGGCCATCACCTGTGGTGAAACATATTTCTTATCAATTAACCAGCTCCACACAGGTGATGGCAATCATACATTACCAGAGAAGTCCAGCAACAGAGCATTTTCTCCCTGAAGGAGAGGGTCAGGTAGGCAACATTGACGTACACTGAGACAGATGTACTAAGCTTGAAAATTGATGGAGAGTGATAAAGTACCAGCCAATCAACTACTAACTGCCATGCTACATTTGAAAAATGTCAGGAGCTGATTGGTTGGTGGTTTATCAGTCTCCAATTGATCACTTTTCAAGACTAAGGGCCCCATTTATCATTGACCGCATTTACAAAATGCGATCTGGGCGGAATATTACCGCCCAGGATCACATTGTAAAATGTGATAATTTTACCCCAATGTATCACCTGCCAGGGTGCAGGGACAGGGCTCTGAAAGGAGCCTGTCCCTGCGATGCCCAGAGCCGGAAGCCGTGGGGTCTGCGCATGCGCGGTTACGTGCTGACCCCGCTGATCGCACTGCCGCTCGGGCAGTGCGATGTTTAGCCATAGGCTACAATGGGCTATCGCCATATCAGAATGGCGATAGCCCAGGGGTGCAATGCCGGGCTGCCCGATGTTGATACATCGGGCAGCTTCGCCTCCCCCATAGAAACCTATGGGGGATGCGGCCGGCGGCGCTGCAGGGGGGGATCGCAGCAGGTATCGGAGATTCCTGCTTTGGTCCCCTGTGATACATTAGGGGGATACATAATATTTGCGGTTAACCCCCGAAAACGGGTGTTTTCGGGGATTTAGCCGCAAATATTAGTTGATAAATGCGTCCCTTAATACAGTGGTTCTCCAACTCTGTCCTCAGGACCACACACAGTACAAGGTTTCTCGGTCACACGGCAGGTGCACTCATTACTGAATGACACATTTTAGAAGCTCCATATTCTGATTCTGTGAGGAGACCTGCAAAACATGCACTGTGTGGGGTTCTGAGCAGAGCCGCCACAAGGGGACGCGCTCACACAAGACGTGCGTGCATCCCCTTGTTATGGTGCTCCCCACCGCTTCGCCACCAGTCCCCACTGACTGATCCCACCTCCCCGCTCCCCCCCCCCCCCTCACCTTGCCCGTCTCCCTGAAGTGGAGACGGGCAAGGTTTGCCTCCCTTGCCCCCAGGAAAGTGGGACGCGCGTGCGTGACGCTTATCCAGTTAGATTAAGCGCCGGCTCGCCAGCGGGGGCGTTCTGTGCAATTCTTGTGCAATTATGAAAATTGGTTTGCTCATTAGGCTATTCCATGCAGAAATTGCCAAGAAACTAATTTCCTACAGTGGTGTGTCCCTTCAGAGAATAGCTCAAACAGGCTCTAACCAATGTTTGCTGAAATATGCTCGCTCCTTGATGGTCTGTTGTGTTTGTAGCTCAGATGAGGCCGACTGCCCGCTTTTGGAAGATACCAGATGGGCCGATGTGCTGATGTAGTAACTGTCTGGCCATGCAGAAAGATCGGGGCAGGCCGTGAAGACTCCCAGCACTCTGCTGAGCTGCCCAGGATATGTGGTTATTAGGTCAACAGTGTCTAGGTTGACAGTCAATAGGTCGACCACTATTGGTCGACAGGAATATGTTGACATAAGTTTTTCATGATTTTTTTTAACCCGAATTGTTCTTATTTAACCATCGGTTAAATATTTTAAGCATCGGTAAATTCAAATGGTATCCATGTCATTGTCAACATATGCCGACATAGACACCAAAAACATAAAAAATGAATGTTGACATTTTCCTGTGACGACCATATAAGCGTCATCATTTTGCTTGTGTGGACCTAGACCATGTCAACATTTTTTATGTGTCGACTTATTGCTTGTCAACCAATAGTGGACAAACTATTGCCTTAATAGACACTATCGACCTAATAACCCATAAAGAGACGGGGACGGGGGGGTGCGCTATGAGACCAGGCCCGCTTTACACGCGGCATGTCCCTATGAGCTGTGACTACGCCCCCTGGCGAGGAGAGCTGTCCTTTGCAAAGCGGCTCCAGCGCTGGTCTTCCGGGTCTGAGACGCAAGAGTCCAACTGCACATGCATAGAATGACGAAGCCAGGCTGCGGTGCATGCTGGGAGGGATCCGTGACGGATCCCTCAAACACAGCCTGGAGAGAAGCCCATAGGTTTCTATAGACTAATGCCAACGTTGTCTGGCCTGACTCTATATGGGAAAACCCAGTGATCGGGCTTTAGAGGGTTATTTTAATTTATCAGTCCCCCGCACGTTCGCACAGCGGACCAAATTTTTTTTTTGTGCAGGTACATTTCTGTGCATGTGCATGTGCAGGGCGTGAGCGGGCGTGGGGTGGCAGCGGGGGGCACAGCCCATGGCAACGCCCAGCATTTCCCATGAAAACCGCCTGGTGATGCAGGTGCGGCGGGGGGCGGGCAGCTGACATCAGCGAATTCCGCCCAATTCCTACACAGGGCGCTCGCAGATCAGAGGTGTCTCAGATCTGCGAGCGCGGAGAAATCGCTGACCATCGAATGATTTCTCCCCCTCATCCAGGACTGCAAATGGATGATTATGCAAATCATCCATGCGCAGCCTTGCGGACAATTGCGGCGTGCAAGGTGGGGGTCATCCCTGCGGGCGGAGTTTAGTCCACAAGCAACTCTGCCGAAATTCGCAGCGCTGCGTGTGGACCATAATAAGGTCCTTAGTGCATACCTCCCAACTTTGGTTGTTCAGCAGGCGGGACGCTGCTGCTGCGCGCCCAGGGCCGTTTCTACAGGCGGACAAGCCGTGCAGCAGCCCGGGGCGCCGCACGGCTTGTCCACCTCTTTTAAACAGCCGGGGCGCCGGCAGCTGAGCTCACCCCATTGACGCCCGCCCGTCGCCGCCTCTGCCCACCACTTTTAAACAGCCGGGGCGCCCGGCCGGCAGCTGAGCTCACCCCATTGACGCCCGCCCGTCGCCGCCTCCGCCGTCGCCGCCTCCGCCCCCCTCCCCCTCCCTCCCCCTCTCCCTGTCCGCTGCTCCGCAACGAACAGAGCAGGCACAGCCGGGTGAGTGATTTCCGAGGGGAGGGGAGCGCATCGCGCGACGCTCTCCTTCCCCTCGCTCACTGTGTCATTAGGCTGTCAGCCAATCATAGGAGCTCGCGGGCTGGCAGCCAATCAGGAGCCAGCCCGCGAGATATGAATGGCTGACGGCTCAGGGACACAGTGAAAGCAGCAGCACCAGCGGGGGACTGGAGGGGGAGACACAGAGAAACAGTAAGTTGTGCTGCTGGCACTGTGGGGGCATATATGTGTCACTGTGGGGGCATATGTGACTTTTCATTTGTCAGCACTACAAGTACCAGCGCTCTGCATATACTCCTATTGAGGTCTTGCAGTAATTATTCCATGTATGTGACTTTTCATTTGTCAGCACTACAAGTACCAGCGCTCTGCATATACTCCTATTGAGGTCTTGCAGTAATTATTCCATGTATGTGACTTTTCATTTGTCTCCTGAAATCACTTTTAACTGCTAATTTGAATTATGGCAATTTCAGAACCAGTGTTGTATTGTTAAGGATGTTTCTAGCCTTTGCATAACCTGTTTGAAGCTGTTGTCAGTGAGGCCTAATTTATTGGGGTATATATTTTTGGCTAGTGTTTATTTAAAACAAGCTAATTGATGTCCTTTGATTAGCTGGTCATGTGCCCTCAGCTGTAGCCTCTTCTAATCAGACTTGGTATATATTTTCACTTATTAGGCAGTCCTCTGCCTGGGCAGTTCTCTAAGTTAGAAATCTCCTAAGTGAGAAATTACAAAGTGATATTACTTTTAAAGAACAGTTAAAAAAACAGTTGCCAAACATTGAACAACATCAAGCAAGGTAAATAATATATACATTATTACATCATGCTCAGCAAACTGCTATTGCTCATTTCATTACATGGAATTTTCACCAAACTTCACTCATCCTATAATCTCCCTGACACTCAACACTCCGTGCACATTGCCTCTTCTATTATTCACTCCCCTCTTCTAAACACTCATGAGCTCTTTACTTACTTCTCTACTTGTACTTTCACATCCACATCCCACCACCAATACAAAAAAACACAAACATCCACCTTTATCTATCTCTCCTTTCTAATCTTATTAGCTGGTGACATATCACCAAACCCAGGCCCAAACCACCTGTCCCACTCAGAGTTTACTGGTTGTATGCCTAGAAATTCGGCTAACCTCATAAATATCACATGCCTCCCACCACACTCCAAACAACTTACATGTGCCCTATTGAATGCACGCTCTGTTTGCAATAAATTAACATCCATCCATGACCTCTTTATCTCTCACAATTTCAACCTGCTGGCAGTTACAGAAACCTGGCTCACACAATCAGACACGGCCTCGCCTGCAGCACTGTCACATGGTGGTTTCCACTTCACTCACACCCCCAGGCCTGGTAACTGTAAAGGAGGTGGGGTTGGTATATTACTGTCACAAGATTTCACATACTCAGTTCTACCATCTGCTCCTTCACTCACATTTACATCATTTGAAGTTCACTCTATTAGGGTTTTTTCCCCTTTCTCTCTGCGTGTTGCTGCTATCTATCGCCCACCTGGGCTTCCCAAAACTCAATTTCTAGAAGATTTCTCTGCCTGGCTCCCCCATTTCTTATCCTCTGACATCTCCACTGTCATCCTGGGTGACTTCAATATTGCTATTGACAGTCCACCATCTTTGCATGCTTCCAAACTCCTCTCTCTAACCTCCTCTCTCGGCCTCTCCCAGTGGTCTGACTCCTCTACTCATGAGGAAGGCCACTGCCTTGACCTTGTTTTCACCAGGCTGTGCTCAGTCTCTGATTTTAATAACACTCCCTTCCCTCTCTCTGATCACAATCTCATTACCCTCTCACTCTCTTCCATTACCCCAAGCTCACTGACACTGAAATCATGCAAGCCTACTCTAACCCGCAGAAATACTAATGCTATTAATTTTCCACAACTTACCACCTCCCTGCAACAACAGCTCTCACTAATTTCTACATTTACCTCTCCTGACTCTGCTGTTTCCCACCTCTACCAGACTCTTGAAACAGCCCTTGATGACGTGGCTCCAGTTACCCATTACACCCCACGTAGGCTTAGATGCCAACCGTGGCACACCAAAACAACAAGACAACTACGAAATCAGTCACGTAAAGTAGAACGCCAATGGCGCAAATCTCGTAGTATGACTGATTTCCTCGCATATAAAACTAGCTACTACTCCTACAGCAATGCTTTGGACACTGCCAAACAAACATACTACCAATCTCTCATCTCTTCTCATGCCACCAACCCTAAGCGACTTTTTAACACCTTTAAGTCTCTTCTGTACCCTCCCCCTCCTCCCCCACCGGCTACCATCAGTGCACAAGAACTTGCCTCCTACTTTAAGGACAAGATTGATAACATCCGAGATGAAATGGTATGCTCTTCCACAACCTCTAACCCTCTTTCTTTCCCACCTGAACCCTCTGGCACTTTCTCTTCATTTGAGCCCACAAGTGAAAAGGAAGTATCCGCACTCTTCTTATCCTCTTACTCTACTACCTCTCCTCTCGATCCTATACCTGCGCAAGTCATCAAAAATCTATCTCCTGTGATTATTCCAACCTTAACTAAAATCTGCAATCTCTCTCTTACTACTGGTACTTTTCCTTCTCTGCTCAAACATGCAGTGATAACTCCTATTCTAAAAAAACAGAATTCTGACCCTAACTCTCTCTCTAACTATCGTCCTATATCTCAGCTCCCATGCCTCTCCAAGCTACTGGAGAGACTTGTCTACTCTCGCCTCACAAACTTTCTTAACTCTAACACCCTATTAGACCCACTTCAGTCAGGTTTTCGCTCTCAACACTCCACTGAGACAGCACTGACTAAAGTAGTGAATGATCTGGTAACGGCTAAGTCTAAAGGCCATTACTCACTACTTATTCTTCTTGATCTTTCTGCTGCATTTGACACCGTCGATCACGCTCTTCTCTTACAAACACTACACTCCCTAGGTCTTAATGATACAGCCCTTTCCTGGTTCACATCTTACCTATCTGATCGCTCTTTCAGTGTTCGCTTCTCTAACTCTACTTCCTCTTCATTACCTCTGTCAGTCGGAGTTCCGCAAGGTTCAGTCTTAGGTCCTCTGCTCTTCTCAATCTATACCTCCTCTCTTGGCAAACTAATCAGCTCTTTCGGATTTCAGTATCACTTGTATGCTGATGATACTCAAATCTATCTATCAACCCCAGAGTTGTCACCAGTGGTTTTGGGTCGAGTTTCTGATTGTCTCTCTGCCATCTCATCTTGGATGTCTTGTCGCCAACTCAAACTCAATATTTCCAAAACGGAATTACTTATATTCCCGCCAACTAAGAACAGTTACCATCCTGACATCTCCATCGCTGTTGACAACTCGATAATCTACCCTACCCCACAAGCTCGTTGCTTAGGGGTCATCCTCGACTCTGAACTGTCCTTTCTTCCCCACATTCAATCTGTCTCCAAATCATGTTACATGCATCTAAAAAACATATCCAAAATACAACCCTATCTCACACAAGACACTACCAAATCTCTTATCCATGCACTCATTATATCCCGCATTGACTATTGCAATAGTCTCCTAACTGGTCTTCCCAAGAACAGACTCTCACCACTGCAATCAATTTTAAATGCTGCTGCTAGGCTGATCTTCCTTGCAAGACGCTCATCGTCTGCTGATCCGCTCTGCCAGTCCCTCCATTGGTTGCCTGTATATTACCGTATTCAATATAAAACACTTCTACTTGCTTATAAAGCTATTAACCATACTGCACCAGTATATATCTCTGCACTTATCACAAAATATCTCCCATCTCGACCACTACGCTCTACACAAGATCTGCGTCTCTCTTCTGCACGGATCACTAGCTCCCATTCATTATTACAAGACTTTTATCGGGCTGCTCCCATCCTATGGAATGCCCTTCCACGCACATTAAGACTCTCCACCAGTCTCCAAACTTTCAAGCGTTCCCTGAAAACTCACCTCTTCAGACAAGCCTATCATATTTAAGTTCTACATGCATAACCCTCCGAGGCACTTATGTATTATACAGCTTCCCTTCTGGACTTGTAACTGCTATGCTATTACTGGTGCCTGTCCTTATGTTTCCCCCCTATATCCCTATAGATTGTAAGCTTGCAGCAGGGCCCTCCTACCTCCAAGTCTGTCTGTTGTTACCCAGTTTGTCTTATCACTGTCTACTATTGTAAAGCGCAACGGAATCTGCTGCGCTATATAAGAAACTGTAAATAAATAAATAATAAATAATATGTGTGGCACTGGGGACACATCCGTGGCACAATGGAAATATTTGGCACTGTGGGGGCATATATATGTGGCACTGTGGGGGCATATATGTGGCACTGTGGGGGCATATGTGTGGCACTGGGGACACATCTGTGGCACTATGGGCATATTTGGCACTGTGGGGGCATATATATGTGGCACTGTATGGGCATATGTGTGGCACTGTGGGGGCATATCTGGCACATCTGGCACTGTGGGGGCATATATATGTGGCACTGTATGGGCATATGTGTGGCACTGTGGCGGCATATCTGGCACTGTATGGGCATGTGTGGCACTGTGGGGGCATATATGTGTGACACTGTGGGGGGCATATGTGTGTTACTGCAGGGGCATATGTGTGGCATTGGGGACATATCTGTGGCACTAGGGGCATATTTGGCACTGGGGGCATATATATGTGGCACTGTGGGGGCGTATCTGGCACTGTATGGGCATATGTGTGGCACTGTGGGGGCATATGTGTGGCACTGTGGGGGCATATTAGTAAACGGCATGAGTTGTGCGGCAGCGGCGTGTGGGGCATAATGTGTAATAGACATTACGGTGTGGAGAGTATTGTGTAATTGCCATCACAGTGTGGGGTGTAACGGGCATCATAATGTGTAATTGTCATCACGGTGTGCGGCGTAATGTGTAATTGTCATCACGGTGTGCGGCGTAATGTGTAATTGTCATCACGGTGTGCGGCGTAATGTGTAATTGTCATCACAGTGTGCGGCGTAATGTGTAATTGTCATCACAGTGTGCGGCGTAATGTGTAATTGTCATCACAGTGTGCGGCGTAATGTGTAATTGTCATCACAGTGTGCGGCGTAATGTGTAATTGTCATCACAGTGTGCGGCGTAATGTGTAATTGTCATCACGGGGTGCGACAATGTGTAATTGTCATCACGGGGTGCGACAATGTGTAATTGTCATCACGGGGTGCGACAATGTGTAATTGTCATCACGGGGTGCGACAATGTGTAATTGTCATCACGGGGTGCGACAATGTGTAATTGTCATCACGGGGTGCGACAATGTGTAATTGTCATCACGGGGTGCGACAATGTGTAATTGTCATCACGGGGTGCGACAATGTGTAATTGTCATCACGGGGTGCGACAATGTGTAATTGTCATCACGGGGTGCGACAATGTGTAATTGTCATCACGGGGTGCGGCGTCATGTGTAATTGTCATCACGGTGTGCGGCGTCATGTGTAATTGTCATCACGGTGTGCGGCGTCATGTGTAATTGGAATCACGGATAAATAGTGTATAATGATTCAAGTAGCCTGTCTTTGTTTGGCCTTGATCTGTGAGGCGTACTAGGTCACTGTGTGGGCCTTTATATTTTTATGTCACTGTGTGGCCTTCACACAGTGACATCACAGTACAATGACAATTCCTGCGGTAACCAATATCTGGACCTGCAGGTTGCAAAGGTGAGATGTAAGGTAATTGTTTTCCTGCTAGACCACGCCCTTATATTAAGCCACACCCCCTTTAAAAATAAACCACGCCCCCTATTTCGGCGCGCGCGCCTGCGGCGCGCGCAATTTTTTCTATGACATGTTCACTTTTTTTTGGGGGGGGGGGGGGGGGGCGCATTTTCATTCCTTTGCCCTGGGAGCTAAATTGTCTAGAAACGGCCCTGTGCGCGCCTCAGGTGCGGCGAAAATTTCAGGGGTTGTGTGGCCTAATTTGGGGGCGTGGCCTATGCCCGCGGCTCTTACGCGAGGCCACGCCCCCATTTTGCCGCTATGGGGGCATGACCCAGAGGCTCTGTGAGCCTCTAGCCATGCCCCCAGCCCCCTGGCTGCGGGAATAGACGCTGTGCGCATGCGCACAGCGTTTATTCCCCGCTGCTTAGCAGCTGACAGGGGGGACTCCCAACAGCCCCCCACACCGCGGGACACTGCCGCCCGCGGGTGGGACAGCGGGACAGGCCCTGACAATCGGGACTGTCCCGATAAAATCGGGACTGTTGGGAGGTATGTTAGTGCATGGGAAAATACGGTAAACGCCCGATGTCAGGTTTTTTACCGCATTTTCCCTTTAGTGCATCCCCCCCCCCCCCATTCTCTCAGCGAGCACAGCTGTGTTCCTGCCGTTGTAGCTGATAACCATTAGCATGTATTTGATAACATATTCAATTATTCATCTCAAACATAATTCAGCTGGAGACAGCATTATAATTTAATGTTCTGTGTATAGTAAAAGGAGATGGAATATTGAATGATGAAACCAGCTTTAGTGAGAAGGAACCGCCATTTACGTGTAGTCTGTAACATGACAAAGACAATTATTAAATGGCTGCTTCTATTGTTGTTTTCTCTCGTAAATTATTCCAGCGTATAAGGCATTTAACTACTAAGTAATAAAGGCTCTGTTCTGGGGAAGATCAATACTCCGGTACTTAGACGGCTAAGATTTGCTGACCTTCCATTTTTCTCTTGAATAATCCGTCCATCAAGTCTCCACTCTTGATTTAGTACAGTAAAATAAAAGGGACACATTACACACGCTCATATCACACTTTACACTAATAATGTTGTATGTTTAACCCCTTGATGTTGAATAGGCATTAACAAGTCTGATAAAACATGGGACATTTGTGGCCCTCAGTATTTATTTATTTACAGTTTCTTATATAGAGGAGCATATTCCATAGGGATAATAGGAGGGATACATAAGGATACAATTCCATAGCATGTTAGTCCCATCAGATTACAAGATGGTCCTGATGGGATGCAATTAGATATGAATACTACTGGAGGTTGTGTGGGGGTCCTGAATATGATAGGCTTGCCTGAAGAGGTGAGTTTTCAGGGAACGCTTGAAATTTTGAGGCTAGAGGAGAGTCTTTGGGGCCCCATTTATCAAGTAATATTTGCGGCTAATATAACCGCAAATATTAAGTATCCTCTGAATGTATTAAAGGTGGACCGCAGCAGGAATCTCTGATCCCTGCTGCGATTCCCCCTGTAGCGCCGCCGGCCGCATCCCCCATAGGTTTCTAGGGGGGATGCGCAGCTGCCCGATGTATAAACATTGGACAGCCCGGCTTCGCATCCCTGGGCAATCGTGGTTCTCCTACTGCGGCGGGAAGTCCAGGAGCGCTGGTCCCGGTGGTTGCTAAGCAACCGGGACGTCGCGGCACTTCCGGGCCCGAATTCCGGTGGGGGCGGCGGCGCCTCGGCAGTTGCCGGGCAACCAGGATGCCTCCTTCAGCCCTGCTTCCACAGCGGTTGCCTAGGCGACGGGCACGCTAGGCAGCCGCTGCACCTGGAGATTAGGAGAAGCACCTGATGCAGCGATCAGCTGCTTTCTCTGCTTTACATTAGGCATGCTCCCTGTGTCATGGGTGGGGGATGCTTTTTAAGGAACTCTCCTGGGGCATTCCAGTGCCGGTTATAGAGTTTGGTGTGAGAACTCACTCTCTGCCCCGTAGGTTTATCCGGTCCCTGTTGCAGTTATTCCTGGTTTGCCCTGTCCAGAGTTATTCCTTGCTTGGTCACCAGCTGTACCACATACCTCCCAACATGACCCTCTCCAGGAGGGACACAATGCTCTGTTCCTGGACTTTCCTCTTAATGCATGAATACCTTCATCTGTGTTGAACTAGTCAATTGATGAGAAAGGTGCTGCAACACAGGTGATGGCAATCATGCATTAAGAGTGAAGTGCAGGAGCAGAGCAATGTGTCCCTCCTGGAGAGGGTCCTGTTGGGAGTTATGTGTACAATTACAAGTAAACAGTGCCTAAATCAGCAGTTCAGTTACATCTTGCAAAGACAGAGTATCCTATATTTCTCTGTTACATTGCCTGTGTCCATTGCTGCTACAGCTTGCTCCTATTAAGGAGGTATTGCAGAGACCTTAGTTAAAGGGCCATCACCCTTTTAGCAGGCTCTTAGCCTGTCATTTGTGTGTTTTCTTGTTTCACTTGTATGTTATTTATATTTGCGTCATACTTGCCTACCTGACCCTCTCCATATGGGAGAAAATGCTCTGTTCCTGGACTTCCCTGGTAATGTATGATTGCCAGCACCTGTGGTGAAACACCTTTCTTATCAATTACCTAGCTCCCCACAGGTGATGGCAATCCTACATTACCAGGGAAGTCCAGGAACAGAGCATTTTCTCCCTGATAGAGAGGGTCAGGTAGGCAAGTATGATTTGCGTGGTTCACCAATCTAGCACTTGGTTCAGTCCTGCACACTGAGTAATTCACTTTAGTAAGATTCTAGTCTTCACTTATCCTTTAGAGTGACCATTCCTCTGTCCTCTGTCATTTCTTTAGTCCTGTAGTTAGGGTAGTTCCCTCAGTATCACCGGTAGCTCACCCGGTTCAGCTTACACTGCCATCTGTCGACGTAAGTCCTGGCGGCATACTAGTACCGGTAGACATAATCAGTCTTAAGGGAACAGGGATGTTATAGGCACGAAGGCTCGCTGGTGTGCTCTGTGGGCTGAACTGGAGGGGGTTTTGGGTGACTACCCAGAAGACTCCAAGATCGCCAGCCCTCATCCATGGGTTCCCATAGGCCCTGAGGTGTCTCAGATTTGCGAGCGCTGGAGAAATAATTTGATGGTCGCAGCCATGTAATGATTTCTCCCCTGCACCCAAGGCTGCGAATGCGAATGGATGATTATGCAAATCATCAATATTCAGCCATGCGGGGAATCGCAGTGTGCGAGGGGTGGCGGGCAGCGAGTGACGTCTGTGGGTCGCGCAAGCCTCTGAAATTCGCAGAATAAGGTCCATAGTCATTGATGCAGTGTCTGCAATTAGTGTTACCCAAGGTTCTAGGGTGTATCTTACAGATATACTCTGGGGTGTACTGTAGGGATGGCCATTGTTGCCATTGCCATCGATGGTTGCCATCGATGGCAATTCTGCAACTGGCCATCGATAAACTAAAACTAAACTATGCAATGGATGACCATCAATATTTTTACATATCGATGGTCATCCATTGTTTTTAATTGCTTGGCCTGTGGGCCAATCAAAACATGGGGGCGGAGCTTCGTGGGTGTCGGGGGCGGAGCTATGCTCCGTGTCCCAGCACTTTGAAGAAAAAAAAAAAAGCAAAACATTGTTTTGCTGTTCCATCGATGGAGGGAAACAATCTGGTTCTCCCCCATCGATGGTGAAAGTATTCGACATCGGCCATGAACCATCGATGATTTCAAATCCCTAGTGTACTGTATCTTCTGTCCTGCAGTGGGTCCGGGCAGATTCTATCCTCCTGATTAAGGTCACTCCTTTATTACACTGAATACACAATCATTTATAATAATGAATAATAACGCTAAATTAACAAGAAATGTTCGTTCCGGCACTACTTCTCTGAATGAGCATTTTATACTGTCGGGAGATAGCATACAGCGTAAGTCACATCCAGAAGGAATTACTGTAATTCAGTGCATGATTTTAACCTATGAATATTTGTGAGCATTTACAAAGCACAATGCATTGCACACGTTTAGCTTACAGCAAAGTCTATGACAAAGAGCCTAGCTCATTACTGTCAGTAAATCTAATCCCGGCAAGTGATTGCTTTACAACAATCTGAATGAGCGATCAAGCACAACATTCACCTTTTCCATCTCGCTTGTAAATACACAGAGCAGGCGCTGTAGCATCCATAATCCGGATGTTAATGGCAGATACACCATGGAAATATATTTGCATACATTATACTCCTTTCAGCTTCCATGTATTATGTCTTCTGAAAAGACTGCATATTATTTGCAAATACAGCCAAGATCATACTTGCCTACATTTGAAAACTAGTTTCAGGGAGATTATAGTTGGTAGTAGAATTTGCACAGCGTCCCATTGAGGGGGCGTGTCATGCTCCACTTAAAGGACGTGTCTAGTTCCATATATGGAGAGATTGTGAACGTGGCACCTAGAAGCATGGGTGTGTACTGCTACATCTAAGAGGAATCTTGTAAAATGACTTATATCCAAATGTAGATGAGCCCAAAGCAGTTAGTAAGAGCTACTATACTTGGTAAAGTGCTGGGAAATGGTGCTGACGATTCAATGTAAATGTATCTGTCTCTCATTCCTTTTTCCCCAAAATGTAACAGTGTAATGTGGGCTAGGTGACATGAGGGAGATTGCTAGACTAATGAGGGAGAGAGGGAGATTGCTGCTATGTCAGGGAGTCTCCTGCAGAATGCAGGAGCGGAGGTAACTATGATGTAACAGTGTAATGTGGGCTAGGTGACATGAGGGAGATTGCTAGACTGATGAGGGAGAGAGGAAGATTGCTGTTATGTCAGGGAGTCTCCTGCAGAATGCAGGAGGGTAGGCAACTATGATGTAACAGTGTAATGTGAGCTAGGTGACATGGGGGAGATTGCTAGACTAATGAGGGAGAGAGGGAGATTGTTGCTATGTCAGGGAGTCTCCTTCAGAATGCAGGAGGGTAGGCAACTATGGCCAAAATTAGCCAGGGAACACCAGCTGGGACAATTGTGTGCTGTGACAGATACAGGTAAATACAAATAATGTTTATTGACAGGAAAAATACATTGCAAAAGTGACAAAGCATAAAGTATAGGGGTTATGGCAGGGGCATAACAATGGCACTGCAGCCAAAGTGCCAGCTTGGCTGAGCCGACTCTGTGGGGGCGCCTGGTCTCTGCAGATTCCAATGGGTTTTGCCGTCCAAATGGAATCTAGTGAAAATGTCCCTCCAAAAATGGTCACCGCCTTGGAGAAGACAGATGCTAGAGGTCCTACCAGACAGATGGATGATGCTAGAGAACCTACTGGGTAGCATATAACTAGGTATGCCAATCCCGGGGGAATTTTTTTTCAATCTCAGGATTTGGGATCGAAAAATGCTCAATCCCGGGATTAGCATCCCTAAAAAAACTCCCACTGGGGAGCTGGACAGGCGCTGCAGCTGTTGATCAGGGTAGGAAATGTCGGGGTGCCGCACTGAGTGGCCGGGCCAGCAGCAGCGGAGTAATTGGGGCAGGCGGTGAGGGCGCCACCCTGCGCAGCATGATCTTTAGCATCACGTCATGCTGTGCAGAGCCGTGTGCCGGGTTGGGACAGCCGGGCAGCGGCATTGGGTCACAGCAGCGCACAGGATCATCTGTCTGGCTACCCTCCTGGATCACCGGTCCTGGCTCCAGGTAAGCGTAAGTATAGGGGGAGGGGGGTCACAGGGGGAACCTAAAGGCGCCTGCTTAGTACAATCTCAGTATTGTTTTACAAAAACTACTCTGGGAATTTCGGTAAGCGGCTAGGTAGTGACAGACCGCAAGCGTTGCCCATGCCTGCGATAATTGATACATGCCTGTAATATACTCAATGATCACAGTGCAACCAATCCACATCTGAGATTGGGATAAATGTGTCCCAAGCTGACCATACAGCTACAGATTTATTGTCAGATTGGGCTGGCTGCAACAAAAACCTGGTACTGGATGAGAGCAGATGACAGTTGACCATTTGCTTGGAAATTCTGGAAAACTATTATGATTACCCGCATTTGCATGCGAGGGGATGTGTACGCTTACACATCCCCTCGCATGCAGCTGCCCAGGCAAAAAAAATATTCGATGGTCGCTATCCTGGTCAGAGATGGCCAAACTCGGAGCAGGTGCTGCTGTGACATGTGACGTCGGCCGCCCACTGCAAGCATTCATTGACACGCCCGCATTTGCAAGGGAACAGCTAGCATTTCTATGGGCGTGCCCATAAAATGCTGGGCATTCCCATTCTTTCTACCCTTGCCTGTCCCCTCCCCTCGTTGTATGAACGCCTCGGCGATTGTTCACACAGGGTTTGCACATGTACATATTCGCACAAGTGCTGTCCCCCAACATCACCCCCTAAATCTGTAGATGTATGGCCAGCTTTTGGGCCAGATGTACTAAGCTTCAAAAGTGATAAAATGGAGAGTGATAAACAGCCAGCCAATCAGCTTCTACCTGCCAAGTCACAGACTGTGTTTGAAAAATGTCAGACAGGAGCTGCTCCCACTATTCAATGTGGTTAAGACTCGCCGCCACTCGCAGCTAGTCTTAACCCCTGCAGCAGACGAGCGTCCGCGGCAGGGAGCCGGGGGATGGTGGCAGCCAGGGAGATTAAAGTCTCCCTGGCTGCCCCAGAACATATGTGGAGGGGAGGAGGGCTCCCCGGGACCCAGGCAGCACAAGCTGCCCCCCCCCCATAGCCAGAGGGGGACCCAGTATTCACTGCACCCGATCGTGCATATGTAATGATCGGGTGCAGTGAATATATGAATATCTAATGAGCGGCTCGAGAGCTCCGGCCCCCTGCTGGCTTTTTTTTTTTTTTTATTAAATATATATTCATGTGCTATAAGCACATGAATAAAAATAACATGCCCCTTCAGAGAAAAAAAAATCCTGATTTTTTTACACCAAAAAAAACAAAAAAACCTTTTAGTTTAAAAGTTCACATTCCAGTTCTCCATGAAAAGATGGAGAATTGCTACACGGAGAGACACGGCGAAAATCACTTAGAAAGACGGCGAAAATATCACATTGAATAGGGTGGTTCACTTTTGGAGAGCAAAATGCTCCTTCCAACGCGAAAATAGCACAAACTCGCCATAAAACACGGCAAATTTTTCTCATTGTATATGGCCCTTAATGCATCTGGTCCCTACATTTTTGATAAAAAACAAAAACAAAAAAATCAGCACTAGTATGCGACGAACTCAGGGCTTACAATACATTTCCATGCTGTATTTTTTAAATGTAATAATAATTAACCGTAAAGGTGGAATACTGCAGTTCTGGAGCTATTCACACTGCACTGATCAACGTAAGACAGGGGGAAGGGGTCGCACAATACTTCAGAGATGTAATCACACAATTTGTACACTTTTAAAATAGCCCCTTATGCTTCAGCCCTATTTCTGTGCTATCTAGGTCTCCGTTCTCAGGCTTGAGAGAATATACTGTAACACAAGGAGAAACTAGGACTTGTAGCCCTTAGGGAGACAGATACCAGAGGACAATAACAACTAGTCAGGGTAATTGTCTTTACTTACTTCTGTCACAGTAATAGAAGTCTTTTAACCATTACATCAAATTAAGCCATAGTTGCCTACCCTCCTGCATTCTGCAGGAGACTCCCTGAAATAACAGCAATCTCCCCCTCTCCCTCATTAGTCTAGCAATCTCCCTCATGTCACCTAGCCCACATTACACTGTTACATTTTTGGGTAAAAGAGGAATGAGAGACTGATACATTTACATTGAATCATCAACACCATTTCCCAGCACTTTACCAAGTATAGTAGATCTTACTAACTGCTTTGGGGCTCATCCACATTTAGATAGAAGTAATTTTACAAGATTCCTCTCGGATGTAGTAGTGCACACCCACGCTTCTAGGTGCCACGTTCACAATCTCTTTCCACAATCTCTCCATATATGGAACTAGACACACCCTTTGGGTAGAGCATGACACGCCCCTCAATGGGGCGCTGGGCAAAATTATACTACCAACTATAATCTGAAACTAGTTTTCAAAAGTAGGCAAGTATGAATTAAGCAAACCGTGCATTCCTCCATCATAAACATGGAGTTCTTACATACATAGGGGTCAATGTTATTAGCTCTGGAGCATACTTACTGACTTCCAGCCAAGTTGAGGGAAATTAGAGGGGGGGGCTGTGGTGGGGCATATGGGGGTATTTGCATTCCCGAGTTGATAAATCTGACAGCCTTGCATCCCCCATAGAAACGGAATCGGTACATCTGTCAGAATGAACTTAGGTCTACAGTTATTAGGTCAACCCCACTAGGTCGACTGGCAGGAAGGTCAACCTGACTTAAGGTCGACATGGGCCAAGGTCGACATGACTTAAGGTCGAATTTGCATAAAGGTCGACATGAGGAAGGTCGACTGGTCATAAGGTCGACATGGGGTTTTTCACTGTTTTTTTATCCGAATGTCGACACAGTCGACATGGACACAGTTGGCAATGAGAATCGGACCCTCGCATCGCTCGCTTCACTCGCAATGCTTCGGGCACGGTGGCTCGCTTCGCTCGCCACAGCTTTAATAACCTCCTCCACGCCCTAGTGGATGGTAGGGCATGAAATACCGCCTGTCGGCTCAAAAAACAGTGAAAAACCCCATGTCGACCTTATGACCAGTCGACCTTCCTCATGTCGACCTTTATGCAAATTCGACCTTAAGTTATGTCGACCAAGCCCATGTCGACCTTAAGTCAGGTCGACCTTCCTGCCAGTCGACCTAGTGGGGTCGACCTAATGACTGTAGACCTAAGTTCATTCTAATAGATGACCGCATCCCATAGAAACATATGGGGCTGCAACTACTGTTGAGAATGGAGTGCCCATTGCAAATATCAGAGATATCTGCCCCAGTCCCGTAGGGTTATACTAAATATTTGCGATTACCCCCTGAAAACGTGTGTTTTTGGGGAATAAGCCACAAATATGAAAAATGTGCCCCTATTATTAACCAAAATGATATATTCACTTGCAATAAGATTCCTTGATCAGAACTTCAAGTGACGACATATATGTCATGGAAAGCTCCGCGTCCTACAGCTGTCATGTGACTCAGTGAGGCCTCCTCACTGCTGGGATAATGGAAGCAGCTGACATTCTGTTGATGATTAGCATAAAAAGGATGCACAAAAATATTCACATGGTACGTAACTGCTTTGTGCATAACTGAATCAGGCCCAGTAGGTTTGGGGGCCTGTTTTATCATGTAAAGCCAATGATACCCCAGATAAAGTCTTTATAAAGAAATATAAAGGTGTTTATGTATGAAGCAGTGAAAAGAGTGGAGAACTGAGCCAATGAAGGAATTGCCCATAGCTACCAATCAGCTTTCAAGTAATATTTATCAAGTGCATTCTATAAAATCATACATGGCAGCTGATTGGTTGTCATTGCAGCCTCTTTATTGGTTCACTTCTTCACTGCTTCATGATTGGCCCCTATAATGAGCATATTAGCGTTTGCATTGTTACTACAAGCATTGCTTTATTTCAGGGATGTTGTTGAACTGCACATCCCAGCATGCCCTGCTACAGTTTTGCTATTTGGCCAAACTGAAACTGTTGCAGGGCATGCTGGGATGTGTTGTTCAAGAAGAGCTGGAGGGCCGAAGGTTCCCCATCCCTGCTTTATTGTTTTTGGCTTTCTGCCTGTGCTTTGCAGCCTTGTACGTCTGTCATTGGACATACTTGTTTTATTTGCGTTGCCCTGGGATGTGAAATCTAGCCTCTGCCCTGAATATTGTTGTATCCAGAAAACAGATCTAGAAAGCAGAGAGTTAATCTAATGAGTCCATTTGCAATATATTGTTTTATTTTTCCAGCCAAATTGAGATTTTAATTGGTATCGGTTCCGGATCACTCAGCTCAGAAAGCCCAGGTCGCCGTTTCCCATGGCAATGAAAATAAACATCTCCGTCTGTAGTATGAGGTGGCAGAGGGCAGGATCCGTTTTTTTTAAATATTGAATTCTGCTGCAAAGCCCATTTAAAAAATGTGATAATCCTGACACACTGCAGAACACCGCACTGCATACAGACATTCTACATGCGTGGACCCAAACACCCTTCAACTATTTTTAATAATTTCCATAGTAACATATTTTAGGCTGGGGGTATCAATCTGTAACACCCACCACCCCTTGTCCTTCCACATGTCAGCTGGCTGCTCCGAGTACCATTGCAGAGACAGCTCGGTTGCTATGACTGATCGCCATAGCAACAAGCATCACCTAATTCGCTGCACAGAAAAAAAAATCACTTGCTCACAAATGCTGTTCTACTAGCAGATCGGAGCAGCCATTTCTCATACCAGAAGACAAAAGAAAATCAGGAAAATAAGGTATTCTGCCAGTTATTGTCTACTCTTACGTCACATTGCATGGTGTTTAGCTAGCCTGCGTTATTACATTTCAATGCAAAATGCATCTAAAAAACAGATATTTTGGAAAGTGCTTGATTTACCCGTGGGTGATTGGAGTGTCAGTTTCAAACATGAAATCTGAGCTGCCATTACAGTGCACAGCACATCGTTGGATGATGGAATTAGCAGCAATGGGTTTTGCAGATTACAGAATTAACTGTAATGCCATCTTTATTGTGCTTGTGTTATTTTGAGCCTACGTTAGAATTATTGCCATGATGATCAGTTTAATTGGGGTGCAGGGGGGGGGATTCCAGGCCTTGGCGGAGGTGATGGGGTTAATGGGCGATTTTCTGCATTGTCCGGCAGGTAACAGCATTGACGCTGCAGAAAAGACAACTCCAGGGTTTTACTGCAATGATTACGGGAGACTTTGTGCGCTGTGCATTGTCATACAACATGTGGGAACACTTCATTAAGAAGCAATGAGGAGGTTGGCTAGATGCGATGTATTTCTGCCTGCTGAGTGACGGGTCTATGTTTGGCTAGCAGATCTAGAACGGTTTCTAAATAAATTCACAACAACAAAATATATATTGTGGAACTCTATTTCTGCTGCGGCTTCCAGACATAATATTCAATTACCTATTTCATGGCTGCAGCTGCTGTCGCTGCAGAATGTGGAGCTGGATGGGGCCATAGCCTGTACAAGGAGCATTAACAACCTATTGCTTCATTCGCATGTTTAGGGCCAGATGTATCAATCTTTAAAAAAGTGATAAAATAGAGAGTGATACACAGCCAGCCAATCAGCCCCTAACTGCCATCTTACAGGCTGGGTTTGAAAAATGACAAGTAGGGGCTGATTAGCTAGTTGTTTATCACTCTTCACGTGATCACTTTTTGAAGCTTAGTGCTTCTGGCCCTCAGTTCCTTTTATATATATATATATATATATATATATATATATATATATATATATATATATATATATATTTGTGTTGGACTTTTCCAGAAGATCTAGAAGGAGAGACTAGACGATATTCCTCTACACTAGTTTTCTTTGTGCATAGTTCTGCTACTGCTGTCAGTCCCTTACTGTACTTTACTGAATGCTATATGAGACACGTCTGCCAGCATACAAAGCCATTAACAAAAGTGCACGAACATCCAGCTCTTCCAACTTGGACCCTAAATAATATGTTTCTTATTCCCGCTCATTAGAGTCTCTTAAGGCCCCCATTCGATACACGATTTGGGCCCGATTTCATCCGATTCTGGAGGATCGGGCTGAGAAATTGGGTGAAATAGCCCAAATTGCGTAGTGTATGACATCCGATCTGATCCGATGCGCGGTCCCGCACGCATCGGATCAGATCCGGAGGTCGGGTGGCCTGCTCATAAGATAAATCTTATGTGCAGCTGTCAGTGCGGCAAGGAGCGAGGTCCGGGGGAGCGGGGCCCTGGTGCGGCTGGCGGGGACCGGAGAGCAGGGTCCGGGGGAACTGCAGGCTGGGTAGTGGCAAGAGAGCAGGGTAGCCGTGGGCGTGAGAATAAAAAAATTCTATTCAAAAGACTGGGCGGGTGCTGATTGGCTGAGAGCCAAAAGTTGGTAGAGTTATGGGCTGAGTTGTGGGGGGGGGGGGCTGTCACTAAGAGGGGGCGTTTGGGTTAGGCTGCAGGTAGGGAAGGTTAAGGGGGTATGGGGGCAGGGTTAGAATACTCCCCACCCAGGTTTCAGAAATCTGGGCATCTGGATGCCACTGTCTGACTTCAGACTGCCAGCACCCCAAGTGCCAGGCTGCCAATTCTGTCCTGCTGTATGAATTAGGCCCATCTGCCAATTATGCTGCTTTCAGACCGCAAAACTGGCTTTGACCAGGTATTTTAAAACGTTTCTAAAAACGGGTCTGCCAGCTAAAACCCCTTTCACATCGCATGTCTTTAAACGGTATTTCAATGCAGTTTTGTCTTTAAATGGTATTTCAATGCAGTTTTTGTTTTAACCCATAGAAAACAGTGGATGAAAAAAAACAGGTCTGAAACGGGTAGGACCCTGCTTTATTACCGTTTAGAAATACCAGTTCAATAGAACCGGTAAATTCACTCTGCACTTTTCAGACTGCACAAATTATTTTAAAACGGTAAAAAAACAGAAAAATAACGGGTAAAAAGTGCGGTCTGAAAGGTGTTCTCATGCAGATAGAAATTAGCAATCACATTAATCTGTGATCGCGTACAGGAACATCGTGACCATTAGTCCAATCTTACTTAGGCTACCTGTCGCAGGGCGGCTTGGGAGGCCTTAGAAACTGCGCCTCGCATTGCAGTCATTGGTCTGGCCACTCACATAAAAAGAGGGCGACACCCATTTGCAGAAACGCTGGCCACTCCCACCCACCAGCCCTCCCAGCCAACACCTTTGTCTGTCAATCAAAACTAAGCTTTGGAGGAGAGATAAAATTAACAGAATTAAAGTACCAGCCAATCACCTCCTAACTCTGCTGTTCAGTGGGATAACAATAGCCCTGCAGACCACACGTGGCGGGGAGGCGCTGAGAAAGTGTGGGCTCCGGGGGGGTCTACGGGACTATTGTTACCCACTGCCATCTCCGGGCATATCTGTCTGCGGTCACAACTCTCCCGGCTCCTGCTGCTAATAAAAACTTTGACACTCACAAAATGGCTGCCCCCATACAGCAGACAGTTTTTGAGGATGCTAGAGGAGGCAGCAGCCTCCTCTAGCAGCCGTAAAAATGGTCTGCTGTATGGGGGCAGCCATTTTGGGAGTGTCACTTTACATCAGCAGCAGGAGCCGGGAGAGCCGTGAACGCAGATAGATGCGGCAGGTCCCAGCGGGATGGGGGGGGGGGGGGGGGGCTGCAAACATTTTCGGCAGGGGGGTGCATATTTAATAATTACGCCACTGCTGCTGTTACAGGCTACGGGGTAGATGTATTAAGCCTAGCGAAGAGATAAAGTGGAGATAAAGTGGAAGGAGATAATGCACCAGCCAATCAGCTGTGTTTGAAATATGGCAGTTGGGAGTTGATTGTCTGGTCCGTTATCTCCTTCCACTTTATCTCCAGTTTATGTCTTTGCCAGGCTTAATGGGCCCCATACATCAGCAATCACAATTAATGGATTTCCAGATACAGGGATTTTTTGGCCAGATAAATGGATCCTACAATCTATCTGACTTTGCCCACACATTACAGATTTATTTCAGTGATCGGCAGATTTTTCCATCTAAAGATTGCATCTTCATATCTGGAAATTGCCCAATCGATTGTCATTTCAGCTGTTCATAATGTAAATAGATGAAGAAGACGAATTGGGAATGCCCACACATATAAAAAAGATCCGCAGATAATACCAGATTATTAAACATGTTTAAAAACCTGATTAAGCAATTGATTGGTGATTTTGATTGGGATTGCCAAAAGGGGGAGCCCACACATCTAAAATTAATTGTGGCAATCATCTCCAGATCTGAAAATTGTCACAATTAATTGCTGATGTATGGGGCCCTTTAGATCATCAGACAGTGTGCCCCAGTTTGGTATAGGTGAGCTACATGCAGTCTTGCCACCACAGCGGAGCAACCACAGAGATCTTAAGGGACTCATTTAGTGCACTCAAGGTTTCACTCTAATAGTCATATTAGCTCATTTGTGTGTTGCGGTTAGTACCCTGGGCATTGGGGCCTATTTATCATACAATAGTTGCAACACATCCCCGAAAACACCAGATTTCAGGAGATAAGTGCAAATATGAACTGTATCCCCTGAACTTGTAAAGAAGGAGCAGCAGTAGATATCTATCTCCAGGTTTCTATGGGCCAGGTGCGGTAAGCCTTAACAAAAGATAAAGTGTAGGGTGATAACGAGTGATAAAGTATCCGTCAATCAGCTCCTAACTGTCACATTACATACTGCATTAGACAAAATGATAGTTAGGAGCTGGGTGGTTGGTACTTTATCGCTATCACACTCTACTTTATCTCTTGTTGAAGCTTAGTACATCTGACCCATAGATAGCTGCAAAGCTGTCCGATTTACCAAGCCCCTTCAGCAAATGCCATCTGGGCCTATGGGCTACATTCAGGGGCGGGCTGGGCCGGGGGGCAGGGTGCCATGTGCCCCCCAGGCCGCTCTATCAGTTACTGCTACGGGCCGCTTGGTTACCTATCCTGTAGCTGCGGCTTTCAAAACTTGGCCGCAGCTACAATAACATGGCCGGCGGCCTCCATGCCCAGGATATAGGAGAAGGCTGTGTGTGTTCCTCCTGGCAGGGACTGTCGCTGCGTGGGTGACGTCATGACGCTGACGCCACCCCCCCCCCCCCTGCATCTGCTGCTGTGGAGGAAGAGCCGTTCCGGCCGGGACGTCGTGCGGAGGACGAAGGATCAGCCAGGCTGTGTCAACGGCACAGGAAAGCAGGGTAAAGAGAGCCGGGAGCCGCAGGAGTGGCATAATGCATTGCAGCACACGGACCTGGATTCGGAGGCAGGTGTAAGTGCAAAGGCCTGTGTGTAGTGTCCTGGTATTATTATTGTTATTTTACAGGGGGAGCAGCCTGTGGTGTCCTCCTGTTATGCAGGGGGAGGGGAGCAGCCTGTGGTGTCCTCCTGTTATTATTATGCAGGGGGAGGGGAGCAGCCTGTGTGTGTGGTGTCCTGGTATTATTATTGTTATTTTACAGGGGGAGCAGCCTGTGGTGTCCTCCTGTTATGCAGGGGGAGGGGAGCAGCCTGTGGTGTCCTCCTGTTATTATTATGCAGGGGGAGGGGAGCAGCCTGTGTGTGTGGTGTCCTGGTATTATTATTGTTTTTTTTACAGGGGGAGCAGCCTGTGGTGTCCTCCTGTTATGTAGGGGGAGGGGAGCAGCCTGTGGTGTCCTCCTGTTATTATTATGCAGGGGGAGGGGAGCAGCCTGTGTATGGTGTCCTGGTATTATTATTGTTATTTTACAGGGGGAGCAGCCTGTGGTGTCCTCCTGTTATTATTATGCAGGGGGAGGGGAGAAGCCTGTGGTGTCCTCCTGTTATTATTATGCAGGGGGAGAAGCCTGTGTGTGGTGTCCTGGTATTATTATTGTTATTTTACAGGGGGAGCAGCCTGTGGTGTCCTCCTGTTATGCAGGGGGTGGGGAGCAGCCTGTGGTGTCCTCCTGTTATTATTATGCAGGGGGAGGGGAGCAGCCTGTGTGTGTGGTGTCCTGGTATTATTATTGTTATTTTACAGGGGGAGCAGCCTGTGGTGTCCTCCTGTTATGTAGGGGGAGGGGAGCAGCCTGTGGTGTCCTCCTGTTATTATTATGCAGGGGGAGAAGCCTGTGTGTGGTGTCCTGGTATTATTACTGTTATTTTACAGGGGGAGCAGCCTGTGGTGTCCTCCTGTTATGCAGGGGGAGGGGAGCAGCCTGTGATGTCCTCCTGTTATTATTATGCAGGGGGAGGGGAGCAGCCTGTGTGTGTGGTGTCCTGGTATTATTATTGTTATTTTACAGGGGGAGCAGCCTGTGGTGTCCTCCTGTTATGTAGGGGGGAGGGGAGCAGCCTGTGGTGTCCTCCTGTTATTATTATGCAGGGGGAGAAGCCTGTGTGTGGTGTCCTGGTATTATTATTGTTATTTTACAGGGGGAGCAGCCTGTGGTGTCCTCCTGTTATGCAGGGGGAGGGGAGCAGCCTGTGGTGTCCTCCTGTTATTATTATGCAGGGGGAGCAGGCCTTTGGTGTCCTGGTATTATTATACAGCGGGAGCAGCCTCTGGTGTCCTGTTATTATACAGGGGGAGCAGCCTCTGGTGTCCTGTTATTATACAGGGGGAGCAGCCTGTGGGGTCCTGTTATCAAACAGGAGGATCAGCCTGTGATTTATTGTTGTTGCTGCTTTTGTTATTATTATTATAATACAAGTGGAGCAGCCTGTGGTGTTATTATACAGGGTCAGCAGCCTTCGGTGGCCTGTTCTTTTTATTACACGGGGGAGCAGCCTCTGATATTATTATACTCTTTCCCTTTTCCATTGTTCGATCTATCTAGATATATATATATATATATATATATATATATATATATATATATATATATAACAAAAAAACTCCATTTAACGCTGTTACTTATGGGCCGGTGCTCTGGACTTGCCCCCCAGGCTAAAAGTTGCCAGCCAGCCCCTGGCTACATTCCAAAACATGTATCCCATAGGAATCAGTACCGAAGCGACGGTCAGGAGATCGGGAGATTTCCCTAATACACAATTAGTGCATAGCTGCCTCCCCTCCTGCTTTGTGCTAGAGACTCCCTGAAATAGCAGCAATCTCCCTCATTAGTCTAGCAATCTCCCTCATGTCACCTAGCCCACATTACACTGTTACGTCATAGTTACCTCCCCTCCTGCATTCTGCAGGAGACTCCCTGAAATAGCATCAATCTCCCTCTCTCCCTCATTAGTCTAGCAATCTCCCTCATGTCACCTGACCCACATTACACTGTTACATCATAGTTACCTCCCCTCCTGCATTCTGCAGGAGACTCCCTGAAATAGCATCAATCTCCCTCTCTCCCTCATTAGTCTAGCAATCTCCCTCATGTCACCTAGCCCACATTACACTGTTACATCATAGTTACCTCCCCTCCTGCATTCTGCAGGAGACTCCCTGAAATTACAGCAATCTCCCACTCTCCCTCATTAGTATAGCAATCTCCCTCATTTCACCTAGCCCACATTACACTGTTACAGATTTGGGGAAAAAAGGAATGAGAGACAGATACATTTACATTGAATCATCAGCACCATTTCCCAGCACATTACCAAGTATAGTAGCTCTTACTAACAGCTTTGGGCTCATCTACATTTGGATATAAGTCATTTTAAAAGATTCCTCTCAGTACACAGTACACACCCACACTCACTGGTTGCCCATAGCAACATCCCATCTCCAATAGAACTCCTATGTAAGTATATTTACCCCACAGTGGCTGTATGATGGTTCCTATATACAGTACGTGCACCTATATACATTATCCTGGAATTTAGACGCTAGCTGTGCAAACCGCCTTCATTGGGGAAGGACACAGAGGATTGGTGCTAATCAATAACGCTATGCTGCCCACGTTTCACCTGTTAATCGGAGTGGCAATATAAAAATCAATATGGCTAAAATATTAAGAGAGAGGTTTTATTGTAAGCTAATACTTATATTTGTGTTGTGTAGAACAATTGATTGTAGTTCCTTCTGTGTAATAATATGCAGCAGTCAATTATGAAACCATCTATATTACAAAACCAGTCGCAGTAATGTAAAACATCAATCACGTCTGACATGAATAAAAACACCTCGGAGCAAATTCATTGGATCCATCCCGCCTGCAGATCTCTCTTCCGCTTGGTACATTCCTGATGCAGATATAGATTGGTCGGAACTGACATTCATAGGCTGTGATAGAAACATTGTTATATCATACAGAGATTAGGCATTGAGCGGCTATATATAATATATCTATATATAGATATAGATATATGACACGTTTGTCATTGTAAGATGAGTTTTTGGTGTATATTTGTGGACCAGAGACAATGGCAATAGATGGCAGTAGAAAATGAGAGATCATTCTGTTGCTCATTACATTGGACAATGGCCCTTATTCTGGTCTGGGAAGAAAATGTCAGCTGCCTGTCCATTTTCTTCCCATCGTACACACATATGTAAGTGACTTGAGAGTCCCTTTTATATGCATGCACCTTCCACATCTCCCCTGTTAGCGAGTCGCTTTTGCTAATGGGTGGACTCGCAAGGCTGCGAATTCGCAGCCTTGCGAATCAACCAGAATAGCCCCCAATGTGTACAGGAAATCTGTCTTGGTCCTGGTCTGGGAGGAAGGGAAATCATTTCAGCCATTGACCCCATTGTCTTTCATCTTAATGTGTCAGGCTGATTAGACTGCAGGTTTGTGTTGTTTACTTGGCTCTATAAAAGGGTCTGCATGTTCTTAAGCCTATTACTGTGCGGAAAAATGGCAAAACTGCAACTGTCCTCCACCCACCAAATGCAGCATTGCTGTCTCGTTGACACTCCCCCACCATCACTCATCTGCGGCTCTATTTTCCAGAATGCAACTGCAGTTTGAGGGTTTGGCAAAACCTCTGAATTGCGATTTTAGCAAATCTACGACCAGTGTTGAATTAGGCCCTTAGTCCTGGAGAGGTTGATACCTTATCATATTGACTACTGTTTTATCTTCTATTCCCTGTATCCTGTTATCTTTAATAAAACCAACTCTGGTTTGGAACCAATGTGTGTACTACCTACACAACTACCAACTTGAAGGCATCTGTCAATTATAATTATATTCATATATAGGCTGGGATGTATCATCATTGCAGTATTAGATCACACTATAGATTGCAGGGGCGCTGGAACGTTTTTAGGTTGGGGGGGGCAAGATATAATCTCATTTTGGCGCCCCCTAAATTGCTATATGTTACCCCCGGGCACTATACACACTGGCAGCGGCATATACATGTGGGCATTATACACCGGGCAGCGGCATATATGCATGGGCATTATACACAGGGCAGCGGCATATATGCGTGGGCATTATACACAAGGCAGCGGCATATATGCATGGGCATTATACACAGGGCAGCGGCATATATGCGTGGGCATTATACACAAGGCAGCGGCATTTACGCATGGGCATTATACACAGGGCAGCGGCATATATGCGTGGGCATTATACACAAGGCAGCGGCATTTACGCATGGGCATTATACACAGGGCAGCGGCATTTACGCATGGGCATTATACACAGGGCAGCGGCATATACACGTGGGCATTATACACAAGGCAGCGGCATATATGCGTGGGCATTATACACAAGGCAGCCTAGCCTAGCCGCCTCTCAGTGCGTGGCCGGCGGTGCTAATACTCGGGGAGGTCAGCGGGGGTCTCAGACCTCTCCGCGCTCCCTCTGTCACCTGGCTGCGGCAGTCCCCGGCGCCGCGTCTCCTCACGCTGCTGGAGGTCGGCGGGGGTCACAGACCTCTCCGCACTCCCTCTGTCACCTGGCTGCGGCAGTCCCCGGCGCCGCGTCTCCTCACGCTGCTGGAGGTCGGCGGGGGTCACAGACCTCTCCGCGCTCCCTCTGTCACCTGGCTGCGGCAGTCCCCGGCGCCGCGTCTCCTCACGCTGCTGGAGGTCGGCGGGGGTCACGCTGACGTCCCCGCTCTGCCGCTCAGCCTCCCTCTCTCCGTCCCCGCTCTGCCATTAACCCCTTCTCTCCTGGGGCTTACATAGGCGGACGGGCGGGGGCTGGATCAAGATTAATCAGCCGCCCGCCCGCACAGCTGGTTTAGCGCCGCAGTAATTTTGGGGGGGGGGCAAGCTGCCCCCTCGCCCCCCCCGTTCCGGCGCCACTGATAGTTTGTAAGCTTGCGAGCAGGGCCCTCCTACCTCCACGTCGGTTTGTATCAACCCAGTTTGTTTAATCACTGTTGTCTCCAATTGTAAAGCGCTACGGAATATGCTGCGCTATATAAGAAACTGTAAATAAATAAATAATTGTATCACAATGACAATAATTGCCTATGTATTAACATATGCCATAAGTATTGCAAAGAGCTGCCCTTTGCAAAAACCCTGAAAACTAGGTTTTTACCGCATTTTTCATACATCCCGGCCATAAAGCCAGTACGCTAGTAATTGCACCCATAATAATGCAGCTGTGCTTGTTCTCCTGCTCGCAGTGTTTAACAAGACAAATCATTCTGTTTCTTTGTAGGGCATAAAGATAGACAGACATTGTACGATGGTTTATAGAAGCACTACGACCTGCATCTACTCCTTGTTCCTCCTGATGATAACCATGGGTCTGCCGTTCATGAAGCTTGTCCTAGCAGAGGAACTGACTGGCACCACAATCCCACCAGAGAGTAAGCCATCATACTGTACCATTTTACTATCTCTTTTAATTGAATGTACTGGTATTTATTTATTACCAGTTATTTATATAGCGCACACATATCGCATGGGGGTGTGGACTATGAACCATCGGAGGCGTGGCCTGGCAAGAAGGGGGCATGGCCTATAAATTACACCATTCCGCGATTCAACATCCCTGTTTTGCCACAGTGGGGGCATGGCTCTCTGAGCTTCTAGCCATGCCCCCAGCACCTCTGGCTGTGAGAATATGCACAGCATCTATTCACTGTTGCTCATTGGGTGACAGGGGGGCTCCCAATTGCCCCCCCCCCCCACTACGGGTCACGTCCCTAAAAACAGATGCAGAAATCAGGACAGTTGGGAGGTTTGCCCATGAAGCTTACAATCTATATTCCCTACCACACACGCACACACATTCATTCTAGGGTTCATTTTTGTTGGGAGCCAAATAACCTACCAGTACATTTTTGGATTGAGGGAGGAAACCGGAGCACCCGGAGGAAATCCAAGCAAGCACAAGGATAATATACAAATTCCACACAGTTAGAGCCATGGTGGGAATTGAACCGATGACCTCAGTGCTGTGAGGCAGTAATGCTAACCATTACACTGTCCGTGCTGTAATGATTAGCATTATAGGACAGTGATCCCCAAACTGGGTGCCAAGGCACGCTGAGGTGCAGTGGGGCACTTCCAGGGGTTCTGAAGGTTGCTCGGTCCAGCACCAAAACAAATTGTTTATGGTCAATCTGAAATGCCAAACCACTGCTTGTGGCACTGGTCTCGGAGTGCCTTGATTAAAAATGATAGTTTGGGAAACACTAATATAGGAGGGGGGGGGGGGGGGGGGTTAATTATCCTACCAAGCAGTGCTTGCTCTCTGGGCATCCTCACTGCACTGGGAAACAACTTGGGCTACCAACAGTGCCACCTGGTGGCGGTACACAAACCAGTATTGTGAAAGGCATCAAATAAATGTGTCTAAAATGATAAAGGTAACTAGTATTATGTGGGGGAATTTGTAAAAACTGGTGTACAGGAAAATGGTACTGTAACCCACAGCAACCACATTCCATATTTAGTCTAAATGTGTTTTAAAATACACAAAAGGAATGTCAGTTTAGTTGCTATGGTTACCAACACCTTTTTATATGTCTGTGCCTGGTTTATTGTCCGGCCATGTGAGAAGACCTACCCCAGTTAGCATAGTATATCTGGCAATGCCCAGATAACAGGTTTGCTGATTCCGGCACGAACGCCAGCCTGCACCTCCTGTGCCAACTGTACCATGTGCAGTTTAAGAAAACTAAAAATACATTTATATTGCAAATCATTCATTGTCTCATGTTTTGCGTCTCGTACAGACCATTATTGCTGTTTTCTGTTCCATTTATTTGGAGATCAATAGGCCGCTGTCATTTAGACAAAAAAAGGAACAAACTTCTAGAAGCTGGAAGGAGAATTTCTGACAGTCCGATCATCCTCAGGCTGTACCAACATTGTAGAATTTGTGCTAATCAACTGTATAAATATGTAAATTCACTTTGCGTTCCCAGGTCGCCCCTGTGTGGATTGCCATGCCTTTGAATTTATGCAGAGAGCACTACAAGACCTCAAAAAGACAGCGTACAACCTGGACTCACGGGTATGTGTTGTACACGATTGTTTTGTAATGAAACAGAAATTGTATTTCGTACTGCGCCCGCAGAGAACACCTGCACTTGCGCATATCTTCCACATTGGTCCACGATGCAAATTTGCAACAGGCTTTTTTGATCAGAATGACGTCTTTCCATTGCAGGACGCTATGCAAAGCCGTCCACCTGTCGGCTCAGCTTCTGGTAATACCAGTGGCCGGCGATGATGCAGGAGTGCACATCAGTGCTCACAGCTCATCGCCAGGCATACACACTGGGCAGATTTTGGGCTGAAAGCAGCTCAAACGATAAAAGTGAGCTGCTTTCAGCTCAAAATCGTGAGGTGTGTATGGACCTTTAAATGAAACATGCAGGGCCCCCTAACTGTCACTCTAAATATGAAGCACTGCTAATCAGATACATTAAAATAAACTCTGCAATATAACCATAGTTGCCTACCCTCCTGCATTCTGCAGTAGAATCCCTGAAATAGCAGCAATCTCCCTCTCTCCTTTATTAGTCTAGCAATCTCCCTCATGTCATCTAGCCCACATTACACTGTTACATCATAGTTACCTCCCCTCCTGCATTCTGCAGGAGACTCCCTGACATAGCAGCAATCTCCCTCTCTCCCTCATTAGTCTAGCAATCTCCCTCATGTCACATAGCCTACATTACACTGTTACATCATAGTTACCTCCCCTCCTGCATTCTGCAGGAGACTCCCTGACATAGCAGCAATCTCCCTCTCTCCCTCATTAGTCTAGCAATCTCCCTCGTGTCACCTAGCCCACATTACACTGTTACATCATAGCTGACTACCCTCCTGCATTCTGCAGGAGACTCCCTGAAATAGCAGCAATCTCCCTCTCTCCCTCATTAGTCTAGCAATCTCCCTCATGTCACCTAGCCCACATTACACTGTTACATTTTCGGGGGAAAAAGGAATGAGAGACAGATACATTTACATTGAATCATCTGCACCATTTCCCAGCACTTTACCAAGTATAGTAGCTCTTACTGACTGCTTTGGGGCTCATCTACATTTGGATATAAGTGATTTTAAAAGATTCCTCTCAGATGTAGCAGTACACACCCACGCTTCTAGGTGCCACGTTCACAATCTCTTTTCACAATGGCCCTTATTCAGATCTGATCGCAGTACAAATTTGTTCTCAAAATGGACAAAACCATGTGCACTGTAGGTGGGGCAGATGTAACATGTGCAGAGAGAGTTAGATTTGTTTGAGTTATTTTGTTTCTGTGCAGGGCAAATACTGGCTGCATTATTTTTACACTGCAATTTAGATTTCAGTTTCAACACACCCCACCCAAATTTAACTTTCTCTGCACATGTTACATCTACCCCACCTGCAGTGCACATGGTTTTGTCCATTTTGAGAACAAATTTGTACTGCGATCAGATCTGAATAAGGGCAAATCTCTCCATATAAGGAACTAGCCACGCCCTTTGGGTGGAGCCTGACACGCCCCCTCATTAGGGCGCTGTGCAAAATTGTACCACCAACTATAATCTCCCTGAAACTAGTTTTCAAAAGTAGGCAAGTATGAATATAACATAATTCTGCATATAACAATTTGAGGTGCTTAGCATAACTTTGGCCAAAAATATGGGACCACCAACACTGACCAGGTGACCTCATCTGACAGGTCCTTTACACTAAGGTTCAAGTCCAGGGTACAAGCCAACCGTAATAGCAACATTTCATCTGTAATAGAACTCCCATCTTAGTAAATTTCCCCCACAACCTGTCACCTAGATGTCCCTCTTCTTAGGAATGTAACCAGTGCTCGAAGTGGACCGGTATACACCGGTATGGCATACCGGAACTTCAAGCACTGCATTTTTTACTGAGACACAGAACCTAGCTCCATTCCCTGCTCACCCACAAGGGGGAGCTGTATACCCTTACCCAGGGGTGTCAAACTCAAATTCATCGGGGGCCGCATCAGCAGATTGGTCACCCGCAAAGGGCCGGTACACATTCAGAAAGGGGGCGTGGCCATGAACAAATGGGAGTGGCCATGGGCAAAAAGGGCGTTACCACGTCCCCTTTCCGAATGTGTACTACTACAAGTATCATGGTGAGTAGTAGGCTGCCTACCTGTGTCCAACCAGGACGGGGAGAGGGAGAGCTGCTCTTCAAACTGTCTCCTGCACGATTTTTCTTTTTGCTGGTGGTGGCTGCCAGGGGTTAATGTCTGTTGCCAGGGATTCCAGCTCGTTGCCAAGGGGTTAATGTACATTTTCAGGGGTTCTTGCTCGTTGCCAAGGGGGGTTAATGTCTGTTGCCAGGGGTTCTTGCTAATTGCCAAGGGGTTAATGTCCATTACCAGGGGTTCCAGCTCGTTGCCAAGGGGTTAATGTCCGTTGCCAAGGGTTTCAGCTCGTTGCCCAGGGGTTAATGTCCGTTTTCATGGGTTCTTGCTCGTTGCCAGGGGGTGTTAATGTCCGTTGCCAGGGGTTCCAGCTCATTGCCAAGGGGTTGCCCACCCACCCCACAGTTACTGCTGCCTTTACCTGCGCACAGAATGTTCAGCGTCTGACAGGAAGAGCAGCTCTGCACGTCACCAGGAAGTCGCAGAGCTGTGCTTCCTGTCAGACACTGAACATTCTGTGTGCAAGGACGGAGAGGCGCGGGGGGGGCGGGCAGCGGGGGCGGATGGGCAGCGGCGAGGGGGGGGTGTCGGCAGAGGCAGGGGGCCACTTGAAGAGGTCCGGCGGGCCGGATTCGGCCCGCGGGCCTTGAGTTTGACACCCATGCCCTTACCCATTCAGATGCTCCGCTTCACAGGGAGCTGCCTGTCTCCACCCGTGAGCACTTAAACCAGGCATGTCCAAACTATGGCCCTCCAGCCGTTGAGAAACTACAAGTCCCATCATGCCTTGCCACAGTTTTGCTATTAGGGAATTCAAAAACTATGGCAAGGCATGCTGGGATGTGTAGTTTCACCACAGCTGGAGGGCCACAGTTTGGACATGCCTGGCTTAAACCATGCCTGCCTGCTCGCATGTCTGTACACCCGCTTGCCTGTATGGGGCAAGGAGGCAGCTCACTCCCCCCAAACATTAGATAATTGTTCCCTGATTGGGCAGAGGAGGGAGGACCCCCTGCAGCATCAAGCTTGTAGTGTCCGGCAAAGTTCCACCCTGTCGAGGAGCATTGTGCACTGTAGTGAAGAAACAGAAAATAAACTACAATTCCCAGCAGCCCTTGCTACAGTGAGCTGTAGTTTACTTTCAGTTTCCTCACTACGTTGCGGTAAAGCGTGCAGCCCAGGCCCAGCAGAGCAAAATGAATAAAGAGGGAATCGGGAACACAGGGGCAAGTTACCTCAGCCCACCCCCTGTCAGGCTCCTAAGTGTTTTACCAGCCCACCAGCCAGAGGTCCAAAAAGGGGGCGGAGCTACACGGCACTGTACTGTACTCTGTCCAGCCATTGCCAGGACAGCCAGCAGCATGAGCAGGGGAGGAGACCTCCAGCACCAGCCTGAGCCACTTTCAATGGTGAGAGTGACTCATGGCATAGGCACTGTGGGCCAGATGCACTAAGCTTCAAAAGTGATAAAATGGAGAGTGATATACAACCAGCCAATCAGCTCCTACCTGCCATGTCACATACGGTGTTTGAAAAATGTTAGATAGGAGCTGATTGGTTGGTTGTTTATCACTTTTCAAGCTTGTGTATGTATGTGTTTGTATGCATGTGCTAACTGCTAAATATTTTGTATGTATGTGTTTTTAGGTGTTTTTAGATGTGTGAAAATATGTGTGCATGTGTGTGAAAGTAAATGTGCATGTCTATAGGTGTGATTTTAACCCACTCCTTCTGCAGCCTAACCCTAACCTACCCTTCCTGCAGTCTAACCCTAACCTTCCATCCTGCAGCCTAACCCTAACCTCCTGCAGCCTAACCCTAACCTACCCTTCCTGCAGCCTAACCCTAACCTGCCCTTCCTGCAGCCTAACCCTAAACTACCCTTCCTGCAGCCTAACCCTAACCTGCCCTTCCTGCAGCCTAACCCTAACCTACCCTTCCTGCAGCCTAACCCTAACCTGCCCATCCTGCAGCCTAACCCTAACCTGCCCATCCTGCAGCCTAACCCTAACCTACCCTTCCTGCAGCCTAACCCTAACCTACCCTTCCTGCAGCCTAACCCTAACCAGCCCATCCTGCAGCCTAACCCTAACCTGCCCATCCTGCAGCCTAACCCTAACCTGCCCTTCCTGCAGCCTAACCCTAATCTACCCTTCCTGCAGCCTAACCCTAACCTCTTCTGCTGCCTAACCATAACCTCCCCTCCCACAGCCTGATTCTATCCTCACCTCACACAGCCTAACCCTAACCTCTCCCGCTGCCTAACCCTAACCTTATCTTGCGCAGCGTAACCCACCCCTCCCGCAGCCTAACCCACCCCTCCAGCAGGCTAACCCTAACCTCCCCTCCTGCGCAGCCTAACCCACCCCTTCCACAGCCTAACCCTAACCTCCCATCATACAGCCTAACCCTATCCTTCTCTCCCGCAGCCTAACCCACCACTCCCACAGGCTTACCCTAACCTCCCATCACACAGCCTAACCCACCCCTCCCACAGGCTTACCCTAACCTCCCATCACACAGCCTAACCCTAACCTTCTCTCCCGCAGCCTAAACCACCCCTCCTGCAGGCGAACCCTAACCTCCCATCACACAGCCTAACCCACCCCTCCCACAGCCTAACCCTAACCTCCCATCATACAGCCTAACCCTAACCTTCTCTCCAGCAGCCTAACCCACCCCTCCCACAGCCTAACCCTAACCTCCCATCATACAGCCTAACCCTAACCTTCTCTCCCGCAGCCTAAACCACCCCTCCTGCAGGCGAACCCTAACCTCCCCCACTTAAAAATCTCCACTTCGACCAATGAATGTAACACATTTTAACACTAAAGGTGCCCACACACGTTGCGATTCTTGCATGTGATTTGAACTTTTTAGTTCAACCGATGTATCGCGTGTGAGGCTGCAAGTGACACCTCGCGCTCCTGTACTGTATGTAGGCCTTCACTGTTTGCAGGAACTTATTGCTGATGTACAGTATGGTGGACAATGTCCTGATCTCCAGTTGGCTTGATTTGGAGATCCACTGCGACCCATGTAAATAAGCTTCAGGATTGGAGACAAACTGATGGTAAAGCTGATCACTTATGAGTGAAGGAGTACACTGTCAGGGTATAGTTGGACTGGATCATAAAATGCTGTTTTCCCTTGACAACCGGGGCCCCTTACTCTCTATACCCCGCAGATGCCACTAATCACAAACTAACAGACAGCCATCATGATTTTTTTTTCTCTCTAGCTTTTAATATGTTAATAACCTCTTCTCTGTCCCTTTAAGACGGAGACGCTTCTTCTTAAGGTGGAGCGGAGAACTCTGTGTGACTGCATATCCATGGATGGGCTGAGCTGAAGAGGAGAGACCCTGGTTAAGGAAATCCACCTTAACTCTTCTGCTGCTGGATACGGTACTGCAATGTGGACCAGCTCCCTCTGGCAGCGCAAGTGTTAAACGCAACTCATATTATGAATAAAGAATACACACGACCAATCCATCTTGACACTAAAATGTGCATGTGTGTGAGGAGGAATTTGCGTGGGAGAAATTCTTAAAAAACAAAAACAAATTAATTATTTTTTAATTGTATCCATTTTGCTGTGTATTATGTCATTCACAGATTTGATTAGCAGTGCACATTCTTAACCCATCTTGTATGTCGCTACTCCATATTCAACACGCTTTATTTTCCTAAAGATTCTACAGCCATGGGCCAATACAACTGTACTGTACCTTCCAGAACCATATAGTCTGGTTTGTGTGGATATAATTATGTATGGTTGAAGTGCAAGGGCCAGTTGTGTTAGATTTCACATTGATGTCTGTGTGTTAGCAACGTTGTAATGCAATGCAAAAGCTAATCGCTGAATAAGGACAAAACCAACCTGCAGCCAATCAGAACGCAAAGTTAGACCAACAGATAGCCAATCAGAGCAATAGCGATATAGAGGTCTTTTATTGTGATACATTCGGTCATTAACGTATTTAAAATAAAATTCTTATAAAAATGATAACACATCAGCCCGTGTAACACAATGCATACAGGACTGCACACTGAATCGGTAATGTACGTACAGTATGTAAGAAACATGTATTTGAAAGAAAGCGTTTGAACCAAACCTACAGCAATAATTTGTAGAGTGTAAATGTGCGCACCAGTACTCTAAAGAAGTGACGGCTTACTATACAATATATACACATTTTAGAAGAACAGAAAAATATAATTCAGATATTATAGTGTACATAGTAATTGTCCTATATAGACTGATCAATTTAGCATGTAACAATTTTTTCTTTAAAACGAGAGTAATCAATGCTGGTGTGGTGTAAAATTCCGTCATTCAGAATGTTGATATTTGTAGGTTGACAGTTGGCATGGCAATGTAGAGTTTTCGTGAATTTTAAACCCTACCTTGATAGCAGCCTAAAGGTGCCCATACACGCTCCGATCCCGGCGTGCGTTCTGGGCTAAAATAGCACCCATCACATCGATGCGATGTGATGAAAAGCAAGTACAAAAAGTATGTGCAGCACATACTTTTTTGTACTGCGCGATGAGGTGGCGCGGGAGCGCGCACCTCAAAGCACACATCGCACCACCGGGATCGGAGCGTGTATGGGCTCCTTAACTCTAATCTTAATCCTAATCCTAACCCTTCCAATTGTAAAACACAACGGAATATGCTGCGCTATATAAGAAACTGTAAATAAATAAACATGAGCTGTCAACATTATGTCAATATAACAACATCGGCAATATGTCATTTATAAGGGTATCAGCATTATGTCAATGTCAACATTTTAACTTTTGACATTAGGTCCATGTTGACATACTTTCGATTGTTTTGGTCATCACAATAATTAAAGGGTGCCCAACAGAACAATTCGGTTGTCTGGGCGCCCATTAATTATTGCATTTGTCGTACCCAGAATTAGCCACGTAGAACTACCAGCATCCAAACCACACACTTTTTGCACATTTCGACTCCTTATTTCTGCAGCGCCCACATTCCCCCCCTCTGAATGTTGACATTCTGTATTTCAACATTTTCAATGTTGACATTTTGATTACGTACAGTCCCTCACTTCTATAGAAATTATAATGAGGACATAATATGCACATTGTAATAAATGCATATTTTTCAGTTAACTTTACACTAAAAGGTAATGCTTCGAGTTTCTTATTGCATTTGTAACAAATGTATACTTTTGATGGTATTTTTAGTCTCCATTCTGATTTATCTCATTGTACACTAGGGGGGTATACAATCTCCACCGCTATTACCGATGGGGGAAATAGCGTTGGGCGCCTCTGCAATGCTGTCTTGCCCAACAGCATTGAAGAGGCTGCTCGACAGAATGGGCCCGACTTTAAAAGCTGTTGGGCCCATTTTGACGATAACGGGCATGAATTGTCACGATCACAACCGAATCTTGCAATCCACGGCCATTTTCGCGGACACGGCTCCTTTTCGCCAATCACCAGACAGGCCAGGGTCATGGCTCTCGGGATGAATCCACAGTCGTGATCTGGGATTGAATACCCTCCCTCAGCTGGATTATGGTTGGTTACTTACTGATGTTATAAACTTGGGAGGGGGGGGGGGGGGGCGGGCCTTTGCTCATCCAGTGCGCGGCGTTTCATTGCTCCGTAAGCAGCAAATTTCACTGCTTACCGCGCCAAGCTGAATTACCCCCATTGTGGTGGCTCGTGGGCAAGGGGGTAGTGGGAGCCTGGGAAGGGAGTCAATGGAAGATGCTTTATTAACTCTTGTAGTGAACGCTAGTAAAGTAGCAGACACTGTGTCCCTGTTCCCCAAGCACAGGTGGTTATGGGGTAATGGGGTCATTCCACCCACATAAGTGATTTTTGACACCAGTGATGTAGGGGCTTAGAATAGACCAACACAAAATGTGCTACTATTACCATCGCAGGAAATTCTCCTTGTATTAATTCATTCACTTTTAATTCTGGAAAATGCTATATTATGTTTCAAACAATTTCCATATGCAAAAAAATAAATTTTATGCATTAAATAATGTTTACAGTGTAGTTTTTCTGCCGTTTGCCTCTTGTCATTCATCACATTTCTCCTCTGTAAAATCAGACACGTATTTAGTAATGCCGTGCTCTTACCTAAATTACATATTAACCAAATATAAATAATTTAAAACAAAATCTGTTGTTCTGTCTTTGTTTTATAAAGTCTGATATCTATTGTGATATATAGGGCGGCCTCCATTAACTGCAGGCTTACGCCAAACTCAGTGGCATAACTATAAAATGTGCACCCCCCCCCCCCAGAAATTTCGTCAACGCCCCCCCTCCCAGTAAAAGAAATCCCCCTCTCTCAACCCTGCCTTACCCCGCCCCTGCCAGGTCTGTGGAGAGGACCCGCAGATCTACTTGTCAGCGGTCCCGGCGCTCCTCCTGGATGGCTCCTGCTTATGAAAATGACCAACACAAAATGGCTGCCCCTAACAGCAGACCGTTTTTGAGGATGCTAGAGGAGGCCGCCACCTCCTCTAGTATCCTCAAAAAGTGTGAACCCAGCACAGTGCCTGCTCATTAGATATGCACAGGACGGAAACCAGCTAAGGCAGCAGACAGCAGCAGTGAGCAAGGAGCAGGTACTGTACTATAGTACCGCCAGTAGCCTTGTAACAAAAAGCTTACCTCTGGGCACCTGAAAAGAACTAATGCTTACACCACTGCTTGGTAATCGTAATAACAAAAGATTATGTTATACAATTATTTTTCTTTCTGATAGTTCAGTGTACGCACACTTTGTTGATACACAAATGATTGCATATTTTGCAGAAAATGACCTTCAGAGTATGTGTGTAAGGTGTATATGAAACATAAATGCATCCTGTGATTAGACATAAATTTGTGCTATTTTCTAAGCAATCTGACTAGATTGCTCAGAAAGTAAGCACAGATCTCTCTGTGTGTGTATGCTCCTAGAGATTAAGGGGGAAATTTACCAATATGAAAAACCTAGTTTTTCTTATTGGTATTTCCCCTACGACTGCATACGACTGTTTCTGTCGTATGCAAAGTCGTGTTCCGGAGGGGAAATTACAAAGCAGTCATATACGACTGCTTTGTAACCCTCCGATGGTGTAACCATTCGTATTAGCGGCACATATATACGGCTGCTAATACGAATTCGTACAGGCAGTCTGCACGAATCAGTCAGATCCGTGCAGGCTGCAAGGTGTAAAAAAATAGAAAAATTAAATAATTTAAAAAAAAAACAGCGTGGGGACTACGTCGCCCCGGGACAGGTGAGTATGGTTTCCTTCCACAGCTTCCACCATGGATTTCGTCGGACTCCAGACGCCATCGCCGACAGCGACGTCGACTTGAAGAAGGACGTCGACATGAAGAAGAACGCCGACACAGGACTGCAGGACATCAGGACCAGGGCTACCTACGGAAAGAAGATAGGTAAGTATCAGTATGTATGGGCTTTGTATGTATTAAAGTTTTATTTTAAATGTGTGTCAGTGTGTTTTATTGTACTATTTTTAATACTGTGGCACTACAAGACCCAGCGGGCCCTTTAATGCCCCGCAGGCTGGGACTTGTGGTTCTCCAAGTCCCAGCTTGCGGGGGAGGCTTGCTGGGACTCATAGTGCCCCAGTATTAGACAATAGATTATTCTATTTTTTACACCAGAATTAGCTCGATGCCCACCGCTCAGGGGCATTGAGGACAGCACCAGGCTTCAGCCTGGTCAGGTAAGTCCTGGAGGGGGGGGACCCCTTCATTGGGGGGGTCCCCACTCCCCCAGGGCCCCTGGCCAGGCTGACTGGTCGGTAGGGTTAATGTTTTGGCCGCGGGACCTTATATCATAAGTGTCCCCCGGCTGTGACATTACCCTGCTGGCTGGTTTGGCCTGGGGCTGGTTCTTAAAATACGGGGGACCCCTAGTCATTTTGTCCCCCGTATTTTGGGAACCAGCCCCGGACCTGGAGCCTGGGGCTGGTTGTTAAAAATCGGGGAACCCCTATTTGTCGGGTTCCCTGATTTTTAATTACCGGCCCCGGCTCCTTCAGCCTGGTGCTGGTTACAGCTGTGGGGGGGACCCCACGCTGGTTTTTTTTTAAATGATTTAATTTTTCAATTTTTTTACACTGAAGCCTGCACGGATCTGACTGATCCGTGCAGGCTTAAAGCAAATACGACAGGGAAAGCAAGGTGTATTTTCCTGTCGTATTTGCGTGGGTGTTTTACACCACTTAGCAGCCGTATTATCAGTACGGCTGCTTAGTACATCAGGAACCACCATTCTTTTGAATGGTGATTTCTGTCGTATTCTATCGATGGTGTAGACATTCGTATTTGTAAATACAAATATGAATGTTCCATCTTTAGGAATACGAATTGTTGTATTTTCGGGATTGTAAATCCCAAAAATACAAATTCGTAAAAAAAAAGGTGTATTTCTCCCTACGAATACACTTTTTTTCTACGAATCCATTTTGGTAAATTTCCCCCTAAATATCTCTTGCTAACTAAGTCAGTGCATGCAGTCACAATCTAGTCAAATTGCTTAGCAAATGACTGCAAATCTGTCTGTGTGTACAGAATGAGAGATACTGATCGCAATCTCTCATTCTGAACCACTACCCTGCCTTTTTTTTTGCTTAAACAAAATTGCTTAGCAAATTGCTTAGCACAAATCTCTGCGTGTGTATGTGCTCTCCATGGGAAATCTTGACACCAGAAAAATTGCTTAGCACAGATCTCTACGTGTGTATGCCCCTATAGGCCCCACCCCCAAGATAGCACAATATGGCATGCAAATATTCCAGAATACCTCTGGTCCTGAGCATTTTGTATACAGAATACTCTGTATTGGGAAGGCACAGTAAATTGTCATCATTTGGTCAAAATACAAAAAAAATCAGATTTTCCTGTTCTTATGATCAGCTTTTAAATAAAAATAAAAGAAACCATGTAAAGGTAATCAGCTTCCTTCCCTGCACCTGCTGCCAAATATATATTTTTATTGTGTAACTGAACTACAGGACATGACACTAAAATGTAACGATAACAAAAATAGGAATTTTTTTAATAAAGAAAATGTTGACTAAAGATTCGTCCATGTTGTCATGACTAAAATTGACTAGACCAGTGGTTCCCAAACTGTGTGCCGTGGCACCCTGGGGTGCCTTGGTGGGCTTGCAGGGGTGCCCTGGGTTGGTGGTCCAGGACCAATTCAAGTTATTTATGTCCAATATAATAGTCAAATTGTGCACTGATCCTAAGGATGAGATATAAACACAATTTATGCTGCTTTCAGACCGCATAACTGGCTTTGACCCTGTATTTGAAAACGTTTCCAAAAACGGGTCTGCCAGGTAAAACCCCTTTCACACCGCATCTCTTAAACGGTATATTACCGTTTAAGTGCCGTTTTTTTACACTGGCAGACCCGTTTTTGGAAACTTTCCAAATACAGGGTCAAAGCCAGTGCGGTCTTTAGCGCGCACCCCCCATACCCCCCGCCCCCAGTTAACATCCCCCCCCTTTGCGAAGAACAAGGCTGCAGGATAAATAATACCTTTTCGTGACCCTCTGACAGCAACTCCACCCAGATTGGGCACATAGGAAGCAGGAGCAGCCAGCGTCCATCCCAGATATGAGGAGGAGCAGCAGTCACACTTATAAGACACGGCCCCGCAGCAGTAACAAGCGACATCACAGCGGCGCTAGCTAGCAGGGACCTGCGACCTGTGTGCGTCCAGGGGCTGCACATTATGCGCGCATGTCTGCCGCCCAATACACAACACTGCCACCAGATCAGACGCCTGTAACTCCCCGGTAACAGGAGATGTAGCCCACGCTTGCTGCAGCTTGATTTGCTCCCACTAGAGTGACTGTAACTCCCCCTGTGCCGGAGACAGTAGCCGGGCGCTGCACGGTGCAGAGCCTCTAGCATGACCCTTCCAGCATGACTCTTCCAGCAGGTACAAAAGGTCAGGGCGGTGTGTTAACCCGCGCGCGGGGGGGGGGGGGGGGGCGGGGGGCTCCAGGGGGTTAAGTGCATATGAATATTTAATGAGCGCTCATTAAATATTCACTGCACTGGGTCCGCTCATTGGCTGGATCCTAAATCCCGTTTCAGACCCGATTTTGATGCCAAAATACCGGGTCTGAAACGGGTAGGACCCTCCATTTTAACCGTTTGGTACTTGTGAGTTATCCGGGCGCCCGATGTGGTAATTGAATGTCATTACAATAAGCATACGATGCGACGCGATGCGACGCGATTTGCCATCGCGTCGTATCGCGTCGCATCGTATGCTTATTGTATGGTATACAATGGGATGCGATGCGACGCGACGCGATTTTAACACTTCCCGCCCATTTTTAAACCCGCCCTCTGCGACATCTGGCAGAAAATCAGTGTGAGGTAGTTTTGAGAGGAGAGAACAGGTGATTTCCAGTGTTGGTGTGTCTCAGACTATTTGTGAGGTGAAATTTCTGACATTTGCCCCAATATTGCCCCATTTTGCCCCTTACACCCTATTTCCCAATATGGCTTTGGTGGACAGTATCTTCAGCCTCCCTAAAACTGAAGAAGATACAGTTCAATTCCTGCAGGACAAAGGGCTGCTTCCATCTACAGCCACATGTCCAAATGGCCACCCTATGCGCCTGTCTATAAAAGAGCGCAAATGGCGCTGCTACATAAAAAGTTGCGGGAAAAAGCAGAGTCTGCGGGCCTCGCTATTCTACCCCGGATGCAGGCTGCCGTTTATGACAATACTGCGCTTCATATACTGTTGGTGTGATGAACTCACTTCTATAGAGTTTTGTAAAATCTGTAATAAAAGTACAATCTTTTATAATGCATTGATGCGGGAGGCATGTCAATGCGACCTGATGTCCCAGCCTCAACGCCAGATTGGTGGACCAGGGAAAATAGTGGAAGTGGATGAGACACTGTTTGTGAAAAGACAAGCCAATGTTGGCAGAGTTCTCCCACAGCAGTGGGTGTTTGGAGGAGTGTGCCGGGAAACAGGGGACTGTTTTATGCTACCAGTTGCCAAGCGAGATGCGACAACTCTGATCAATGCAATTGTGGAGCACATCGCGCCTGGAAGCACAATTGTCAGCGATTGCTGGCGGGCATACAAAACTCCAGAACTGGAGCGGGCTGGTTACAGTCACCTGAGAGTCAACCATCGCTACAATTTTGTGGACCCAGACACTGGTGCACACACCCAAAACATCGAAAGACTGTGGGGTTGTGCAAAATGGCGGAACAAACGCCAGCGGGGCACAGCCCGCCATCACCTGGACTCTTACATGCAGGAGTTTGTGTGGCGAAAGTGTCTGGCGGGAGACAGCGCATTTAACCGCATTCTACATGCGCTCACTTTGCTAGATAAATAATTACGGTGATTAATTATTGTGTGCTATGTGTTGATTGTTATTATAATTTATTTCTGAGATATGTTAATTACAGTTATTCCTTAAATTCAGTTGTCCTTAATGTGTCAGATATGAATGATATTGATGAATGATATTGGATGTTCACAACCACTCCACTATCAACGTGAACCCGAAGCGTGGCGAGCGCAGCGAGCCCGCGAGGGGCGGCGGTACGTGTCCTCCGACCTTTTCATGCCCTACTATCCACTAGGGCGTGGAGTGAGAATAGAATAGTGTGGCGAGCGTAGCGAGCCACCGAGCCCGAAGCGTGGCGAGCGCAGCGAGCCCCGCGAGGGGACACGGATACCTGTGAAGCCCATGAAAGTATGCGCTCACCTGTGAAGGTATCCGTGTCCGCTCGCCACACTATTCTATTCTCACTCCACGCCCTAGTGGATAGTAGGGCATGAAAAGGTCGGAGGACGCGTACCGCTGCCCCTCGCGGGCTCGCTGCGCTCGCCACGCTTCGGGTTCACATTGATAGTGGAGTGGCGTTAACAATGGGGATGGGATTGACATTGTGTCACTTTTTGGGGGTTTTGCCCTGCTAAAATCGGGTGCTGTCGCATCGCATCGCATGCCATGTGGTTAACATGCGATGCGACGTGATCAGATTAGATGGTACCCGATGTAAAATCGGGTTCGGGTGGTGATCTCGTCGCGTCGCATCGCATGCCATTTGGTTAACACACAATGCGACGCGATGCGATGCGATGCGTATACGATCAAAAATCGGGCGCCCAGATAACTCACAAGTACCAACCGTTTTAAAAAAAATGGCTTTTTTAAAACGGTAAAGTGGCTCTGCACCTTTCAGACCGCACAGATTACCGTTTTAAAACGGTAAAAAATCGGCAAAATACCATTTTTTTTGTGCGGTCTGAAAGGGGCATTATTTAACTTAATATTTGTTTCTAAATTTCTCAGTGAGTAACATTTAGCCTAGGGGTGCCGCAAAATAATTCTGATGCTTCAGGGTGCTGTGATTAAAAAAAGTTTGGGTCCCGCTCATTACATATGCACGGGATGGGGGCCCTCTCATTAAATATGAACTGCGCTGGGTCGCGCTCATTAGATATGTACGGAGCGGGACCCGTTCATTACATATGCAGGAGGGCGGGAACCCGTTCATTAAATATGAACTGCGCTGGGTCCCGAGCATTAGATATCCACGGAGCGGGACCCGATCTTTACATATGCAGGGGGCGGGGACAACTCATTAAGTATGCACTGCGCTTGGTCCCGCTCATTAGATATGCATGGAGCGGGAACCGTTCGTTACATATGCAGGGGGCGGGGACCCGTTCATTAAATATGCACTGCACTGGATCCTGCTCATTAGCGGAGCGGGATCAGCTCAGTGCTCTCTGCTACCTGGTCGTTTGTCAGCCAGCGGTGCCCACCATATATGCAACATATACCGTAATATACCGTTTACAAAATGCGATGTAAAAGGGGGTTAACTTGCTCTGACATGTTTTAAGAAATGTTTTAAATACCGGATCTAAGCAGGTTTTGCGATGTGAAAGCAGTATTAGTTACATTTAGCTAAATAGCTATATATTATATAATATGCATCCATACAGCTTCATTTTATTTTGCAGTAGACTATAGTACTGTACTACTTACTTGTATCGGGCAGGTTGTATTTTTTTATTATTAAAATTAAATTTTTAATTAAAAAAGAAAAAATTGCATTCTTGAATTGATATTTGCAGAAAATAAATGACCTGCTGTGAAGGAAATAGCATTTTTGTTGCACTTGTTTGATACAGATTACTAAACACAGTGAAAGGTATACAAAAGTATTCAAGGGAATGATAGAGAAATGATCTTCTGCAAAATCCATTACAGTATCAATAAACTGCAAAGCCATGACTAAATCAATGACTAAAATGAAACAAAAACGTTCGTCAAGATCCGCTGACTAAAATTTGACAACAGACGAAAAAAAAAAAAAGAACAAAATGTGACATTTAAATTCGTCACATTTTAGGAAAGTGACTAAGACTAAACCTAAATTGAAAATCCCTGGTGAAATGAACACTGCTTTCTCCTCACTTTCAGCAGAGTGCCTGGCATGCATTCAGTATCGCGTTTAGCTGTTTCCCAGAAGCACTGAAATAAGTATTATGCAAACACTTGTCAGAAAGTGCGTCTGTCCAGATCCATTCTCTGACATTGATCCTCTGAACTACCAGCATCAGAGCAGATTGTACAGGCTATGAGAAAGTTTGTTAATGCATTACAATTAACGTCCATGTGTACAGGGCTGTAGCAGTCACTAGTTCTGTAGCTGTCTTGGTGACATATTAACCATAGGCTCGCATCTGTTATGCAATCTGGGTGGGATCTACTGCATTACAATATGCAATTAGCGCTGACCCCCGGCAGTGCTGTCTGCAGCCCATAGACTACAATGGGCTAACGCCATTTTAGAATGGCTATAGCCAGGTCCGGCAGCCACTGGAGGGCGCCACTTTGCAGCAGGGAGCAAAGAGGTGAGTGGCACCGGCGGCGGCCGACAACCCCCCCCCGGGAAATGACGCGGCTCATCACATGGCGCATCACCTTACACCCCCTGCCATTCCCCCCACCCCGGAACGCTGCGGCGGCCTGGCTCCGCAATCACTGGCACCCCCCGTGTACAGCGGCCAAGGGGGGAGGGGGGGGTGGTGGATGAGCACCGGAATCCTCCCCCCTCGGAATGCCTCAATCACCGTCACCCCCCCCTGTACAGTGGCTGGGTCACTACGGTGCCTTGCACTGACAATAGCCCTGGGACCAGATATGATGCTGCCCAATATTGATACATCAGGCAGCATCACCTCCCCCATAGAAACCTATGGGGCATGCTGCTGCTGGCAGGACAGGAGGGATAGCAGCAGGTATTGGAGATTCCTGCAGAGGTCCCTCCATGATACATAGGGGGAGGTGGTGTAGTAAATGGGCCCCTTAACCACCTTTTACCTTTTTTGTCTTGGCTATGTAGCCAGCACTGTCAATAGTAATTCATAAGACCTGTATTACTATAACCTCTCAAAGTGACTCGCTTACAATATATAAGATAATAAGAATTCTCAGTTAAACAGGACAAGTTATTGCTACAGTCTGAACTGGTTTTAGCAGATTCACTTAATTCAATCTGGATGTTTCACTGGTAAAAGCATAGACACAGAGTTTAACCAGTACCTGGACTTCACGAGGGTCTGTATTAGGAAGTTTAAATTAGATGATGGTCATTGACATCAGCGGTCATGTGATTGACATCAGCGGTCATGTGACTGTCCATTTAAATCTTCTGCAGAGGCATGCAACCTGTAACAGACAGAAGGAGCAGCTTCAGCAGCAGGACCCCAACAGGCACAGGTGGGCAAGCGGCAAGCAGCGTTTACCTGCTGCCTAGCGAACAGGTCTGAATCATGTATGTCTAGCCATTATTGGCTGCCACGTCTTCGTGTGTCCCCAGTTCATGTTATGCCACATTACAGTGCCCCAATTAAGCCTATGCCTCATAGTAGTGCCACCATATATTATAACCATACCTCCCAACTGTACCAATAAGGAAGTTGGAAGCCCCCCCCCCCCCAATCGCTCTCTACTCTGCTTAGCCAGGAACACAAAGAATAGGAGAGTCTAAAGCAGCGGTGGCCAAACCTGTCCTCAAGATCTACCACCAGTCCATGTATCTCAGGCAACCTGTAGATCTATAGTAGGAATGAATGCAGCATGTTTGACAATGTGACAGTTAGTAATGACTGTGCACCAGCTAGGGAGTCTGGGAAATGTGACAGTTAGTAATGACTGCAGCTGTGGTAAATGTGACAGTTAGTATTGACTGCAGCTGTGCACCAGCTAGGTGATCTGGGAAATGTGACCGTCAGTAATGACTGCAGCTGTGCACCAGCTAGGTGGTTTGGAAAATGTGGACTGTTGGTAAATCTCAAGGACCGGTTTGGCCACCACTGGTCTGAAGGAATAGGAAAGTCTAAAAGGTGAGCAAATCAGATGTGTTTGACATCCGATCCGATGTGCGGTCCTGTGCATATCGATGTCGGAGTTCAGACCTGTTGCACTTCTGACCTCTGGCTACTGGCAGCGGGGAATGTGGTGTTATGCGATGCATCACATGTCGCATGCGATCCTGCTGGGACCTTCACAGGCGGCTCAAAGGGGTTCTGCTGGCCATACACTACTGCCAGAAGTCACAGCAGTGTATGTCCACCTTAAGGACATTCCTGATGATTCACCAGACAGCGAGGAATAAAGAAACTCCTGGTGTCTATCAATGCAAACCAAATGTGCCCTGGGCTTTGGCATTTTTTGCACACTCTGAAGCTGGGTACACATATGTACAATCGTCGGGCCGTTCTTCCGTTCTGGGGACGAACGGCCGTTCGATTGTATATGTATGTACGCAGTCCCGATTCCTTCTGTGAGATCGATAAACGGCCAAAAACGCTCTTGGCCGTCCACGGTTGGTCGGTCGAAGGTTCTTTGCTGCTTAAAAATCATCCGACAGGACGGCTACATATCGGAACAAAAGTGCCGTGTGTACGCACGTTCGATCGATATGCAGCCCGTTCCTGCGATCATACTACCAAAACCTAAACGCCCATCTGGGTGTGTACGGTGGTACAATCTTTTTCTTGCGATTGTTTGGACGGGAGTACGTCGGACGTCGCAAGTAAAATTGGACAGGTGTGTACGCGCAGATCGGTCGTGGCTTTTGGACGGTCGAACGTGTATATGGTCGATCGAACGGTCGCAAGAAAAATGAGATTGTATATATGTGTACCCAGCTTAAGTCCTAGTTACAACTATAAAGATTAGTATTAGCATTGTGTCATCATTATAGGGGTACTTTTTATATATTTTTTTGTTTTTTACTGACAAAACTGGGTATTTATTGAAATGAATGGTCCGACTGCACACAAAACCAGCATTATTTTGACTGTCTGTAAATACCCTGTTTTGTTGTATCACTGTCCCCTTTGTAAAGCGCAACGGAATATGCTGCGCTATATAAGAAACTGTTAATAAATAAATAAATAAATAAATGAATATTTTATATTTATGGTATATACACTAAAAGTGCTGTCTCAATCTGTCAATGATTTGAGACAAGGAGAAACAAACGCATCCAATCCAACTTCACCCATACTGGGAAATGCAGAAGAAGTTATGTGATTAGATAAACAACAGCTGTGCTTACATATTGGCAATTTGATCTGAAAAGCTTAATTGTATGTTTCAGTAACACAATAGCTGGAATGAGGCATAAACGGAGCAAGTAAGAAGCCGAAATAATTGTACAAAAGTTGTGCATTTTGAGTCAGGCATATTAAGCAGAAGCGTTAATAATATTAATAATAATAATAATAATAATAATAATACATATACATTCTGCATAAAAACAGATGAATGGATTCAGCTTGGTGTCTCCCAGCTTGTACAGGTCTCTCGGGCTGAAGCTTTTTCAAAGAGTATTCCTATTGGGAATTCCTATTTCCTATATTTTTGTAATATTGTGTAAGTTGTTTTTCCTTGATAAACAGATTATTGGAGAAATATGAAATCTACTGGCCCGTGTTCAATGTAACGAGGGGGTTAAACGGTGGGGATCGCCAAAAACAAGCGACCCTCGCCATTTAACCCCCGTGCCGGCCGTTCACCCTATTTAATGTCAGATGCTGGGAGGATTCCCCCAAAAAGCTTGGCTCGGCTAATGCGGGGATCCCACTGCATTTAGCCGAGAGCCTCGCTGTTTTAGCGGCAGCATACACCGTTTCCAAGTCAATGCAAAAACCCAGCAAGGTGGAAATGGTGTGTGCAGGGGGTCAGTTGAATACTGTCTATGCGAGCTGTGGCAGCGACCAGTCAGCACTGCTCGCTGTCACAGCTTGCAAAGGTCATTGGGTACTTGTGTATTATCACGGCGCCCCCGATATTAAGTCGCACGATTTTTCATTGCATCGCATGCCATACACCCGATGCACAGCGATGCGATGCGATTTAAGCCCCCTATACGATTTTAAATTGTGTAAGCAATGTTGCAATGCTTACAATGTTAAAAGCACCCCCACGCCACCCCCAGTATAAACGTGAACCCGAAGCGTGGCGAGCGCTGCGAGCCCGCGAGGGGCGGCGGTATGCGTCATCCGACCGTTTCATACCCCCACTATCCACGTCGGCGTGGAGTTGATTGTATATAGCAGCAAGCCACCGAGCCCGAAGCGTGGCGAGCGACCGCGTATTACTTTACATGTCTTCCGCGTCCCCTCGCGGGGCTCGCTGCGCTCGCCACACTATATCGTATCGACTCCACGCCGACGTGGATAGTGGGGGTTTGAAACGCTCGGAGGACGCGTACCGCCGCCCCTGGCGGGCTCGCTTCGCTCGCCACTCTTCGGGTTCACGTTCATAGTGGGGGTGGCGTGGGGGTCCATTTAACATTGTAAGCCCCCATTAGGGTGCTTATACAATTTATAATCGCATCGCATCGCATTGTATGGCATTGTATGCCATATACAATGCCATCCAATTTTAACATTGTATGACATCGGGGGACATCGCGGAACATCGCATCGCATACCATCGCATGCCTTATGGTCTGCGATGCGATGGGCGCCGTGATAATACACAAGTACCGGTCATTGCATATACCCCTATGTGTGTTTTCATATGCTTGCAAATACAATGTGCAAACAAGAAAATAAAAGTATTTTACTTGTATGCTGGAAACAGGTGATGATATGATTCACCTGTGCATTAGCAACAGACCCAATAGAAATACAGAATTAATTAAATGACTGGTATAACAGGGCGCCCAGCCCAAAGCATGGATACTCCGTTGCGCTATGTAAGAAACTGCTAATAAATAAATAAAAGCTCCAGCCTGAGCGAAATGCGTTAGAGGACTCGTCGTCCCGGCACCGCTAAGTGGAGTTCTTCCACTTTTATTTTATCCCCTGCACCACAATTTCGCTGGATTCACCCCGGTCCATACAACACATTTGACCGTGGCAAGGCAGGACTATCCGACAAGTAAACCCATCTGGCAGAACACTGCTGAGCTGACGGGAAACAATCGGCCCAGTGCCGCGGGTGAGAGACGCGGACAGAACTCATTATGAAGTAATGGTAAACAATATACAAAAGTGCGGTCTGACTCACTTTGGGTCTATACATTTTTATCATATATTTTTTATATGCTTTAGATGTGATGCTACATGGGATTATTACTATAATTGCCTGGTATCAGTTATATAAAATAATATTTTTTTTTGTATATGTCATTCATTAGATATTGTATTTATTTTTAAGTTATGTGGCCATCTGTAATTCATATTTAATCTCCAAAATGTTATTTTAATAAACTAAGATTATTATACTATACTGTTTTGAATGGTGATTCAGTTCTTCATGCACCCAGATAATATTAGCGCAGTATTTAATTGTTACACTTTCCAAAAAAACAAATGGAGGCACACTGGCGCTTTCTAACGTAACGTTACTTCCCTTCTAATATATGTTTATGTATTCTCTTTTTGCATGGATACAACATCTATGAAAACGTGCATATGAGGATACAACGTGATTCCCTGGAAGAACTTTTGTGAACACCATACATTAGAAGGGAAGTAACGTTACATGTTAGAAAGCGCCATTGTGTTTCCATTTGTTTTTTTGGAAAGTGTATATGTTTTTTTGAGGAGAGGTGTCTCCTTGGGCCTTATTTTGGTTCATTCTTTCTGACAAAATCCTTCTTAGATGGGCAAAACCATGTGCACTGCAGGTGGGGCAGATGTAACATGTGCAGAGAGAATTAGATTTGGGTGGGGTTTTACTTCAAAGTGAGATCTATATTGCAGTGTAAAAATAAAGCAGTCAGTATTTTCCCTGCACAGAAACAAAATTACTCACCCAAATCTAATTCTCTCTGCACATGTTACATCTGCCCCCCTGCAGTGCACATGGTTTTGTCCATCTAAAGGTGCGTACACACGGGGCAATTTGATCTCTGGCAATATATTGCTAGCAATATATTGCTCAGCAATCATATTGCCCCGTGTCCCGTTTTCATCTGCGACCATCTCTGGTCGCAGATGAAAATTTAAACACTGCTGGGTGAAGAGGCAGGGGATGTCGCTGGTCGGAGGAGCATGTTCCTCCGACCAGCGACCGTTCAGGGGCTGAAAACGGGAGCGCGCACCCAGCGATTTATCGCTGGTGTACAATCACTGGCAATATGGTCGCTCAGCGACCATATTGCCAGCGATTTCAGCCCCTATCGCCCCCGTGTGTACACAGCATAAGAAGGATTTTGTCAGAAAGAATGAACCAAAATAAGGCCCTTTTTCATTTGTTGAGGCTACATTGGCTGCTGCGCCAGAAGGTGGTCCACTTTCCTATTTCTCTAGTATTTAATTGTTGTCTAAAATGATTCCAAAAAAATGTTTTTTTTTTTTATTATTATTTTTGTAACTTTTTTTATTGTGTTTCAAAAAACATAAAACAGACAAACAGACGGATTGGGTATGAAATACCGATCGTCAAAATCCCGACGGTCAAAATCTCGACAGCTATTGACCGACGGTCAAAATCCCGACAAGGTCAAAATCCCGACAAGGTCAAAATACCGACAAGGTCAAAATACCGACATATAGAATGTAGACAGGTGAAACATTCAACATAACTTTCGGTCGACATGTTGCGACTTCGACATGGGTTTTTTCACAGTTTTTGGACTCGAATGTCGACACAGTGCTTCGGGCATGGTGCATCGCTACGCTCGGAACACTATTTTATTCTCCCACCATGCCCTAGTGGATGGTAGGGCATGAAATACCGCCTGTCGGCACATGTCAGGTCAAAAAACAGTGAAAAAACCCATGTCAACCTCGCGACCTGTCGACCGAAAGTCTTGTTTACTTTTTCACCTGTCTACATTCTATATGTCGGTATTTTGACCTTGGCGGGATTTTGACCATGTCGGGATTTTAAATGTCGGTATTTTGACCTTGTCGGGGTTTTGACCGTTGGTCATTGGTTTGTCGGGATTTTGACCGTCAGGATTTTGACTTCATCGCATATAGACAATACATTATCTAGTATTAAAGATGTGAATTACATTTCTCATATAATAGCAAAGGTTAAATACAAAAGCACGAAATAACATATATTCCGGTCATATCAGATAAAAAGGAAAAAGAGAAAGAAAAAGAAGATAATAAAAAAAAAATAATCTAAAAAAAAACTGTTAACTGTGAGTGTTTGGATTAAAAAAAATAGAAGGATTTAATCTCAGGACGCATGCATACTATGGGCCATGAACACATGCGCAGTCTAGCGATTATTGCGAAGTTTCAGCCATGCGGTCAGGTCTGCATAACCCCCAGAGTCAGTATTCCAACTGCGCAAGCATTGTATTCTCACTTTGGGGCCGACTCTGGATCACTCGTAGAGATCCGAATTCGGACCCAGTCCCGATGGTCGGGTTCTGCGCATGTGCGTGCCTGCGTTCGGCCGGGCAGCGTTTCAGCGCTCGGCAAGCAGAGAATTACAGAGCCAACCTGAATTAGGCCCTTTATGCAGAGCCCTTTTTACAAATGAAAGGAGCAGAGCGTGTTTAATTACATAGAAATCAACACAGAAATAGACGTAATTGACAGGACTGCAAACACAGGTTCATTTGCTGTAGAAGGAAAATGTTTCAATTTTCAAAACATTTCTAATCTCATTAATATTCCGCCCTTATCCGCTCTCTAGAAGTGACTCTGCTAAAAGCTGGAGAATTAATTGGAGAACAAAGCTTTTCATTTTGCTGCACATTTATCTCAATATTTCGGCAGCGTTGCCTGGCTACACACAGGAGCCTAATGTAATATTACGGTACTTGTTTCCTAGCACGGCGCCCACTACTCCATTTACGTAGTGGGCTATTCAGGGTAAGGAAATCGCATCGCATGCCATTAAGAGAGAGAAAGTTAGGGGCTTAGTCATCATCTATTATGAGCCCATTATTAATGGGTCCATTTATTATTATAGACCTGACAGAGTTTGCCTGCAGGAACCTGCCCCTGAGTTTCCTATGGGAAGGAGATCTGCCTCCTCTGCACTGCAAGCAGGGGCGGATTGGCCCACCGGGAAACCGGGCCGTTTTCCAGTGGGCCGGCACATTTTAGATCATAAGTGGCCGCTCACCCTCCCTATCTCCGTGCTGGGCCACGGCCGCAGCACTATGCCCTAATTAAAGATGGCCGCGGCCATCCTCTGTGGCTCCCAGAGATAAAATGGCCGCGGGAGGGCTGGTGCGCATGTGCGAGCACACACAGCTGCTCCCGTGGTCTGGAGGAACTATGGCAGCGCTGCCTGCCCACGTGATGCTCCCCAGCAGCAGCAGCAGCGTGCAGGAATGTTTCGTTCGCTGGGCTGGGGAGCAGGATCTGACGGGCAGCGGCGGCAGCAGCAGGCAGCCAGCACCAGACTATATATATGCATACCCTCCAACATGACCCATTCCATTAGGTACAAAATGTTCTGTTCCTGGACTTCCCTGCCAGTGGCAGTTACAGATGTGAGCCTGCAGCACAGTCCAATATTCAAAAAGGGGAGCCACACCTAATGCCACTCCAAACATCACTGTCCTGGACTCACTGGCAGTTAATGTGACCCCCCCTCTTTCAATATTGGACTGTGCTGGAGCCTCACCTCTGTAACTGCCACTGGCAGGGAAGTCCAGGAACAGAGCATTTTGTACCTAATGGAATGGGTCATGTTGGAGAGTATGTATATATATATCGATATAGATATATATCTATATATCTATATATCGATATTTCATCAGGACAACCAGAAACATAGAAAATACACAATTTATACTTACATGTCAGAAGAACAAACAAACACATGATACCCGGCCAGCTCCCACGCCGCCGCGTCCTCCAGGCCGCCTTAAGATGACGTCACATAGTGACTGGGGTGTGCCTCACTGGCATGCGCCAGGACGCTGCCTCGTTGCTGTGCTGCACGTCAAGCTCAGGCAAAGATGCCAGGCGTTACTATGGTAACACTGGCTGACAGTAGCAGGAGGCGGAAATGTATTGGCCGTAACTTCACTGCGGAGTACAGCGCATAATGTTAAGTCTGACTATCTCTGCCACGGCAAACTTAACATTATGCGCTGTACTCCGCAGTGAAGTTACGGCCAATACAATACATAGATTGTAAGCTCCACTGGGGCCGGGACTGATGTGAATGTTCAAATATTCTCTGTAAAGCGCTGCGGAATATGTGTGCGCTATATAAGAAACTGTTAAGAAATAAATATATATATATATATATTTATATATATTTACAGTATGCCTTTGATATAGGACCTTTTTTGTTTGATTCGGTCCCCGCGTGTTCGCACGGGGGACCAATGGTGTGCGTCTGCGTGTATGCAGACACAGGGGGCCTTATTCTAGCTCACTCTTTCTGACTAAATCCTTCTTAGATGGACAAAACCATGTGCACTGCAGGTGGGGCAGATGTAACATGTGCAGAGAGAATTAGATTTGGGTGAGTTATTTTGTTTCTGTGCAGGGTAAATACTGGCTGCTTTATTTTTACACTGCAATATAGATCTCACCTTGAAGTAAAACCCCACCCAAATCTAATTCTCTCTGCACAAGTAACATCTGCCCCACCTGCAGTGCACATGGTTTTGTCCATCTAAGAAGGATTTTGTCAGAAAGAGTGAACTAGAATAAGGCCCAGGGTGCGTGCACCCATGGTGAACATTCTGTTTGTCGGGTGCACACACCCAGGACAGTGGGCGGGGTTGAAGAAGGGCAGGGAGTGCCGGGCAGCCCCATTACCATATGCGAACACAGAATGTTTCATGCGCGTTTTCATGGTAATGAGGCAATGTCGCAGGTGAGGATTATATGTGTGCTTTACAGCAAGTGTTCCTATGAAGTGTATTCAATGCCCTTAGTGCGAACTATGACAGAGAGCAGTGCCGATAGCTCACCGTCATGGCTCAGGCTCGCCCTCAGTATTTAACCAACCCCCCTTCACTCGCCGTTTCCACCTCGCTGATTCTTTTCAGCGAGGTGGAAATGGTGAGTGCGGCCATCAAAAAGGCAGAGCTCGCCACAAAATGCAGTGGGTTTGCTACATTTGCGACAAACCTCGCTATTCCGGGGAATCATCACCGTGCTCTGACAGCGAGGCCCTGGAACAGTGAAGGCCATGCCCTCACACCTACGGCACGCGCATATATTCCTTTCACCGCTGCCAAAGTTGTGAGGTATGCATTAGGTGTTAGGGGCATTGCAATGTGTGCCATAATGTGTCAGAGGCATTACAATGTGCAGCAGCATAGTATCAGTATCATAGGCATTGTGGTGTTTGGCATTATGTGTCAGAGGAATTGCGGTCTTTGGCATAATGTGTCAGGCATTACAGTGTGCAGCATATTGTCTCGAGTAGCTCATGCTCAACTAAGGTTGGAGACCACTGTATTAGTGCAATGTAGCTGTTTATTATGTCATGTCCATTTATCTCAGGGTTGCCGACCCTCCCGGAATTCCCGGGAGTCTCCCGAAATCGGGTCCCCCTCTCGGCCCCCCCCCGGAAGGGTGGGCAACCGTCCCGGAATCTGGGGGACCCCCCTGAGCCCCCCGAATCGCGAAATGCCGCAATCTGCGGGTCTCAGAGGAGGGGGCGGAGCTAAAAAGGCACAATCGTGTCGTTTTAGCCCCCCCCCCCCTCCATGGAGATCAGTAATTTCTCCTATTTCCCGTAATGGGGGTGGGGCTTAATGATGTCACAGTCAAGCCCCGCCCCCGATCGGGTAAGGAAAGTCTCCTCTCCGGGCTTCTCCCGGAGAGGAGCATTTAAAAGTCGGCAACCCTGGTTTATCTGGTAGTTGCCAAGTAACAGAGTCTGTGATGCCGTCCACTTTTGGTGAGGTCTGATGACGTCACCGAATGAACACGCCTGCTGAGAGTGGGAAGTTTGGTGATGGAAAGGGCCTCTCATAGCTGTGGTGAAGAGAGCATCCTTCCCTGTTAACAGACCCCGCCTCTCAGCAGACCCCGCCCCCTATTAGGGCTGCTTCCAAAAATTTCCCGGGCTGGTTTTCCAACCCAATCCGCCCCTGACTGCAAGCCATGCACATGTATGAACTCGGGTCAAGCATGCATAGACAAAGAGGTGACAAGCCCTGTTATCAGGGAACAAAGCCTCCTCCTGATTGGATAACAGTTGCACTTATTGCATTAGAAATTCAGTGGTAGCCAACCCTAGCCCTCGAGAGCTACCAACAGTTCACATTTTCCAGACAACCTAGCTGCTGCACAGCTGCACTCATTAATCACTGACACATTTTAAAAGATCCACAGATGGAGCTAATTAGCTCACTTGTGATAAACTCCACACAGTCATAGGCATTCATCCACACTTACACCACTTATCTATGAAATAATGACGCGTACAACTGAATTGGGCTTAAAGGGGACGGCTTATTTATTTTGAGCAGGGGCGTCCTATTTGAAACTAACTGAAATTTACGTCCCTGCTCTAACTAAGGTGGCGGGCAAAGATCGGCATGGCAATAAAACACATCAGCTGGTAAAATAAAAAAGTAATGAAAATAATAAACTCCGGATCCAAGGGCCTCCTGCCCTTTTTCCTAGGACCGGCCAACTGCCAGCGTCCTTGGCAACAGACAACTTTATATGCAGACTTTTCCCAAAGGGCCATCTGCCCTTAAGGCCAGGGGTTGACCTTCTGCCTCTGCCCCTGACCTCGCATATATCACTAAGGCAGAGCTCACCACTCTGCCCGAGCCAGAAAAATTGGGCCACCTGCCCTGACACACAAACTGTCCGCAAAAATTTTGCCTATCCGAAGTAAATGATTGTTAAGGACCAGATGTGGGCCCACCTGGATCGGTGATGCCCACATCTCGACACCAACCACCAGCTAAATGTAAATACCGCTAGAATTTAAACTACCGTTCTTTCCGCCACAATAAGCCGACAACACTAAAGAGAAAAAACTGCCAAAGAAAAACTCCTAAAATTAAATAAATCTAATTAATGGGGCGGGAGGGAGGGCAACGATTCCAGAAGAAAGAGGCAGAATTTTCTGGAAGCAGGATCATCTATCCATCAATCCACGCCTCTAACTTCAATCCAGCCTATCAATGATCTACATGCAAATCAGCCACCTGCCAATCAAGCAAGCCAAGCCCCCCAGCCCGACTTCAGTGTGCAAGCTAAGGATTCCTGCCATAGCCTGGTGAGTTTATGCTGTTTTCAGCCAGACAAGCTGTCTTCTACAGTCTTTCTGTGAGGAGACCTGCAAAACATGCACTGTTGGTAGCTCTCGGGGACTAGGGTTGGCTACCCCAGCATTAGATCCTCCTTACCTGCACCACTCACCTGTGATTATGAAAGTTGTCCAGCAGGGGTCACTGCTCTCACACCACTACTATTGAACAACTCACTCACGGTTTTCAGAAATGCAAGTTAGGGTTTATGCATGGGTTCCCTTTTGTGTATTTCACCTTGCCATCCTTGGGGGAAGGGGGGGAGGTGAGCATGCTGAAATGTAGGTGCAGGCAGTCGATGACACCCCAATAGGGCTACAACAGAATAATAGAACAGCTACGTGGAGCGCCATAAGCTTGCTGATGGCATTCCTACTCCCTGCAGTATGGCACATAAGGTAAATTTGGGGCACAGTGTGACATACAGTGACAACGGGTCTGAGTCATAGGGTCGACCGAACTTAGATGAACAGTCATTGTCACTGTAGGTCGACACATGAACTGAGTTGACGTGCATTTAATCGATAAGGTCATTAGGTTGACACAAGCATTAGGTGAACATGAAAAAGGTCAACATGAATTTTCCCTGTTTTTTTTTCTCTTAAGTCGACATGGACGCCGTATAAGTGTCCCTACGCTCCGCACACTATTATATTCTTATTCTATACCCACTTGGATAGTAAAGTACGAAAAAAAAAAAACCAAGCCTGAGAACCTCATGTCGACTTTTTCCATGTGGACCAAATGCTTGTGTTGACATAATGACCATGTGGAGCTAATGTATGTCGACCTAAACACGCACTATAAGTATACGCACCACCTTAGTGGTAAGGTTTATATAGAATACATATAATAAATGCGATGGCATGTTTTATGTGACAGATGGCGAGCGTAAACACTTATAGATCTGTGTGTTTTGAAACCCCCCAAAAACAGTAGATTGCCAACGCTACAACGGATGAATAAGATTGTACGAAGATCATAAATAAGTTGCCCCAGGGACCCATCATTTTAAAAACTTGGGGTCCTACTTCATACATATATATTTATTAATTTTGACAATATTACATATTGCCCTTTAACATGCCATCAGACCTCCCAACTAGCCCCATAAATGCACCTGAGACCTCCTCAAATTCCATCCAAACTTCCCAACATGACCCTTAAATGTGGTTCAGATGTTCACACATGCTATCAGACCACCCAAAATACCCTTACATTCACCTTAAACCATCTCAAATGCCATCAGACCCCTACACATGCAAGACACATTCACATACCCCAAATATTAAATTAGAACCCTCCACATGCCCCTCATATACCACCAAACTACTCTGCCTGCCCCTTATATGCCATCGGTTCCTCCACATTTCATCAGACACCTCCACATCCCCTAACATGCTATCAGATCTTTCCACATGCCCCTGATATGGTAACACACTTATTCCCATAAAGGAATTCTCTTTAGTCAGACTAAGTAAGAAACCATTACTATCCAAAGAAACCCCCAAAACTTTGCACATATTTCGGGTGAAATATGGCCTTAAGTGTCCCCAGTCCCACCCCAAGGAGCACAATAAATTGACCATACCACACCAGGCAGCAGAATGAGTTAATAGCAATTAGAAGAATGACAGGACTCCAGAATGGCACCTCTACCAAACAGCCTTATGCAAGACTCAGGGGTAGATTTATGAAGCTCGGTGAAGGGATAAAGTGGAAGTGATAAAGTGTCTGGTTTTTATCATCGGCCAATCAGCTCCTACCTGTCATTTTTCAAACCAAGCCTGTAACTTCACAGTTAGGAGCTGATTGGCCGGTGATAAAAACCAGACACTTTATCACTTCACCGAGCTTAATAAATCTGCCCCTCAATTCTTGTTGTCCAGCTCCCACTCCCTGATTGCCTGTGAAAAGCTTTCTGATCACCGCATGCAATGGCGTACCAACATTTTCATTCCATCTATCAAGCAATAGACCTAACTTTGGCAAGGAATTAGGTAAAAGGAAACTGACAATATGAGGCATTGCTATGTCCAGTTGAGGGTATGACTGGGACCTAAGGTGGCATTTTTTAGGATGGTTAATGAAGCCGTACGCACATCCAGGGCAGTAGAGAGCCTGGCTGGGCTTGAAGGGTGTGGTATGGGACTCCGACAGTCGGGATCCCGACAGTCATTATCCCGACTGCCCGGAGTCAGACAGCATGGCGAGCGCAAAAAAGCCCCTTGTGGGCTCGCTGCGTTCACCACGCTGCGGGCACGGTGGCTCGCTACGCGAGCCACCTATTCTATTCTCCCTCTATGGGGGTCGTGGACCCCCACGAGGGAAAATAGCGGGTGTCCGTCGGGCACCCGGCTGTCGGCATTTTGACAGTTGGGATCCCGACGTCGAGTAAATGACTGTCGGGATCCCGACTGTCTGGAACCCGTCCGGCACCCGAACCTGAACTCCCTGTCATTAAGAAGGGCTGCTATCTGTCAGTGGGCTGCTGCTCCATCGCAGCCAATGCAAGTAGAGACTAGATCCCCTTCAGTTTTGATTACAGGATGTGATGTTCATTGAGTGGGGAAGTTGTTAGATGCCCTCACAACGTTTTTTTTGGTGATGTAGTGTGGTATGTAGGAGGATGTAGTATAGTGATGTAGTTCAGCGTGTAGGGGGCTGTAGCATAGTGATGTAGTGCGGCCTGTAGGGGATGCAGCATAGTGATGTAGTGTGGTATGTAGGAGGATGTAGCATAGTGATGTAGTTCAGCGTGTAGGGGGCTGTAGCATAGTGATGTAGTGCGGCCTGTAGGGGATGCAGCATAGTGATGTAGTGTGGTATGTAGGAGGATGTAGCATAGTGATGTAGTTCAGCGTGTAGGGGGCTGTAGCATAGTGATGTAGTGCGGCGTGTGGAGGGATGTAGCATAGTGATGTAGTGCGGCGTGTGGAGGGATGTAGCATAGTGATGTAGTGTGGCGTGTAGGGGGATGTAGAGTGGTGATGTAGTGCGGCATGTGGGGGGATGTAGCATAGTGATGTAGTGCGGCCTGTAGGGGATGCAGCATAGTGATATAGTGTGGTATGTAGGTGGATGTAGCATAGTGATGTAGTGCAGCATGTAGGGGGATGTGTAGCGTGGTGATCTAGTGTGGTATGTAGGAGGATGTAGTATAATGATGTAGTGCGGCCTGTAGGGGATGTAGCGTAGTGATGTAGAGGGATGTAGCATAGTGATGAAGTGCGGCGTGTGGGGGGATGTAGCGCAGTGATGTTGTGCCGCATTTGGGGGGATGAAGCATAGTGTGCCATGTGGTATGGTGCCCCCCCCCCCCCCGTCATTTTGTTCTGAATCCGCCCCTGCCATGCAGCCCAGCACACAGCCTCATGTGTGGGAAGAACTCCTGCAGCTGCTACCGCCAGGTAACGGGGTCCTCTCCCGGGTAATTAGTACCCCTCTCTTGGAACCACTGCGACACATCGACAAAGTTTGGCTTTAAGGGTCACCAATATTTGAATGTTTTAGCCAAAGATGAGAGCACTGTACCCAGTCCGACTCTGTGAATAGATTGTAGTTTTTATTTTGGCTGTTGGTATAAAATTGGTGTGTTCCGCAAGAAATCACGGTACTTATGTAGTAACTGGGCTGCCGATTTTGAAATCGGGTCCATCGCATCGCATCGCACCCGACCATATCGCATGCGATGCGATGCGATGCGATGGACCCGATTTTTCCATAGGATTCAATGTTAAAATGGACTGAGTCCATTTTAACATAGAATTCAATGGGAAAAGGGGTCCTTTTCATACCCCTACTATCCAAGTGGGCATGGAGTTGGATATAAACCTGTGGCGAGCGTAGCGAGCCACCGAGCCCGAAGCGTGGCGAGCGTAGCGAGCCCCGCGAGGGGACACAGAATACCGTCCCCTCGCGGGGCTCGCTTCGCTCGCCACGCTTCGGGCTCGGTGGCACGCTACGCTCGCCACAGGTTTATATCCAACTCCATGCCCACTTGGATAGTAGGGGTATGAAAAGGACCCCTTTTTCCCATTGAATTCCATGTTAAAATGGACTCAGTCCATTTTAACATTGAATCCTATGGAAAAATCGGGTCATCGCATCGCATCGCATCGCATGGTCGTATGCGATGCGATGCGATATCGCATCGCATCGCATCTGATTGTATGCCTTAACTTAAGGCATACAATCAAAAAATCGGCAGCCCAGATACTACATAAGTACCGAAATCACTTTATCCCAGATGAACAATAAACACGGCTTCAGGCAACATTGAGCTGTTGGAATCGTCAGCCTCATAATAATGATGATTGTGCATCCACTCTGGCAGGTCGTTATGAGCAGAGTGAATGGATTAGACAATAAATGGGTTTCACACCATCCGTGAAATTGAGCGATTTGTCAGAAGAAAACAAGTATCGTTACTAAAATATGGTTTATCCCAGAGGATACTTGGGTTATATACTTGCTGCGCAAATACAGTAGGTGCAGCATTTTATTGAACACCAGCAACCAATAAGAATGAAGCTTCTGTCAGCGATGCACTTCAAGTTGAAAGCTTAATACAAAAGTTGTTACCTGCCACAGTCACCTTTACGCCCAAGTGTAGAAAATACCCCCCTCTCCTCCAAACCTCAAGACCTCTGTCTGGGTGTCAGGGAACTCTGCTCTCCCTTGCCTAAAAGAAAATAAGGTGAAAAAAACTATAGATATAAACGGCTAACTACTCCTCACCTCTATGAGATGAAGTACCGTCACTGACCACTAGAGGGACCAAATTACTCCTTTGTATGCTTAAAATGGGGGGACATGATAGAAACTTTCAAATATATCAAGGGTTTTAACAAGGTACAGGTGGGAGACATTCTTCACAGGAAGAGGAGCAGCAGAACACGAGGACATGCACTGACACTAGAGGGAGGAAGATTCAGGGGAAATCTGAGGAAGAATTACTGCACAGAAAGGGTAGTAGATAAGTGGAATAGCCTCCCATCAGAGGTGGTAGAGGCAAATACAGTAGTACAAGTTAAACATGCTTGGTATAGGCATATTGATATCCTTACAAAAAAATAAGGATCAAATATGGTTTGAGGTAACATGTTTAAAAAAGGGGCAGACTAGATGGGCCAAGAGAGGGAGCTGTGAAGACAGATTGGAGGTGTGAGTAGATAGGGACTGAGGGTGGTATGGAGAGTCTGTGGGCTAAAAACTGTCACCGCTCAAAGTGAAAGTAAAAACGGTCACAGCTCAAAGTGTAAGTACATTGCAGAAGTCATCAAATGTTAAAACACATGTTGACCTTTTGACTGTAGACCTAGCCATTGTTGACAGAATGCTTCTGTTAACCTTCCAACCATGTCAACATTAGACATGTCGACCGATTTCAGGTGTCAACATAATCCATGTTGACCTTTATTGGTCGACCCAATGACCCATACTCTTTCACAGGCTGTATTTGAAATATGAAAGTTGGCAGTTGATTGCTTGGTACTTTGTCTTTCTCCATTTGATACATATCCCCCCATGTGAGATATTAAACAATGACCACACAAACACAAATGCTCCCCTATTAAAGATGCCATTAGTGTCTCACTTTCTCGATAACTGTAGCTTAAGTAACGTTAGGGCTCATTACATACATAGATTTTTCTCTTACGTTCTTCATGGCTAAAAGGATAAATTGGATTTTGGTCATCATTTTTTCTGAATCCATGGTGGACACTGGGACAGTGGGGTGTGGGTGGAGCCAAGGCTGCCAAGAGGTATTCCGGGACCCCGGTAAAGATGTGGTGTGTAGTCAAATCACGGGAGGTGTGGCCAGTTACCGTGATTAGGCCACGCCCCCAAAATTATTATGGGGTAGAGTATAAAAAACCCTCTAAAGACAAGGGGGGGGGGGGGGTGTTATTATCCTACCACTGTCAGTGAGACGCTCATGCTAAACCTGCTGTCAGTACACCACATGCTGTACGTGTGTACTGCTTCCGCCCGGGAGGTTTGGAGGTGGAGGGGGCATACCAGGGCCCCCGCCGGGCCCCTCTAGCAAGCCCGGGCCCAGGTAATAAGTACCCGCTCCCCCTCTCTCGGTGGCCCTGGGTGGAGCTACCAGCCCAGGCTCCTCCTCCTCCACGCCCCATAGAGGCTTCAGTTTGTTCAACAGCAAGCCCCAACGGAACAGGAAGAGAAAGAGAGAGAAGGAAACCATACAACCAACAGGGAAGAAGAAGATTCCCGATGGAAAACCCCCTCATTGTCAGAACAGTGCATGAGGTCGGGCATCCAGTTGTGAATCAGGGCCAGTGATGTCAGACACATCTCACAATGGGGCAGATGTATTAAGCCATAACAAGAGATAAATGCAAGGGTGATAAGGAGAGATAAACGTCCAGTCAATCACCTGCTAACTGCCATGTTACAGCCTGTGATTGAAAAAAGTCAGTAAGGAGCTGATTGGCTGGATGTTTATCTCTCCTTATCACCCTTGCATTTATCTCTTGTTAAGGCTTAATACATCTGCCCCAATGCTTTTACCCCAGCAAAGGGGTGGAAATACACTATAATTAGTTTACTCTGATTTCAAAGCAGGATCTTATTGGCTATCAACTGTCAACAACTGTCATGTGATTTGGGATAGCCAATAAGATCCTGCTTTGAGTAAGGGCGGGATGTATCAAATGGAAAATGCGGTAAAACCCCGGTTTTACTGCATTTTCCAATGTATCAAAAATGATACCGCACTGAAGGGTATCGCCACCTTTGGGTGGCGATACCCTATAGAAGCCTATGGGCTTCTTTTCGCCGCCCGCCGACGCAAACCCGCCGCCTCGCCGACCCCCCCTCTCGCTTACCTTCCTGAAGGGTCCTCCTGGACCCTGGAAGGTAAACCCCTTCTCCCCCTAGTGACGCAGCCGGACGTCCTTCCGGCTGCAGGGGGGAGGAGGAGGCGCCGGGGACAGCTTGCTTAGCTGTCCCCGGCGTGAGGGATGCAGGAGCCGGCTGGGAGGTGACGGAGACCCCCCGCACACCACATTCCAGGTATCACGGGGGGCCTCCGTCACCGCATCGCGATGCCAGCCGCATATGTTAGTACATATGCGGCGGCATCGCGGCGGGGGGGCTGCGAAGGGCGGCGATGTATTTTAATACATCCCGCCCTAAATCAGAACCTGCACATCTCTAATAATTACAGGCTAATATTTTCAGCATAAATTACACAAATTTTACAACCAACACGTTCAACACGACTGAACTTAATGTAAGATCCCCTTGTAACAGAGCAGAGAGAATGATTCCAGGGCCAACTGTTCTGTACAGACTAAAGAATGCATGTAGGACAACTTGTGCTTGTTATGTATTGGAATAACTCTGCTTCGTCTATAATTTGCCTAACACAGGAATAATCATCTCTCTTGGCCTAAGACCCTACAATGAGAACATAAAATAAACGCCAGAGAATAAAAGACAACTGGGGATTTTGCTGATCAGGCAGTATTGATAGGACCCCCCCCTCGCACCACTGATTGCATCAGAGGTCATTAACAATTCATTGGCTGCCGACCGTTGATGTTTCTAAGGTTGGATGAACACTTCTAGTTGAGGCTCATTAAGATAATAACTACTTCATAAGAAGAGAGCCCAGAAATCATTTTGAGCATATTTCAGACTGGCGGAGAGATTGGTGTGATGCAGAGAACAGAACGTAGCAGGGAGCTCCCCGACGCCTGGGATAGTTCATCATGGAAAGCACTTAGCGATAACAGATTGCTTCTTGCACCCAGTAGCAGGGCCGTAACTAGGGGGGGGCTGGGGGGTCACGTGCACCGGGCGCTGGAGGTGGGGGGCGCTGTCAGGTCCGATGCAGGATGACAGGCAGCTGAGCTGACTGGGACCGAGCTGTGACTAAACAAATACTCACCGCCCCTCCATCTGTTTCTGCCCCTGGACCGCCTGGTTTCCGCCTCCGGACCGCCTGGTCTCCGCCTCTGATGCCTGTTCTTTGCCTCAGCTGCCGCCAGAGCGAGATCGCTTCACTCCGGACCGGCCTTCTCCTAAAACACCGCCTTCAGCCTGACACGTCACTCTGGCGCCGCCCACCGGACTTTCTCTGTTTCTTCTGGCCGGACCAGGAGACTCATGCTGGGTACCGGATCACACACCGGAGCTGCCTCTCAATCAGCAGGTCCTCCGGTAAGCTTCACTCTATTCCCAGCACCGCTTCTGCGCTCCTATCCAGCTGCGTTACTCTGCTGCAGCCAGTTTTATCTGAGGAACTGGGCACCAACGGTAACTGGCTTGTTCTATTTATATCCTGCAATATAGGTGATTATCACATTTACTTTGACTTCTACTAGCGCGGCAGCGGGAAGCGCTGATGACTTTGAAAAGACTTGCCGGACGCTGATTGGCTGAATTCAGCCAATCAGCGTCCGGCAAGTCTTTTCAAAGTCATCAGCGCTTCCCGCCGTCGCGCTAGGAGATGGACGGAGTCAAGCTGCCGGCTACACCAGTCCACGGAACCCCACTGCCTGTCCCCCGACCCCCGCTGGCTGCACACAGGTATATATGTTGTCAGCGGGGAGGGGGGGTCTCCGTCACCATTGGCAAGACGGTCATTTGGTTCCTCCCCCCCCCCCCCCGGTTATGGGAAGGAGGGGGGGGGGCACCAAATGACTGCCTTGACCCGGGCGCCGGAAACCCTAGTTTCGGCCCTGCCAGTAGCCTGGCGGATTAATCAATGCAAATACTGACCATTATACCTTACACAGCATCTCTCCCAGTAATGATACCCCACAGTATATCCACACAACGGAATTGATGTGCTGCATACAATGCTCTCCTGCTGACAGCAAGCTGTAAATGTGTAACCCTGCTGTGCTGCAGAAAGCTCTGCAGGGCCAACTGCACAATGTCTGTGGGAAGGATCAGTCTTTGTGCTGCAAATAAAACCCTGTTATACTAAATAGTTCTCCGATTCTGAAACATTCAAAAAGAGAAAAAAAGTGATGGGTACCTAAAAGAAACCAGCGCGGACGGTGTAGTGGTTATCATTATTGCCTCACAGTTCTGAGGTCACGGGCAAGGGCGTAACTACACCTTTTTGGGCCCCATAGCAATTTTGAAAGGGCCCCCCAGCACTTCACCAGAATGAGGGCGGTGGGGGGGGGGGGGGGTCAGAATAGGGGGATGAGTATGATACAGTAGAAAGCATATACGCACAGGACAATAGAGACAGGATAGGACAATTGGGATAACAATAGGCATAGGACAGAACAATTGGCATAACAATAGGCATAGGACAGGAGTCAGGACAGTAGGCACAGAACAAGACAATAGAGACAGGAGGGGATATGAGGCATAAGCACAGAACAATAGGCACAGGGACAGACTTCCACTCCAAGCATGACCTCCTCTGTTTGCAGCAGAAAGGTAGCCCAGGACTTACTTTACTGCTGCACGGTCTTCTCCGAATTGGGGGCAGGTGCTGACATCATCCACCCGCCCCGAGCAGGCAGGAGGAATACCTGCGTTCCCTGGGGCCAGCCCAGCAATTTTGTGGACACACCAATGAAGTGCTGGTTGTCCACCCTGGAATGATACATTCTTCATCCCCTCACACGCACTGGGGAGGGGGAGGAGTTACTGGGAAGTGGCAGTGCTGCTCCCTGCTTGGTCTCCCCTTCTCACATGCGCTGGGTGGGCGGAGACATGACACAGGAGGCGCAGGAAGCTGCTTCTCCCCCTCCCACGCGCAAGGAGTTGGGGGGAAGGGGGTCAGGAGGTGCCAGCAAGTGCTGCTCCCTGCTGGATTTCCCCCGCTCACATTCGCCAGTGCAGGAAAAGGCAGGGGAATGCTTTCTGTCCATTGGGCCCCACCAGCCACCGGGCCCCATAGCAGCTGCACCCCCTTCACCCTCAGTAGTCCACCACTGGTCATGGGTTCCATCCCACCATGGCCCTAACTGTGCAGAGTTTGTATGTTCTCCCCAAGCTTGCGTGGGTTTCCTCCGGGTACTCCGGTTTCCTCCCACAATCCAAAAATATACTGGTAGGCTAATTGGCTCCCAACAAAATTAACCCTAGAATGTCTGTGTGTGTGTAAATGTGGTAGGGAACATAGATTGTAAGCTCCACTGGGGCAGGGACTGATGTGAATGTTCAAATATTCTCTGTACAGCGTTGCGGAGTATGTGTGCGCTATATAAGAAACTGTTAATAAAGAAATAATAAATAAATATATATTTTGACTGTGGCTGCGGGAGGCCGATATTGTCCCTGCACACTAAGCAATATTGGCTGCCCTAGCGATGCCGTGCCTTCACCGGGGCTGGCGAAACATGCAAGTCGCTTGGCAATATAGCCAATGATTGATGTCTTCCAAACATGCGGGTTAATGTAGACCTGCATGTCTGGAAGACATCAATCATGGTTAATGACGCGTGGGAGCGCACATCGCTAATGATATTGAGTGTACACACTAGATGATATCATGAACAATATCGCTTAGAAGCCCCTTTCTGAGCGATATCGGTCACAATATCACCTAGTTTGTATGGGGTTCAAGATGAGATCTTCTTCAGATTTGAAGATATAAGGACATAAGAACATTCACATATACAGTGAGTATTGATTCCTGTATAACGTATCACTCTTGTTTGCATGCTGTTTTGTTAACATCACTTATATGCACTAATAAATTGCATTTCCATATTTTAATATAACATGGAGTTCCAGAGCATATTTACTGATTGACAGAGAACACGAGTGGGGAAGGATTACAGTCTATCTCAGCGAGGGGCCTATTAATCAACTGATTTCTGAGTGTCTGTCTCCGCATGTATAATGACAGCATTAATTATCCCTGCCTGCTGACACAGAGAGAACGTGCTTTCTGACCACCAGGTCTCAGAGCAGATTTCTATGGTGGTGACACCACTACTAAGGTTACATAAAAAGCTCAGTGGTAGCGGGACCCAGTGGTAGGGATGGCCATGGTTGGGATCACCATCGATGGCGATGGTACAAATGGTCATCGATGGCAGCATATTATGTAAGGGTTAGCTATCAGTGATCCATTTTCTTTGACTGACTGGCCTGTCCAGCAATCATAACCTGGGGGTGGGATTTCATGGCTGTCGGGGGCGGTGCTATACTCCGTGTCCTGGCACCTTCAGTAGAATATTTTAAAAAACTATTCGGTTATGCTGTGCCATCGATGGAGGGGAACCACGTTAAAGCAGGGCCGGTGCAAGCCCCCCGCCCGCCCCAGGCAAAGCTCCCCCGCCCGCCCCCAGACAAAGCCCCCCGCGCTGCCCGCTGCCCGCGATGCGGCACGGGGGTGGGGGGGTTGCTATAATACTGTGATGCGGCACGGGGGGAGGGTGCGATAACACTGTGACGCTGAAATCCCCCAAGCAGGGAGCAGGCAGCGTTGATTAACGGGCGGGATGGGGGTCGGGGAGGGGAGAGGGAGGATTACAGTCTTACCTGCTCCCCGCTCCCTGCTTTCTGGTACCTCTCTATGGTACCTTGGCGGCTCAGTACCGCCCTCCAGTGGCCGGCGCCCTAGGCAAATGCCTAGTCCTGCCTAGTGGTGGCGCCGGCCCTGCGTTAAAGGGATTGGCCCCAGTGACTCATTGCATGGTGCCTTAAGCCAGGGTTTCGAACCCTTGTCATGTGCTCTCACACAGTGAATTGCCACTGTACCTGCCTGCATAAACATTTGTCAGCTGCAGACACTGGTGCTGCATGCACCTCTCCTGTTATGCTAATGTTATGTTTGTAGCTGTGGATTTCTCTCTGCTGTTTCCGTCATTACTAGATTATTGTTATATAACACTGAGTATCAAAGATCTGTAACCAGCAGTTACCAGTATTCCTTAAAATCAGGACAAACCTTGCGCAGAACTGCTCGAAACACTATCAAATTTGCCGAAGATACCCACCCGACTGGTATGCCAGTAGCACCTTCTGTAACCCAAGAATATGGACTTTCCCATAAAAATTTGCCGGTTTGGGGTATACATATGTTATAACCTTGTATTATTATACGTAGAACATAATTAATTATACCTCTAGTCTGCAAATATGCTGTCTCAGAGTTTCCATCTCAAAAACATCTCTAGGATCACACATTCTCACCCTAGTCTAGTGGCAACAAAGAGTGGACTACTGTAATCTCCTCCTGTCTTGCGTCTCTGACTAGCGTGACTCTCCACTCCAGTCTGTCCTCAGTGCTTCTGCCCAGCTCATGTGCTACATCTGCATCCCTCTTCTACACGCCCCATCCGGGCTGCTCCTCCCTTTCAGAACCCAATTCAAGCTTCTCACATTCACTTAGAAAGAACTCATCTGTTCCTCTCCCCTTTACATCTCTGACTGTGGGCGGGATGTATTAAAATACATCGCCGGCTGTCCGCCGCGATGCCAGCGCATATGTACTATCATATGCGGCTGGCATCACGATGCGGTGACGGAGCCCCCCGTGATACCTGTACTCTGGTGTGCGGGGGGTCTCCGTCACCTCCCTGCCGCCTGGCTCTCCCCTCACGCCGGGGACAGCTAAGCAGGCTGTCCCCGGCGCCTCCTCCTCCCCCTGCAGCCGGAAGGATCACTAGGGGGAGGAGGGGTTTACCTTCCGGGGTCCATGAGGACCCTTCAGGAAGGTAAGCCAGAGGGGGGGTCGGCGAGGCGGCGGGCAGCGAAAAGAAGCCCATAGGCTTCTATAGGGTATCGCCACCCAAAGGTGGCAATACCCTTCAATGCGGTATCAGTTTTGATACATTGGAAAATGCGGTAAAACCGGGGTTTTACCACATTTTCAGTTTGATACATCTCTGACCGTATCTCCCTTTACACTCCCATCCAACCTCCTTGTGTTCCACAAATGCATGTCGCCTCTTTTGCCAGATAATTACTTCCTCCCACTACCACCTCCAAGATTTGTCCTGTGCTGCTACCTACCTCTGGAACTCTCTTCCTATCCTTATCTGTCTACCTCTACAAAGTGTCAAAGGGCTCCACTTATTTTTCATCAAAGCCTTCCAGCTGTCGTCCTTTCCCACTGATCCTTCCTCTATGTCTCCCCTTTGTGTCTGCCCATCCCCTTAAGAATGTCAGCTCTCATGAGCAGGTCCCTCATTACCATTATCTCCTCCCCACTGCCTTCAATAGCACCTAACCTTTGGGTTCTGCTGTTCTTCTGCTTATTTATGTATTATGATTGCTGATGCAGCACTAGGTATATCCCTGTCCCTGTCCAGCAGTGCTCTGTGCTGCACGTCACTTGTTTCTTGTGTGTGTGTTGATCATAGTATTTCTGTACTTTGTAAGCTGCTGACTCCTTGTAGCGCCATATAAATAAAGGATAATAATAATAGCACTGCTTAGTTTTTACTTTAGGTGTGCTACTTGTGTTACATAGTACTTTAATATCCAAAGCTAGTGGGTCTGTTACCCCTTCTATAGCAGGAGTATCACCTAGCACTACTTTATTCTAATGTTTTTCACAAGTTTACAATTGTGGGGCGTGGCGACATAATAGTACCAATTCAGGTACTTGTGTAGTTTCACGGCGGCAGCCTAAGCTACGTTGTCAGCGTAGCCCAATGGCTGCCTAGCGTAGTCTCTGTGGCAGCCCTACGTAGTTAGCGTAGTCAGCGTAGTGTTCCCGCGGCAACCCTAGTCACTGTACAGCGTAGTCACCGTACTGACCCCGCGAGCTGCAGCTCTGTCCCTGGCAAGCCTAGGGAGCGCCTCTCACACAGCGCCGGTAACCGCAGATCCCCTGCGCTGGCAGATGCCGGCGGAGAGGTGATCATGCAGGCGGAGAGGTGCTCCATCTGCCCGAGTCTCAGTAATACTTGCATCGGGGCATGGCAACCCTGCCCGTGTCCGCTTCAGGGAGATGGGGTTAGGGGTTCGGTAGCTCGTGCGTCTCTTGCACAAAGGGGGGTGCGGACGCAAGTGCGTCTCATGCACAATAAAGGATGCATTTGCCAGTGCTCCATGTTACATACTGGCAAATGCCTCCACTTCAAACCCCCACTATCCACGCCAGCCCGAAGTGTGGCGAGCGCAGCTAGCCCCACGAGGGGGCGCGTTACTTGTCCTCCCGACCTATTCATACCCCCACTATCCACGTCAGAGTGGCAGCAAGTGGTGGCTTTGTAAAAACTGCACCGACTCTTCCTCTGTCTGCGGCAGGTTAAAGATGGTTCATTTTTCGGCAGCGATAACTGACACAATGAAATTTGTGGTGACAGAATGCTGACTGACTACACTAACTGTGTAATGCTGACTGACTACGCTAACTGTGTAATGCTGACTGACTACGCTAAATACGTAAGCTCCGGCTAGCTGCGATGCGGTACGCTGGTTCTGACAGGGACACTGACTACACTAACTACACTGGACATGATAACACTATGCTGATTCTGACAGGGACGCAAGATTGACTACGCTAACTACTTAAGCGGCCGCAGGAACACGCTCTATTGACTACGCTAACTACTTAAGCGGTAGCGGGAACACTACACTGATTCTGACAGGGACGCTACGCTGACTACGTAACTGCTGCCGTGAAAGTACACAAGTACCCCAATTCACATTACACCACACAGTAATGCCCCTTATACATACTGAGGCAGCTAGAGCCCCTTAGACACACTACGCCAGGATTACACACAGCGTAATGTCCATTACACATTGTGCTACACACTGTAATGCCCATTACACATTGTGCCCCACACTGTGATGCCCATTGCACATTATGCCGCACAACGTGATGCCCATTACATATTATACTACACATCATAATGACCATTACATATTATGCCACATATGTGCGGCTTACCTACATGCTTCACCCAGGGGCTTCATGCTCAATGCCAGGGGCTTAATGCTCGATGCCAAGGAGGTTTCATGCTAGATGACGAGGCGTGGCTGAAATGTTGGGGGAGTAGCCTACTGAGAAGGGGCGTTACCTATGCATGTGATGCTCAAGCGAGGCCACATCCCCATTGTTGCCGCTGTGGGGGCATGAATAGACGCTGTGACCATACGCACAGCATCTATTTATGGGTGACAGGGGGGACTCCCTAATGCCACCTCCACCTGCCAGCCCTGGGCGGGATGCAGGAACGTCCCCCAAAAATGGGACGTTCCCGCGGAAAGCGGGACAGTTGGGAGGTATGCCAATAAATATGATATATTATACACATAAACATATTTAAACAAGTTTCTCATTTAGATGTTTCAGAGTAATTATTACACCGGCAGTGTTGATGTTGCAGTTAACTTAGGTATATACAGATGGGTCTTGTCCCATCCTTGCTGGCGGGTCGCCAGAACGTACGCGCTGGCGACCCGCCAGCAGCCTCGCCAGCGAGGAGACTGAGACGCGCGTGCGTCTCACGCGCACGCGCGTCTCAGTCTCCGTCGCTAGCGCGACGGAAACCCTGTCCGTCTCCGCCTCAGGGAGACGGACAGGGTTAGGGGGGGTTAGGGGGGGGTGCGGGCAGGCGGCGGGGACCCCGGGTTACCGCCGGCAAGCCGGCGGGGACCCGGGGGAACGGATCGAAGCGCCGTCGGAAGGGGACGCGCGCGCCGCTCGTGCGCGCGCGTCCCCTTCTCACCATCGCCATGGCGCTGGCGGGGGATGGCGGCTGGCGACGCCAGCGCCATCCCCTGCAAAGATGGGACAAGACCCATCTGTACCTTGTTTTAATTCTTTCTGCTCAGCAGCAGCTGACTGAGAGCGATATAATTTTGCCTTTATTTTAAACATAATAAGAGAATTCTGCCGCTGGTAAGTAATAGCAATGGGGGGGGGGTGTGTGTGTGTGGTGGCGGCGCGAGGAGGAGGAGGGGGGTGTCGGGGTGCGCGGGGGGGGGGGGGGGGGGTCAGTCCGCTAAAGGTCAGTCCCGGGCACCAATATTACTAGTGGCGGCCCTGATGGAACGTCTAAGGCAACTATGCCTAAGGGGTTGGGAAGTGGGGATTGGTGGCAGTATTGGGGGGGGGGGGGGGGCGCATTAGAATGACAATTTGCCTAGGGTGCTGAGAATACTTACACCGGCCCTGTTTCTCCCCCCATACTCTAGTCTTGGGTAGATCTGGAACATGGCTTCCTCCAGGATTTCCCCCTCCTATGGTTGCCAATGCAACTCCACCCTCATTTCCCAATATCCCCTTCAGCTCTTCTTGACACTCTGAGAGTTTGCAATCTTTTGACTTCCCATCTTCTATAGAACTTACATCTTAGTAAATTTACACCTAGGAATCTCTCTCTTTGGGCATTAGACAAAACGCTGCCTCATCTTAATGTTTCCTATTGGGATTGTCTAGGTATCATTCACTGACCTAAAGGCCAATACACACTCAGCGATTTTAAAGCTCAGTTTTCTCATTTGAGCTCCAGTGTGTACGGGGCAGTGATGAGCGCTGATGTGCCCTCCCACATCCTCGGTATTACCAGCAGAAGAGTGACGGGATGGATGGCCTTTCATAGTGTCCTGCTATGGAAAGTCGTCTACCCCTGGGAAAATCGCACAGAAGGACGAAAATCGCTCAGTGTGTATGCACTGAGCGATTTTCAGAACTTTGCCATTCTATTGGCACGATCTTCCATGTCTTTTGGGAATGACCGGTTCTACGCCCCTTCTGGGTTAAAGTATTTACCCGTATACAAGTTGTTCTCAGCTTTACCTTAACCCTGGATTCCTCTTTATCGCTCTTGCATTGATACCCTTGTATTGTGTCTAAGCCTGCCTGGGAGGGGGCAGGTAGAGAATGCTGCACTCTGATTGGTGGATAGTTCCAGCCATTCACCAATCAGCATGCTGACAGTCAGTAACTGGTTGGCTGCAGGCTGGGTTTTACAGAAAATGCTGCATTGCCGCTCTGCTTGTACGACCACCTCCCAACCCTGCTCAAAGGCTCTTAGAATTGTGGGGCCCAGGACAGGTACCCAGACACACACATTATAAGCCTATAAGCCCTAGGTTGGGGATTGCCAGTATAATAATATACAGTACAATAATAATAATAATAATAATAATACAAACTATAAGCTACTATGTTTTGTTCCCTAGATGGTCACTATGCCCAGCAGAATATCCACTTGTAATAAATCCCACATAAGCAGTAACATAAACAACACTAGTAGTGGAGGAATATAATGAAAAGCATTTGTACAGGGCTATAAGAGGAAAGATTTACTAAGCCTCCAGTATAATGTCCCCATATTTTAGGAGAATCCTCCATAGGCGTAACGGCTGGAGACAGAATCAGGCTAATGGCATTGCAGCGTTCCGTGCCTGAAGTAGATTGTATAAGACATAGAGTAGGTGAGCTGGCAGCATGGTCAAGCTCAGCAAGTGATTACATCTGTGATACGCGACTGAGCAGCAGTAACCACGGTAACTCACCTGACTCTTCTCCCCCCTCAGTTATATTCACAGCTGTATGATGGGGGAGATTTATCATCTTGGAGAGATATATAGCGCCAGATGCACTAAGCTTCAAAAGTGATAAAATGGAGAGTGATAGACAGCCAGCCAATCAGCTCCTACCTGACATTTTTCAAACACAGTCTGTGCCATGTCAGGCAGGAGCTGATTGGCTGGCTGTTTCTCACTCTCCATTTTATCACTTTTAAGCTTAGTACATCTGGCCCACAGTGAAGAGAGGTAAAGCAACAACTATTCAGCTCCTGTCATTTCTATGGAGCTCCAGCCAATCGGATCACAACTGTCATTTCCCAAACACATGGCAGTTTTGAGCTGATTTGCTTTAGTACCATTTATTGTACATAAGGGTAATTCAGACCTGATCGATGGCCGCAAATGTGCAGCAGCCAGCAATCGGGTAGACCAGGCATGTCCAAACTATGGCCCTCCAGCTGTTGTAAAACTTCAAGTCCCATCGGGCCTTGCCACAGTTTTGCTATTAGGGAATGCTAAACTATGGAAAGGCATTCTGGTATATGTAGTTTCACAACAGCTGGAGGGCCATAGTTTGGAAATACACTCCCAGTGTTTCTTCTGGCACACCCAGCGTTTTTCTTAACACTCCTATTAAACGGCCGGTTACCACCCCCAGATGCTACTTCCTGACAGTCACCTTGCTAACATCTTGCAAATAGAGAAAGTAGTAGGACTTCATAGCTGATCAGCGACGGGCATGCGCATTGCGGCCTATCTGCATGCGCAGTTTGTTGATAATCAGTTGCCGTCAGGGCCGGTGCAAGCACCGCCTGCGCCCCAAGAAATCCCCCCCCCCACCACCCGCCCGGATTTCAGCACGGCACTACCCGTGGATTACTGCGCTCTGAGGGGGGGGGGGGGAGTCGGGGGATGCCGCACGGGGATTGCAGGTGGGTGCCGCACTGGGATTGCCTGGGGGGGGGTATCATTTAACTCACCTGATCCTCGCTCCCTGACCCTGCTGGGATGACTTCTGGCATTTCTATGGTACTTGCCAGCTCAGTACCGCCCTCCAGTGGCCGGCGCCCTAGGCAAATGCCTAGAGCTGCCTAGTGGTGGCGCCAGCCCTGGTTGCTGTACATAATGAGTATTAAATAGCTAAAACTTGTTGATAAATTGGGCCCAACAGTATGCAACACGACTGTGTTTTATAAATCTCCCCCCATGTTCATGACCTGATTGGCTGATAATCCTTTAAGCGGTTACCTACACCTTAGGACTACAAAGGTAAAACGCACTTTGCACACCCTAGCATGGCACACTCGCCGTCACCTGAGGTTTGTTTTGAGATAATAGGAGGGGCAGGGGACCTCAGTCCTAAGATGTCTGCATGTGTAGTACATAGTACTTACTTGTACAGTAAGTCCAGTTCCACCATAGGCACTTAGGGGGTTATTCTTGCCCACGCGCAAGGCTGCGAATTTCGCAGCGTTGTGTATGGATGTTACGCTGCCAGCCCCACCCCCCCCCCTCGCACCCCGCGATCTCTCACAGGCATGCACATGCGCAGATGCTAAAAATCGTTCTCCTGTGCGTTCCCCCGATTAAATAGAATAACCGGTACTCTTTACCTAGCACGGTGCCCATCGCGGCCATCGCGGGCATTGAATGCACTAAAAAATCTGGTGCGACGCGACCGACGCGATGCCCGCGATTTCCCATAGGGAACAATGTTAAATTTCTCAATTGACCCGATTTTTCTGTTCAATGCCTCAATTGACCCGATTTTTCCATAGGAAACAATGTTAAATGGCCCACAGAGGCCAAATAGGCACCCTAAAGTGTGAAATGGCCCCCACAATTGTTAACGCCACCCCACGATCAACGTGAACCTGAAGCGTGGCGAGCGCAGCGAGCCCGCGAGGGGCGGCGGTACGCGTCCTACGACCTTTTTATACCCCCACTATCCACGTCGGCGTGGAGTTGAGAATAGTGTGGCAAGCGCAGCGAGCCACCGAGCCCGAAGCGTGGCGAGCGCAGCGACCCCCGCGAGGGGACGCGGATACCTGTGAAGCCCGCGAAGGGACGCGTTTACCTGTGAAGGTATCCGCGTCCCCTCGCCACGCTTCGGGCTCGGTGGCTCGCTGCGCTCGCCACACTATTCTATTCTCGACTCCACGCCGACGTGGATAGTGGGGGTATGAAAAGGTCGTAGGACGCGTACCGCCGCCTCTCGCGGGCTCGCTGCGCTCGCCACGCTTCGGGTTCACGTTGATCGTGGGATGGCGTTAACAATTGTGGGGGCCATTTCACACTTCAGGGTGGCTATTTGGCCTCTGTGGGCCATTTAACATTGTTTCCTATGGAAAAATCGGGTCAATTGAGGCATTGAACAGTAAAATCGGGTCAATTGAGAAATTTAACATTGATCCCTATGGGAAATCGCGGGCATTGCGTCGGTCGCGTCGCACCCGATTTTTAGTGCATTCAATACCCGCGATGCCCGCAATTTTTTTACCTGCGATGCCCACGATCAAAATTGTGGGCGCCGTGCTAGGTAAAGAGTACCGAATAACCCCCTTAGCATCCACATTTATGTTGGTTCCTGCACTGGATGCTGGATTCCGATCACTGATCCCCTGCACATCATTACAGTTATGGTGTTACCTATACGTATTCCTAAATCTGTACACTGATGCATACACTACAGACAGGAGTGTAGAAATGGCTGTCACTGGTCCACAGGCAGCAGCTGCACACCGAGTGATGTGCGCTGGAAGGAACAAATGGCTGCCTGGCAGGGAACACGGATGTCTGGGTATTGTCTGGTGGCTGCTGGGAAGGAAAATCAGAGACAGCTACCACATAAAGTTGTTTCATCGCCTTCAAAGGAAACCACTGGGAGCCATTATAACGGAACAGCAGTGCTGATAAATGCCAATTACAAGCAGAAAGCCCTATTGTTATCTTTCTATGGCAAGACTGGTGATCTGTCACAAGCATTGGTGTTACGGGTAGCGCTGGCGGATTTGCCATGATCGTGCAACATTATTCAATTCCCAAACATGTACAACGTCTCTGCAGGAACCTAACAGGAATAAAACGCTGTCTGCAAATATCTAGACACAAATACTGAAGTGCTGTATATGAAGATATTAGTGGCCAGGTCCAGCCAAACACTTGCGACTGGCTGATTGTCTTCATCGGCCATCAGAAGTCCAGGAACAGAGCATTGTGTCCCTCCTGGAGAGGGTCATGTTGGGAGGTATGGATATGTGATATTGGATCACTTTCCTCAATACAAAATGAGCACGTCTAATTTCTTGGTGTTATTTGATTAATTTTGGATCTTTTTACGAACTTTTCTGAAAAACTGAAGTAGTTTTAGGCCAAATTTCTGCAGATATATAGAAAATTCTGAAGGGTTCTTCAGATTGGACTGTTAGAGGGTTCGCTGGTCCTATCAGATCCATAGGGGACATATCCATGACATACCTCACAATGGTGGGAGATGTATCAAACTTTCTAAAGTGTATAAAGTGGATTTGTTGCCAATAGCAACCAATCAAATTCCAGTTATTTTATCTAGCCCACAGGTTTTCAAACTCGGTCCTCAGGACCCCACACAATTCTCTAAGAATCTCCGCCCCCCATTGCAATTATAATTATCGCATATGTTCTAACATATGCGATAATTATAGCAAAGGACAGCTCTTGCGTTAAGAGCTGTCCTTTGCGGTGAGAGTCGCCGGGTCCCAGCAGGTCCCGGCGGCTCCCCCCTCCCTCCCACACCCGGCGCTGCTGCTGCTGCGGCGCCGGGCTCTCCTCCTCCCTGCACCCGGAAGAGGATCAGTGCAGGGAGGAGGTCACAGGTCCGGGCAGCAATGCGCTGTGCTGCCCGGACACAGGTGAGGGGGGAGGGAGGTTAATGCGGGGCGGCGGGGGTCCGTGCGGGCAGCGGGGGGTCATTGCGGGGCGGTGGCGGGTTTCCGTTAGAAGCCCATTGGCTTCTATGGGGCATCGCCAGATTTTTCTGGCGATGTCCCCCGCCGCGGTAACCCGGCGGGGGATGCTTAGTGCATCCCAAAATGCGGTAAAAACCCGATAATGGGGTTTTTACCACATTTTTAGCTTAGAGAATCTCCCCCACAGTCAGGAGCTGATTGGCCGGTGATAAAGTACCAGGCACTTTATCACTTCTCCTCCCTTACCACTGCTTCATACATCTACCCCTCAGTGCATGTTTTGCAGGTCTCCTCACAGAATCACATGTGAAATAATTAGTTCCACCTGTGGATCTTTTAAAATGTGACAGTGAGTAATGAATGCACCTGTGCACCTGCCTGGTGACCTGGAAAATGTGAACTGTGTGGGGTCCTGAGGACCGAGTTTGAGAGCCCCTGACCTAGCGCATACTGTAAAATGCTAGAATCTAGTTGCTGTGCCTTCTTTAGAAGGATCGATGCATCTCCCCCAATTCTCCTTTATAAGCTGCAGGCTCTGTAAGAAATGATACAGAATGCGCAGTAAGCGGAGTCGATGTCCTGTACACAGTAACCGAGTCAGGCAGGAGGACAGGCGCACATTGCCGCATTCTCAGGACACCGCCGCCTGCTCTCTGATGAAGGAGCTTAGACAGCAGAAAACAGTAATGAACCGCAAAGTGACAGTGACAGTAATTTCCTCACTGCTAAAAGCTCCAGCATCAGATCCTCACAGCTGAATAAGCACAATATCTCCAGAGGATGAATCGGGACATGTGTAGCAGGAATTACAATAGTAATATGCTGGTGTTTGACTGACAACTGAAAGCCAAGCAGAAACTATATCCACCTATTGCTGGCAATACGTGCCTCTCTCAAGCATCCTATGAATAGAACCAGTCACCCAGTAGCTTGTCATTAGCGTTCACTGATACTCAGATGGAGATGGTACTTGGGCCCTTCATGTTGTACAGCTATATTAAATGCCTCTAATAATCAATGTGCAAAATAATAACATACAGAAGAAGTGGCGCTGTGCAGCAGTCCAAGTCATACATGCTGTCATGTTTATCGTTCTCCCTGGGAGATCACAATGGTGTGGTATTTTATATATACACTTGATACTGTATGGAATACAGTATTAATATTTAACAGTACAGATGGTCTATAGTATAGGCTGATTCAAACATTTAAATAACATAAGTGGTCAGGAAAAGGTTAAACATATCATAATAAATAAGTACACAAAATCAGTACTGCACTTTCTAAGCTCACAATCTCCCACTTCTTGGTTACGCAGGGAGGGATTTCCCACTAGGCCCGTGAGGAACGGGCCTATGGACGACACCTGCTGGAGGCGGCAAACAGTGGCGTGATTTGTTTTCTTTTAAAAATATAATTACCTCCCGGAAAGTGCCCCCTGCAGCTGTACCTGCAGCACTGGTGCCGGGGTTCGAGGAGTGCTGAACACCCGGCGACGGAGAGAGGCAGCCCTTTAGTGCCAGTGAGTCAGTGACACGAGCTGGAGAGAGGCAGCCCTTTAGTGCCAGCGAGTCAGTGACACGAGCTTTGCCCCTCCGGCGTCGGGGATCCGGTGCTGCTGATATGACAGGCAACAGCTTCCAGGGACCAGGAGAAGAGAATAGCACTGGCGGGTGCCGGGGACCACAAGATGAGCAGCAGCGGCAGGCGCAGGGGAAGAGAAGAGAGAGGAGCAGTTTCAGGTGCCTGGGACCACAAGAAGAGCAGCGGCGGCAGGCGCAGAAGAGGAGGAGAGAGAGGAGCAGTGGCAGGTGGTGTAACCACAAGAGGAGCAGCGGCAGCAGGTGCAGAAGAGGAGGAGAGAGAGGAGCAGTGGCAGCAGGGGACAAGAAGAGAGAGGTGCAGTGGCAGGTAGCCCTGTGACACAGGGATCGACTGCTGCTGAAGACCTGGCGTAAGGGGATGCCGCCCTGCTATGCTGGGGAGAGGGAGCTTTGTGCTGCCAGGAATCGGGAGCTGGAGACCCAGGATAAGCAGCCCTGCAGTACTGTTGAAGGTACATGCACTGTTTTGGAGTGGGCAGAGCCCTCTGTCTCTCTCCTCCCTCTCTCTCACTCCCATCTCTTTCTCGTCCCCCTCTCCAGTGGCGTAACTAAAACTTTTGCGCCCCCCCGCCGGGACAATTTCACCGCCCCCCCCGGGACAATTTTGCAGCTGCCCCCCCCCCCCGTTAAAGGACCCCCCCGGGAGCTAGCAGGGGGGTCCGTGCGGCGCGGAGGTACCTGTATTAAAGGAGAGCCTGGAGGTCCCTGCGCCGCCTAGTATGATGCTGCCGGGGTCCCTGCGCCTGCGGCGCTGAGTATGATGCTGCCGGGGTCCCTGCAGTGAAGTGGAAATAACGCGCTATCTCCAGCGGAGATAGCGCGTTATTTCCACTTCACTGCAGGGACCCCGGCAGCATCATACTCAGCGCCGCAGGCGCAGGGACCTCCAGGCTCTCCCTTAAACAGGTACCTCCGCGCCGCACAGACCCCCCTGCCAGCTCCCGCTGCACCCACATGCAGTGGGGAGCTGGCGGAGATCCACCAGCGCCCGCAGCCCCCCGGCGCCTCCCCGCCACCGCGGGGGCTGCGGCCTAATTGTTACGCCACTGCCCCTCTCTCTCTCTCCCTCTCCTCACTCTCCCTCTCTCTTTCCCCTCCCCCTCTCTCTCCCCCCTCCTCTCTCTCCCTCTCCCCCTTTTATCTCCCTTGGTATATTGGGGGGGGGGGGGCAAAAAAAGCGGTACCTAGGAGCGGTCTAACACTTAAATCCAGCCCTGATGTTAAGGCTCCCGTCTCTTCCTCCCTGCAGCTGCTCTCCATTGTGATGTTTGAGGGCTCAGATCAGTAAATGTGGTAGAAGAAGCTGGTACACTAGGCATGTGCAGCAGCTCTGCTCTGTCCCTTACACTGCATGATGTGGTGGCAGCTCTAGTGATCATATTACAGTTGTGCTCATAAGTTTACATACCCTAGCAGAATTTGTGATTTTTTTTGTCAGAGAATATGAATGATAACTCAAAAAACTATTCTTTCACTCATGGTTAGTGGTTGGGTGAAGCCATTTATTGTCAGACAACTGTGTTTACTCTTTTTAAATCATAATGACAACAGAAACTACCCAAATGACCCTGATCAAAAGTCTACATACCCCAGTTAACCCCTTAATACCGTGTATTGCCCCCTTTAACATCAATGACAGCTTAAATCTTTTGTGGTAGTTGTGGATGAGACTCTTTATTTCTCAGATGGTAAAGCTGCCCAATCTTCTTGGCCAAAAGCCTCCAGTTCCTGTAAATTCTTGGGCCGTCCTGCATGAACTGCACGTTTGAGATCTCCCCAGAGTGGCTCAATGATATTGTGGTCAAGAGACTGAGATGGCCACTCCAGAACCTTCACTTTATTCTGCTGTAGCCAATGACAGGTCAACTTGGCCTTGTGTTTTGGATCATTGTCCTGTTGGAACGTCCAAGTACTTCCCATGCGCAGCTTCCGGGCTGATGAGTGAAAATTTTCCTCCAGTATTTTCTGATAACATGCTGCATTCATATTGCCATCAATTGCCATCAAAGTTTCCAGTGCCAAAACATCAGTGATCCACCTCCATGTTTCACAGTAGGAATGGTGTACCTTTCATCATGGGCTTTGTTGACTCCTCTCCAAATGTAACGTTCATGGTTGTGGCCAAAAAGTTCAATTTTGGTCTCATCACTCCAAATGACTTTGTTCCAGAAGTTTTGAGGCTTGTCTCTGTGCTGTTTGGAGTATAGTAATCAGGATGCTTTGTGGCATCTGCGTAGTAATGGCTTTCTTCTGGCGACTCGACCATGCAGACCATTTTTTTTCTTCAGATGCCTCCTTATTGTGCATCGTGAAACAACCACACCACTTTTTTTCAGAAAGTCCTTTATTTCAGCTGCAGTTATTTGTGGATTTCTCTTTGCATCCCAAACAATTTTCCTGGCAGTTGTGGCTGAAATTTTTGTTGGTCTACCTGAACGTGATTGGTTTCCACAGAATCCCTCATTTTCCACTTCTAAATTAGAGTTTGAACACTGCTGATTAACATTCTCAATTGCTTGGATATCTTTTTATATCCCTTTCCTGTTTTATACAGTTCAATTACCTTTTCCCGCAGGATCCTTTGACACTTCTATTGCTTTCCTCATGACTCAGAATCCAGACACGTCAGTGCAGCACTGGATGAAAGATGCAATGGTCTTTTAGGAGACCAGAAACTCACTGACCTTTTATAAACACACACTGATTACAAGCAAACAGATCACAGGTGAGGATGGTTACCTTTAGTAGCCATTCAAACCCGTTTTGTCAACTTGTGGGCATGTTATCAGGCCAAAATCTGCAGGTTATGTTAACTTTTGATCAGGGTCATTTGGGTAGTTTCTTTTGTCATTATGATTTAAAAAGAGTAAACACAGTTGTTTGACAATAAATGGCTTCACCCAACCACTAACCATGAGTGAAAGAATAGTCTGTGAGTTATCATTCATATTCTCTGACAAATGGCTAAAAAATCACAAATTCTGCTAGGGTATGTAAACTTATGAGCACAACTGTATATACCAGCTATTGTTGTCACAATTTAATACACTTGCCAAGAGGATGGGGTTTACAGACAACCAGAACCCCCCCCCCCCCCCCTGTGTTTGCCTATGAGACACACAGAAAAGTCCTCCTGAGTCCTGTCCCAGTGTATGTAATACAGTCATGAGGTCTGTCCAAGTTTGTAGTACAGTCCTGAGTCCTGTCCCAGTGTGTAAGTAGTACAGAGGCTGCTGCTATTCTTGCGTTTGACAAGATACATTTTAGATTTTTATTTTTCTATGTGTATTTTAATGTTGTCTTTTTTTGTAGTTTTCAGTTGTCTTTGTTCCACTACAAGAACATGTTATAAAATAGTTGTCTCTCAATTAGGTGGAGCTATAAACAGTACCTGGGTATTGTTACACTATTAGTTTAAAGCTAATGCCACAGCTCAAAGAACAAGGGTTACAGGGCCTTATTCTGGTTGGAGCGGCCGGGCCGTACGCGTACGTCCCGGGGTTTTTCACGATCTGCGCATGTGCAAATACGCTAATGCGCCGGCGCGAACACTCCACAACGCTTACGGCCGGTGTCTCAACGTGCGAAAAAACCTGTACGCGAGCGTACGGGTAATGGGGCGGCATAGGGGCGTGTTGATGGGAGCGGCCGAAATAATGAGGGAAAATGGGCGTAAATATGGGCGTACACGGGGGTGTGCACCAGAAATGAGCGGTGCTACTACCGCACGATCGACTAAGGCACCGTTCGTTTCGGACACCAAACAGGCGGCCGCCAACCGCCAGCTAAAACCACCCCTACAGATACCGCTTGCCAGCGTGCGCCTGAGTTGGCTAATTAACGCTGATTAGTACTCAAACACATACACCTGAATGTAATAAGCAATGCTGCAGTCTATTAACTCCAAACCATGATTTCACTGCCTGCAAGCCACACATGCAGCACGCAAACACATTGGAAGCTTATGTTTCTATACTTCTCCACATTTAAAGGTTTGTTTAATTTAAGGTAAGAACAGGGTTGCCGACTTTGTTATTCTCCTCTCCGGGAGAAGCCCGGAGAGGAGAGTTTCAGCAGCCGATCAGGGGGCGGGGCTTAAGCGTGACATCGCTAAGCCCCGCCCCTATGATGCTAAACCAGTAAATTTACGGATCTCAGTGTAGGGGGCGTGGCTAAAATGACGCGATTGTGTCATTTTAGCTCGGCCCCCTCCTCTGAGACCCGAGGATTGCGGCATTTTAATGCCGCGATCCAGGGGACAGCGGGGGTGCCCCCTGAATCCGGGAGGGTTGCCCACCCTTCCGGGGGCCGGGAGAGGGGACCCGATTTTCGGGAGACTCCCGGAAATTCCGGGAGGGTCGGCAACCCTGGGTAAGAATCTTTTTATACGCTAAGGTAGGTATTTGATAAACAGACACATTCACTACCTGCTTTCATAGACTTTACGCAGTAGCACACTCAATCTACACAAGTCGACATGTGTCAACGTGTTCACTCTAATACTAACATAGGTTTTGTATTTAGGATACAATAACATAAACCACATCTAACACCTACAAAGGATGTTTCTGCAATGTTTGAAGCCCATGACCACTATTTTCCACACAATCTTTGTATAGTACCCAAAATTATGACCTGTACCACTATCTCATCTGCTATGATTTGGATTTCACTACACTCTGGATGTAAGATGCCACCAATCACATTATTGCACTCTCATCTCTCTAACAAAGGATTCCTACATCTGCTTATGACACTGTCAAATCATATATATTTTAAAAGTTATGCATGTTTGTTCACAAGCTAATTTATCATGTTTGGCCCATTCACACATCTTTTTTTAGGGAGGACACATATGCATTCCTACACAAATGTACCTTTTCACCCTTGTTTGTCTGCCTCACCCACTCCATGAGGAAAGCATTGTTCTGGACCTGCTTTTACCTACTACTGTAGGAGCTACCTCACCTGCACACAAACTGCTTTCTCACCTATTAAGTTGCTCTGCACATGTGCTGACACAAACTAATTAGCAGGGAAAAGTTGGATAGGAACATGGGAATGGCCATGGAGAGGGTTACACATGGGAAACTTCCACCACACTTCCACAAATGTTCAAAAATACCCTGGTCAGTAAGTACACATAAATCTAGTATTTGTTTCACACAAGAAATTACACATACCACAATTTTGTTTTAATTTGTAAAATAAATTTATTTGCTGTTCAGCATCACAGCTTGACACTTTAATGTGACAAATCAAATAAACAAATAAAATAGACACACAAATAATAAAACAGCCAGAACAAGAGGTTGCATATCTCCAAACATGTGTTACCCTGCAAATGCAATGGTGAAAGAAATGGGGACACCAGAATACGTACTGCAACAACCAGGGTGAATACTAAGCAAGATACACACCACCAAAAAAAAATATCCTGCATTTGTAGAGGTCAAAATACGAACTTTCATGCCCATGGCACGCAAATGGATCCATGGGCAACTCAGGAAGCGGATGTCCAGTGCAATTTAAACCTTTGGCCTCCAATCACAGAGGAAGTGAACCAGGTCTCATTTGGGCCCTTTTTTGCCCCTTTTAGATGGTGCCTTGGGGACAGGGGCCTTTGGCTCAGCTGGCTTTCGGCGTCTTCCCCTAGTCGACACAGGAGGGTCAGCCGAGGTGGAAGGTTGGGGAGCAGCTTGGGGTGGGGCAGCAGATGGGGGATTGTCCCTTAGGGACCTGGCGGTGGACAGCTGCTCCGCAATAAGTTCATTCTGGCGGCTGAGGTGTTGGGCAATGCTTAGCATGCCAGCCGCCAGAGTGTCATTAATGCGGTTCAACGCATCAACCTGCAGCTGGTTTGTGGCCTTCCACTCCGCCAGAAAATCCCCCACCTGCTGCTGACGGATCGCAGCATCCACCCCTTGCTGCTCGATCCTGTCCAGCGTCACCAACAGGCTCTCACTCCATGTCTCCTGTGGCTGGGGCTGGGGGCGACGTCTTGGTGGAGGCTGGACCACCTGCTCCACCTGTGGCTCTGCAGAGGAAGATGCTGCCGGTACATCCTGACTTTCTGCTTCTGCTAGGATAAGAATTGAAAACAATGTCACCATCACATACGCAATAAAAAATATCTTTCTAAATACAATGCATTACTGTGACTTACCATCAAAAGCAGCAGCAAAGACCTCCGCCGGGAGCTCACTGTCCATATTGGAGATCCCCCTGATCTCCCCCACATCGATGACATCACAGGAGTCCAGCTCCAGGGGGGTAAACTCCAAATGGTCAGGCATAGGACCGCTCCCGGTGGACATGCTGTGGTTGTACCGGTCAGTCATCTTCCTCTTCAGGGCACTTTTGAAGTCAGTCCACCTACAAGTTTAAAAATACAAATATCACCATGAGATATGTGCACCACTGTGCTACGTGTAGGGTTACCACCTAGTCCCTTTAATTCCGGACACATGTTACTTACACAGGTTCTGTGGCAGTTTAAAATTAGGTGAAGTGGAGTCTTGAAGTCAGCCAGCCACAGAACCTGTGTAATTAATATGTGTCCGGAATTAAAGGGACTAGGTGGTACTCCTAGCTACGTGACATTTCCTAGTGTGGGTGATCTTATGTTTTTTTGCCATGTGTGGCCAAATAATTCTTTGATGGACAAAACCATGTGCACTGCAGGTGAGGCAAGTGTAAAACCCCACCCAAATCTGATTATCTCTGCACAAGTAACACCTGCCTCACCTGCAGTGCACATGGTTTTGTCCATCTAAGAAATATTTGGCCAGAAAGAGTGAACTAGAATAAGGGCCTCAGTTCCTGCTGGAGACTGCTGAAATATTGCCCTGACAAACACACTAACCTTTTCTTCACCGCGTCCCAAGTTCTGACCACTGGTGACACCTGGTTCACTTCCTCTGTGATCTTGTCCCAAAGGTTTCTCCTTGCACTGGCACCTGGCTTCCTGGTTGCCAATTCAATCCATTCGCGTGCCCTGGGCACGAGAATTCGCATTATGGCCTCTACAAATGCAGGGTTTCTCCTTCTGGTGGTGGTATCCTGCTCAGTCATCACCCTAGATGTTGCAGCACGTTTTCTGGTGGCCCCAGCTCTCTCACCATGCACCTGCTGGGTCACACCTGTTTGGAGAGATGCAACCTCTTGTTCTGGCTGGTTGCTTGGCCCTTGTGGAGCTGGTGGAGGTTCACCAGGGCCTGTTACTGAGGGGCCCGCTTGATCTTGCAGGCGACTCCTCTCTTGGGCCCTCCTTCTCCGCTCCTCTTCCCTCTTCTGTAATGCTTGAAGCAGGGATTCGGCTTGTGCTCTCTGCAGAGCGTCCTCTGCTGCTGAATCGTCAGAGTCAGACATGTTTGCAGCAATTGTGGGCTGCATCTGACTGAATATTTATATGTTAATCTCCCGCCACGAACAAGGGGGCGTATATTTTTCCCCGCAAGGTAGATGCAAATTTACGCCGATATTTCCCGCCGATAATTGCCGCTTAAATTACGCAGGTCTCAATGCACCTGATCAATCACCCGTATATGTATATACACAGGTTGTGGAGCATTGTGGGCTACATCGTGAAATGTGTGCACCTGTCATTCCAATGATGAGTGTTGTCAGCTGGTATCTGTTGAGTTCGTGTATGCTTTGTGAGTCACATTTCAAAACATCACGTTATAATGCTTTCCTTACATATGTAATGTGTATGAAATTGTCATACAGCAACATGTTGCATTGTGGCCCTTTAGGCAGCGTAGTTATAAGTAGAGGGTTGCGTGTATTATTTTCCGCCTACTGTATATACAGTACTCCTCCCCATGCATATCGCTGTATCGTGCCCCCTTTAAGCAGCGTAGTTATAAGTAGACGGTTGCGTGTATTAATTTCCGCATACTATATATACAGTACTTCTCTTCATGGCAATCGGTGTATTGAGCCCCCTTTAAGCAGCGTAGTTAGGAGTAGACGGGGTGCGTGTATTATTTTCCGCACACTGTAAATACAGTACTTCTCTCTTCATTGAATGCATGCTGTTGATTGTGGTGTGTGTATATCGGAACGGTCCGCGTAAGTTTCTATTCGCATCCAGTTTGTTAATGTAAGAAGGATTAATAAAGTTAATACCAAACAAACAATTTTTTACACCAATCAGCAAGCACCAAAAGTGATATATGTACCTGCAATTAATAACTGCGCCATTGCCACCATGACTTCAACCAGGGCTAGGGCGTTTTCTACCCAGGAGCTATTGGCCTTGGTTGAGGTCATGGACCGCCGCCTGGGGCCCAGGGGCCCTTATGTATCCAATCTGGAAAAGCGGCGGGCATACAATGCTGCCCGCCGGCTAATTTTCGCCAGGACCGGCGTGGACAGGAGCCTGGCTCAACTGGAGCGGCGCTGGTCGGACCTGCGCCGGCGGCAGCCAGTGTTGCTCAGCACACTTCGCCGCCATATTGCCCGATGTAAGTTTTTATTTACTAGTATGCCTGCGTTATTTTGCAAATGTTTTCTGTACTTTTTATAAATGTGTCCCTGAGTATGTGGGTGTATATGGGGGTGTATATGGGTGTATAGGGGGTGTATATGGGTGTATATGGGGGTGTATATGGGTGTATATGGGGGTGTATATGGGTGTATAGGGGGTGTATATGGGTGTATATGGGGGTGTATATGGGTGTATATGGGGGTGTATAGGGGTGTATAGGGGGTGTATATGGGTGTATATGGGGGTGTATATGGGTGTATAGGGGGTGTATGGGGGTGTATAGGGGTGTATAGGGGGTGTATATGGGTGTATATGGGGGTGTATATGGGTGTATATGGGGGTGTATAGGGGTGTATATGGGTGTATATGGGGGTGTATATGGGTGTATATGGGGGTGTATAGGGGTGTATAGGGGGTGTATATGGGTGTATATGGGGGTGTATATGGGTATATAGGGGGTGTATATGGGTGTATATGGGGGTGTATATGGGTGTATAGGGGGTGTATATGGGGGTGTATATGGGGGTGTATATGGGTGTATAGGGGGTGTATATGGGTGTATATGGGGGTGTATATGGGTGTATATGGGGGTGTATAGGGGTGTATAGGGGGTGTATATGGGTGTATATGTGGGGGGAATATGGGTGTATAGGGGGTGTATATGGGTGTATAGGGGGTGTATATGGGGGTGTATAGGGGGGGGTTTAAGTAGTTGATCAGTTTTTGGGTGTAGGATATCAAATAGTTTGCATGATAAATGTCTGAAATTTCACAGCAATGATAATTTTGAAGGTTATGAGCATGACTAATGTGAATTTTTCTTTCCCCCTTTTTTATGAAACCCAATCTTCGATTTCTATGCCATCAACATGAACATTTCAGCACGGGCAAGGGCACGCATTGAAGCCCGGGAGCAGGCAGCCCGGGACCAGGCAGCCGAGGAGGAGGAGGAAGAGGAGGAGGAAGAAGAGGAAGAGGAGGAGGAGGAAGAGGAGGAGGAGGAGGAGGAGAAGAAAGAGGAGGAGGAAGAGGAGGAGGAGGAAGAGGAGGAGGAGGAAGAAGAGGAGGAGGAAGAAGAGGAGGAGGAAGAAGAGGAGACCCAGGGTGCAGTTTTCACCCACACAATTTCCCCATCCCCCACCCCCTCCACAACCCCCACCCCCTCCACAACCCCCCCCCCTCCACAACCCCCACCCCCTCCACAACCCCCACCCCCTCCACAACCCCCACCACCCCCCCCTCCCCACCCCATTTCCAACCCCCCTACACCTCTCCACCACCCACCCCCAAACCTCTCCACTCCCCAGTAACACCCAGTACCTCGGTCCAAACACCAGGACCATCCTCCTTGCTCCTGCCTTCCCCAACCACTCCACAGCCAACCAGCGGCGCCCAGGATGGCTCAAGTAGCCGTAAGTAAATAATGTGTCTAATGTTGACCTACACATTTCTACACATAAACAATCACAACAACCACATATGTGTATCCAACATCAACATTAGTTGCAACATATCACTGCAGGGCGACCATGAGGTGTGTCCTGTCCTTCTCCAGGAACAAGGGTCCCCTTGGTGGTTTTTTTGAGTGTGGCCATGCCTCACCCCTTGAATAATTGACATAACAGTACATCCAATGAGATATCCGACATTAGTGGTGTGGTAGTTATGTGGCTCCAGGTGTTGGGTAACTCCAGTTCCCAGCATGATGTGCAACACAGGGCCAGATTATAATGGAGGCGCAAGGGGTCAGTGCCCCTGGGACCCCCTCTAGCTAGGGGCCCCCTGTGGTTGTCATTTTTTTTTTTAAAAAGACAATGTTTAAGTTATGTTTTTTTTTTTTAGCTAAATGTTTTGTGCATGGGTGGGGTAGTGCTGCAGCTTCACCTATCTGCCAATGTGACAATGATTTATGGTGCTGAGCATCGGGAGGCAAGGCACACTGATTGCACAAGTGTGCAGTGCATTTCTGGGAGTTGACTAAGTCCCATGACACTTTGCACCAGAGGACAGAGGCTGAGAAGTTTGTGCTGAGCTCTGATTGGTGGAGCTCATTACATACTTCTCAGGTCCATGGAGAACAGCAGCAGCAGCTTAGTCATAGGAGGGTTTTTAATCAGAGGCAGCACTAGGACTGTGAGGTCTCCTCCAGAGTAAGGGGCAGAGGGACAAACACAGGCTTTTCATGTGGTGTGTGTATATATATATATATGGTGTCTATTATTATTCCGAGTGCCGCCAACCCCCTGTCTATATATATATATATATATATATATATATATATATATCCCCTGCAGGTAACCATTGACCAAGTTTATTCTGCCTTTACTCTATGTTTTGACAGTATAATATTCGCCCATGCAGTGTGCGGCCAGTAATGACAAGTGCAAGGGGGCCCCCCGCTCTAAAGTACCCCGGGCCCCCCAAAGGCTTAATCTGCCACTGGTGCAACTTAAATGTAGAGATTGTTTTGGTAATAGTGTGTGAGGCCATGCGGATGCATGCTTTACAAACATAGCTGTAGGCCTATAATTTGTACAGCAATGTCCTAAATTTAAAATAGTAAGGAGTGCTTAAGCCACAACAATGTCATAACCCTTAAATAGCACAGGCTAATTGTAAAGTTAGAGGACAGTCCCCCAAAAACAAAGTACCAATTGGGATACAGCATACATTCATTGATGAAGGAGTAATTGAATTAATGTTATTTACTATGTACAGTATGTGCGTGTTAACATATTATTTTGTAGTACTGTGTTTACAGCAGACCCATCTTCAATGTAGTTTCTAAATGTATGTGGCCTTCACACATAACTCTGAACTTTTTATTATGTACAAATACAACAAACATTTGTGTATGTTATATATTATTTTTTTTTTTTTATCCCTTCACTACAGACACTGAACAGCACCAGGAGGAGGTCGCCAGAATTATGAGGGAAATGTTCCTGACCCTCCTCTATTTATGTATTCTTTTTGGCCAACTGGAGGCCCTCATTTAATTTATTTTTATCCCCCCCCCCCCCCTTATTATGTTTGTTACAAATAAAAGTTTCGATTCTGCTATAAATTGCCTGTGTTTTTACTAATAAATATGTTAGAGGGCTTGTAAGGGTAGGTACATACAGATGTGTACTGTACGTTATACTTGTAATTTGAGATGAGGGGTAATGATTGATGTGTGAATGTGTGTGCTTTTGAGTAAAATAACACATAGTGAAAATGCATGAATGTTTAATGTTGTTTGATTAAAACATCACACATAACATCAGGGTAGGTATACATGTTACACATTTTGGACAAAGTAATTACGTACATAATTTAGTACATATACAGAAACACCAACATAACTTGATTTAAAAGTAACAGCAATATGGGGACACATAGATAGTGATTAAAATGCCACATTAGAACATAACAAATATACATGTAATGTGGTTTAAAATGTAGTTTTATTAGGTCTTTATTAAGGTAGACAATTGAGTTAATAGAAAACAATAATTGAATAACAAATAGATTAATTAATCAATTGTCAGATTAGTAGTTGAGAGGCAAGATTTGCAGGTCCATATATGTGAAGGGTATGCCAGCGTGCACGGACGTACGCTCACTCTCACGAGCGGTGACATAAGCTGAGTTTTCCATTGAAAACAATAGGGACCCGTCCGTGCAAACTGGCGTACGCTCAGATCGCCGCAAGAAGGCGGTGGGGAGACGGAGGAAAGACGGCCGTAGACGGCACCATACGCTCAGTTGTACGCCTGTTGTCGGAGTGCAAGGGCTGGCCCGTCCGCGTACGTTGCCGTACGCTCATTTGTACACCACTCCCCTTCTACGTTATTTCTGCCCGTACGCAAGCGGCTGATTTGTGGGTGGACTTAACCCTAACGACCGCGTACGGCTAGCGTGCGGTAATTGTGAACGTACGCACGTTTGCCCGCTCCGATCAGAATAACCTCCGTGTCTACAGTAGTTCTTATTGTAGTTCTACCTATACCAAATGTATCCAGTAGATGGCGATGTAACATGCTCTGACACCCTCATCTAAATGAAATTATTTTGTGCATAAATATCTTCTGAGCAAAGTTTTCAAAAGTGTAGGCAGAAGCTGGCAGAATAAAGAAAGGAGATGTTTTAAACAAAGTTTTTCTTCTTCAGTTTGTATACAATTTTTGTGCATGCACTGTATGATAATGAGTAAGGGCCAAATGGATCAAGCTTCAAAAGTGATAAAATGGAGGGTGATAAACAACCAGCCAATCAGCTCCTATCCTGTCACATGACAGATAGGAGCTAATTGGTTGGTTATTTATTTCTCTCCATTTTATAATTTTTTAAAGCTTGATACATCTGGCCCTTAAGTCCAGGGTTGCCGACTCTCCTGGAATGGCCGGGAGTCTCCCGAAAATCGGGACCCCATCCCGGCCCCCCGGAAGGGTGGGCAACCCTTCCGGATTCAGGGGGGACCCCCCTGCGCCCCGGATCGCGGCATTAAAATGCCGCAATCCTCGGGGCTCAGGGGAGGGGGCGGAGCTAAAATGACACAATCGCGTCATTTTAGCCCGGCCCCCTCCACGGAGATCTGTGAATTCAGCAGTTTGTCATCATGGGGGTGGGGCTTAGTGACTTCACACTTAAGCCCCGCCCCCTGAGCGGCTGCTGGAACTCTCCTCTCCGGGCTTCTCCCGGAGAGGAGAATTATAAAGTCGGCAACCCTGCTTAAGTCTGAACCTTCCAAAACTCTGCCAAGGCTGATGGAGCCCAGTGCTGACATCACAAACCCTCCCTTAAAACTCCTTGGCACACCTGCATTTTTTCTGACATTCCTGTCAGTCAAACTGCAAGGGGAATGAGATTAGATATTTTCATACTGAGAGTTATATTGAGTTGAGCCAGAATAACAACAGGTCAGCCCAGGGCCCCCAGTACATAACTATATCACGAACGTAGCAGAACTATGCATTGTCAGGGCCATCACTGGGGGCGTGGCCAAACCTGGGAGGTGACGTCAATTCTTTTTTAAACAAAATAGTATCGGAACAGGGGTGGCTCCAGGGGGGAGGGGTGGTCCAGGGGCCCACCTATAATACTTCTGTAGTACTTGCAACCCCTCCCTCTTGGTTCTCCTATGCACTTTGACATATGTCAACTGGAGAATCTGCGTGGCACAATGCAATCAGAGGGCTCTATTGTGGTTTTAACACATGTGTGGTGCTTGGAGTATTTACCCATTTATATATATTCTTTTTTTTTATTCAATAATTTTTATTAAGAGTTTTACATTTTCCAAAAGAACCATACAAACAATTTCTGACAAGGACAGAATGAGCAAATAACATATAGGTACAAGCAATATCTTGAATTGTCATAGGATAGTGTATACAGAGGGTGTATCGGCTCCAATCACCACTATAAGGGAAACGTGTTAGCCCGAAGGCGCCATCCGGGCATACAGTACAAAAGGATATACTGAAGCCCTAAAACAGGATTATGATTAAAACGATACTACACCCCCACAGGAGAAAAACATATCAGAAAATAGTCATCTGTCGGAAATTCTATCCTAAACCCGCTAATCCTAACAAAGTAAACAGTCCAAAAAGCCAAAGTGTCCCCCCAAGTGTCAGGGTATTTACCCATTATATTTAATATTGCCACAATTGTATGGGAGCGAGTAATGAGTGTGGATAAGAGACGTAGATCTTGTGAGGAGCGAAGAGGTCGGGTTGTAAGATATTTTGAGGTAAGAGAAGAGATGTATGTTGGTGAACAGGACAAAATGTGAATATAGGTTGGTGCCAATTGGGACCAATCAATTCACAATCCCGGCGCACTAAGAATAGGTATATATAAATATATAATGGTCAACAGGCTATTACTCAGAGTGTCCTCTAAATACTCAGCAGCGCAATTGTGTTAATACCCTTCCAATGTATGTTGGTGTAGTTTGGTTTATGTTTTTGTGTGTAAGTAAAATCATTTTGTAATGTATTCTACCGTATTCAATACAAAATTATTATGAGTAAAGTGAAAGTCCACACATATCCACTCTCTTTCTTTTCCACATTTTCCATCCTCCTGACCCATGGCCAAACTGCTGGGTCACCGTATCATACAGCACACCAGGAACCTTTGCATTCTGCTACAATTAATGCAATAGAGATTACAGTATCTATACTTATGTATCAATGCCTATTTCCCTATAGATTGTAAGCTTGCGAGCAGGGCCCTCCTACCTTTTGACTGTCTGTAAATACCCTGTTTGTTGTATCACTGTCTCCTATTGTAAAGCGCAACGGAATATGCTGCTATATAAGAAACTGTTAATAAATAAAAAAATAGAATAAATTGTATTCATATGGGGCTCCACACAAACGAGTTGCCCTGGGGAAACTCAAATCTTAATCTGGCCCTGTTATAGAGGATGTGTTTGTTTAATGTAGCAGCCCTAGAAATAAAGACTACTACGGAGCATGTGAACATAGGACCCAGGTGAGGACTCTATGAGAAAGGGTTCCATAAAGCAGTCCCTTATACCCTGGAGGGCGGCAGATTGGAGCAGGTCCCCCTGGATGGAGGTGAGTGGCGCCGGCAGGTGTCCCCCCCCCCCCCCCCCCGAGCGCCTAGGTGGCTGCTGCATCACCCGTTCCCCCTCCCCACCCCTGGAGTTACTTAGTGGCACTCACCGCATCACCGGCACCTCCCGTCCCTGGCAACCCCACCGGAACGATGCCGCCGCAATACCCGGCACACACACACCCCCCCCCCCTGTCCCCCCACGTGCAGCGGCCAAATTCTTTCCTAGGTCCCTCAAAAGTGCCACTGTGGTGGTCCTCCTGTGAGACACAGGGATCAGTCCCAGGAGTTAAAGGCCCACATTCCTTGTTTGCATATAGTGTATCATTCCTACCCTCCACCTCGCACCTACATAAAGACTACCACATACAAAACAATACACTGACTCTCTGTCACTCAAACCCCCTTCTCCTCCCCATCCCTCCCTAGACTCCCCCTATACCCTCCATACCCTATCCCATTCTGAGTGCGCAGTTCATCCCAAAAATCACACAGTTCATCCCAAAAATCACAGAGACAGAAGGGGGTCTGGCTGGAGAGACACAGATTGGGCTGGCTGATCAGACATAAGGTGGGCTGGCTAGTGAGACAGAAGGGAGCTGGCTGGAGAGACAGTAGGGGGCAGGCTGGAGAGACACTGTGGGGCTAGAGCTGCATAAACATGGGGGGAAATAAGAGAAGTAGGTGGGAAGTCCCCCCAGCTGTACTACTGCACTGGCAGGGGTGGGGGCTTATAAGCACCACTGTCTACTTTGCCTCCATCCTCCTGGTTTGAACAACACCTGATAGGTGATGGTTTTTGATCACCAGACAGAAGAAGCTGTAACCAAGCTGAGACTTATCATTACCAGCTGTTTCCTTTTCATTTACAGTATGGTCAGACACAGATTACAGCAAAAGCAATGAATATATATTGCAATAAGATCCCTGGATATATTATTTTCCTGCCTTCTGCCTTCATTAACCATATTGCTTTTTTATGAAAAGGTGTTAATCTGGTTTAATATGACTTCAGTAAATTAGCTGCTATGCCTCTGAATAAGGTTACTAAAAACGCATTTGTTATTCTGGTCTTGTGGATATTTAAACACGCACAGTATTCAGTTTGAAGATGAGTGGTACAAGACAGAATATGAGTGGCTCACTCTGTGGGTGACGGACCACATTCTAATCACATGATCTATTTATTGAACTTCTAATTATTGATTCAATATAAATAACTAATCTTGTTTTATCCCCACGGTGGCACTGCACAGGAAGCTCATGTTTGTTCCAATGACTTATTTCCCTGCTGATTATTATTACAAATTATTTATTTATTTTTCTTTAAAGTCCGATGAGCACACAAGTGTGATAATCCCCATATGTATTTGGACAATATTATTATTATTTTTATTCTTTTTGGATTGTTAGTGATTGCATATGTTGTATAATAAACTTTTACGTGGCGCCGCGGAACCCTTGCGGCGCCATATAAATAAACGATAATAATAATAATTCTCTGACATTATTTGAATATAGTATATTATTACTAACGCTGAACATGCAACATTGGACATAGCGCTGTTTTATTCTTCCCAAGTTTTTCTATTGACGGTGTAGAGATTGAACTGTTCCTCTGTGAATTACAGCTGCGTAGTGTTCAAGAAGCGCATAAAGGGGACTCGATTTTGTATATGTTCTGAGAAAGCCTGCAAGTCTGACAAAGGCTGTTCTGTTCTATGGGCCTTAATCTGGATCACTCGCTCACCTGCGCGTTTGACCGATGTTTTACTACTGTGCATATGCGTAAACTATTTCACCGTCTTATTTGCACCTACCAGAATACCCAGAAAACACTGGGCGTTCCCATGGAGATTCGGCAGTGACGCGGCTGCCGCGGGTGGACAGCTGACATCACAGGATGTCAGTTGCCCACCCTCTTCCCGTACTGGGAGCATGCAAAGCTAAGACAACAGAGGGTAGTTTTGTGAGCTCCATCCAAATCGTTCGATGATCGTCAACCATCGAATGATTTGTCCCCTGCAGCCAAGGCTGTGAATGGATGTTTATGCAAAACTTGCCGAGCAAACGGGGGTTGGTGGTTGTGCGAGCGGCAGGTGGTGTTAAATCCACACACAGCGCTGCAAAATTTGCAGCGTTGCATGCGGACTTGAATAAGGTGCCCTGTGCATTGCACCAGTGGAGCTTGCAATCTATATTCCCTATCACATGGACATACACCCACACATACTAGGGAATTTTTCTTGGCAGTAGCCAATTAACCTATCAGTATGTTTTCGGAGTGTGGAAGGAAACCGTAGCATGTGGAGAACATACAAACTCCACACCTATAGGCCATGACTGGGAGTTGACCTATGACATCAGCAGTGGGAGGAATGAATGACTTTCTGCCTCCAGCTGATTGATGTACAGTATTGTTGTCATATGTGTTTGTTATACTGTAGCCTGTAATACTTATAATATATAAAATGCCTGTTTATATGGTATACTAGATAAATGTCTATCTTATTTATCGATTATATGTTATTGATGAAGAGTAAAGATCGGCCCTTTTGAAAGTTAGCGGACAGCACAATGCAACCCCTGACACCAGTGGCGTAGCTACATATGTGGCAGGCCCTGCTGTGGCCTGGGGGAGCGGCGGCAGCAGGTTCTGTGGTGGGCGCCTGGGCTGAACTGGCAGATGACCTAGGCAGCAGTGAGTGCATATTTAATGAGCAGGGACCCAGCGCAGTGTATATTTAATGAGTGGGTCCCCGCTCCGTGCATATGCTCAGCGCTCACTGCTGCCTGGGTCGCCTGTCAACTCAGCCAGCGTTGCCCATAGTCAATCGCCTCACCCCTTCTTGGGGGGCACCAGAATTTTTTTGGCAGGGGGGAGAAAAATTTCTAGTCACTCCACTGCTGACACTCTACATATCTCCTCTGTGCTCTAACTAACATACATACCCCAGATCTTACCCTGACGTGCCCTGCTGGCATAGGCTGCTTTCCGACTCCAATTGGTAATCCTATAGGAGTAGCTCTATTGTTCTATTGGAGTCCGCTCTACATGACCAGTATAACTGCGATTACCGCTGTGTTACATCGGGAAGCGGTCATCTATTAGAATGAACTTAGGTCTACAGTCATTAGGTCGACCCCACTAGGTCGACTGGCACGAAGGTCGACCTGACTTAAGGTCGACATGGGCCAAGGTCGACATGACTTAAGGTCGAATTTGCATAAAGGTCGACATGAGGAAGTTCGACTGGTCATAAGGTCGACATGAGATTTTTCACTGTTTTTTGAGCCGACATGTGCCGACAGGCGGTATTTCATGCCCTACCATCCACTAGGGCGTGGAGGAGGTTATTAAAGCTGTGGCGAGCGAAGCGAGCCACCATGCCCGATGCATTGCGAGCGAAGCGAGGGTCCGATTCTCATTGCCAACTGTGTCCATATCGACTGTCGACATTCGGATAAAAAAACAGTGAAAAACACATGTCGACCTTATGACCAGTCGACCTTCCTCATGTCAACCTTTATGCAAATTCGACCTTAAGTCATGTCGACCTTGGCCCATGTCGACCTTAAATCAGGTCGACCTTCCAGCCAGTCGACCTAATGGGGTCGACCTTATGACTGTAGACCTAAGTTCATTCTGACAGATGTACCGATTCCGTTACATCTACTTCAATAAACCATTGGTTAAGCCTTTGGGAATCTGCTGGTGTGTACGGGATACGGTCACTAGGTCTACAAGCATTAGGTCGTCATGCATTAAGGAAAGTCGACATGACTGAAGGTCGACATGGGTAAGGTCGACAGGTCACTATGTCGACACAAGCATTAGGTCGACATGGGGAAGGTCAACATGGGGTTTTTCACTTTTATTTTGAGCTACCATGTGCCGATTGACGGTATTTCATGCCCTACCATCCACTAGGGCGTGGTGTGCCAAGCAAAGCGAGGCACCGTGCCCGAAGCATGGAGAGCGCATCGAGCCATGCGAGGGGACACGGTTCTACGTTTCATTTTCCACGTTGACTGTGTCAAAATTCAGGAAAAAAAAAGTGGAAAAACCCCATGTCTACCTTTTGACTATCGACCTCCCCCATGTCGACCTAATGATTGTGTTGACATAATGACATGTTCACCTTCCGGCATGTTGACCTTCCGGCATGTCGACCCTCAGTCAGCCTAGTTGCTGTCTATCCAGTTATCCATACCCGTGTGCACACTTACTCTGTCACACCACCGCTGTTAGCACAAACATATTCCAACAAAGTAGATCTTTTTTATATTGTTTGAAACGTTGCAGGTGGCATGCTCTGGGACCTGTGCGCACCCCCCTCCTTTCTGTAGGCTTCTGCAGGCCTGAACTGAGAACCATCAGCATCAATTCTATACATCGGGAGTTCAAACGTTATTAAACTGTAAGCTGCTGTTCTCAGTGATCTGACTGAGGTAATCCGCATACCAATATACATGAATATTATAGCTTCTTAGGGGGACATTTACCAAAATGGATTCGTATAATAAAAGTGAAAAAAGTCGTATTCGTAGGCGTATTGTCGTGAATTTCTGGCGTATTCGTGAATTCGTAATTTAAGAAGTAAAAAAATCGTACTATCGTGGAAATTATCTTGGCGTGAACTTGTGATATTGAGGTCGTATTCGTATATCAAAATACGACTACGCATGTGTACGAAAAGTCTACACCATCGGTAGAATACGACTGATTTTTGCATGGGCTAGGCGTGTTTTCCTCATGTACTAAAAATTCGTATTTGTGAAGTTGTAAAATCGGATTCGTAAACAACTCCCATTCGTACAAAAATTCGTGAAATAAAATACACCCTCCTTGACAAGGTCTATTTTAAAGTGTATTTCACCGGCTTCAATGGAACACATGTGTTATCATTTGAAAAACACATCACACACACACAAACACACACAAACACACACAAATATCGACTATAGGACAAAAAAAAAACCTAATGGGACAAACTTTGAAAAGGACAAGACAAACAATAGCATTTCAGAACAATACACACTCAGAAATCACTTTGAACAAACTCACCAAAAATCCCCAAACAACTCACCACTGCACCTCTTTCCTACACACTCCAAACTACACCCACAACAAGTTTTGGCGCCTCCACGACTTATATATGGGTGTGAGAGCCCTCCCCAGTGTAAAAGAGATACACCATTCACGCTTGTAGTTTCATTTTCGTAGTGAGCCATGTGGTTGAATATACGAAAATTCGTATTTCATTTCACGACAAATTCGCGAAATAACGGGCTTTTCAGACAAAAATCTCTACGACATTCGTATTTCACCTACGAATCTACGACACTACGAAAACATGCGTAAACCAACATACGAATGCCTACACCATCGGAAAATACGAATTTTAAAAATACGACTTTGTAGTAACTTACACTCCGGAACACGACTTTTTCAAGATCACTATCATTCGTACACATTCGTATTTCCTACGAATACAAATACGAATACGAATTTTTAGGGAATCCATTTTGGTAAATTTCCCCCTTAACGTTTAATGCTGCACAGAAAGCAGCCTAGGTAATGGCCATGATTGGATATAATGTTGGCACATCGCTAGGTCACTACATAATCCGGTTCCATGCCGTAGCCTGTGAGGCATTCCGCAAGGGATACGTTATAGATGACAGATAACAGGAATGGCATATAAAGGGCTCTCTATTCCCTGCACCCATGTGTTTCCCGCCAGAGCTAGGGAAACTAAACGCTCATTTATTTAGTATGTGTGGAGACTGGTGTGTGCATTGATGGGGCCTCAATGATGCTTTATTACACAGGCAGCCTTCTGGATCTGGGAGGCCGCGCTCTGGGACATTTTTACGGCCCAATGCTGCTTCTTGTTTCTAATCAGAATACAAGCAGCCCATAATGCGTCAGTAATCTGTATGAGGAATAACTGTCGGTGTATGAACGTTGTCAGGCAAACGTGGCACCTGTGGTTGGGTTACATTGTGTGATACCCCAGACCCTGTATGTCCCTACAGATACTGGTGCCTATGGCACATTTATCTGCATACAAATCTATTATATAGTCTATGTGTCTACATGCATGTCCACGGAAGGGAGGAGGAGTGACTGATGGGGTGGTGTCGGTGAGCTAGCAGCAGGTCACATGACTTAGTGGCTGTTGGAGCGGTGAGCAGGAACAGGTGGTTGGTGGAAACAGTTATGTCAGTTATGCTCGGTTCTTGCATGGCCAGTGGTTCAGTGGTTTGGACAATCCACCGGGGATGGGCTGAACATCCTGGAGGTTGGGATGCCAAAATTCACTCTACTGACACCAGCATTCCGACTAGTGATGGAATTCAATTGGAATGTCGGTGTCAGAATCCCGAGGAGTAACCAAGGTGAATTATGCCAGGATGGAGGGGATAGGCTTAGGTACTAGGGGGGACTTAGGTCTAGGCTGTGTGTGTGTGGGTGGGGGGCAAGGTGCGGGAGTTAGGCCCTATCGGGGAGGATTAGGCTGCTAGAAGGTAGAGTTAGGGTTAACGGGAGAAGGGGTGGGTTGGTATACTTACCTGATCCCTGTCGGGATTACCTCCTTTGGGAAGCCAGCATTGGTATTCTGTCGATCTGATGGTTGGTAAGTGCATACCCCCTCAACAATCTTCCACCAGACATGTCATGCAGGATGGACATATAAATGTGTCTGTTACCAGTGCATGCGAGATCGGCAGGTCACCTGTACACCCAGATGCACCAACATATGCTGCAGGGCAGATGCAATATATCTGTGATCTATGTTGTTCACAGACATATACAAGGACACACAAGATTTTTTTAGATCTCTCAGTATCATTTTTTATGTTTTATCATATAAGGGAGGTATATGCATAATGCCGAATTCTCCTTGCAAATGCTTGACCCCCCTATACCCTGCCACCTAAACCTAACCTCTGTCTGCAGCCTAACTCAGACACCCGCCTTAGAAGTCCTAACCAGAGCCAGCCCTAACCAATTTTATGCCCTAGGCAAGATTTTGGTGGGTGCCACCTAGCCCTACCATTAGTTCCGCTGTCACCCAGAACCCCTACCCATTATATCACAGATTAGTGTTTGCTATTCACATTACACCACCCCGTATTGCTCCTTATTCACATTACAACCACCTTATTGCTCCTTATTCACATTACAACCACCTTATTGCTCCTTAGCCACATTACACCACACAGTGCTACTTGTACATATGGTGTCAGGTAGAACACTTGTACAAATTGTACCAGGTACAGCCCTATAGGCTCTTTGTGTCAGGAAGAGCCCCTTAGACACACTGCACCCAGGGCAGTAGAGAGCCTGGCCCATGTACTTTTAAAGAGGTGTGGCTTAGGAGGCGTGGCCTTGCACACTTTTAGTACCAACTTTGTGCTGGGTTCAGAAGTGCTGCTGCAGCTGTTGCCAGGTAATGGGGGCCCACTGGCCCCCTCCACCAGACCTGAACCTGGGTAATTAGTACCCCCTTCTCTCATAATGCCCACAGCAGTAGTGCCCCTTATGCACATAATGCCCACAGGAGTAGTGCCCCTTATGCACACAATGCCCACAGGACTAGGTGTGTGCCAGCGTAATGTGCCCACAGTGCCCTGATTTTCAATGTGGAATGGGTTTGGCAATGCAGGGTTCTTGGTCTCCTACCCCCTGCAGCTTTTGATCACATCATTCTGGTAGAAGCTGCAGGTGTAAGGTGGAGAGACTATCACCCTGAGCTCTCTGCATCTCTGTGCTGGCTGTACGTCAATGAGTGAATCAGAGGCTAGGGCAACGCCAGTGTCTTGTGTCATCACATCGGAACGTCAGATCTCCCCGTCAGCCTACGCGCTGTTGTCTAAAAGATCATCGGGCAGCTTGATGAAAAAATTATGCACAAAAAAGAGCTTGAGCTGTAAGAGAGAAAAGTAATTGTACGTTTTTTTTTAAGCTGTCAATTGCCTGAATAAATGTTTGAATTGCTCTCTGGAGATCGAGCTACAAAGTGTATATTTGCATACATTCCAATCTAAGTAAAGGGTTTTACAGCATCCATGGTCAGGGAGTTCCTGCTTATTCCATCGTGTTCTCCTATGTATTTATCTCAGGATTGGTCCAGTATCAACTGTGGAGATAGCAGAGCCCTTCCCTGTCCATCACCGTCTGGGGGTGTCCTCAGGGTACCCCGGTAAAATTTTGTGGCATGGCCTGATCGCGGGAGGCATGGCCAGCCCGCGATTAGGCCACGCCCCAAAATGTTTAGGGGAGGTGAAAAAAACAGTCTAAAGTCGAGGGGGATTGTTGGTATCCCCCCCCCCCAGCAGCAGCAGCAGCACACACCTTCAGCATGTGCTGTGCTGAAAGCAGGCTCAGCCTGGGCTCTCATGCTGTCAGTGAGACACTCATGCTGAGCCTGCTGTCAGCACACCACATGCTGTAGGTGTGTGCTGCTGCTGCCTGGGAGGGACGGAGGGGGAAGGGGGGTTTCGACCAGGGCCCCCGCCGGGCCCCTCCAGCAAGCCTGGGCCCGGGTAACTAATACCCGCTCCCCCCCCTTCTCAGCGGCCCTGGGTGTCCTATAGCAGTCACTGGGGAGATGGGGAGAGAGACATTACAGTCCAGACCTTTACGGTGTGTAATAGAAGTCCCATCTTACTAAATTTCCCCCTTACTGTCATTGGAGAATACTCATATTCAAGAAGGAGGCAAACTAGATTGTCTGTTTATTCATTAGGACTTTCGTTGAACAATTCATTTGGCATGGTAGAGATGAGACTGTTTAGATGTATAGTATAGTAATATATATAGAGAGAGAGAGAGAGAGAGAGAGAGAGAGAGAGTATTACACTAATTACTCACAAACCTCTATTTGTTACTTACTTTTGCATACTTGATCTATCTATCTATCTATCTATCTATCTATCTATCTATCTATCTATCTATAAAATTGGGGCTATCTCCTGGGACTCCTAGCCATGGGCGGATTCAGGGGGGGAACCCAGGCACGTGCCCTCTGTCATTTCAGACATAGCACATTTTGTAGCTGAGGAACGGGGCTTCCCAACGAGCCCGGGCCCGCATCGCTAGCCCCCCGGGAACCGGAGATATCGCATGGCAAAGATGGAACGTTTTCCCCATGGCTACGAAGATATAGTCTGTTAAACAAGATAGCTAGTTAAAGAGGGAGGTGGGGGGGGGGGGGGGGGGGGTTTCTCCCCCTCACACCAGAAAATGCAGGGACTAGGCTGGTGTAAAAGGGGCCAACCCAGGAATGTCCCTGCATGATCCTGGGACCATATTCCTGGGTAAATCCCTGCATTTTCTGGTGTGAAAGGGGTATTATTTCAAATAACTGGGACCTGCAGTGCTCTGAATACAGCCGGGCAGCCTCCCACTCTCTGCCTGCCTGTCAATGGCTGTCACTTCTGCCTGGCAGCGGCAATGAGCATGGAACCCCTGTCAATGAGCATGTAGGTAAGCAGCATTTATGTAGCATAATTTTTATGGTGTTTGGCATAATACATAATGGACATTATGATGTGTGGCTTAACATGTAATGGGCATTATGGTGTAAATTTTTAATGCGCACCTTTGTTTATGAAGCATATTTTGAATTTTGACTTAATCCGTGTGACATTATATGAATTTTGGCTCAATCCATGTGGCATTATGTAAATTTTGGCTCAATCCGTGTGACATTATATGAATTTTGGCTCAATCCATGTGGCATTATGTGAATTTTGGCTCAATCCGTGTGACATTATATGAATTTTGGCTCAATCCATGTGGCATTATGTGAATTTTGGCACAATCCATGTGGCATTATTTGAATTTTGGCACAATCCATTTGGCATCATGTGTAAGGGGCAAGTATAATGGGGTCTAGTATTTTGTTGCATAATGTGTAGAAGTTGTATATGGTGTGGTACACTACACTCAAGGACATGCCCCTTTTTCAGTGGCCACACCCCCTTTTCCGGTGCGGGCCTTTGGAGCATGCACAGCTATATCCTTCACTTTTGTCGCCCATGTGTACTTAAAACACCAGGGCCTATTTTTAATCCCATTCCCGCCCTCTCTCAGCTCTCCTCTCTCTAGCAGCTCTCTTAGCATGTACACTGGCACCACTAACACCGCCCTTCCCTTCCTAAACCCTCTCCTATCATGGTGCCCCCCCCCCCCCCCCGTCATTTTCTCCTGGATCCGCCCCTGCTCCTAGCCACATTCATTCCCTGCTCCACAGTTTTGTTCCCGGTGTAGAACCTGTCTTTATACATTTGAGAACTTAATGTGTGATAAGTTATTCTGTAGAGATGCCATAGTCCATATGACTCATAGAAAGCAGACAGCTAATTAAATGCAGGGCTATAGTATATATTAAAAATTCAGATTGTGTTCCTGCATTAATCATGGGCATGAATGAATATTATTTTAGTACTACTCACTGAGGCAAAGTCCTGTGATTAATTACTAACAGGATATTGGCGTACAAAGGTGATGTTGTACACTAGGAGCACATTAAATGTTGGAACTACTTTTATAGACCAGGCTCCTTCAATGCAATAGAACAAAAATTCATTGGAGGTCACAATGCAAATTCAGGAAGGTTCCGAGAAACGTGAAAGTGAAATGTATTATTTAAGTCAATAGGGAGGAGACCCCCTGTCCCTACTGTTCTCCTCAGCGGACGCAGCTTACATCACTGCAATAGGAACACAAGTACAAGTGCGTGAAACAAGTAACGATCCCAGCAGGTCCAAGGGGGTTATTCTGAACGACCATCGAATGATTTCATTTGCCTTTGCAAATATAAGTCAGTCTGAACTGACTTTTTTTTGCGGGCGCCGGGACGAAGACAGGGCGGATGGTTGATGTCATGTGACATCAGCAGCCGCCCCCAGCCTGTCCGCATACCTATGGGAACGCTCAACATTTTCAAGGGGAGGCCCATAAAAGGCTGCCCGTTCCCATGGTCCAGCACCGCCGCCGCCCCGTCCGATCTGGACCAATGGCCCAGGATTTCATTGCAGTATGCGGTTATAACGGTTACAATTTTATCCGGGCAGAGGCTGGGACAGGCGCTACGATCCCTTCATCTTACAGTACATGTCGGTGGTACTTAGAATTTGTGGCTTTTGCCCGAAACCGGGTGTTGTGTTCCTGGTCACAACGACGGTAGCTGGGAGCTATACATTGCTCAGTCCTGTTATACGTGTATAGCACATCATGTAAATGTCTGCAGTCTCTATGTAGAGGTCACCCATCCATGTTACTTTTTAACGTGGTAACTTTCCATGTTACCCTGCAGCACCCGTCCGCCAGAATAGATTTGGATATAATGCTGTTGGCTAATGTTTAATCCGTGGCCTAGCTTTACTATAGTGTGTGATAATTGACAGGAAACTAGGTATTTCTGCTTTCTAGATAGGTCAAATATGTAGATGTCATTGGAATCAATCAGCTATGAAGTGTAAATAAAAGGGGTCTGCAAGTACCCATAAGCCCAGCTGTCCTGCTTAGTTTAACTCTCTGACGGCCAGTGACATTCCTCCCAACATGACCCTCTCCAGGAGGGACACAATGCTCTGTTTCTGAACTTCCCTCTTATTGTATGATTGCCATCACCTGTTTCACACAGGTTACTTGATAAGAAAGGTGCTTCTACACAGGTGATGGCAATCGTACATTAAGAAGGAAGTCCAGGGACAGAGCATTGTGTCCCTTCAGGAAAGGGTCTTTTTGTGAGGTGTGCAGTGAGAAGTAAATTTACTACAGCTTCCTATAATGAAAAGGTGATGTTGCCCATAGCAACCAATTAGATTCAGTCTATGTTTTCTCTATTGCATCCTAGATATCTGATTGGTTGCTATTGGTGAAAATTCAATTATACTGATCCATACTTACCGACTTTTATTCTCTCCTCTCCGGGAGAAGCCCGGAGAATAGACCAGTTACTGCTGCCATGAGGGACGGGACTTGGCTGATGTCAGCAAACCCCACCTCCATACCACTAAAACGCAGCAATTTGCAGGTCCGTGAATTGGGGGAGGGGTTAAAATTACACAATTTGCATACTTTTTGCCCCGTCCCTTTGCCGTGGATCCACCAAATCCCGGACTTGGTGCCGTGGGTAAGGGGGTGGGGGGCTGTGGGGGAAATCGGGAGACTTGCTTGCCTTCTCGGGGGGGCCGGGAAGAGGACCCGATTTTTGGGAGCCTCCCGGCCATTCCGGGAGGGTAGGCAAGGATGCACTGATCACTCTGGGGCAGATTTTCCAAACTCTGCCATTACAGTCCAGGTTTTAAGGATATCAATGATTGAGCACAGGTACCTTAGAGCATACTTGCCTACCTGACCCACTCCATCAGGGAGAAAATGCTCTGTTCCTGAACTTCCCTGGTAATGTAGGATTGCCATCACCTGTGGTAAAACACCTTTCTTATCAATTACCCAGCTCCCCACAGGTGATGGCAATCATACATTACCAGGGAAATCCAGGAACAGAGCATTTTCTCCCTCATGGAGAGAGTCAGGTAGGCAAGTATGGTGTATTAGCCTAGGGCACCTGGAACCTTTTATCAGGCCCTGCCTCCTTCCCTTCAAACTGTAACCCTCCCTGCACCCTGCAGCCTAAACCTATGCCCCTCACCCCCCGCCCACCACCAGCCTGACCCTAACCCCTCTACTTGGTGCCTAAACCTAACCCTGCCTCTCGCAGCCTGATGATCGCATTGGGTGGAATATGACCACCCAAGATTGCATTGTAATATGCGATCCTAATGGCGGGGTGGAGCCCGTCCCTGCGATGTGCTGAGCCAGGCGCTGGGAGGTCTGCGCATGCGCGGTTAGCGATGACCCCATGCCGACCCAGCTGTCCGCACTGCCCCAGGAGCAGTTTGGTGTGTAGCCCAAAGGCAACAAAGGGCTACCGGCATCTCAGAATGGCGGTAGCCCAGGGATGCAATGTGCTGCCCGATGCCCAAATCCCTGTAATATGCAACAATACAGAATGTAACTTTTTTATTTGATTTTATGCAAATATTAATGAACGGGCCCCGACATTTTTTGACAAAAATTTAATGGGTATGTGTCACTGAGGCTTGGGACAATAGGCCGCCACACTAGGATTCTGTGTTCTATTTTCCTTTTTCAGCATGTTCCAGCTTGACAGAACTGTTGCCGTCAGTGTTACACTCGAGTCCATGTGGACTAAAGAATGATTGACCATCAATCACTATACTTTGTCCATGTCAGCAAGGACATCTGTCACTTATGTGTCTCATCTTTAACCTATATGACTGTATAACTGTATAAAGTAATTATTACCCTACAGATTGCCTGGGGTCACTGGTCAACATCACTGGAGTGACTGAACTTTGATGCTTTCCAGATGAATGTTGAATTTTGTTGTGATATCTAAGAAGAGTTTTGTGAGGTCATTTGGTGAATCAGCAGAATAGGCTTAGTGAAATTACTGGAAGCAGTGGTGGGAGTCATGTAGCCGGTATGCATACTGTACGGTAAGCCGCCTTTGTGTCTGCTCTGACTCCCACCTATCAGAAGTTCAGCACAGTAGGAAATCTGATCTTGTAGTCTTGGGTCAGCTATGAGCTCAGTGTGGTCAGTTGGCTTAGACCCGATGGGAGAATATCTCCAGACAACAATAGCATCTGTGACTAATGCCATTGTACTGCAGTATGTTTACAGTAACCACCTCTATATAATATACATATATGTTGTTGCAAATACCAGGAGTAGTCTGCAGGTCACATACAGAGTTATAGTTTGTTCTCAATTTGACAAGCCTGGACTTGTCAAACTGACAACCCTGGACAGTTTTGGAGTATGAGGAAATACAATTACCATTATGGCCAATCAGATTGGAGGTGTCAGGTGAGTGGTAGAACAGTGTCTAAGGGGTCAGGTGGCTATACAACAGGGTCTATGGGGATAAGTGAGGTGGAGTAGAACAACATATATGGGGTCAGGTGAATGGTAGAACTGAACCTATGTCAGTGAGCTGTATAACAGGGCCTATGAGGTCAAAAGAGGAGAGGAGTGAGACCAAAACAGGGTCAAGTCCAGTATAGAATTTAACCTACATTATGTGATATCTAATAGAACAGCACCATGGGGTTAGTTGATGGGTGCAACAGCACCTATGGGGTCAGGTGAGCAGTAGAGCAGCACCAATGGGGTTAGGAGTTTTACTTTATTGCATTGTTTTTTTATGAACCTATTCCCTTTTACTGTGCTGGTTGCTTTTACTGGTTATAGAGCCCATTGGGTCTTAGTGAGTATCTGATAGTAGGGGAGTGCTCTACACATTGATATACAAAGGCTCAGATAGAAAAAGCTACAGGTACTCCATTGCAAGCATTAACCTGTAAGAATTTGCTATATTCCTGTTGATAGTTGTGGTCCAACACTTAAAAAGAAACGTAGAAGTTGTAACCTCACTCAACATGAGTGGCAAGCCCTCAAATCACTAAAAGTCAAAAAGAAGTGATTATAAAAACCACAGACAAGGGTGGGGAGGGGGTTAGTCCTAATGGACGTGGAGGAGTATATTGCGTAAATAGAAAAACTGGGAGAAGGTGAGACATATTGGAAATTAAAATCGGACGCTTTAGGAAACATAACCAAAGCTTTGGTACTGTAGCATTAGATAAAAATGTCATCACAAAATCTGAATTTGATTACATCAATCTCCAACATCCATCAACTCTGACAATATATGTTCTGCCAAAAGTCCACAAGGACCCCCTCCACCCCCCCCACCCCCGGCCGGGAGACCAATTGTCTCTGGCACCAACAGCATTATGTCTAATCTGTCTGCTGTGGTAGACTTCTACCTTCAAACTATTGTGAAAACCACTCAAAGGTACCACTAGTATATTTCAATTGAGATAGAATATTCTCAGGATCTGAAAGACTTTATCATTGATAGTATAAGGTTTATTTTACAGAACAATTATTTTTATTTAAATGGTCAATATTATTTGCAGCAGATAGGGACCGCCATGGGCACAATATTTTCCCCAGCTATGCCAACCTCTTCATGTCATATTGGGAATCACAGCACATATGGCATGGTGGGTGCTGGGGGTAAACCTGATGCTCTGGAGATGTTTCATGTATGATATTCAGGCTGTTAATACTGTATGTTGATACTGGACATCGCTTCGCAATGCGATGAGATCTAGTACAAAGAGTATGTGCAGCACATATACTTTTTGAGCTGTGCGATGAGATGTGTGACGGGAGCGCTCATCTCATTGCACATAACAATTGTACTGAATGATGCAATTCTCCATTCATCCTCATTTTCTATTTTTTCAAAAACCATAAAATAATGAACAGGAGCTACAATTATAGCTACATATAGGACAAATACAATTTATAAAAATGATTATGTTGTAAAAGGGCCCAAAAAAAAAAATGCAATTAAATTAGTGGAAAATAAGGCACATAGATATAATATGCCAGTACATATACATAATAATTAATGAAGATAGCAGGTACTGAATGGCCGTTGTGCCCATACACATTATAGCACATGCCATTATGCCCAGCACACATTATAGCACCTGCCGTTATGCCCAGTACACATTACAGCACACGCCATTATGCCCAGCACACATTATAGCACCTGTCGTTATGCCCAGTACACATTATAGCACATGCCATTATGCCCAGCACACATTATAGCACCTGTCGTTATGCCCAGTACACATTACAGCACACGCCATTATGCCCAGCACACATTATAGCACCTGTCGTTATGCCCAGTACACATTACAGCACACTCCGTAATGGCCAGTACACATTACAGCACATGCCGTTATGCCCAGCACACATTATAGCACATGCCGTTATGCCCAGTACACATTATAGCACCTGCCGTTATGCCCAGTACACATTACAGCACACACCCTAATGGCCAGTACACATTACAGCACACGCCGTTATGCCCATACACATTGTAGCACACGCCGTTATGCCCAGTACACATTACAGCACAAGCCGTTATGCCCAGTACACATTACAGCACACACCGTTATGCCCAGTACACATTATAGCACATGCCGTTATGCCCAGTACACATTATAGCACACGCCGTTATGCCCAGTACACATTACAGCACACGCCATTATGCCCAGTACACATTACAGCACACGCCATTATGCCCAGTACACATTACAGCATACACCGTTATGCCCAGCACACATTATAGCACACGCCGTTATGCCCAGTACACATTATAGCACACGCCATTATGCCCAGTACACATTATAGCACACGCCGTTATGCCCAGTACACATTACAGCACATGCAGTTATGCCCAGTACACATTACACATGCAGTTATGCCCAGTACATATTATAGCACATAAGTGCTGCTTACCTACATGCTTGTTGCCAGGGGTTATATGTTCTTTGCAGGTGTTACCTGCTGGTTGGCGTGGGGGAAGGGGGGGATTTTGTGCTCATTGCCACAGTGGAGGGGTGGGGGGCATTTTATGCTTGTTGCCACAGAGGGGGGCATTTTAAGATCATTGCCCAAGGGCTGGAGAAGCTGACATGCTGCTCAGCAGAGTAGGTGAGCGGGAAGGGGACTGGATGTGGCTGCAAGGGGGGGCTTCCTATTTTGGCAGTCCTGGGCGGCTGGGCCCCACAATTTATGATGGCAGCCCTGCTGGCAGAGAGACAATAATTTTGCTATTCAGTGGTGCTGGGCTGCTGCTGGCAATGCGTTTACTTACTGTTAATTGATGTCACTGTTGCCACACACAGCCACTGGACTGAGAGTAGTCTTCTGCTACTGTGACCGGACTCTGAGCAGGACTCAGGGGAGCAGGACAGCAGGACCCACTACTGAGGACTCCAACAAAGGCTTCAAGTTCTCCCGTTCTCCTCCTCCCACCCTGCCCCAGCAGTTTGCCCCGCTTGTAATGTGTGCGGTGATGTCATGACGTCCCGACGCACATACAATCACAGACTCAGAGTGAGACTATGCACTCCCCAGCGAACAGTGCCCTGCCCCTACCTGCTACTGGATGTGGCTACTGTCCCACCTTCTCTCCAGCCTATGTATGTTGTAAATTGTATATTATATAAAATAAAGATGAGACCCAGGCCTGGGCGTCATCGATAGCGGCCCAGGTCCAGTGCCAGATTAAGGTCTATATGGGCATGAAGCTGAAATTTATGAAGGGCAAATTGTGTGCCGCTGCAGGGGATGTGGCCAGTGCGTTGTGTGTTCTATGCAGGGGGTGTGGCCTGTGCAGTGGGTGTGGCTATCTGTGGAGGGCATAGGTGATGTCCACATTTAACCATTTTAATGTGTTGTTATAACAAGAAAAAATTAAATGATAAAAAACCTAAGTTGGGAGTTCTATTGAAGATGGGATGCTGCCCAACCAATCAGAATCGACTTCTTATGTATTTACCTTCTAGAAGATAATAGATTGAATCTGTTTGGATGCCCATAGAAAAATACCATCTTCTGTAGAACTCCCATCTTAGTAAATAAACCCCAAAAAGTCTACATATAAAAATATTTTAAAACAAAAACTATTTTAGATAGCTAAAACATTTTTTGGTTTTACCTTTTATGTTTATACAAAAGTAAAACTATGCCTTTGAAAAGTCGGTCCCTTGGTCCCGATTCAGACCAGATCACTAGACTTACTCAGCAAAGCTATTGCCATGGGGGAGAAGGAGGCCGCTTCCTCCTAATGGGGAACACCTGCGTTTTCTGGAACACTCCAAAAAAACTCTTAGTTACTGCCCCCAAACGTCCACAGGGTGCCAATCACCCTGTGAGCAGCCTGAAATGGCTATATAAGACACTGTAACTGAATCTACTGCTCTATATAAGACACTGTAACGGAAGCTGCTGCCCTATATAAGACGCTATAATGGAATCTGCTGCGCTATATAAGACACTGTAATGGAATCTGCTGCGCTATATAAGACACTGTAACGGAATCTGCTGCGCTATATAAGACGCTGTAACGGAATCTGCTGCGCTATATAAGACACTGTAACGGAATCTACTGCTCTATATAAGACACTGTAACGGAAGCTGTTGCGCTATATAAGACGCTGTAACGGAATCTACTGCACTATATAAGACACTGTAACGGAATCTGCTGCGCTATATAAGAACCTGTAACGGAATCTGCTGCGCTATATAAGACACTGTAACGGAATCTGCTGCGCTGTATAAGACACTGTAACGGAATCTGCAGCGATATATAAGAACCTGTAACGGAATCTGCTGCGCTATACAAGAACCTGTAACGGAATCTGCTGCGCTGTATAAGACACTGTAACGGAATCTGCTGCGCTGTATAAGACACTGTAACAGAACCTGCTGCTCTATATAAGACACTGTAACGGAATCTGCTGCGCTGTATAAGACACTGTAACAGAACCTGCTGCACTATATAAGACACTGTAATGGAATCCGCTGTGCTATATAAGTCACTGTAACGGAATCTGCAGCGATATATAAGATGCTGTAATGGAACCTGCTGAGCTATATAAGACGCTGTAACGGAATCTGCTGCGCTATATAAGACATTGTAACAGAACCTGCTGCTCTATATAAGACACTGTAATGGAATATGCTGCGCTATATAAGGAACTGTAACGGAACCTGCTGCGCTATATAAGACACTGTAACGGAATCTGCAGCAATATATAAGACGCTGTAACGGAACCTGCTGCGCTATATAAGTCACTGTAACGGAATCTGCTGCGCTATATAAGAACCTGTAACAGAATCTGCTGAGCTATATAGTCACTGTAACGGAATCTGCTGCTATATAAGACGCTGTAACGGAATCTGCTGCGCTATATACAGTAAGACACTGTAACGGAATCTGCTGTGCTATATAAGAACCTGTAACGGAATCTGCTGCGCTATATAAGAACCTGTAACGGAATCTGCTGCGCTATATAAGACACTGTAACGGAATCTGCTGTGCTATATAAGACACTGTAACGGAATCTGCAGCGAAATATAAGACGCTGTAACGGAATCTGCTGCGCTATATAAGACGCTGTAACGGAACCTGCTGCGCTATATATAAGTCACTGTAACGGAATCTGCTGAGCTATATAAGAACCTGTAACAGAATATGCTGCGCTATATAAGAACCTGTAATGGAATCTGCTGCACTACATAAGACACTGAAACGGAATCTGTTGCGCTATATAAGAACCTGTAACGGAATCTGCTGTGCTATATAAGACACTGTAACAGAATCTGCTGCGCTATATAAGACACTGTAAAGGAATCTGCTGCTTTTGATGTCTGTGGGGGCACAATTTTGTTGTCAAGGGCCCCCACCCACTGATCTGCCCCTGGGTCATATATTATGGATGGGTCATGTATATGTGTATTATATTGGTTATCAATATAATTCTTGGCACTGGATGCAGGGAAAACATAAACTTAAAACACACACACTGCACCCCAGGCAGTGCTTACCAATGAGTTGCTGCTGGCAGGTAGTACTAGTGCAATCTTCTTCAGTCTTCTTTATTTTGCTGTGCAAGACAGTCATGGATTGGCCGCTTCCTCCCGCAAAGGTTGCACTTCTAGTAACGTGCGCGGTGACGTCATGACGTTACCATGCACATTTCACATAGACACAGACAGAGCAGAGTGACTGTCTGTCTATCACCTGACTCCACTGAGAAGATAGCCTCAGCTGCCCCGCCTCCTCCCACTCCCAGGCCTGGCGAACAGCTAGTGTCTGGCCTGCCCTGTTAAACAGCCCCGCCTCCTCCCGCCCTCTGACCTCTCTCTAATGTAAACTGCCCCACCTCCTGTTTTCCTTTTTTGTTAAAAAATATGAAATCTATTACACATTGATTAAAATAAAAATATCAGTCCAGTCCCGCCGTGTCCCCGATCAGCGGCCGCCGACGCCGCACCCAGTGCCCTGCTACTACTCCTCCTGCCTGCTGTTCTCTGAGTCCCGGAGAATAGCGGGCGGGAGGAGGCAAAGCCACAGACAGTATAAGTGCACTGAGTGCGGCGTCGGCGGCCGCTGATCGGGGACACGGAGGGACTGGATTGATATTTTTATTTTATTGATCATTGGCGATGGGCGGCGCAGAGGATCTCCAAGGAGGCGGGGCAATGGACGTCTACGCTGTGTCAGTGAGTAGTAGACTACTAGCGCGCCGGAGGAGACGGGGGCCGGGCCACTATGTCTGATTGCAGTGTCTGCAGCCACTAGCAGCGACAGTCAGACTCTCGGAGCGGATGTTACACAGGGACTTGACTGGGCTGATGCCGCCTACTGCAGTGCTCAGCGTCTGAGGTGAGCTGCCGGCCGCCTGCTTGTAGCGCAGGCTCACCTCTGCTCAGCTGTATATTTATGCTCTGTGCTGCCCCAGCTGCCTAATTCGGCCTCAGTAGCAGCGGCCTCCCGGGAAAGTTCCCGGTAAATAGAATGGCCAATCCTCCCCTGCTCTCCCGTATTGACTACATTTTGTTATCAGAAAACTTATTCCCAACTATTCTTTCCTCTTTCATTGAGCCCATCTCCCTCTCGGACCACGCTGTTATATGGGTAAAAATACGCCTATCCCACGAAAAAAGCCCCATAATAATGTGGAGATGCCCCTCATACCTACCTGCCTCAGCTTCTTTAAAACAAGCGGTAAATGCAGCATGGGATGATTTTGCCCTACATAACAAACCCACTGAACAAACCAACCCCGCCCTCTACTGGCAGGCCTCAAAGGCCACTATCAGAGGAGCCATGATTGCCCACACCGCATACCAAAAGAAAAATATTGCTCGCGAATTTGTACAAGCCCAAACCTCCTTGTCCACCAAATATATCCTCTTTAAAAATTCCCCCTCACCTTCCACCAAAGCAGAATACCAAAAGGCAAAATCTACATTCGAGGGTCTCTTCATTAAATCTGAATCCCTATACACTTTTAAATCAAATGCACGATTCCATAAATATGGAAACAAATCCAGCAAGCTCCTAACTAACATGCTTAAGGGACACCAATCCCCTTCACTAATCCACCCCCTCAAGAGACCAGATGGATCCTTGACAACCTCAAACAAACAAATAGCCCAAACCCTACACACTTTCTATAGCTCCCTATACGGACCCCCAGATTCAGACATACGACAAGCCCAGCAATTCTGGGAAGGTCTACCCATCCCACAACTACCCCCGGCCCTAACGGACACCCTCACGGCCCCCTTCACCTCAGAAGAAGTAGCAAAAATAATAGCCGGACTTCAATCCGGCAAAGCCCCAGGCCCAGATGGCCTGACTTCAGATTACTATAAACTCCTTGCCCCGAAAATTGTCCCCACCCTAGCAGCAGTCTACAATCAAATTCTGCAATCCAATAGTGCCCCCCCACTTTTTAATCTGGCCACCATCAAGGTCCTCCCAAAAGCAGGCCGAGACCTCACAGACCCGGGTTCCTACAGGCCTATATCCCTGTTAGATATAGATTACAAAATCCTCACTAAAATACTCGCAGAGAGACTAAAACCCCTGCTCCCTTCCCTGAACCATACAGACCAGACAGGATTTATAACAGGAAGGAACCCAGTGACCAACATTAGAAAGGTCCTGACAGCCCTGCATGTATCCCAGCGGACGGTGTCGGACGCCCCGCTGGCAGTTCTGTCTCTTGACGCGGAGAAGGCGTTCGACATGGTCCACTGGGATCATCTATATGAAACCATGCGAAGATTCTCCCTCCCCGAAAAATTCATCAATATTCTTCAAACTCTATACAGAAACTCTGCCTCCAGATTAGTGTGTAATGGCCAGCTATCAGACCCCTTCCCAATAGCCCGAGGCACAAGACAAGGATGTCCATTATCCCCGTTACTCTTTGCACTAGCCCTCGAACCTCTAGCAATTGCACTACGACAAACCCCCTCCTTTACAGGCATAAAAGTGGAGAATGTGGACCTCAGGGTCTCGCTCTTCGCTGATGACATGTTACTATTCTTAACAGCGCCAGAACACTCCCTACCTGAAGCCCTAAAAATTATCCAAACATACAGCTCCTTCTCAGGTTATAAAATCAACATCTCAAAATCAGAACTCATGATGCTAAAAGGCCCCCCTCCGCTCTTTCAGGCAGGGACTGAAATGCAGTCTATAAGAATGCAGGCATCCCAGTTGAAATATTTGGGAGTCCAAATTCCACCAAAACTAGAAAGATTATATCCATGCAATTTTGAACCCTTATTCACATCCATAAATAAGACCATGGATTCATGGACAGACTTACCGCTGTCCCTGCTAGGGAGAACGGAGGTGATAAAATCAATCATAATGCCCAGGTTATTCTATGTCATGCAAATGATCCCCATAAAAATTAAGAATTCAGATGTGAGGAAATTCAATTCCAGAATAACAAAATTCCTCTGGAACGGGAAAAAAACTAAAATAGCCCTTCACAAATTACAACTACCCAAAACAATGGGAGGCCTTAATATCTCCGACCTTAAGCAATACTCCAAATCTCTCCTATGCCGCTTTGCAGTAGGCTGGCTAACAGAATCTAATAATTATTCAGACTACTCCCTAGATTGCGCCCTCTTTTCCCCCTTCTCGCCTAGCGCCCTACTACACACACCAAAACACAAAATCCCAAAACACATATTACAGAACACTCTCTTCACAGACATTCATGCAGCATGGTGGTCTGTCTCCCAAACGATGAATCTGGATCCCATGATATCCCCATGGATTCCCCTCTGGGGCAACCCATTATTCCCCCCAGGACTAGACAGTGCGGGCACCCAAAGAATCTTTCTCAAGGGACTGAAAAAGATCTCCCAGGTGTTTGACCCAGGAGGCAATCTACACTCCATCTCAACCCTACAGAACCAATATGGGCTACCCCCCGGCTCTCTTTTCCCCCTCATCCAGATTTTCCACTATGTGCGCTCTCTCCCCTTGCCTAAACTCAAGGAACCTGCCATGATGAAGCTATCCGGAGTGGCCTCCAAATTCACGCAGGGTAAGTTCAAATCTAAAATGTTTTATGAAATTCTTGCAACCACACCTGCTCAGAAATATATGACTCAGACTAGTGCTCGTGGAAGAAGGACATCCCTTTTATTGAACGATTCAAACAAAATCTTTAAATATCACAGCAAAATTATAAAAATACTAAAATCCTCTGTACTGCAAGAGGTACACACAAAATTCCTGCATAGAGCATACATTTCCCAGCACCAGAGAAGTTTTTTTGTGCTGGAGGAGGATGGCTCATGCCCGAAATGTAGATCACAGGGAGCTTCCTTCTTCCACAATTTCTGGTCCTGCAGGCACATAACAAGATTCTGGAATAAATTAATTTGCCATATTAGATACACATATGATTTCCCTGCACAGTTAGCCCCCCTCCCACTCCTGTTCGCCAATTTTGAATCATGGAACATCCCCCCCTCCTCTAACAACCTTATACCCATACTTACGCTCACAGTCACTGTTGCAAAAAAAGTCATCCTCAACTCATGGATAAAACCCCATATCCCAACAGTGAATGAAGTCGAATCCCTACTACTGAAGTCCTCCGACCTTTTCATGCCCTACTATCCACGTCGGCGTGGTGTGAGAATATAATAGTGTGGCAAACGCAGCGAGCCACCGAGTCCGAAGCGTGGCGAGCGCAGCGAGCCCCGCGAGGGGACGCGGATACCTTCACAGTTATGCGCGTCCCCTCGCGGCCTTCACAGGTGTCCGTGGCGACGCGGACACCTGTGAAGCCCGCGAGGGGACGCGTCTACCTGTGAAGGTATCCGCGTCCCCTCGCGGGGCTCGCTGCGCTCGCCACGCTTCGGGCTCGGTGGCTCGCTGCGCTCGCCACACTATTATATTCTCACACCACGCCGACGTGGATAGTAGGGCATGAAAAGGTCGGAGGACGCGTACCGCCGCCCCTCGCGGGCTCGCTGCGCTCGCCACGCTTCGGGTTGGCGTGGATCGTGGGGTGGCGTTACAAATTTGGGGGGCCATTTAAGGGTTAATTTGGCCTATTTGGGCCCAAATCGGGTACATTGAGGCATTTAATAGTAAAATCGCGGTCAATCTGCCGTTTTAACATTGTTCCCTATGGGAAAATCGCGGTGATCGCGGGCATCGCGGTCATCCCGATTTACCCGCGATGCCCGCGATGACCGCGATCACCGCGATTTTTACCCCCGACGCCCGCGATTTCAATCGCGGGCGCCGTTCTAGGTAAAGAGTACCGAATAAGCTAACATTTAACAGCCTCCTGGAGGGACTACGTTTATAAACCTCATACTCTTATGATGATGTTATGTTTTTTCTATTCCCACCTCCCAGGTGGATGTGATGTTTAATGTTTATAACCACTTGTCAGAACCTTAATAAAAACAATTTGAAAAAAAATAAAAAAAGTAAGGAACAATTGTTCATTTTAGAATTGTGTCTATACATTAAAGAGGGAGTATTATACACCAAAGTTTATAGAAAAACAACAGACTCCAATAGTTTGTTAAAAAAAAACACAAGTCGATATCACCCGAATTGGCTCAGTGGAACCCCTTCAGCCAATTTCTACATGTAAAAAGGAATTGCACAGAACCTGAAATTTTTAAGGAACAGTCATTGGAAATGAGTTCACGGTTTTTGGAAAAAGGATCTTATAACTAAAGCACAAGATGAAGTTAATAACATTAGTCGAACGAAACTCTTACATAAGGAATAAAAGTAAAAGAAGCTTATGAACAACGTTAGTGTCTAGATCCCCTTCAGTTTTGACAATTTTACCATCATGCCCTGGGTCCGGATTCAGTATGAAATCCCGGCGGTCGGGATCCCGGCGTTCAAAATCCCGACGCCAGAATCCCGACAGCCGAAATCCCGACAAGGGGGGGGGGGAACGTGGATCGCCCCCCCCCCCCCCCCTTGCGGGCTCGCTGCGCTCACCACGCAGCGGGCCCGGTGCCTCGCTACACTCGGCACGCTAATTTATTCTCCCTCCAGGGGTGTCGTGGACACCTACGGAGGGAGAAAGTGTCGGGATTTCGGCGGTCGGGATTCTGAACGCCGGAATCCCGACCGCCGTGATTTAAACTGCATCCCCCTGGATCCACGTATACCTGGAGGGGGAATATAAATCACCATGCCCGAAGCGTGCGAGCCTTGCGGGCCCGCAAGGGTACAATGCAGGTAAAATAAAACTAAATAACCTACACCTACGTGAATTACAGATAAAATAAAAAATGTTGCAAGGGCATCTATCAACTTCCGCCCTCACTGAACATCACTTCCTGTAATCAATACTGAAGGGGATCTAGTCTCTTCCGATGAACAACACCAATGGTCATTCATCAGAAAATTTCATTGCCAACCTAAAGAAGTAGAAAATGTTTTCTGAGAAAATTGGAAGATTTAAATAAAAAAAAAATACCCGGTACTTGGCCCTCATTTACCTATTAATCTAAAATTCATCAAAGATGCCCTTGTGAAGAGTGCCATTGAAGCACCAAAAAGAAATAGCACATGTAGCCAAGCGGCTTCCATAGGTGCGGCCTTTACTTGATGTGCCGTTCCACCAAAGGGACAAGTAAAATCAAAGAATTTGAGGTCAAAAGTGTTAATTACCCCATAAAGGACTTTATCACCTGCAATTCTAGAAATGTCATATACTGTACACCTTTGAATGTACTTGCGGTCTAGTGTATGTAGGAAAAAACCACGAAGTGCCTTACAGTGAGACTGTCTGAGCACATCAACAATATTAAAAAGGATTTCAAGGGAAACACGGTGTTGACATACTTTAAAAAATTTCATAAATCAAATCCATGTTTTATCAAATCATTTTGGGGAACACAGCAAATAAACCCCAATTGGAGGTGCAATAATATAGAGGTACGGTTAAAACAAACCCACACATGGTCTCAATCCTCTAATAGTCTGTGCCCTCGTTGTTGTTATATATATATATACTAGGTGATTCATCGCGCCCTACGGGCGCTCTTCACACCGTCGTAAGGGGCTGCGCCCCCTTAATTTGTGAACGTTTGTATATGAGAAATATGGTTAGAATTGTATGAAAGATGCCCTGTATTGCAACTTAGGTGTCCGCGAATCGCGGGAGGGGGGGTCGCGGAGGGTGCCGCGAATTGCAGGAGGGGGGGTCGCGGGGGGTGCCGCGAATTGCAGGAGGGGGGGTTGTGGGGGGGTGGATGCTGCGAATCGCGGGAGGGGAGGGATTGCAGAGAATCGCGGGAGGGGGGTCGCGGGGTGGGTTGCCGCAAATCGCGGGAGGGGGGTTACCGGGGCGGGGGTTGCGGCGAATCATGGTAGGGGGGGTCGCGGGGGATGTGCCGTGAATCACGGGAGGGGGGGTCACGGGGTGGGGTGCCGAGAATCGCGGGGGGGTGTGTGTGTGCCGTGAATCGCGGGAGTGGGGGGGGGGTGGGGGGGTGTTACGCGAATCGCCACAAGAAAAAATCAACACAGAAAGGTCAACACATGTAAATGTTGACATAAGTGTGGCACTTCATTGGTGTCCATGTCGACACATGAGAATGAATATGAAAACATTCAAAAAATGAAAAAAAAAACTTCAAAAACTCATTGTCGACCATAGCCATGTCAGTGTTTTCCATGTGCAATTTAATTCTGGAGCTGCCGCGAATCACGGGGGGTGCCGCGAATTGCGGGAGGGGGGGTCGCGGGGGTGGGTGCCGCGAATCGCGGGAGGGCGGGGTTCACAGGGGTTCCGGTGGGGGGTTGCCGCGAATTGCGGGAGGTGGGGGGTCACGGGGGGTGCCGCGAATCGCGGGAGGGGGGTTTGCGGGGGGTGTGACGCGAATCGCCACAAGAAAAACTCAACACAGAAAGGTCAACACATGTAAATGTTGACATAACTGTGCCACTTCATTGGTGTCCATGTTGACACATGACAACGAATCGCGGGAGAGCGGGGTTCATGGGGGTTCCGGTGTGGGGTTGCCGCGAATTGCGGGAGGGGGGTGGGGGTCGCGCGGGGGGGTGACGCGAATCGCCGGAGGGGGGGTCGCGCGGGGGGGTGATGCGAATCGCCACAAGAAAAAAATCAACACAGAAAGGTCAACACATGTAAATGTTGACATAAGTGTGCCACTTCATTGGTGTCCATGTCGACACATGACAATGAATATGAAAAAATTAAAAAAATTAAAAATAAATTTTCAAAAACTCATGTCAACCTTTTTCATTGTCGACCATAGCCATGTCAGTATTTTGCATGTGCCATTTAATCCTGGGGCTGCTGCGAATTGCGGGGGGGTGCCGCGAATCGCGGGAGGGGGGTCGCAGGGGGGGTGCCACCAATCGTGCAAGGGGGGGTCGCGGGGGGGTCCTTTTTGCCGCGAATCGCGGGAGGGAGGTCGCGGGGGGGGTGTTTTTTCCGCGAATCGGGGGGGGGGGGGTCAGGGGGGAGGGTTTACAGCGATTCGCGGGAGGGGGGGTCGCGGGGTGGTGGTTATGCCACGAATTGCGGGAGGGGTCGTGGGGGGGTTCTTTTTGCAGCGAATCGCGGGAGGGGGGGTCGCGGGGGTGTTTTTGCTGCGAATCGCGGTAGGGGGGGCCGCGGGGGAGCGGGTATTTTTGCCGCAAATCGCGGGGGGGGGGGCGCGCGGGGGGGGAGGTTTTGCCGCAAATCGCGGGAGGGGGGCGCTCACCTGGTGGCCGTGGAGTAGCGGTGCTGGGCAACATGGGAAGGCAGTGGGTGTCTGGCACTGTCTGTGGGCTCACTGGGCTGGTTCTCTGTCACATACCTCCCAACATGACCCTCTCCAGGAGGGACACAATGCTCTGTTTCTAGACTTCCCCTTAATGTATGATTGCCATCACCTGTTTTAAACAGGTTAATTTCTCAGAAAGGTGTTCAGCACAGATGAAGGCAATCACACATAAGAGGAAAGTCCAGGAACAGAGCGTTATAGACACAGACACCCACTTTGAGTGACAGATGTAGCCAAATATATAGGAGATATATAGTTTTTTGTCATTTACTTATTGTTTATTATTGTATATTGTATATATATATATATTGTATATTGATATATGTTTTTCCATTTTATCCATGGACTTTTGGACTTGGTCTTTACTATATCAAATCCAGTGGGACAAAACAAAATGGATGTGCACTCCACAGAAGGATGTCATCCACCGGTTGTCTTCATACAAACTGGCTGGAACACAAGGGGACTAGAGTAACTTCACTTCCGGTCTGGTAAATTCGAGATTATACAGCGCTACGCCGTATTCCCCAATTGAACGGCAGGAAACAACTGTTTCTGTTTGTAAATTATGTGTGGGCTTTAAAAAGGGCCCCCCTCAGCGGCAGTACCTATGCTTCTGAGGAAGGGCTATTTAGCCCGAAAGCGCACTTAAGTCAACCTACTGCCGCCGAACAGACCCTCCTGTGACCCAGGGATTGAGGATTGCCTGTTGTTGCCATTACTGCTGGTCAGAATATGTGGGAAGCCATCTACACGGTGTACCCCTTTGAACTAGGAGGACCTGATATCCCTCGGTGGGTTACATGCATTTTTATTCTTCATAATTGTGAGTGTATCCGATAAATTTTCCCTTTTTATTTGAAAACAATATTGCACTATATGTGTCTATTTCCAGTTCCTTTAGGAACCTATGGAAAAAGCCTATCGATCCTAGTGAAGGAAACATCCTACCTGTGATATGCTGATTTATTCCGCTCCCATGTGAGTGTGCTGTGTGAAACAAAAACACAAATGATCCGCCCTACAATATTTGAACTATTGTTGTATTTGTCTCTTTTAGCATTTAAAAGGACTATCCAGTTTTTGCAAGTCTCATTTGTGTAATTCGCCAGGGTGCACATTTTTCTTATTAGTATCCAACACACCCGGCCAATGCAAGCCCGCTGTGAGGTCCCCACTCAGAAGCCTACTTGCCTATTCTCACAGAATATCTAGGGAACTCATGATTTTGCGGGACATCTCTGGGATCCCAGGAGATTAGTCATAGAATCACAGAAACATATAAATGGACAGCAGATAAGAACCATTGGCCCATTTAGTCTGACCCTTTTTTAACCATATTGTTACCTCAGACCTAGTTGATCCTTATTTATTTGTAAATATATACTTACAGTATATCTATTCCATGCATGTTGAAATTGTTCTACTGTCTTAACATCTATCACGGGGGTGGCCAAACCTGTCCTCAAGATCTACCAACAGTTCATGCGCCAGATACACTAAGCTTCAAAAAGTGATAAAATGGAGAGTGATAAACAACCAGCCACTCAGCTCCTGCCTGACATTTTTCAAACACAGTCTGTGACATGGCAGGTAGGAGCTGATTGACTGGTTATTTATTACTCTCCATTTTATCACTTTTGACGTGTATCTGGCCCCCTTGAATCTCAGGCAACCTGTGGATTTATATGACCGTTGACTACAATGACTACAGTTGTGCTGTGCACCAGCTAGGTGATTTGGAAAACGTGGTTAGGCCTGTGTTTTCCCTGACACTCCCAGAAAACAGACGTTACCACCGCTAAAGCTGGCTTTCTGTCATGCGCAGTCAATCGATAATCGGCTGTCCTGCAAAATCGCAGGTCTACGATCATGTCTGATTAACTATAATCATACAGGGAACATTACAAAATTGCACACAGAGAATACAATCTTAAAATACATTATATAAATAAACATTAAATTAGCTTTCTCAGTCAGTGACATATCTTAATCAAAGCAGTCATTCATGGAATATACTGGAGTGACATCTGATCAGTGGCCGATTTTACCTGTGCGCCCCCCCCCCCCCCCCCAGTACAATCCGTTACCTCAGTAAGTCAGTAGGTGACTGCACTGGCTACATTGCCGCATAGAGAAATTAGTTCCCCCACCTCTGCATGACCACTTTAAGCCATGATTGTGACTGGCATTTCCTATTGGAAGTGCTACCTGCCAGTCACCTGCAGGACAGGCCATTTACCATTGGTAAATGTTCCATCGCTCTGGGACTGCCAGTCCGGGGTGTGATTAGCAGAGAGCTGGCTTGCTGTAGGAAGCCATTACCTGCCTTTCGTGCAGCCCAACTTGGCTGCTATGGGTGGCAGCGGAGGCAGGTCATAGAAGCTGGTGTTTTGTGCATGCACCAGATCCATTGCGCAGCTGCCAGTACCTGGCTGTTTCCTTTTCTCCACCTTCTCAAGCCCCCCTACCCAAAACAGGTAGGAGTAGCTGCTGCATCTGATACATTCATTTCCATCATTATTGAACCAAAGGTGTAAAGTTCTGTGTAAGAATAGTGCTACGGCACTGAGGGGTAGATGTATGAAGCAGAGATAATTCAGGAGAAGTGATAAAGTGCCTGGTACTTTACCACCTGCCAATCACCTCCTAACTGTCCCTTTTTAAACCCAGCCTATAACTTAACAGTCAGGAGCTGATTGGCCGGTGATAAAGTACCAGGCACTTTATCACTTCTCCTCCCTTGTCACTGCTTCATACATCTACTCCTGAGTCCTACTACACCAGATGTTTGTAGCCCCCAGTAAGTAACTGTAATATAGAATTTCCATTTTTTAGTCCTTATCTTTGTATGAGAACAGGACATTCTAAGCAGCCTAGGTGTGACCGGGGAGAATGATGTTTGGTGAAATAAGAAACCTCATGTTGTCATAATACATCCACCAGATACACAATGAAGATACAGCAGCAATTTTTTAAAATTGAATAAAACACTTGCAAAGCTTTAATATGATGCAGCTATGACCTACAGTATATGCAGGTTTCTCTGCACAAGTGTCACTTCCTATGTCTGTAAGAGGTTTCACATAGACATGTAGTGCTGTGATATTCTCCAGCTTTTCCTGTAATCCGTATTAGTCAGCCATAGTCAGCTGTTTTTATCTATCTATCTATCTATCTATCTATCTATCTATCTATCTATCTATCCTCTTAATGTAAAAAGTTTTCTTAAGATCACAGTCATGTGTTTGTGATGGAGAATGGACTTTTTACCATTCATAACAAAGGGGGAATTTAATTAAGCACAAGGTTCAACAAGGTAAAAAAAAAACCTTGTGCACCTTGCACCCAGTTTCGGATTACTACACAAAGAGAACAGAGGTGAAATACAGGGGGGGGGGGGGGGGGGGGGGGGGGGGGGGGGGGGGGGGGGTGTTGCACATACCTCACAAACCCTTCTGCAGAAGATCCCACTCCTGACATTGGATGCACTAAACAACTTTGGAATTACAATTACTTAATTTGTCCTCAGGAGGATTGTCACTTAAGTTCCAGAACAAGTCCAGGTGACGTTTCCCAAAATGAACATTTTTAGGAGAAATCAGACTTTATCTGTAGGTGCAAGAATAAATGTGCAGTGATTTTATATACAAATTCACTGCTTAGTCAGCGGCTTAACACTGTCCGCCACCCGTCCGAACGCCAGCCCCACCACCACCACTGATTCCCTACGATAACATGCGGGACCCCCTTGCATGCCTCCGCTAGCAGGAGAAGTCATTTGATGGTCACCATTGAATGATTTCTCCTGCCTTCCCAAATAAAAGTCAGTCTCAACTGACTTTTAATTACGAGCGCCTGGACGAAGACAGGGCGGGCGGCTGACGGCCTGCCTACGTACCCATCGGAACGCCTTGCGTTTTATTGGGGACGCCCATAAAAGGATGGACGTTCCCATCACATAAATGTGCATGTGCACACCGACCATCGGGGCTGGGGACGATTTCGGATCGCTAAGAGCGCTCCTGAATCGGACCCAAAGTTTTCTTCAAGACCGTTTTATCTGCTTGGAAGTACTACCTCCAATCACTAAAATACTGTCCAATCACAAGTGAGAATAATCTTGTTAAAAAAAACACCAGTTCATGCAAATGATCAGATAGAATAAAAGGAGTATAATCATCCACAATAGTAAATCTTTATGCTGTACAGTGCTTTAAAAATAACTTTATTGGACTTTTAAAACTTTTAGCAGCTCATCTGATTTTTATGTGTTAGTGCAAAGGTTCATTGTAGCTGTGATGCATTTAAGGTTTCAATAATCCAATAAACAGCTACATTCCTAACGCATCTTTACCATCCTCCTATTGCTGTGGCAGTGTCCCTAAACAGAAACAGAGATACGGGGGGAGAATCCCCCCCTCCCCCCCATTACGGCAATAACCGGCCCTGGGCTCATTCAGCTGGTCCTGGTTGCATAAATACAGGGGGAAAATAGCTGGGATCCTCCTGTATTTCTATAACCAGCACCAGACTCATCCCTTGGTCCTGGTTCCCAAAATGTGGGGGAAAAAAAGGAGTAGGGGTCCCCTTGTATTTTGGCAAACAGCACTGGGCTCAAATGGCCAGGGGTGTCATGTCACAGCCGGGGGACACTTTTTATACAAGGACTCCTCGCCAAAGTACCAACCTGTGGCTGGTCAGCCCAGCCCAGGACCCTGGGGGGAGTGGGGACCCCCACAATAAAAGGGTCCACTTTTTCAGGTCAAACCCAGTGCCCTTGGGCGGTGGGCACCGGGCTGATGGCATGTAAAGTCTTAAAAATTGAATAATAAAGATTAGGTTTTGTTGTGGAACTACAAGTCCCAGCAAGCCTCCCCCACATGCACGGACTTGGTGAACCACAAGTCTCAGCATGAGGGGCATTAATGGGCCTGCTGGGTCTTGTAGTTCTACAACAATAAATCACACACACACACACACACACACACACACATAAAACTTTAATTCATACTACAATCACTCATCCATACTTACCTATAGGTTCCACCATAGCCCTGTCCTCTTCTTCATTAGAAATCATTAGGATACCTGTGAAAATAATTATACTCACCAACTCCTCATGCACAGAGCGCGTATTCTAGGTTCCATGTACTCAATCCACCAATGTAAAAAAAAACTGAGTAGCCCGACACCATATTTATTTATCAACAGTTTCTTATATAGCGCACACATATTCCGCAGTGCTCTACAGAGAATATTTGAACATTCACATCAGTCCCTGCCCCGTGGAGCTTACAATCTATATTCCCTACCACATGTACACGCACACACAGACATTCTAGGGTTAATGTTTGTTTGGAGCAAATAAGCCTACCAGTATATTTTTGGATTGTGGGAGGAAACCGGAGTACCCAGAGGAAACCCACGCAAGTACGGGGAGAATATACAAACTCCGCACAGTTAAAGCCATGGTGGGAATTGAACCCATGACCTCAGCGCTGTGAGGCAGTAATGCTAACCATTACACCATCCGTACTGCCTCAAGCATCCGCAAAAACATTCTGCTGTTAGGGGGCGGCCATTTTGTGAAGTCCATTTTCATTAACAGACACCTGAAAGGAGGGGAGCCGGGACCGCAGACAAGAGACAAGTAGATCTGCGGTCCCGGCAGCGAACAGCAAGGTTGGTTGCGGATCCCGACTCTCGGTGGTGGATGGGAACAGAGGGGCACGAGCTCCAACAGTACAGTGCATGATAGCCCCGCAGACCCCTGGCGCCCACACTTAATCAGCGCCTCCCCATGACCACGGGGTCTGCGGGGCTATTGTTACGCCACTGCTCCCAAGTGCATTCTTTGCCTACATTTTACTTTGCCTCTCCAGGAGAAGCCCTGAGAGGAGACCCAAATGCTGAACTTCACCAAGCAGCTATTTGCGAGTCCGTGGAGAGGGGGCGGGGCTAGAACGACATGAAATGATGCAATTTGCATCATTTTAGTACGGCCCCCCTCCCCAAAGAGCCACAAATACCGGGCTTTGTTTTAGCGGGTGCGGGGGATCCGGGGAGCATGCAGGAGACTTTCCCACCTTCCCGGGAGGCCGGGAGCGTGACTCAAATTTCAGGACCCTCCCAAACCTGGAGGGTAGTCAAGTATGCCAGTGTTTCCTCAAGGTGCTTCCCCCCATCTAGCATGGCTGATTGATGCAGGGGTTGTGTCTGCAGCCACTGTCAGTGGCATAACAATAGCGCTGCAGACCCCGTGGTGGCCGGGAGGAGCCAAGTAAGTGTGGGGCGCCAGGGTCTGCTGAGCTATTGTTACTCTGCCGCTACCTGAAGGGTACCTGTCCTGGCCGTCACTCTGTGGCCGCCAGCCCGGAGCCGCAGATCTACTAGTCCAGCGCTTCTCCTGGGTCCTTATGACAAAATGTCCATCACAAAATGAACGCCCCCTTAGAGCAGACAGTTTTTTAAGATGCTAGAGGAGGCAGCGGCGGCCTCCTCTAGCATCCTTAAAAACTGTCTGCTGTAGGGGGCGGCCATTTTGTGATGGACATTTTGTCATAGGGAGCCAGGAGGAGCGCTGGTCTGCTAGTAGATCTGCGGCTCCCAGCCGGCGGCCACAGAGTGACGACCGGGACAGGTACCCTGCTAAAAGACAGGGCGGTGGGACGCAGGGTTTCATTTAGGTGGAGGGGGGGAGCCGATATTTTCCGGTGGGGGGGGGGCGCACAAATTGGCGCTATGCCACTCACTGGCCACTGTGCTGTGGGCAGGGGGCTGCTGTTTGTGTAGAAACCAGGCTCTCCTGCAGCTCTGGCAGCAAACACCAGGCTTCAAGCAGCTCCATCAGCCCCATTGTTAATCTGGCCTTGACAGTGCCCAAAGCTCCTGGATGATTATTATTATTATTATAATTTTATTTATAAGGTGCCCCAAGTGTTTCCAGCGCCGTACAAAGGAACAGTGTACGGATGGTAGTGTGATATCATTTGCAGGCCAATGCTGATGTTTGCAGATGGGCTGCTGAAGCTGGTGGTGCAGTAGCTGGAATCCTATGTGCACTCTGTGAGGTACGAGCAGCCCCAAGCCCTTACCTGGGCGTGACCTAGAGTGTCATCTGGTTACTCTAATGTAGGCATGTCCAAACTATGGCCCTCCAACTGCAAGTCCCAACTACAAGTCCCATCATGCCTTGCCACAATTTTGCTATTAGGGAATGCTAAAACTATGGCAAGGCATGCTGGGATGTGTAGTTTCATAGTTTGCCATAGTTTGGACACGCCTGCTCTAAAGTATCCTCCTGTAATTAGGGGTGGAGGCCAGTGTTGTGTCCCTGTGTAGTGAATGGTAAGGCAAGGGCTGTATCCAGGGCCGGTGCAAGGCACCGGAGCGCCCCAGGCGAGGGGGGGTGGGGCAGTGGTGCTGTGTAATCTGGCGGCACTTCCCGCGCCATCGCCTGGCTGCCGGATAGCGCGCATCACTGCAGGGACCCCGCCGCCAGATCACACAGTGCCGCAGGTACCCGGCACGGACACCCCTGCAGCCTCCATGCGAGAGGCGAGGGGCGAAGTGCCGCCCTCCAGTGGCTGGCGCCCTAGGCAAATGCCTAGATATGCCTAGTGGTGGCGCCGGCCCTGGCTGTATCCCCTGGTAGAATGAATGTGTGCATGTACATGTGGTAGGGAATATAGATTGTAAGCTCCACTGGGGCAGGGACTGATGTGAGTGTTCAAATATCCTTTGTACAGCGTTGCAGAATGTGTGTGCTATGTAAGAAACTGTTAATAAATAATTAATATACAAGGGTAGATCAATGAGTACCTGTGTTTGAAGACATGTGGCTTTGAACAACGCCATACCAAATTTCAGATTGATTCATACTGTAGGTTAGTTTTTTTTTTCCCCACCACAACAATGCTCCGGCTCCCTCATCCGGAATTGTTGTGGCCAAATTGCATGAACTGTGCTATGATATTGTATTTTTTAGAGGGTTTAAAGACATGGCAGGGACGTTGATCCAAAGCGCCCCCTGTATCCTTGTGAGCAGTGGTGCGGGTGGGCGGCCCACTCTTCCCTGTGTTCGGGCGCACGCCCCTCCCCTGTAGCCACGTGCACAGCGGCCGCGCTGCTGCTCCTCTCTGTCACCTGGCTGGGGCTAAAGTCGACCTGAGCAAGCCAGCCAGTGATGAAGAGCCGGGACTCGGGCGGCAGACGGGCGGTACGCAAGCTGTAGCTGTTACCTGAAGCTAGTTTGTAAGCATGAACTCAGAGGGCAGCCCTCTGACGAAGTCCGGTGTGACTAAACACGTAGGGGCGTGGCCTAGCGTCTCTGTGATCGTGTGTCTGTGGAGCTGTAACGGAGTGTAACCTCTCCCACGTTCTTTGGCTACGGAGTACTCGGTTCATGCTTACAAACTAGCGGCAGGTAACAGCCGCAGCTTGCGGTACGTCACCCTATCTGTTTGTTCTGATTTCTATATAATAAAAAGTGGTAACACACTATTGGAGCGCCCACACTTTTTTCTAGATTTCATTGACCCGTTGGATTCGGGAAGAATGCAGAGTAGAGCAGCCAGCTTAAAATTCAAGTGAAAGTGCTTACCCTAAAAAAGAACTCAGAGAGATAGAGGAACAGAGAGAGGAACAGAAAGAGAGAGAGAGATTCATGGAGAAACAAGAGTGTGTGAGAGAAAGAATGTCAGGGAGAGAGGGGCTTCGTAGACTTTTCCTCAAAGGCTGCCGCATCTCCCTCCCAGCTCCCGGCTTTTAGTTGACAGCTGCCGCCTGCCTGCTTCAGTGACAGTCACATTCACACACTGGTGGTGTGGAGTGGACTGTCTGCCGCCCGAGTCCCGGCTCTTCATCACTGGCTGGCTTGCTCAGGTCAACTTTAGCCCCAGCCAGGTGACAGAGAGGAGTAGCGGCGCGGCCGCTGTGCTCGTGGCTACAGGGGAGGGGGGTGCGCCTGAACACAGGGGAGGGTGGGCCGCCCGCCCGCCCGCCCGCACCACTGCTCACAAGGATACAGGGGGAGCCTGCCCGCACCCGCCCGCACTGCTGCATAACATAGCCACACCGCTGAGTAAGATAAGGGCGCCAGTGGCACTAAGCGGAAAATCTGAGGCAATGGAGCCAGTGCCCCTTTAAGCCTTGCGCCCGACGGCAGATGACTCCATTGCCTCCGGGAGTTCCGACACTGAGCGGGAAGTATTTTGATTTAAAATAGAGATCCATATTTATGGTTATTATACTAGCTATCTAAGGTGCCGGGAGTGGTAGTATTTAAGACATTACACAAAATTCCGTGCTTCCACTGATGTAAAATATACAAACATCTTCATTAAAGGGATGACTTGCGTTGGCATAATGCCCTGGCATCGTACTTGGCTGTCCCTCTATTTGCAGAATATTTCACAGATCTGTCTGGAGCAGGCGTTCCCTGGCCCGTTCCCTACAATAGTGTACATAAAGCAGGGGCCATTTGGTTGAAATATATTTCTAAAAATGTCTGAATCACGGGTGACTGCGGTCCCTGGCAAGGGCTCAGTGCATCTCTAGTAACACGGCCCAGGGGATGCTGCTGGCTGTGCGGATAAATCATCTTATTGCAATTTTACTCAGATCCGTAGTCACTGAAATGTGTATCATAGTGACTGAGAAGTGCTGGGTCAGAAAAAGTTAATTATTCATTGGATCCTCCTGCAATCATGTAATCAGTGCTTGTTGGGTAGACACACTTGAGCAGGGCTGCAATCCGCTCCTTCTGGCACATAAGTGGAAACAAGTTCCACCACCTCCCCAGGACCACATTAAGCCCTGCTCTCCAGCATGTTGCAGGAGGATTACAATTTTTTTCAGAAAGCCCCTCGCACCCACAGAAGTGTGGCCACATGTGCTGCAACCCACCCACTTCCTTGTGAATCGGCCAGGGTGGCAAATGTTCTAAGCCTTGGAGAGATAAAGGGTCAGCCAACCAGCTCCTGATAGTTTTTAAACACAGCCTGTAACATGGTATTCAAATACAGTGTAGCCTTCATAAAACCAAGAGGATTTTATATGTAGCACGTTCCCACATCTCCCTCTCTGACTTTATGCTTTACACCCATTGCATGAGGATGAAAATGACTTTTTCCAAGGTCGAAGAGTTCTTTAAAGTATTTAAACTGGTTTCATCTCACTTCAGAAACAATGAAAGATCTGCTCACGCCCCCCAGACGCTTGTAATGTTATACTATCAGGATGTGTGCATGCTACACGCAGCCCGGGACTCTCCGAGTGGAAATTTTTACATTCTCCTCACTATCTAACTTTTTAAACCTGTATTGGCCTTGCGTGTGAATGTGAAATGACTAATCTTTAAATAATTGAATCATTTTTCTCTGTGTGAAGGCCACTGAGCCTCTGCATACTAAAAAGGATTATATACACGTATAATTCCCATTCTCATTCGTTTTTTTTTTGTGAATACTGGACCCAAGGTGTTCGGCCTATGTTTGGGGTTTGACTTATGTTTGCTCAGCTGGCAGCTGCTAATTACAGAGAAATGTCAGGCTGCATAGTCTGGCCAAACACCACTAAAGTTTGTCTCTCTCCTCTGACCGTCATATACTGGCATTACATTACAGACCAGACAAGGTTAGTACCAGTGACGCCTTCAGAGGTAGGCCGGAACAGTTCAACTTTCAAATAATAAAGCCAAACCAGTTGGAGCCACCAACTGTCATTCCAAACTGACTCATGCGGTGGGTGTGGCTCCCCTATTTTAATTTTGAACTGTGCTGCAGCCCCACCTCTGGAGCCGCCACTGGTTAGTACTGCAGAGCTACAAAAACTAAAAAAGTTATCAGTCCCAAGGCGCAGTCGCTCTTCTTCTGGCGGTCCGAAAGAAGGGGTCACCACTCAACCCTGCGTGGATACAGTTTGTGGAGAAAGGGACCAGGGGCGATGAAGAGGTGTTAACACATCCAAAAAATGAAATGAAAAGATATGGTGATAATGGGTTAGAAGCAACCTTGATTATTGGGAGATAATCTTTATCACAACAATCGGAAGAGGGTTCTTCAATTGCATACCCGTACTCACGTTTAAGATTGAGAATTGTGCTCATGAAGGTATCTTTTACAACACTAGGGGATTTCACCACGAGTGGATTCTCAAGTGCTGGATGCGTACCGTACTCACAAATATATGTTGCTAGCACAGGCGCATCAAGGTTTCTTTTTTTAGTAAGGGAACCCAGTCTCTTAAGTGCAGTGTATGTCCATAAATTGCACCATATAAAAAAGACAGAAAAAACCTCTTTCAAGAAAAGGGGTGTACAGATTTATTTGCATAAAACAAGGTTTGGGGAACACCGGATGGAAAGAACACGGTACCTGGTGACTGAGGTATTGGCCTTATACCCCAATCGTAACCGCATACAGGTGGTGAATTCCCAATAATGAAGTACAGCAAGGCTCCTCTCCTGCCAACGCGTTTCGACAGGATAACCTGTCTTTTTCAAGGCTTGGAGAGGAGTCACATCAAGCCGATATTTATACCCCTGCACTTATTAGGACAACCCCGGAAGTAAGGGGAAAACCGGAAGTCAGGGAGCGTTTCTCCAAACGTTAATTCCCTGCTACTAAAGGACTTTAAATCCATTTGGAAATATGTAGGGAGGCCCTCTGGTCTAATAGCCACATTTGCGGCCAAAAACGGGGGTCCCAATTGATAGTATTAATGCCCGTAAGTCGCGTGGAACGCACGCGCTTCGGGCAGTGGAACGCATGATGCCTTCCGGCGTCTGCGTCATTTCCGGGTTAACGGAAACGTAGCGCCGCGTCACCCCACAGTCTGATTTGGCCATGGAGTGAATGGATACTGTGTCTATACACAGGTCCATTGGTTTTAATGGCCGTGAAACGCACGGCCATTTTGACGGAAATAGGCATAAGACTGTAATGCTCTAAAGACGGCTGTGAAACGCACGGCCATATTAATAGGCCTGCGGAGGACTAAAGTGCAAAAAGTGATAAAAAATGTGCAGGGGTAGAAAAAACGGCTTTTACAGTAGCAGCAAAACATTAAAAACATTATAAAAATGCAAGATATACATAATAAATAAAAGTAAATTGTATGTAGGGGTAAAATATTAAAATTGACAATTATGTTAAAAAGTACATATATAGATGTAAAAAAAAATGTTTTTTTTTTAAAATAATTAGAGGAACCACTTGAGCTCAAAGTCTGAGTTCAAACCGTGTGGAGAGAGTGACTTTAAATCAAAAATCCACTTCATCTCTTTCCTGGCTAGATTAGTCTCTTTATTTTTATGGCGCCAGTTATCTTTTACTAGTTCAACCCCCAAAAACCTTTAATTTGATTGGGAGAACAATGGTGGACCTCTTTAAAATGTAGTGAAAAGGGATGATCCGCATTCCCCTTTTTTATATTTCTTACATGTTCTGACCACCGGACCTTTAAGGTCCTGGTGGTCTTACCCACATACAATTTATCACAGGTGCACATAATGACGTATATTGCAAATTTGGAATTGCATGTCATAAAATGATTAAGTTTAAAAACCTGTCCATTAAAAACTAATTCCACTGTTTTTTTATCCGTGATGGAACAAGATTTACACATAGCGCATTTATAGAGAAACCCTTGGGGAGCTTAATTAGAAACAAGGGTTTCCATAGATGCGGAGATTGCGCTATGTGTAAATCTTGTTCCACCACGGATAAAAAAACAGTGGAATTAGTTTTTAATGGACAGGTTTTTAAACTTAATCATTTTATGACATGCAATTCCAAATTTGCAATATACGTCATTATGTGCACCTGTGATAAATTGTATGTGGGTAAGACCACCAGGACCTTAAAGGTCCGGTGGTCAGAACATGTAAGAAATATAAAAAAGGGGAATGCGGATCATCCCTTTTCACTACATTTTAAAGAGGTCCACCATTGTTCTCCCAATCAAATTAAAGGTTTTTGGGGGTTGAACTAGTAAAAGATAACTGGCGCCATAAAAATAAAGAGACTAATCTAGCCAGGAAAGAGATGAAGTGGATTTTTGATTTAAAGTCACTCTCTCCACACGGTTTGAACTCAGACTTTGAGCTCAAGTGGTTCCTCTAATTATTTAAAAAAAAAACATTTTTTTTTACATCTATATATGTACTTTTTAACATAATTGTCAATTTTAATATTTTACCCCTACATACAATTTACTTTTATTTATTATGTATATCTTGCATTTTTATAATGTTTTTAATGTTTTGCTGCTACTGTAAAAGCCGTTTTTTCTACCCCTGCACATTTTTTATCACTTTTTGCACTTTAGTCCTCCGCAGGCCTATTAATATGGCCGTGCGTTTTACAGCCGTCTTTAGAGCATTACAGTCTTATGCCTATTTCCGTCAAAATGGCCGTGCGTTTCACGGCCATTAAAACCAATGGACCTGTGTATAGACACAGTATCCATGCACTCCACGGCCAAATCAGACTGTGGGGTGACGCGGCGCTACGTTTCTGTTTACCCGGAAATGACGCAGACGCCGGAAGGCATCATGCGTTCCACTGCCCGAAGCGCGTGCGTTCCACTCGACTTACGGGCATTAATACTATCGATTGGGACCCCCGTTTTTGGCCGCAAATGTGGCTATTAGACCAGAGGGCCTCCCTACATATTTCCAAATGGATTTAAAGACCTATAGTAGCAGGGAATTAACGTTTGGAGAAACGCTCCCTGACTTCCGGTTTTCCCCTTACTTCCGGGGTTGTCCTAATAAGTGCAGGGGTATAAATATCGGCTTGATGTGACTCCTCTCCAAGCCTTGAAAAAGACAGGTTATCCTGTCGAAACGCGTTGGCAGGAGAGGAGCCTTGCTGTACTTCATTTTGGGGAATTCACCACCTGTATGCGGTTACGATTGGGGTATAAGGCCAATACCTCAGTCACCAGGTACCGTGTTCTTTCCATCCGGTGTTCCCCAAACTTGTTTTATGCAAATAAATCTGTACACCCCTTTTCTTGAAAGAGGTTTTTTCTGTCTTTTTTATATGGTGCAATTTATGGACATACACTGCACTTAAGAGACTGGGTTCCCTTACTAAAAAAAGAAACCTTGATGTGCCTGTGCTAGCAACATATATTTGTGAGTACGGTACGCATCCAGCACTTGAGAATCCACTCGTGGTGAAATCCCCTAGTGTTGTAAAAGATACCTTCATGAGCACAATTCTCAATCTTAAACGTGAGTACGGGTATGCAATTGAAGAACCCTCTCCCGATTGTTGTGATAAAGATTATCTCCCAATAATCAAGGTTGCTTCTAACCCATTATCACCATTTCTTTTCATTTCATTTTTTGGATGTGTTAACAACTCTTCATCGCCCCTGGTCCCTTTCTCCACAAACAGTACTGCAGAGCTGCCTGGAGACATCACGGGGCCTGCATAGGGTGGCATAGAGCCCTGCTTCATGCATGTCGACCTAGTGGTGTCGACCAAATGCTTGTCGGCCTAGTTCATGTCTATCCTCTGATCCATAGTGGATCCAAAAGTGGATGTTTCCTGACAAATTGAGAAAGGGCTTGGTTGGACAGTGAGCTGCCATTGCTGCGAATGAGGTTAGTGTGTCTCACAAGCACGCGCGCCCCCATTCGTGCCGGGGCTCTATCTGTATGTGCGTGATCTATCTGTATGTTATACTGGTCTCACTGGGAACAGGAAGGCCCATTTACTATTGAATATTTGTGGCTAAATCCCTGAAAACACTCTTTTTTGGGGGGAAATTAGCTGCAAATATTAAGTACCTCCCATTTGTATCACGGAGGGACCACAGCAGAAATCTCCGATACCTGCTGCATTCCTTCCCCCCCCCTGTCCCGTCGGGGTCCCGACATTTACAGTAATTTACCCGACGTCGGGATCCCGACTGTTAAAACACCAACAGACGGGTTCCCGATGGCCACCGGCTATTCTCCCTTGTGGGGGTCCAAGACCCCCATAGAGGGAGAATAGAATAGGTGGCAAGCGTAGCGAGCCCTGCAAGGGGCTTTGTTGCGCTCGCCATGCTGTCTGAGTCTAGCCAGTCCAGATCCCAACGTCAGGCTAATGACTGTCGGGATCCCAACTGTCGGAACCCTATACCACACCCGTCCCGCCCACAGCTGTGCCAATATTGGGCATTGGGTCCCAGAGCTACCGCCATTCTGAGATAGCAGTATCCCTTTGTAGCATATGGGCTACTTACTGCACTGCCAGCGAGGCCGTGTGATCAGCGGGGGTTAGCTAGGGTTATGGGGTGTACACACCTTTAGTGCCAATCGTGCATGCACAGACACCCCGGTACCTAGAAAAGCACAGCTCCTGCAGGAACATACATCTCGCATAATGCAATGTGGTAAATGTCCCCCTATATATTACTGGTTCCCCTCTTCTGGCAGAGAGGTGAATGTACTGTATAAGGGCTTTACCAGACACAACAATTCTTCAAACAAATTTATCTTATTACAGTAAAGGATAATTCCCATGAGGAATACTGTAGGTATATTAGGCAGATATAACGTTTTTCTTCACAACACAAATACATTTAACAAGAGTCAATTTCTCTTCAGAATTTCAAAACTGTAGACACAAGTTAAGTTTTATTATACTTTCTTGTGCTACAGGGTTTAATATGGTTAGATATTCTACTCAGCAATGCATTCTCAAAGTTACGAAAGTAAACTTTTGATTAAGCAACACTTCTCTGTGGGCCGTAAATGACCCTCTAGCGCAGTGGTTTTCAACCACTGTGCCGTGGCACACTAGTGTGCCTTGAGCTGTTCTCAAGTGTGCCCCCAGATCTATAGATGCCCAAACTAGTTTACAGCCACCACCAGTTCAACTGTTATTTAATGGTCTCTTCTTTTCATTTAAAGGGCCAATGTATTTTATTTGTGTTACCTGTGGGGACCAGTGTGATTGTTTTTTATATGGGGTGAAATAGGTTTGTTTTTTAGCTTTGGGGGCCAATGTGTTTTGCCATGTGGGGATCTCATGGTGTGCCTTGGCAATTTTAAAATCTTATTTAGTGTGCCGCAAGGTAAAAAGGTTGAAAATCACTGCTCTAGCGTATATGAAGATGGAAATCCTAGCTGTACCATCTTAGGGATAAGTTTATGTATACTGACCAGACACTATATATATATATATATATATATATATACTAGGTGATTCATCGCGCCCTACGGGCGCTCTTCACACCGTCGTAAGGGGCTGCGCCCCCTTAATTTTTGAACGTTTGTATATGAGAAACATGGTTCGAATTGTATGAAAGATGCCCTGTATTGCAACTTAGATGTCCGAGAATCGCGGGAGGGGGGGTCGTGGAGGGTGCCGCGAATTGCAGGAGGGGGGGTCGCGGGGGGTGCCGCGAATTGCAGGAGGGGGGGGTTGTGGGGGGGTGGATGCTGCGAATCGCGGAGGGGAGGGATTGCAGAGAATCGCGGGAGGGGGGTCGCGGGGTGGGTTGCCGCAAATCGCGGGAGGGGGGTTACGGGGATGGGGGTTGCGGCGAATCATGGTAGGGGGGGTCGCGGGGTGGTGGTTATGCCGCGAATTGCGGGAGGGGTCGTGGGGGGGTTCTATTTGCAGCGAATCGCGGGAGGGGGGGTCGCGGGGGTGTTTTTGCTGCGAATCGCGGTAGGGGGGGGGTCGCGGGGGAGCGGGTATTTTTGCCGCAAATCGCGGGAGGGGGGGGGAGGTTTTGCCGCAAATCGCGGGAGTGGGGCGCTCACCTGGTGGCTGTGGAGTAGCAGTGCTGGGCAACATGGGAAGGCAGTGGGTGTCTGGCACTGTCTGTGGGCTCACTGGGCTGGTTCTCTGTCACATACCTCCCAACATGACCCTCTCCAGGAGGGACACAATGCTCTGTTTCTAGACTTCCCCTTAATGTATGATTGCCATCACCTGTTTTAAACAGGTTAATTTCTCAGAAAGGTGTTCAGCACAGATGAAGGCAATCACACATTAAGAGGAAAGTCCAGGAACAGAGCGTTATAGACACAGACACCCACTTTGAGTGACAGATGTAGCCAAATATATAGGAGACTAGGTGATTCATCGCGCCCTACGGGCGCTCTTCACACCGTCGTAAGGGGCTGCGCCCCCTTAATTTGTGAACGTTTGTATATGAGAAATATGGTTCGAATTGTATGAAAGATGCCCTGTATTGCAACTTAGGTGTCCGAGAATCGCGGGAGGGGGGGTCGTGGAGGGTGCCGCGAATTGCAGGAGGGGGGGTCGCGGGGGGTGCCGCGAATTGCAGGAGGGGGGGGTTGTGGGGGGGTGGATGCTGCGAATCGCGGAGGGGAGGGATTGCAGAGAATCGCGGGAGGGGGGTCGTGGGGTGGGTTGCCGCAAATCGCGGGAGGGGGGTTACGGGGATGGGGGTTGCGGCGAATCATGGTAGGGGGGGTCGCGGGGGATGTGCCGTGAATCACGGGAGGGGGGGTCACGGGGTGGGGTGCCGAGAATCGCGGGGGGGTGTGTGTGCCGTGAATCGCGGGAGTGGGGGTTGCGGGGGGGTGTGACGCGAATCGCCACAAGAAAAAAATCAACACAGAAAGGTCAACACATGTAAATGTTGACATAAGTGTGGCACTTCATTGGTGTCCATGTCGACACATGAGAATGAATATGAAAATATTCAAAAAATGACAAAAAAAACTTCAAAAACTCATGTCAACCTTTTTCATTGTCGACCATAGCCATGTCAGTGTTTTCCATGTGCAATTTAATTCTGGAGCTGCCGCGAATCACGGGGGGGTGCCGCGAATTGCGGGAGGGGGGGTCGCGGGGGTGGGTGCCGCGAATCGCGGGAGGGCGGGGTTCACAGGGGATCCGGTGGGGGGTTGCCACGAATTGCGGGAGGTGGGGGGTCACGGGGGGTGCCGCGAATCGCGGGAGGGGGGGTTGCGGGGGGTGTGACGCGAATCGCCACAAGAAAAAAATCAACACAGAAAGGTCAACACATGTAAATGTTGACATAAGTGTGCCACTTCATTGGTGTCCATGTCGACACATGACAATGAATATGAAAAAATTAAAAATAAATCTTCAAAAACTCATGTCAACCTTTTTCATTGTCGACCATAGCCATGTCAGTGTTTTGCATGTGCCATTTAATCCTGGGGCTGCTGCGAATTGCGGGGGGGGGGGGGGGGGGTGCCGCGAATCGCGGGAGGGGGGTCGCAGGGGGGGTGCCGCCAATCGTGCAAGGGGGGGTCGCGGGGGGGTCCTTTTTGCCGCGAATCGTGGGAGGGAGGTCGCGGGGGGGGTGTTTTTTCCGCAAATCGGGGGGGGGGTCACGGGGGAGGGTTTGCCGCGATTCGCGGGAGGGGGGGTCGCGGGGTGGTGGTTATGCCGCGAATTGCGGGAGGGGTCGTGGGTTTTTTTTTGCTGCGAATCGTGGTAGGGGGGGGTCGCGGGGGAGCGGGTATTTTTGCCGCAAATCGCGGGAGGGGGGGGGAGGTTTTGCCGCAAATCGCGGGAGTGGGGCGCTCACCTGGTGGCTGTGGAGTAGCAGTGCTGGGCAACATGGGAAGGCAGTGGGTGTCTGGCACTGTCTGTGGGCTCACTGGGCTGGTTCTCTGTCACATACCTTCCAACATGACCCTCTCCAGGAGGGACACAATGCTCTGTTTCTAGACTTCCCCTTAATGTATGATTGCCATCACCTGTTTTAAACAGGTTAATTTCTCAGAAAGGTGTTCAGCACAGATGAAGGCAATCACACATTAAGAGGAAAGTCCAGGAACAGAGCGTTATAGACACAGACACCCACTTTGAGTGACAGATGTAGCCAAATATATAGGAGATATATATATATATATATATTGGTGCACTGTGCTTTTAAGTGTAAGAGTTGGTAAATTGAGTTCTCCTGGCTCTACAATAAAACTTAAGATGTCCTGAAAGACTTGTTTGAAGTTTTTCCCTGTCATCTAAGTAGAATCAGTTATTACTAGAGACAGGATTATATGCATTTGCATATTTGCATATGCATTTGCATATTTTGCCCATTCTCACTGGTTATTGCATATTTTACCTAAAATCTAGTGATGGTGCATATTTTAGGCCATGCCCCCTTTCCACCCGCGATTCACAGCACTGCCTTGCCCTGCTGCTGCTGGCCAGATAGTGGTAGAGTGTGCAGGCCGGGGAAATATGTGCGCAGGGTGGGGGACCTTGTACGCTTTGTCTGACACTGCTCTAGGCTGCCAATCCATGTTGATAAAAGTCAGTAGGGGCGGATGCCATTACGAAGCTCCTGAACCTTTGCCTGCCCCTGGCCTGGGACTACACACCAAGAGACAGACTTCTGCAGCAGAGGAGGCGGGCAGAAGGGTTGTGACATCACGAGACGCGGAGGAAATGCCGTGTCAGTGAGTATGCGGCATAGGGAGGAAGCCTTCCACTGCGCCGCCTTCACACGCTATGCTGACATTTGATCCATCGGAGATGAGGGTCCGTGCAGTTGACGCAAGAAGAGCTTTGGACACTGCAGTCTGCTGTAGCAGCCAGGAAGAAAAAAAATCCTGTGCACAGCACTAGACATCTGCAGATGCTGTGGGCCAATTTTTGAGGTTTATTTGCAACTAATTGTATGCTGATTTTTAAATAAATAAGTTAAAAAGTACCTCTTTTATTATTTAATGTATAGCATATTTTAACACTTTTCATGCATATTTTAAGTATTTTTCATGCATATTTGCATGCATATTTCAAGCTTTTTATGTTGCATATAATCCTGTCTCTAGTTATTACACTTTGAGTCCTGGCTATCATCAAAATTAGCAGTATCTGAATGGGTAGCAGTTGATTTCCTGACAGTTGGGATCCTAGCGGTCACAATGCCGACACCAAAATCCTGATTGCTGAACTGCCCGAAAGTCGCAATCCGACCAACAGGGGCTATTCTCCCTCATCCACGACCCCCACAGAGGGAGAATAGAACCTGTGGTGAGCGAAGGGAGCCACCGGGCCTGTGAGGGGCATTCTTGCACTCACCCCCTTGTCAGCATACCTGCTGCCAGGATTCCAATGTCAGTATACTGTTGGTATACTGACCGCCAGGATCCTAGCCGTCGACAATCATACCAGATTAATCATAACTCAATGTAATTTAGTCATAAGCAGAGGGATGGAACTGGGTGGAACTGAAGTCCACCACCTGTAATGGTAGGGGGAACTCAGTTCCAACTCCACCACAACCCTGCACAGTAATTACAACAGAAAAGCCTGTCTCAGTAGCTTCCTTTTTCTGGCACGGTGTATGTGATGTCATGCTGTTTCCACAGCTGAAGGTAACAAGAGAGGAGAGGAAGCGGCTTGGACAGAGACAGATAAGAGTATAAGTGGCACTTACTGTGGACATTTTGTGTAAGGGGTACTACTGCTGTCGGTATTATGTGTATAAGCAATACTGCTGTGGGCATTACTTGTAAGCAACACTACTGTGTGGCATACATGTATAAGGAATACTACTGTGTAGTATAACGTGAATAAGGGGCACTGCTGTGTGTCATAACATGAATAAGGGACACTACTTTATGGTGTAATATGAATCAGGGTCACTGCATGTGGTGTAATGTGAATATGATTGTGCTACTGTGTGGCATCATTTGAATTGGCGGTCCTATTGAGAAATGTTGTCGTTTGCAAGGGGTGCTGAAAACCCTGACCCCGGCATGGGTTCTTCCTAATGGGTAGGGAGGTAGGGGGGGGAGTGGTGGTGGCAGTGGAAATTAGTTCCATAACCTCTCCTATACATACCTCCCAACTGTCACGATTACAGCGGGACAGTCCCGATTTTCGGGTCCTGTCCCGCTGTCCCACCCGCGGCAGGCATTGTCCCGCTGCGGGGGGTGGCAGTTGGGAGACCCCCCAATCTAATAGAATAGACGCTGTGCGCATGCGCACAGCGTCTATTCTCGTATGAAAATGAGGTCGCGGCTAATTAGCATAAGCGGTGCCCTCATTTGCATACGCTCCACCCCTTTTAGGGCACTCGCGCGGCATCGCCGCGCGAGTGTCCCTATTTCCCCAACACAGAAGTTGGGAGGTATGCCTATATATATACAAATACAGTTACTGTCCCCTAAAGTTCAGGAAAGTTGACAACCTTATAACTCTGTGTAGCAGATACAGGCATTTCTAGCAGCTTTTTTGATCATATTTGACTACTTTCTCAGACTAATCTGTCTGAAAGCAGTTGTGACAATACTTACACACTATTCTGTCAATAGGGACTAATTATCAGGAATTCTGGGGTGCTATTTTGGGAGTGATAATGCTGGACACAGACCACATCATCACTCCTCGAGTGCCGCATGTATAGTCTGAGAGGCCCTGCAAACCTTATATGCCTGCAGGTTCGAAAAATAACAGGTGATCTATGGAGGTACGAAAAACAACAAAAAACATCAGAATATTGACCCATTACCGATTACAACGATTACACAAATCACCTTGTATTGTACAACGTTTGCAGTAATGGCCTGGAGAGAACTGTGCGGCGTGGAGGAGGAATGGCCTCTTCCCAGTGTGAGCGGCTGGATTTCGTAAGCGTGCAATTACCCTGACATGTGCTCTCAGGGAATATTGAGGAGCTCTCAAATGGAAAATCAATTTCCTTTCTCTGAGAACTAGTTTACAAGTGACCCACTTACACTGAAGCCTTTCCCATTTCATTGCTTCAGGATGGGAGACACCAGCGGGAAAGTTCATTGCAATTAGTCATGTATTTTTAAAAAACCTTATAAAAGACCGAAGGGATAATTAGTGCAGGCTACCCATGGCAGGACCAACAAGCTTCCGCTGTGGCTAAGGGTCAAGGGTACAGAGCTGTAGTAAGACTCTGAGGGGCCCTGGGTATGAAAATCGAGGGTGCCCTAAGGTATAAAATGAAATATATTTGTGTTAGTGTGTAAACCGTATATTCACAATCTGTGAAGGTTTTTTAAACTATTTCATTACGATATATACTCTTGTACAAATAGAGATTACTGGGTGACTACTCACTTAATACACCCTCTTATAACCTTGTCTCTATGTTTTCCACTCGCCCTCACTATGGGGGAGATTCTGTAAAGCAGAAATGCGGTAAAAACCCCGTTTTCGGGATTTTTACAGCATTTCTATATGCTATATGCCCCCTCCGCAGTGCCAGCGCTGCGGAGGGAATCGCCAGCAAAAGCTGGCGAATCCCTGCAGAAGCCTATAGGCTTCTTACCGCAGCGCTGTTTGAGGGATCCGTCACGGATCCCTCCCAGCGTGCCCTGCGGCCGGCGCCGGGGTCTGCGCATGCGCAGATGGACTCCCGGGTCACAGACCCGGAAGTCCAGTGCCGGCACCGCATCGCAAGTGACAGCTCTTATCGCAAGAGCTGTCCCTTGCGTTAATAACGGCATATATTACAGCATATGCCGTTATTAATAATGCGGTAGCCGGCGATAATGGGCGCGGATGTTACAACATCCCGCCCTATGAGGGTTTTATCAGAGGTGCTGCAAACAAATTCCCCCTCCCCCTTTCTCCCATCCATTCCGTAGCGCATCATAGAGGCCTCATTTTCCCCCGATGTATGTATATATATATATATATAAATACATATGTATCTAACTCTCCCTCTCTCTCTCTCTATACACACACACACACACGGGTTGTGGTCAGGATGCCGGTGTTCACTATACCAATGCCAGCATCCTCATTACTGCCTTAAGACCAGTGTGGGAATACCAACAGCAAGTAGGATGCCGGCGCTGTAATCTCAACTGTTGGGGAGGGGCCGAGTAACACCAGGAACAAGATGTATATGTTAGTGTGTACATTGAAGTTATACTGTCGATAATGTGTGTATTTTGTCTTTTGCTTTGTATTTCTTTTACAGGTCAACTAAAGATACCAGCGTGCACTTAGGACCTTATTCTGATTCATTCGGAACGCATGGAGGACCGTTGTTTTGTGTCTGGGCATGCGCGTTTCTGTGTGTGCACCCACGGTGAAAGTTTGCCGGGTGCGCGCACCCTACCCCCGAGCAGGGGGCGCAGTCTATTGCCGGGCAGCATCTGAGCGGGTGCTCAGACTCTGCCCGGCTTCTCCCGTCCCCGGCAGTGTGGCTTTGCGCAGCGTGACGACGTCTCAGGTCACGCTGCACAGCCCTCACAGTGACATCGGCCATGGCTTGTCCTGCGCGTGCTGCCCTCCCGCCCAGGCTGTCTGATACAACAGCCCGGCTCCATTGTTGAATGGCCGATTGTCCGCCCACCCGCCCGGCTCATAGCACACCTGCCCACCCTGCTCATCGCCCACCCGACCGGCTCATCACCCACCCGCCCGGTAAGCAAATATGCGGGGTGCCCGGGGCGGTTTTTGTATTAGGGATGCCAATCCCGGGATCCCGGGAATCTCGGGATTGGGCATTTTTCAATCCCGAATTCCGTGATTGAAAAAATGCCCCGGGATTGGCATCCCTAGTTGCATGTAATGAAATCTTCAATGTCAAAAAATTTTTTTGGGGTTTGGAAAAATACTGGGTTATTTTAGATTGTAGACTTTTACACACTTTACACATACTACAACACCCACATCTAAGAAATCCCTTATCAGTACATTACATCTCCAAACTGATTGCACAATGTTTGCAATACCCTAGATGTACTTCCTACTGTACGTACTACTTTCCACTACTACACTCCAATAAATAGATACAAAATTTTGAGTTGCATGTACTGTAATGAAATTTTCAATGTCAAAACTTTTTTTTTGATTGGTTGGAAACATACTGTGATATTTTAGATTGTGGATTATTACCCACATACTACAACACCCACATCTATGAAATCCCTTACCTTTGATATCATTAATGGGAGATTAGGCATTATTCGCACTTTTTAGAAAATTATTTTTTCATTACTGGCTCTTCTGTATATAAACACGGTTTGCTTATTACATGTCCTAGTAACAAGGGATCTTTAGTAAGGATATCCCAATGCCTGTTTACAATTTTTTCAATTTGGAGGTCTCTCTGGATGATCAGCCACATAGTGTTGAAATTCTCACCTTCACACAAAATTCCTCTGACACCGCTGAATGTTTGGATGTGAGCCCTGGTGACATCCTTCTACCCACTATGTCCACACACATGGTTGAAACAATCATACTTAAAGCCATCTCTGTTACATACTGTGTAACCAAGTGTTTTTCCGCTCCTACCTAGGGTGTTTTCCAACCCCTGGCATGGGAATGGGTACTCTACCGGGCTTTTCCATTGAATCCCTTGAGGGTTGAGGCCCCCTTGGAATAGCAATCTACTTAGTACCAGTGTTTCTTGCATCCCAAGGTTAAGGTACTAAGCTGGGCTTTGTGCTGTCTCCCCATCAGAGGCTACGAACTTCTGGAATGGGAGCATTCTACTAAGTCCCAGTTTTTTCCCACTCCTTGGGAATGGATACTAGACCGAGCTTTTTGCTGCATTATCCTTCAGGGGCTGCAAACCCCATCAAGAGAGTCACCTACTAGGCCCGGTGTTTCTCCCCTCCCTACCAGTGGGGGGAGGAGCTGGCTATCCCCTCGCCCCCGGCAGAGTGAAGGTACTCAGCTAGACTTTTCCCTGCCCGAGTATGGGAGATCCCACCCCCTCCACCCAATGGAGCAGTTACTCAGTCAAGGTTTTCTCTATTGTTCTGCCAGGGGCTGGTCCACACCCATTGATAAGAACACATACTACACTTTTGTTCCGATATGGGCCCGTCCTGTCGGATAAAAATTAAACAGCACTGAACCTTCGACCGACTGAGTATGGATGGACAAGACCGTTTTTGGCCGTTTATCGCTCGTACGGGACAGCGTACACACCTATACAATTGAACGGCCGTCCGACTCAGAATGGAAGAATGGCCCGACGATTGTATATATGTGTACCCAGCTTTACTCTTAGCCAAAAAGGCAGAGTAGTGACAAAACCATGCTGCACTGCAGGTGGAGTAGATGTAATATGTGCAAAGAGAGTTATATTTGGTATCAGAATTTTATCCACGGAACCACTAGGCCAAAAGTTTGTTATGGAGAAATTAAATATATTGTATATTAAATATATTAATATTTAAGAAATTGTGTTTTATATAACATATTTAGGTTTATTTATGTAGATTTGCTTCTGTTTATGATTGGCAGCAACAAGCACTGGTTCTGCCTATTACAATGACAATAATTAATTTGAATTGGTCCTGTACCACAAACCCGAGACCCCCATGTATGGGTCCCGAGGCACCCCAGGGTGCCACAGCACACAGTTAGGGAACCACTGGTTTAGTCGGTTCAAATCCACCCATAGCACGATATAGGTTAGGTCAACAGTTTCCAGGCAGAACTTCATCACCACGAACAAGGTCGACATGGAAAAAGGTTGACATGAGTTTTTGATGATATTTTTTCTTAAACTGACTTGTTCATACTTTACCATACGAGTGGACATAGAGAGAGAGAACATCATAGTGTAACAAGTGCAGCGAGGCACCATTCCCAAAGTATGGTGAGTCATGCGAGGGGACGCAGTACACTAACACGGTGTTCATGTTGACCTATGTCGACATTGCCACAAAAAAAAAAAACATGTCAACCGTTTCCCATGTCATCATTGTCCATGGTAAACCTTTGCTCGTGTCAACCTTTTGATCAGTGGACCGATGCAGCTGCTTCTCCTCCTATCCTGCGATACTCGTCAACTATCTTCCTATTCAGGGCACATTTGTGAATTCGCACCCTTGCGAGTCAACAAAACCCGCCTTGTGAATGGTGGCCGGCCCCCACCCATTCGCAAGGTGGATCCGCATGCAGGGCTTGCACACGGATGTTACAAAGTAACATCCATTCGCATCCTTGTGGTATCCGCCCCCATCATTTGATGGTCGGTGACCGTCGAATGATGGCGAAGGTGCACACAATATAAAAAAGTGACTCTAAAGTCATTTGTTATATGCGTGGAAGCTCGGGAGGAAGTGGGCGGGCAGCTGACATCCGGTAATGTCAGCTGCCTAACCCCGCACCCCTGTCCTCGGCTATTAGCTTAAGAATACCCATCGTTCACATGGGAACACCCATGGAACGCTGGGCATTCACATATGGTAATGAGCCAACCCGCCGCCCTCCACCTAGCAACCGCAAAGTTGGGTCCTTGAACCCTGCGAACAATCTGCATGCGCATTCAACAAACATTGGTCCCCATGCGAATGTGCGGCCACATCGAACGGAACTGAATAAATGTGTCAATGGTTCCACTGCTGTGGGCATTATGGGTACTATTTTGAGGTCATGCCCCTTCCTTGCGAGGCAACACATTTTTTCTCAGTGCACGGTGCCTCTTCAAAAAGTATGGGAGGTCACAAATGTATAATTTACAGGGGGGGAACAGAACACCCTAGAAGGGGCCCTGCTAACAACACTAAGTACCATTGGCAGCTATGAGCATACTGTAGGCCAACGAGCATTAGGAGTCAGTATTGGTGCCGGTTGTTTGGAGATTCTGCATATACTCAGTCTGGTTGTTTCTAACAGCAGCAGAAGAAGTAAGTGATTGAATCAATACATAATGATTCAAGTGGTCCTGGAGAGGTGGTGGAACTTATTTCCCTCCCCATCTCCCGGGATTAGGCGGAGCCTGGGCCAGTGCCACGTTTTGCTGTACCACCTGCAAACTACAAGATTTGTGCCCTACATCCCATTCTTTATCAAGTCTACTAAATATAGTATGTAACACTGCCAAGCTGTATTGCTGGGGAACAGTGCATTGCTTATTACCCCAAATTGGTAAGTAGATCCATAAGCAGGACCGCCAATAGTGGGGTGCTGTGGGTACAGCTGTCCCAGGCCCTGGCCTCTGGAAGGGCCCGGGCAGCTCATTTTGCCCACCGCAACCCCCCAGACTGCCTCCGCTGTGCTGCCTGCACATTTCCAGTCCGCTACCCCTCCCACTCATCGCCCCTCCTGACTCCTGCTCCCTCATCCCCTCCTTATCTGTGCAGACTGCGCTCAGTGCACTGACTGAACGCAGCAGGCCCTGAAGCACAGGCTTCTTCAATGCAGGATGCCAACAGCCAATAAAATGCTGCACTGGCTTTTGAGCCAATCAGAGCTAGTGTACCGCTAGCCAATCAGAGTGGCTGCCTGTACACAAACTCTGATTGGCTCACCAGCCGATGCTGCATTTTAATTGGCCGCCGACCAGCACAGATAATAAGGGGATGAGGGAGCAGGAGACGGGCGGTAAGTGAAGGGAGGGGGAGAGACGAGGAGGGGAGATGAGGGGGGTAGCATACTGGAAATCAGTCTCAAGCCCCAAAATTCCTAGTGGCAGCCCTGTCCATAAGTCATCAGTGCATGATTTAAGAAATCCTGAAAGCATGAGCTGCTGCGGTACATGAGTACTAGGGTTCAGATTTACATGTTTTTAGATCCAATTTTGGAAGGGCACAAATCTGTCCTCCGTTCTGAACCAGCTGCGTCTTCCACCATTTAGGAAAGTGCAGAATTGGTGAATCTGGATGCTAGGCTCCATATTCTCTGCATTATTATTATTAGTATTATTGTTTATTTATATGGCGCTACAAGGGTTCTGCAGCGCCTAACATATACATAGATGAGTAAAAAACAAGAAAATAACGAATTACACTGCAAGGCAATTTAGGGCAGGTACATGGTAAATAAAGACACTTCCATCAGGGGACAGGACACTGACGCAGCTATTATGGTGGCAGAGATGTATTCTAAGAAAAGCACATGAGGAGAGAGGGCCCTGCTCGTCAGAGCTTACATTTTAGATCTGTTTCCGAGCCTTGTGAGTTTTGCTCACAGCTAAAGTTCCTTAAAAGATCAGATACCGAGTTACTATTCAGAAATGAGTCAATTCTCCACCTGTATTGTCGGATACTTCTTATTGTGACCATTGTTATGCACTATGGATTTTGTACCCATCATAAATTTTGTTTTGAATGCAGATCAATAGAGCAATCAATCAGGCTGACATGCGGAGAAGAAACCCTTTACCCTCTTATAGGGATGAGCAATGAGGGACATAGAGGCAGCAGCCAGGGGGAACTGGGTTTTGGGGACAGCGAAATATTAATGAACACTATAAGAAATATGCTTCAAAAGAAAACATTGTTATAACGTTTGGTAATTAAATATTGATTCATGTCTTTCATAATCTGGGAATGTGGTAAAGTGGTAATTCTGTGTCTGTGGGGTGGGGGTGGGGGGGGGGGAGTTGTACTGTAAATGATTTGTTTTCCTCCTGCTACCCCCCCCCCTCCCCTCCCACTTAAGGTGCAAATATGCCAGGGATCGAACAGATCAGAATCAAGCCTTTAGTTCTGAATGCTCTCTTTTGATACATCCCATCTCGTATTATCTACTGTTAGCATTGGCATGCGTCTTTATTGTTGAACCTTTGATCCCAATTTGGATGATTCTAGGTCACTTTTGTGCCAACTCTGATCAAAACAATACAAGCAGACTTAAAAATAAATAAAAATGTATGATACTGTACGAAACAGTAAGGCAACAGTTGGCTATCTTGCTGCTGTGGAACTATAAGTCCCAGCAGGCTGGTGGCAGACTCCCACAGCCTCACTGTTTCTCTTCTCACAGATGACGCACAGCTGCCATCCACTCTCTATGTAACATCTGCTGCCTGCATCATTGATTATTTACTTTTAATATCGTTTTGCAGCCACAGTGAATAAGTCTTCCCGTCTTATTTTGATATACAGCCTCCCAGGGACTGTGAATAATACATGTCATTGTGTTTCTGTTTGGTTAATGCTGATCCAGTACAAACACTGGAGAAGACAAAAAAATCAAAAACACTTTGCCCTGCAGTGGCGCTGTACAGGGCAGGGTGCCAATCCAGGTGTCGCGGGGAGCCAGCTCCCCAAGTTATGGCCCTAGTTAATGCCAGCTTATTTTTGGAAAGGAATTCTTCTGGTCCCTCTTGGTTAGTGCCCATTTGCCCATTCACAGCTGGGCACGCATGAGCAGACCGTGCAAGATGAACAATGAGGAAGATGGGACTATGGCTTCAGGTCCCCAAGTGACAGCCAGTTTGGACATTGATCATAAAACTGTTCTCTAGTTTCCTCACTAATACCCCTTTCAAATGGCAAAAATATTTGACACAGGTTACAAGAAGGGTTAAACCCAGGTTGCCCTCTGTATAATGTGCAAGCTGGGTTTAGGCCAGATGTACTAAGCTTGAAAATTGATAAAACTGAAAGTGATAAACCACCAACCAATCAGCTCATAACTGCCATGCCACAGGCTATGTTTCAAAAATGACAGGTAGGAGCTGATTGTTTGGAGGCAATTTATTGACATTATTTTTACAAAAATTTGACATTTTTTTTGGTACTTGTTTCCTAGCACGGCCACAATCGCGGGCATCGGGTGTCATTTTTAGTGGTATACGACGCGACCGACGCGATGCCCCCGATTTTCCCATTGAAATGCATTGAAAAAAGTCAATATCGCGTCGGTCGCGTCGTATGCGGCTAAAAAAGGCTTAAATGGTCCAGACGCGATGCCCCCGATTTCCCCATAGGGAACAATGTTAAATGCCTCAATTTACTCGCGATGCCCACGATTTCCCATAGGAATCAATGTTAAATGGCTCAATTGACCCAAATCATCATAGGGAACAATGTTAAATGGGCCAGAAAACCCAAAAAACACCCCTGAACAGTGAAATGTCCCCCCAAAAGTAGTTGACGCCACCCCACGATCAACGCGAACCCGAAGCACCCGCCACACTATTCTATTCTCAACTCCACGCCGACGTGGATAGTGGGGGTATGAAAAGGTCGGAGGACGCGTACCGCCGCCCCTCGCGGGCTCGCTGCGCTCGCCACGCTTCGGGTTCGCGTTGATTGTGGGGTGGCGTCAACTACTTTTGGGGGGACATTTCACTGTTCAGCGGTGTTTTTTGGTTTCTGGCCTATTTACCAGTGTTACCTATGATGAATTGGGTCAATTGAGCCATTTAACATTGATTCCTATGGAAAATCGGGGGCATCGCGGGTAAATTGATGCATTTAACATTGTTCCCTATGGGGAAATCGCCCCCTATTTTTCCTCACGATGCCCACGATCATGATCGTTGTGGCTGTGCTAGGAAACAAGTACCTTTTTTTCACTCCCTTTTTACAGTAAACTTTCACTTAAATGTTTTAAAGGGCTTTTGAAGCTAAAACACCCTTTCTTTCAATATTTTTTAGTCATCAGATTGCATTTCCTATATTTAGAATGGGAAATGCGATCTAGCCAATATGTGAAAAAAAAACACAGCAATGAGCCATTTAGGTCCCTGCCCACTGACATAGAAAGCTGAGCGTGAGGGTGGGGACACAGGTCGATCACAGCCAGGGACCTGTGATTGGTGCTGTGGTGAGGGCTGACGGCCATCGGATACTCTTGCGCTGCTGATTGATCCTCAGTGCAATAAAATGATGCAGCGAAGCACCAGCTCACTTTACAGCACAAGGGGGTCATAGCAGGAAGAGAATCCGATGGACGGCAACCCTCCAATCACTGCTCCCTAGGTCAGGGGAGTATAAGCATAGTTGGGCTGGGAATGTCATGGTGGGGGCCCGGGGTAGCCAGCACGGCAGGGCCACCAGCAGCAAATACTCATGGAACATACCTCCATAGGACTGTGGAGTACATTTGAGCACATTCAAATATTTTTTCACCCTTGCAGACGGATGCGAGAGGATGTGTAAGTGTACTCGCACGGGGGGGGGGGGGGGGGGGGTGTTTTGCCCGGCAGCGTTTACCTGTTCACCAGGCTGCAAACATACGCTGACCTGGTAAAGCTGGCAATCTGACCAACGAAACGCGTTGGTGTTATCCTGGACTGTGATACCTCTTTGATCTGTGCAACCAGTTGGACCGTGATTTGCATCTCTCCACATTTTTGGATTGTATACCACACACCATTATACCTGCTTATTCTGCTGACCGCCTGGTCCCACTCACTGGATGTCTGAGGACCTACAGATCGGGGGATATTAGCCGTGCCACTCGTGAGATTTAGGATTGGTCCAAACATCCATCTTTAGGACCGATCCCTCCAGCGACATCCCGGAACTTGCTCAATATTTGTACCCCATTGGATTGGGACTGCTGCTCTAGATCAGTGCAGGTTATACAATAATACTGGGTCCCACTACTAAATCGCACATGTTTTTGATTCTTGCCATATTTGAATAGATTTTATTCCTTTATCAATTGTTTATTAAAAATAGTTTTGAATTGATTCACTTGGCTGTGTTGTTCATTGTGATCGCTGCTTTAGCACTTATTGCTTGGATGCTAAACTTGCAATGGGCAGACTCTCCACCCTTTAGAAGGCTTGGTACATCTCCCCCAAATTCTTTCATGGTATTGAGCAAATTATATGAAAATGCAGATTATATTATGGCAGAAATGACCCCAAACAGTGCGGAACTTGCCATGTAAGGGTCACTGCTAGACACTGCCCACTGTGCGTTATTGAGGGGCAGTGCCCGCTTCTATAGATTTGCCCTTGGAGATGGTTCTCAGCACTGGCCAATAGAAAACTAATATTCTTACTCTGCATATTGGATGCAGCTTCCGCCGGCTATTTTTACATTCCAGCATCTATAAATTATTTATTAGAGGAGTATTAAAAATGATAAAACGTAGAGTGTAATTAGATTCGGTGAACGTGACATAATGGGACTTGGCATGCTACAAGGTCAGCAGAGACCGTCGTGCCAGGGATCCGCTTATGTAGCCTCCCATATTGGCAGAGGAAAGTCCTGGAAGTCCTGGCTTGAACCAGATAATTGGTTGCAGTTTAAGTGTCAGAAGGAAGAAAACAAGACTCATAGTTACACTATAGTTACACAGTAGTTAAGGTTGAATAAAGATGTGCGTCCACGGAGTTCAACCTTTGGTTAGAGTGTATGATCCATTTGCTACTGTAAATCCATTATATAAACTGAAATCTGATTTTATTCTATACAGCTTATGATTGTTGTTTGTACCCCTGGATGTTTTTTACCCAATAGATGTTTGTCCAACCGGTACTCTTTACTTAGTTGGGCGCCCGTCGCGGGCATCGCGGGTACATTTATGTCTGGCCGCGACGCGACCGACGCGATGCCCGCGATTTCCCATTGAAACCCATGTTAAACATGGAAATCGTGTCGGTCGCGTCGCGGCCGGCCATAAATGTACCCGCGATGCCCGCGACGCGATGCTCCCGATTTGCCATAGGAATCAATGTTAAAAGGCCCGATGGACACGATTTTACTGTTAAATGCCTCAATGGACCCGATTTGGCCATAGGAATCAATGTTAAATGGGCCACAGAGCCCAAATAAGCACAATTAACCCTTAAATGTCCCCCCAAATTTTTAACGCCACCCCACGATCCACGCCAACCCGAAGCGTGGCGAGCGCAGCGAGCCCGCGAGGGGCGGCGGTACGCGTCCTCCGACCTTTTCATGCCCTACTATCCACTAGGGCGTGGAGTGAGAATAGAATAGTGTGGCGAGCGCAGCGAGCCACCGAGCCCGAAGCGTGGCGAGGGGACGCGGATACCTTGACAGTTATACGCGTCCCCTCCCAGGCTTCACAGGTGTCCGTGGCGACGCGGACACCTGTGAAGCCCGCGAGGGGACGCGTCTAGCTGTGAAGGTATCCGCGTCCCCTCGCGGGGCTCGCTGCGCTCGCCACGCTTCGGGCTCGGTGGCTCGCTCGCCACACTATTCTATTCTCACTCCACGCCATAGTGGATAGTAGGGCATGAAAAGGTCGGAGGACGCGTACCGCCGCCCCTCGCGGGCTCGCTGCGCTCGCCACGCTTCGGGTTGCCGTGGATCGTGGGGTGGCGTTAAAAATTGGGGGGGACATTTAAGGGTTAATTGTGCCTATTTCGGCTCTGTGGCCCATTTAACATTGATTCCTATGGCCAAATCGGGTCCATTGAGGCATTTAACAGTAAAATCGCGGTCAATCAGCCTTTTTAACATTGTTCCCTATGGGAAAATCGCGGTCATCGCGGACATCGCGGGCATCCCGATTTACCCGCGATGCCCGCGATGACCGCGATTTTTACCCCCGACGCCCGCGATTTCAATCGCTGGCGCCCATCTAGGTAAAGAGTACCGTCCAACCTTATTTTAAATGTATTTATTGTGTCTGCCGACACCACCTCCCCAGGAGGAGCGTTCCATAGTTTTACTGCCCTGACCGTGAAAAAGTTTTTTTCTTTTAAGGGAACGAAATCTTCTCTGCTGTAGTCTAAACTCATGCCCACGTGTCCTAGAGTCCTTCTTCAAAGCAAAGAGGGTGCCTGACAACTCGTTATATTGTACCCTGATACATGTTAAGTATGTCTCCTCTTAAATGTCTCTTTTCTAGTGTAAACAATCCCAAATTGTCCAATCTGTCTTCATAATGCAATTTCTCCAACCCCCCAACTTTTTCCAGTTCTATGATGTATTTTTTGTAGCGCGGGCCCAGAATTGTACTCTGTATTCTAGATGTGGTCTAACCAATGCTTTATAAAGAGGCATAATTAAATTTGCGTCCCTAGACTCTATACCTCTTTTAATACAGGCTAGTATCCTGTTGGCCTTTTTAGTAGCTACTTGACACTGAGCACTACACCCCAGTTTGTTATCTATTTTAACTCCTAGATCCTTTTTCAGTTCTGAACTACCCAATGCCACCCAACTTAGGTTATAACTAGCACACTGGTTATGTGACAGTATGTCTTCACGAGATGCATAACCTTGCATTTATCTACATTTAAGTTACCTAATTTTCCAGTTTTTTGCCCACTCATCTAGTTTATTTAGATCGTTCTGAAGGCTAGATAGAGTACATCCTTGTTTGTTCTAATTACCATGCTAATGGAGAGAAAGATCTGAAAAAAATAAATAGAGTTTAGAGGGTGGCTAATCCCGGCAGGTGGGAGATTGGGAAGAACGTGGGGGCAGGTGGAGATTAGTATGAGATCTGTCAGAGAAAACCCAGACTCCCCAAGACTCAGGGAAGAGCGCAGAAGATCAGAAACGGGGTTAGAAGAAGCTTAATCAGCAACAGATCAGGAGGAGAGAAGAGACCAGGGAACACCTATTATACACCCGCTAAGTGACAGCTCAACTAGTGTCCCCATTAAACCAAAAAAAGGGTGGCCAATGGTCACCCTACTGAGATGTCTATCCACCGCCTTGCGTATTAACATGCACCATGAGCTGCACATCAGTTGCACCGCTGGACTCTTGGGTCAGTGCGATTCTGTCTTTAGATGTAGTTGCTGACCGCTACACACTTGTCTGGCTAGTCATGTCCCCATTATACCACCCGCTGACTGAGATCCTTGCACAGACTGAGTACATTGGGCGCTGTGTCCACCTCTTATTACAACCCAGAAACTCAGAGTAAATAAATATACCTTTGCAGGATGACTGTAAAATGTCCAGTCACTTTCTCTGTATACTAATACAGTAACTACAGCAGGAGAACACAGGCAGAGAACATTAGCGCTGATGGATTTGGATATTGGGTCCCTGCAGAGCCTTTGTAAAGCCAGCATTGATTCCTCATAAATCTGCCATTGGCTTATTGCTTCTGTTTCGTGTTCTCCTTCAGCCAGCAGATATTATCCTATGTCATCGTGCAATGCATCAGTACATGTGCTGTATATACAAGGTGAATACAGATGCGGGCAACCTGTATATAGCACAGAATGTCTCCCAGGTTCCACAATCACCTGTCGGTTCCCGAGCGGACTGCCCAGAGGCATCCTGTAGTTTCTGCTTCTGATTGCTTTGCTGTGTTGTTCTCGCTGCTACAGAAAGTAGACCACAGAAATGAATGTTCCATAAAAAAAGATAGGATAGTTTTTAATTGAATCTTAAGAAAATCAAAATGTGCCTTGGTGACAACAAAATGAATACTACCCGAAGTAGAAGCCAGAACTGATCGATAATATGATTGGTAATGGTCCCTACTTTATGGGGGGTATTCAATCTCAGTTCACGACTGTCGATCGGTCCCGACAGCCTGACCCTGGCCTGTTTTTGTTTTGCTCAACAGCATATCGCCCGGTGGGATTCAATGTCCCACTTGGCAATCAGCGAAAAGGGGGCGTGTCCGCGTAAACGGCCGTGAATTGTCGATATTCGCCCGTGATCGCGACAATTCACGGCCATTATCGACAAAACGGGCCTGAAAGCTGTGGGGCCCGTTCTGTCGATCTGCCTGCTCAATGCTGTCGGACAAGACAGCATTGGATAGGCGCCCGTCGCTATTTCTCCCATCAGAAATAGCGGCGGGGATGTAATACCCCCTATATCTGTATTTGTTGTATTGAAGTTGGATTGTCGGAATAATGTGTCCAATTCAGATTGACTTGCTAAATAGGGTGCACAGGGTAAATTCCAGATGGGCCCCGCTACCTGAGGGCCGCACCCCCCTCCTCTAAGGGTCAGGTTCCAGACCATGCATTCAAACGATACATTGTTACACTACTAAATGGTCACTAATTTGGGACCGTAGCCATCCTGTCAATCAAATTTAAACCAGATGGAAGGGCAAATTTGTTCTCAGAATGGGCAAACCACCTGCACTGCAGGTGGGGCAGATGTAACAGATGCAGAGAGAGCTTTATGAGTGATATTGTGAACAATATTTGCTAGTCTGTATACTCCATATTGTTAACAATGAATTTTACCAGTGGCGGCCCGTTCCTTTTGTGGGGAGGGGGGCCACCTCTGATCACGATGCAGGCCCCCCCCCCTCCTGTTGCCAGCTGCCGCATGCGCAGTACAAACCTCTGTACTGCGCATATGGCCAGCTTCCATGGGCTGCTTCGGCAGTAGCCCATAGAAGTAATCATGGTCCCAGCGCCTGTATCATACAAATGACAGGCACTGGGACCAGCGTGTGCGCAGTACCGATATAGGTAATCCACATATGCGCAAACGGCGAATCCGCACAGCAGCGTGCAGAAAGGGAACACCTCCCAATGGGACTGCCTTTGTGACTAGCAGGTAGACTGCATCTGGATTCACTACAGTGGCGGATTTTAGCTAGGGGGGCTGCAGCCCTGCAGTCTATAGGTAAAATCCGCCACTGCATTTTACCATGTGTCGTTAACGACCCTCTCCCTCGCTCAAACATGTTTGGATGAGGGAGTCCTCCTTAACAACGGTCATGCTGCAGCCGCAGCATGACTGTCGCTCCACCGTAATCACCCCATGTGTATGCACCTGCCAATGCCGGCATCCCGCCAGGTCCCTACCGCCGCCAATATCGGCATCAGCGGGACTCGTTAAGTGTGCATGGGGCTTTAAACAAATAATAATAAAGATCTTTTGGGTGTATGACGTCATTATAGTGTATTACAGATCCTAACTGTTGGGTCGATTCAGACCTATTCACACAGGTCCCAATCCGTCCCAGCATGTGCGATAATGCGCATGTGCAAACCACCGCAACGAGTGGTTTTGGCAAATTTTTCATTCGCCTAGGCGCTCGAAGCATGAGTGACAGGTAGGGGTCCAGAAAAACTGTGGGCGTGCCTATACTGTGTGAGGACTGGGGTGCCTAGTGACATGCATTTATTCAAAGCATCCTAGTTATATAAGCTGTAAATAAAACCTAGTTCTAGCATTCTGGGACTATTTCAATGTCACCCCCCACCCCGGCCAGCCTGACTACCACCAGGGCCTGCGCCACCACTACGCAGCTTTAGGCTGAAGGGCGGCACTTGGGAGCAGGTCCCCTCCATCGGCACATGGAGCAACTGGGCAGCGGCCGTAACTCCCTCCCCACCCTGGGGAGCGACTCGTTGGTGACCGCAAATCTCCAGCGGCGGAGCGGGTGAGTGGTCTCCAACCGCCCCTCCTGTGGAGCGACTCGCTGCTGCTGCAATTCTCCTCAACCGTGGAGCGATTTGCCGGCCACATAACACACCCCCCCCCCCATGGGGTGCTGTAATGCCTTCCACCGGCCCTGACTACCACACAGTAATATGTTGTCCCTATGTCTCATCTTCATTATCTATTCAAATCCTGTCCAGCAAATGGTCTGGTTATTGCAGGCAGATGCAAAAGTACCCACATGCAGCCTATGAGCTCCCCTCTGTCTTTCAGCTAATTACTTATTCCCTGTAAAACCTTACATCCCACCCATCCATCATAGAGTGCGATCATGTCTGAGTACACATAGGACGAGGCTTACTGACACATGCACGGATAAGGAGTTGGACAGAGGAGTACATGAGAACCTGGCTGGTGGTAATCAGAGGCTTGTTCACGCTCCAGCTATTGATGAATACATTCCCGCAGAACCCTGAGAGAGCCTAGGCAGGAACATCCATCTGAGCACAGGAAAGATGTTACAGGGGACACAGCGGCTCTCAGCAGTTTTCCCATTAATTGCAGCGGTCCTACAATGAGTGTGAGTAGGGAGAGACAGCGAGTGCTAAGGGGGTAACACAAGGCGTAGCCAGAATTCTAACCGCCGCCATCAGTAAGTGCTAGGCCCGTTTTGCTGCTGGCCTGCTGCACGTGTTGCATCAGTTGTAGATGTGCTGCTCCCTCCAGGTATCGGTACAAGATGCGAAAGGTCCAGAAGTCCTCAAAGAAATAGTCCAAAAAACACTCCAAACGCGTTTTCGATTGCTGCCTGCAATCTTTATCAAGGAGATAGTGTGTGGACCAATCACTATACCTTAAATACCCCTCCCATCCAATAGGAAAAAACAGCATGTGAAATTAGAGACACTACAGTCCAATCGCCATCCGGTATGTAACTTCCGGTTTCGGCCGATGACGATTTCCGGTAGTGTGGAACGCTGCGTGCGTTCCACACACTCTCAGCTTCCTGCCGGATGTGACATTTGTGAAGCGCTGCGTGCATACTGTGTACTTCCAGCCTCCTGCCGGATCTGAACTTGGTAGTTTCCGGCGGCGTGGAACGCAAATGATGTTGTATGCGTTTAAAACCTCAGGGTAATATTGCAAGCAAGGGCTTCCATAGATGTGGTAACTGCAAAGGATGTAGAACGGTTGAGTATAGGGGAGTCACGAAGTATAGCGATTTAACCATAAATGGAACGCAACACAAAATTGGGGAATTTATAACCTGCAACAGCAAGAATATAATCTACGCCATCGAATGTTCTTGCCATCTATTTCATATAGGTCGTACCTCTAGGCCTTTTAAGGTTAAATTGGCGGAACATTTAAATAACATCACCAAGGGACTAGAATCCCATTCCCTTTCGTAGCATTTTAAAATGAAACATGATTCATCCACTAAGCATGTCATCAGATTCTTGGGTATAAAACAGATGTTCAGTAATGTACGGACCAAAAATTTGGCCACCAGACTTGCACAGGAAGAGATGAAGTGCATTTATAATTTTAATACATTGAAACCAGGAGGGCTCAACCTCGACTTCGAGGTTAAATGGTTTTTATGAATTTTGCACTGTCACTTTTTCACTATATGTATATATAGCTTTTATGGCCCCATACTTCTAATTAGTTGTTTTTACTGCATCTGTCATTTTATTATTAATTTTTTACATGTATTTGTATATTAGATTTTTTACGTCAGACCTTTTTAAACATAGATATCTATTTTATTGTTCCATGTCTATTTTTGCACTTTATTTATGCAATTTAGCACTGTTATGAGTCATACTAATACTATGCCGTTTCTCAACCGTAGTTTCATGCAAACAACGGAGACATTCCATTCCATTCCTGCCACACTATGCCGGAAATACGGCGGAACGGTCCATAATGGCTTGGTACACAAACAGTATCATATCCGATCCGCCAGGAAACAGAAAATATATGGAACGCATACAACATCATTTGCGTTCCACGCCGCCGGAAACTACAAAGTTCAGATCCGGCAGGAGGCTGGAAGTACACAGTATGCACGCAGCGCTTCACAAATGTCACATCCGGCAGGAAGCTGAGAGTGTATGGAACGCACGCAGCATTCCACACTACCGGAAATCGTCATCGGCCGAAACCGGAAGTTACATACCGGATGGCGATTGGACTGTAGTGTCTCTAATTTCACATGCTGTTTTTTCCTATTGGATGGGAGGGGTATTTAAGGTATAGTGATTGGTCCACACACTATCTCCTTGATAAAGATTGCAGGCAGCAATCGAAAACGCGTTTGGAGTGTTTTTTGGACTATTTCTTTGAGGACTTCTGGACCTTTGGCATCTTGTACCGATACCTGGAGGGAGCGTGGACTTTGGTTTTCCCGGGATCAATCCCGCTCAGCTTCAAGCCTTTTTGAGAACTTTGATAAACATCTTTGTTCTCCATCACATACGGTACTATGCTAAGTGGCTCCATTTGCCTTTTTATCTGTTTATGTTTACATGTTTAATAAATGGTTTTACACTATACCCCCCAATCATCTCTCATTTTGGGTCATCACGATCATACACGGAGGCTGTAAGGGATGTAGGGATTCAGAATCATTCCCACCAGTGTGACAGCTGCCCCGGGGACCTGTTTGAGTTCATTATATTCGGAGAAGAGGAACCCTCTCACCCCATAAGGGGCGTACGGTATTTATAAAATAGCCTTCCCTAGAATTGGAGAAGAGGATCGCCCCTTGACTTGCAGGGACGTATTGTTCGGCGCCAGTGGAGGAGATATTGATATTCTCCCTTTTTGTGCATTCTGTTCTTTGTGGTTTTAGGGTCACCACTCCATCATTATTACCTCCACAAGGCAGCCGACCTAGCGCACATCCACCTCAAACTTACCTTTGTCTTTGCAGTAGATGTGCTGCATCAGTGCTAACGGCTCTCTGTAGAATACATTCCCTAAGTGCGTTTTAAAAAACATCTTATCTGTCAGAACAAAGTATTGTACCCATCCAGGCAATTGGATAGCGACAGAATTATTAAACATTAACATGCATCACATCAATATGAGGGGGGGGGGGGCATATTTACAGAATAAACAGGACAAATTCCTGAGGCTTTCACCACCTCGCACACAGGGACTAATTCTGGTCCGTTTGCGCAGACCAGAATATTCGCAGGGGCTCCGATGATATGCTCCTGAGCAGGGTCATTTCTGCGCATTTGCATACACTGTTTGCATGCGGCCACGACGAACAGGGTGTTCGCCAGTGCACGCACCCAAAGTGTAGAGGTGTGGGGCGGCGGGCTGGGCCATTTGCATATGGGAACACCCAGCGTTTCATGGGCGTTCCCATGAGAATGCTGGGCATTCTCATGCAAATGCCCCGATGGCGCGGATGTGGGGTGCGGCCAGCTGGCATTGCGGAATGTCAGCTGCCCGCCCACTTCCTCTTGAACGTCAACACATATGTAACTGTAAGTGACTTGAGAACGTATCAACCAGAATAACCCCCACAGATCACAGAGGCAAACCCAGGTTCTCAGGGAGATCTCAGGTGTTGACACCACAACCTAAGCAGATCCCAGCATAACACCACCAGATCATGCTCATAATGCACCTCTGGGTGTCCCTCGAGTGAGTGTGTACTCTAGGTGTATGGCATTGGATACAGGTTAATGTGTTGTGATGATATGTCATCTCATAAATACAATATTGTATGTACACCCCATAGAGTTAATTGGTCTCCAGTACATCAGGGAAGGCAGGAAGCTCCCAGCTCTGTAGGAATCTGCTGCTGGTTTCTGGCTTCTGCTTTGTTCCTGTCCGGTAATTGTGGAGATGTCGTCTACATAACTATCAGGGCAAATGCCTCTAGAGCAGCCGCCCATAACTGGGGAGTCTCTAGCAGGACATTACACACACCCAAGCATGTCATGCTTCCAGGAAATCCATGGTGCCTGCCACAACCAGCAGCCTATCCCCGCTGTGATCCCTGCTGCCTAGTACACTATCAGAGAGGTCCCATTGATTAGCTGAAAATTCAGAGCCACAATCCACCTCTGACTAGACATTAGACAGCATGGCGGCTCTTACCTCTGTGCTGCACCCCCCCCCCCCTCCTTCTGCTGCTGGACCCCACCACCGGCTCCCAGCTGGTCCCCACCGCCGCCGGTGCCTTGATGTTTTGTGTATGCGTAGCCCCATTTATGCACATGTGCATACACCGGGTTCGTGCTGCCATGGCGATTGCACCCAACATTGCGGGTGGTGGGCGAGGGGGTGTGGGGCAGCAGCGCGGGGTACTCGCTCCTGGGAATGCCCAGCATTTCATGGGCATTCTCATGGAAACGCTTGGTGTTCCGATGGTAATCGCCGGGTGACAGCGCCGGGGACGGACCACTGACATCACTGGATGTGAGATGCTCTTTTGACCATCGAAACATGTGGGTGTTCCCCCGCAGCCTTCGAATGGATGTTGATGTTAAACACCCATTCGCAGACAGTGTGTGCGAACACTCACTGCGAATGGGTGGGGGCCATGCCACCATTCACAAGGCGGGGTTTGGAGGACTTGCAAGGCTGCAAATTCAACCAGAATAACCCCCATGATGAAAACATTTGGGATACCCACTTTAATAAATCCAACCTGGTTTTGCCTTTTAAATCATTGTCCCTATAAATCATCAACTCTCCAATGCCTGCGAGCCACAGACTATGGGGAGATTCGCTAAACTAAAAATGCGGTAAAAACCCCGTTAACGGGGTTTTTACCGCATTTTGGGATGCTCTAAGCATCCCCCATCGGTTTACCGTGGTGGGGGGCATCGCCAGAAAAATCTGGCAATGCAGCATAGAAGCCTATGGGGTTCTAACGTGACCCCTCGATGCCCCGCACCGACCCACCGCCACCCCGCACCGACCCCCCCCTCACCTGTGTCCGGAGCTGTGCTGCCCGGACCTGTGACCTCCTCCTATCTGCACTGTGATCCTCTTCCGGGTGCAGGGAGGAGGAGAGCCCGGCGCAGCAGTGCCGGGTAAGGGAGGGAGGGGAGAGCCGCCGGGTCCCCGTGGGACCCGCTGACTCTCACCGCAAAGGACAGCTCTTAACGCAAGAGCTGTCCTTTGCCATAATTATCGCATATGTTAATGCATATGCGATAATTATGAATGCGATGGGCGGCGAAGGGGGGCGGAGCTGGGGTGCGAATGTTAGACCATCCCCCCCTATTACACTTACCTTATACACTTCCAGGTTACCTACTACTGGAATAGACAAGAGGCCTCCCCACATTTCTCGCCTTCTGCTGTTTGCTGTATGACTAGTAGCAATAATCATTATGGGCATTATTATAAATAGCTGTGGTATGACCTTTCCATGTATTACTAGTATGTCTGTTCTCATACTGGAAATTAGAGGTGGGCTGGGAATGGCTTCTACCAAAATACAGCTCTGTGCGGACTGGTTCCCTCTCAGATCCTGTCAGCTCCCAGTACAGTCCCACCATTCACCTGCTTCCAGTGCAAAGCTTTGTGCAGGGCTGATCAGGGGAGGACAATGTCCCCATTCATCTGTATTTGGTGATGAGGCTGGGGAGGACGCAGGCAAGGAAGTCTCCAGCCAAGAGGCTGCGGCAAGGCCAGTGCTTCCACATTACATTACAAGATAAATCGCTGCCTTTTCCTAGAAACTGCTCCCCGGGAACGTGATGACTGAGAAGAAAAAAGAGCTGGAGAAATCAATAAGTATATTGTAAACTGAGCGAATGATGAGAGTAGATGGCAGCTAAGAATGGGGCGCTGAGCATATATATAGCCCAGCTGCACTGATCTTGCCAGTCCTTTAAACATAACACTGGGCGAGGTGTCAGCAGAATAGAAAACTGCAATGCTTGATTTCCGGATAGGCGGAACTGAAACTGCACCATAGGACAGAACTTACCGGCACATTCTATAGGACGTAAATGTTCTATCCTGGAATTTAGTATAAAGGCTCCTCCGACCTTTTCATACCCCCACTATCTACGTCGGCGTGGAGTTGAGAATAGATTAGTGTGGCGAGCGCAGCGAGCCACCGGGCCCGAAGCATAGTGAGCCCCGCGAGGGGACGCGCATAACTTCACAGGTATACACGTCCCCTCGCGGGGCTCGCTGTGCTTCGGGCTCGGTGGCTCGCCACATTAATCTATTCTCAACTCCACGCCGACGTGGATAGTGGGGGTATGAAAAGGTTGGAGGACGCATACCGCCACCCCTTGCGGGCTCGCTACGCTCGCCACGCTTCGGGTTGGCGTCAATAGTGGGGAGGCGTTCACAATGGGGGGGCATTAATTAATACCCATGACGGGGGCATATACAATGAGAAATGGGCCATATTAGCCCATTTCCCATTGTTTCCGCATGCGATTTATCAAATGCAAAAATTGGCACATCACGTGCCTAATCGTATTTGAGCCCTCCCGTGTAGCTGTCGGGGAAATTAGGTCCAACTTGCCTAAAGTATGGGTGCCTTTACACTGTATAATTGTATTATATTTATACAATCGCTATTGTCATCATTTCAGTCACTGGCCAAGAGGAGGGGGTTTCCGGGCAATTGGAAACACCCCTATGTTTTCCTATGATGGGGAAGCAGCGCAGATAACAGCACTGATATCGCTTCTCCCCCATAACGAGTAATTATACATTAACCGCACATTTCCTATGCTCCAAGTGCATGGTTTTTCCAGGCTTAACAAGCACAGTGCACCTATTACCACAGTAGTCACATTTATAATACATGATATTAAAGGCTGGGATTAGTGCTGAGTGCGGATTTCATGTGTGAAACAAACTGACCAACATCCCTGACCTGGTTATTCAGCATAAAATACTAACACAACCTAAAATAGCTCACAATATTGACTCATACTCATACTTGCCTACCTTAAGTGTCTCGTCTCCAGGAAAAGCCCGCAAGGGAGACTCTCTGCAGCATTTTGGGGGGAGGGGGGCTTGCCGTCATTAAGCCCCACCCCCATTCCTGGAAATGCTGTGATTTGCAGCTCTTCGGGGAGGGGGTTGTACTAAATGATGCGATTTGCATAATTTTAGTCCTGCCCCCTCCCCAAAGAGCCGCTAATGCCAGTGTTTGAGTGGCAGAGGGAGGCTTGCCCGCCTTTCCGGGGGGTGGGCGGGATGGGGACCCGATTTTCGGGACCCTCCTGGCCATTCCAGGAGGGTAGGAAAGTATGCCGATCACTGAATAGTGTAAGGAGGGGAGCCAGAGTAATGCCCACAAAATGTTGAAAACAGGGGTCGTGGTGGGAGGTTTCACCTTACCAGAAGAGGCCAGGTCCACCCACTCTTGTGCGGCAGGTGTCTATTCCCCACATGGCAAGGTTAGGAGGTATGCGATTGGTTTCTATGGCCAACACCCCCACTTGTTCGCTTTGGAAGTCTTAATTAATCTCCCCCAAAATATTTTGTGCCATGAGTTCTAGACAAGTAATTCTGTGTCTCTGACTGCTACATTCCATCTGTACTAGCTTCTTTATATTCTAGGAGTGAAAACCATTGTTGGTCCCTAGGACAAGCAAGCATATGGGACTTTAAAACAACCCCTTGGGCCCTATGTGGAATTGGATGCCTCTGTGTAGGGATAGCCATCAACCATCAATGTTTCATAAAACTTTCATCAGCACCAATAACACTGTTTAACCAATGGTTTTGCGTGGTCCTATGTATTGTCCTCCCAGGGCACAAATGCCTCCCAGGGCACAAATCTAAAGGTGGCATTAACCAATGCGGCCAAACAATGTTTTTTATGGGGGCCAGCGCAGCCTCATTGAAATGAATATGGGACAGTGGTCTGAAATGCTAATTCGCGTTTCTCATGTAGATTCACTTTTGCTGTTATTCAGAAACTTAGGGATCAAAAGTGCATACCTCCCAACTGTCCTACTTTTTGCAGGAACATCCCAGTTTTTGGGGACGTTCCTGCATCCCGCCCAGGGCAGGCAGTGACAGAGTGACACTGTCTAATCCTGCAGCCAGAGGGGCTGGGGGCATAGCCAGCAGCTCACAGAGCTGCTGGGCATGCCCCCAAAGTGGCAAAAACAGAGGCGTGGCCTCACATTAGAGTCGCAAGTATAGGCCATGCCCCCTTCCTACTAGGCCATGCCCCAAAATTTTGGCGCGTGCACTGTCCCTCCTCAGCTCACTCAAAAGTTGGGAGGTATGCAAGCATCACACTTTTAATAAATATGAATGAACACATGGCAAGTACATTGTTACTATATAAGAGCTGTGAACACACCTGTAACTAAAACACTGATATAAACATTGTGCACACTGAGGAGAATTTATGACCAGCAAATTGTTCCAACCCATGGCATTCTTTGGTGATGTCTCAGACATCCTTCAGCCCTGATAACGCCTAGTTATATATATTTACTTTATAACCCTTAAATATAATGGCAAACGCTGAAATAATTGCACGCCAACACAAACTTGTAAAAAATGTATAATAATGCTTTACTTGCAAGATAGCTTAATTACAGGTATTTGCAAATGCAGACTAACACAAGAAACATAAAATTGATTAGCTACTGTAATACAATAATTCAAAATCAAATCAAAATGGAAACCTATCAAGGACAGTGATCAGCCATTAAACCTCATTCATAATTACCTCCAGCCCCCCGTGCTTGCCTGTTCTTCCTCAACTGCCTAATCACTCCCTTTTTATGCCCAATATTTATACTTTGTTCAGTTCAGATACTCCATTATTCATATGGGCTGAAATGCGATTGGATGGGTGACATTTAATGAGATGCGAAAATGTGATTTTTGCGATTTTTTTCACCACAAACGTCTGAATTCGCACTTTTTTCCGAATTTGCATATTTAATGAGATGCGAAAAACTGAAGAAAAAAAAACTGCAATTTTGCCGCGAAATCGCACATTCTGAAAGTGCGATTTTTAGTCGCGCCGGAACTCACATCCAGATGTTTTCCCATTGAAAAGTATACAATTCGCATATTTAATCAGGAAAATGTGTCTAAAAACCAGATCCCCAGATCCCACCCCCCCCCCCCCAGATTTTTGGAACCAGGACCGGTCCAAGAGTCCAGGGCTGGTTTCAGAAATACGGGGGACCCCTATGCTTTTTGTCCCCTGTATTTTTGGAACCAGGTCTGGCTCAATGAGCCCGGGGCTGGTTATGCTCAAGAGGAGGGACCTCACGCCATTTTTTTTTATAAACACAAATTCGTACATTACCTCAAATTTGCACATTTTCATACCTCAAATTATCGCACTAAATCGCACTTTTTTCCCTGGAATACGCACCTCAATACATATGCGAATTCGCTGCAAAAAATGTGATTTAAAAAAGTGCGATAATGGGCGAATTTGAAAGTGCGGAAAAAATCGGATTCTATTAAATGTCACCCGATAAGTCAGTATTGAATTAATGATATTTTAATAATTTACGGTTACTAGGCAGAGAGATTTTGAGTCCTCCTAAACCTGAAGGCCTTGAAGTCTACGCATGTGTACCCTGTTATCTGGTTAGTTCCCATTACTGTTGACAAATCTGTGCCGACTGACTGTCTGCCTCGTCTTCTGTTCTATCAATATTGCATTCTTAAAACTTATAAATCAAAACAATTTTCTATAAGAAATCACTTTTTCAGCACTGTTCTAAATCTTCAGCCATTTTATAATGTTTTTATGCAAGTCATAGTTGACAAAATGGTTGCTGCTTCTGATAAACACCTGCTGCTTAGCGCAAAGGGTAGGCCTCATACGCTGTGGCTAGTACCTTGTGCAACAAGCTAACGCCGACTGCAGCAATAATAACAGTATTTAAGAAAACACGGTGTAAAAAGCATAGATCTATTGATTCGTTCATTTCTGTTTTAACAGCCCCAAAACACGAAACACAGGAAAACCCCAATCATTTAGGGGTAAATTTACAATCATTCGCGTGTCTCCGAGTCCATACGAGATTGAAGGGTTTTCTTTAAGACTGGATCTCAGTCATTTACTAAGCACAAAAATCAGCAGTTTGAGCAAATACGAATGAAAATCATAGCAGAACACACATGTGCGAATCAATAGAACATCTGCAAAAGTAGGCAGGACTTTCCACAGGCACCAGTCAACCTGGAAATGTACTATCATTCGTATCTGAAACTCTGCTGTTAATTCATGCTCAAACTGCCCTTGTTACATAGAAGTGTTTATGGCTGCCAAGCTTGTAGAAGCATGCACAGACCAGTCAGACCCGTCCAGTGCTTGTATGTAAAAAGTAAGATAATGAGTTAAACATTTAAAAAACAATGGCATGGGCAAGGGTGTAACCACCAATAGGAGCAAGGGGTGCAGCTGTTATGGGGCCCAGAGCTGAAGTGGGCCCATCTTTACTGTCTAAGTAATATGTTTTACATAAATTTGTCACCATCAGTTGCTAAATAGGGGGCCCTTACAAACCTTTTCTATGGGGCCTACAAATATCTAATTATGCCCCTGGGCGTGGGGTACCCCTCCTAAGCATAACCAGCCCTGGGTTCTTTGAGCCGGTGCTGGTTCCAAACATACATGGGAAAAAAAGACGTAGGTTCCCCTGTATTTAAAGAACCAGGAAAGGGGGTCTTTGGCCAGTTCTGGTTCCAAATATACAAGGGGGGGACGTACTGGTCCCCCCTGTACTTTTAAAACCAGTGTCGGGCTCTACTTGTCAGTAAGGTAAGGCCACAGTTAGGGGGGGGGAGACATTTATTTTGGTCCTGTGTCAGTTCAAAACTCAGATTTAAAAAGCAAGCTTTGGATTTATTGTAAATAGTACAAATTACATGATTTTAGCTGTTTCATCAATGTTTTTTTCCTTTAATAATTTTAAATGATTGTTTTTTTAATATTGATTTAAGGTAATCAAAACCAAATCCTAACCAAACCACTTGAGGGTGGTTTTGCCAAAACCAAAACACAATGATAATTTAAAGCCAAAATCAAAACGTAGGGGGTCAGTGCGAATATATCTAATTAAATGTAATGCCGCCTGCTATGTTAATGATGTGTAAACATTTGCTATACCAGTACTTGTTAGCTGTGTTGTAAATGTGTACTTACTGTGTTACATTCATCATCAGATTCATCTCGGGGATCAGATGATACACAACAACAGTGATCAAAAGCCTCTGGTCAATCTGTCCAATCCGGTCAATTGTGAAAGTCAGGAGATCATGGTACCTGTTAACAAAAAGCATTTAAGCATTTTTGTAGACGGCAAACTAGGATATTTTAAATAATGTTGGTGTAAACTATATATAAGGTATAGTATACTATGTCATTCCAAATAAGGTGGAAGGTGACAAATTCTATGAAGGACATAATAATATCTGTGTATGCAATGATACCGAAGACAAGCCCATGCATACAGCCAAGTACTGCCAGTATTAATCCACAACCATTTAATATTAGAAATGTGCACAGACCACTGTATTGTAATTCCCATTAATCTCCACTCAATTTTGACCACCTCGCAGCTCGCAGCAATATTGGCCAAAGGCTGAATGACTAAACAAAGCAACAGCACAAACACACAACATGTATATACAGTAGGTTTAAAATGTGTTGCAAATTAGTAATGCAAAGACTGCGCCAATGTCCCACCAAAATATAGGCCATTATGAAAAGACATGTGGTGCAATATGGAATTGACATTGAGCCCTCCCACCCACTTTTATGTTGGCTAATAAAAAGAATATGTACAATTTAACAAACCAAGCACTTCAGCGACCATACTGCTCCTTTTGTAGCTGAAGTGCTTGGTTTCTTTGAGCTCTCACAAACCTTTTTTTTTTTAAAGACTTCCTCCAATCATTAAGGAGAATATTGAAGATGAGGGTGTTAATTATATTACAATTTTGGAAAATAAATTGAATGAACTTGCTGCAAATTACGTAAAATAGTGGAGATGCCTACATGATAAATGTCCCTACCTCTGCTAACTTTGGCCTCACAAATGGAGACGATGCCTTTACAAATGTCAGGATGTGGGTAAAAATTATCCCATACTCATGAGGTGGCTTTTTTGGCCCAGACCTCACAATAACTTTATTCCACTGGAGGCTGTGGTATAATTTCTTATTCCCTTAGCCCAGTAGTGGCCAAACCGGTCTTCAAGATCTAACAACGGTCCACGTTTTCCCAATCACCTAGTTGATGCACAGCTGTACTCATTACTAACTGTCACATGACCCTGATCCCCTACCTGGTGCACAGCTGTATCATTACTGACTGTCACATATTCAAACCTGCTGCATTCATTCCTACTATAGATCCACAGGTTGCCTGATATACATGAACTTTTGGTAGATCTTGAGGACGGGTTTGGCCACCCCTGCCTTAGCAGCACAAACAATGGGCCTTATTCAGATCTGTTCGCTAGGCTACATATACTTGCATCCTAGCAAACAGGTAAGCGCCAGCTGTCGCCCCACCAAATGGGGGAAGGGGCCGAACATTCGTCCCTCTATTAGTGGGTCTGAATTGGCACCAGTATGTTGGTATACTCATGCATTAGAAGTTCCTCACAGCTTTCTGGACCCCAAATTTGGGGATTTGGTCATTGTAAATTGAAACCTAAAATAAAGATTAAGTTTGTCACACTAATAAGGTCACCACAAACTGCTACACACATCTGAGATAAAGTATGGGCGCCACTGGTCTCTCAGTGAACTACTATATCTAAACACATATATCTCATGTTGAGATGAATGTCAATAGTCCAGCGTACTAGATGATGCGCGCATCAGCCAACCTATGGCACGGTCAGCAGGTCAGACATACACACATGCTGCTGTACTTTTATCTTTAAGTCCTGTAATCCTTTGTCGCCCATTGTTACCGATTGTTCTATGCCAATCGGCGAATATAATCTAAACAATAATACTCAACTCCTATGTGAACGTTCTTCAATAGGTCTTTCACATCTTCAGTCATCTGTGGAGGAGCCGTCCCCACTAATTTGAGGCCCAGAGTCAACAGTCAATCAAAAATGCTAAGCACCTGTGCCTAATTAACCAATAGGCTGATTCGGCTATTGCCTAGGGCACCAGGACTGGGGGGGGGGGGACCTTGCAGATGATACCCGAAGAATAAAATGAAGGGCAAATTTATTTATTCCATGCTTCTTAGTTGCCACTCATCCCGATGGGCTGTAGGGGGTAAAGTTCCTAAGGTGCCTGCCAGATGGCTGTGCCAATGTTACTGATGGAACCATTACTTTATGTACATTGTGCCACAGCACCAGCTGGGCAGCCTAAAGCCAAAGTCTCCTTCCAACGCCACAAGCATTAGATCCTACCTGCCAGGTGTATAACCTTCATTACATGCACATGGGCATTATAAAGGGCGTGTGTTTAGCAGCATTACAAGGGGTGCTACATGTGTATTAGCCCAGGACCCCTGGAACCGTTAAGCAGGCCCTGCCAAGCACAGGTACATGCAGTGGCGTAAGTTCCTCCCAGTTGCCCGGAGGCAAGATACATTTAGTTGACCCCCCCCCAACACACACACACACACACCACCTTATATAAATTTATGTATGCATGTGTGTGTGTGTGTGTGTGTGTGTGTGTATGTATTTTATGTTTAAAATAAAAAAACTGACATCTATGGTCCTGCTAGGAGGGTAAGTTAGCAACAGAAGTGATATCAATGACTTTCAATTAACTGATTCAAAGTTGCAGGGGAGGAGAGGTGCCCCCTTGGGGCAGATGACTCCATTGCCTTCCAGAGTTCTGCCTCTGGATACATGCATGGATCTCTTGCATAGTGATGCGCGGCCCCGTGTGTCTCTATCGTCCAAGCGATCAATATCCAGCACCATAGATAAAACTAGCCCTGACATACAGCTCAGCGGCACTTGCGCACCTGCAGTGCTGAGCTATCTGAGCGATCTAGCATCACTCAGAACGCTCCTCGCTAGGTGTGTAACCTCAACTAGTCAAATCCAAGTTAAATAAAGGAGACACTCCCTTTATATACTATACTATTCTGCTTACAGAGCTATTCCTCCTGAACTTTTCCTAACTGATATTTGGGGTCTTATTCTGTATCAATCTCTCCCCCCGTGCATTCTCACGGGGGGGGGGGGGGGCAATGTTTTGCTAATGTGCATTTCTGCACATGTGCATACATTGGTTGCGAGCAGGCATGGCGAACTGCTAGTTTCCATGAAATAGGCGGTGCATTCCCATGGAAATTAGGTAGTGACGCAGCTGCCGGGGCGGGCAGCTGACTTCACCGGACTGTCCGCCCTGTTCTTGTACAGGGAACATTCAAAGCTAATGCACCAGAGAGTGTCTTAGTTTTGCGTGTATGTTCCAAATCATTTGATGGTCGGCGGGGAACTCGATGCACAAGAGGGGGGCAGGCGGCTGTGCGGCTTGCAGCGTTAAATCCACGTGGACTAGAATGAGATCCTTGGACCAGAAGATCGGTGTACCCAATGTGTGCCATATATACAGTAGGAGCAAGTTTCATCTTTGCTCCTTTGGGCGTGGCTAGCCATGGCTAGCCATGGCTATTCTATTGTTCTCAGCTGCAATACAATACGTATTGCAGCTGAGAACAATAGAATAGCCATGGCTGGCCATGGCTAGCCATGGCCAAAGGAGCAAAGATGAAACTTGCTCCTACTGTACCACCATGACTTATTCTCTTATCTTCCTGATCTATCTTCTGCCTCAACTATGTGTAGAGTCTACATCTCAGGGCCTTATTACAATGCATAGAGAAGGTCTGTGTGCCATTCTGTAACAAAGCAAGGTATAGTATGCATTCAGGGATGTGATAGTTACTCATCTGGACATTACACAAAAATGTGTCATGCAGAAAGCCCTATCGTTCTAAACCACTGGTATGAGCACATGCTTTGCGTCCACATAGTCTGAGATGATTGATGCTCGGCTTAGTTCCAGACTACGCTCTAGTGGTGGAGTTGTCCCTTGTGGTGTCTTGGCACTGCATCTGCGCATAGATCTTGCTCTTGCCATGATTGCACGGTTGGCATAAACTCACATTATGTTCTGGCGTGTACACATTTCTTAATAGATGCTCAATTTTTTATACTTCCTTAGACATGTTGCTATGCTACTATTTCCATATTCTCCGCCACTGTCTGATCTCAACACTTATCTTCTGACCAGTTTGAGCTTCTAGTAATCTTTTGTGATTTGCAATATTATGTAATACTTTGCGCTGTGCTTTAAAGAATTAAACATGCTTCAGTCATGTGTCAGCCACAAAATAGTTAGAAAGTATCTGTACCCTCCGTTCTTCCACCAGACCACATACATCTGTATGTACTAATGCTAGGGGGACTTCTGCCCTGGTTGCTGATTTAGGAAAGGGGTGAAAGGTTTGCCCCTCTGCCTCTCTGTGTCGCTCATAATCATTTTTGGCAATATCCATGCATGCTGGTCCAAATACAGTAATATGGCACCTGTTCATATTTCCTATTGCTGTAGGTCAGTAGGCCCAGTGGAATGTAGTAGCGGATAATCACTGGCTATGCCAGTCAATGCCTGCCACAAGTGCTGAAAGCCATTTGAGGAGCCATCAAAAAACTTGTGTCCATGGAGCCCTTCTCCATCAGGGCAATGCACGTGCCCACACATCCAGCAAAGTGGTGGATTGGTGGAATGCATCCAGGAGTTTGGTCATCTGCCAGAAAATCCAGACCTGGCCCCCTGTGAATTCTTCATGTTTCCAAAAATTAAGCACAAGATGCGTAGGATTCATTTTGAGTCACTAGAAGCTACAGTGGGGACCTTCATCCAGCATTTAGATAACATACTTGCTTTGTATTGTTCCAGCTGTTTGTATTAGTGATCTGAGCTGTTATTCTGTTCTAGCAATTTCTTTTGGGATTAGCAATCACCTCTTGGCCATAGCTACAAAAATAGAGAATCACCACTTGGACATAGCTACAGAGATAGAGAATCACCACTTGGACATAGCTACAGAGATAGAGAATCACCACTTGACCGTAGCTACAGAGATAGAGAATCACCACTTGGACATAGTTACAGAGATAGAGAATCACCACTTGGCCTTAGCTACAGAGGGAGAGAATCACCTCTTGGACTTAGCTGCAAGGGGAGAGAATCACCTCTTGGACGTAGCTGCAGAGGGAGAGAATCACCTCTTGGACGTAGCTGCAGGGGGAGAGAATCACCTCTTGGACATAGACACAGAGGGAGAGAATCACCTCTTGGACGTAGCTGCAGGGGGAGAGAATCACCTCTTGGACGTAGCTGCAGGGGGAGAGAATCACCTCTTGGACGTAGCTGCAGGGGGAGAGAATCACCTCTTGGACGTAGCTGCAGGGGGAGAGAATCACCTCATGGACGTAGCTGCAGAGGGAGAGAATCACCTCTTGGACATAGACACAGAGGGAGAGAATCACCTCTTGGACGTAGCTGCAGGGGGAGAGAATCACCTCTTGGACGTAGCGGCAGGGGGAGAGAATCACCTCTTGGACGTAGCTGCAGAGGGAGAGAATCACCTCTTGGACGTAGCTGCAGAGGGAGAGAATCACCTCTTGGACGTAGCTGCAGGGGGAGAGAATCACCTCTTGGACATAGCTGCAGGGGGAGAGAATCACTTCTTGGACATAGACGCAGAGGGAGAGAATCACCTCTTGGACGTAGCTGCAGAGGGAGAGAATCACCTCTTGGACGTAGCTGCAGGGGGAGAGAATCACTTCTTGGACATAGACGCAGAGGGAGAGAATCACCTCATGGACGTAGCTGCAGGGGGAGAGAATCACCTCTTGGACGTAGCTGCAGAGGGAGAGAATCACCTCTTGGACGTAGCTGCAGAGGGAGAGAATCACCTCTTGGACATAGCTGCAGGGGGAGAGAATCACTTCTTGGACATAGACGCAGAGGGAGAGAATCACCTCTTGGACGTAGCTGCAAAGGGAGAGAATCACCTCTTGGACGTAGCTGCAGGGGGAGAGAATCACCTCTTGGACGTAGCTGCAGGGGGAGAGAATCACCTCTTGGACGTAGCTGCAGAGGGAGAGAATCACCTCTTGGACGTAGCTGCAGAGGGAGAGAATCACCTCTTGGACATAGCTGCAGGGGGAGAGAATCCAGGGCCGGTGCAAGGCACCGGAGCGCCCCAGGCGAGTCGGGGTGGGGGCGCCCCGGTGCCGGGCGGGGGGGGGGGGTCGGGTCTGGGGGGGTCTTGGTTGGTACCTGCGTAAAAAAAACTTCTGTCCCCGGCGTCCCTGCTGAGTGCTGGTGTAGGGGTGTCCGTGCCGCCGGGGGAGCCTGCGGCGCTGTTATCGTGTATACGCTTGTCGCGCCCGGCGGGGTCCCTACAGTGCATAGAAAATAACTAGCGCTATGCGCGCGGCGTTATTTTCTATGCTCTGTAGGGACCCCGCCGGGCGCGACAAGCGTATACACGATAACAGCGCCGCAGGCTCCCCCGGCGGCACGGACACCCCTACACCAGCACTCAGCAGGGACGCCGGGGACAGAAGTTTTTTTTACGCAGGTACCACAGTGCAGGGGGTGAGGGGCGAACTGCCGCCCTCCAGGTGCCGGCGCCCTAGGCAAATGCCTAGAGCTGCCTAGTGGTGGCGCCGGCCCTGAGAGAATCACTTCTTGGACATAGACGCAGAGGGAGAGAATCACCTCTTGGACGTAGCTGCAAAGGGAGAGAATCACCTCTTGGACGTAGCTGCAGGGGGAGAGAATCACCTCTTGGACGTAGCTGCAGAGGGAGAGAATCACCTCTTGGACGTAGCTGCAGAGGGAGAGAATCACCTCTTGGATGTAGCTGCAGGGGGAGAGAATCACCTCTTGGACGTAGCTGCAGGGGGGGAGAATCACCTCTTCTTTTAGATACCCTGTCCCTGTGCTTGGGGGATGATACATCCCACCGATAGGATCGCATTGATCACATTTTAAATCTGATCCTTGATAAATGCGCCCATAATGTTTAAGAATAAAAGAAAATTCACATTTACCACATTCTTTGATATTATCCGGGTGACATGTTGCCTATTGTTGACTTACAACTTTAAATGTGTAACTTACAATGACACTTAAATATTTAGTAATAGAGGACTCAGTGGCGTAACTAAGTTTTGGGCGCCCCCCCCCCCCCGCCCCGCCAAGCACCCCCAATCCCCCGCCGCCCATGCAAACCCCCCCCCCAAATCCCCCGCAGACTTACCTATCGCGCTGGTCCCGGCGGCTCCGTTCTTCTTCTGCTGAGGACCACCACAAAATGGCCGCCCCCATACAGCAGACAGTTTCAGAGAACTGTGTGCTATATGGGGGCGGCCATTTTGTGGTGGTCCTCAGCAGAAGAACGGAGCCGCCGGGACCAGCGAGATAGGTAAGTCTGCGGGTGATTGGGGGGGGGGTGTGTAACTATAGCACCGCAGCCCCCGGCGCCCCCACGTGCACAGCGCCCCCCCCCACGGTGGCTGCGGTGCTATAGTTACGCCGTTGAGAGGACTAGATAAACATCTTCATGAGACTCTGCATTAAGGAAAAGCATTACTACTGAGAAAAGTAGAGAAAAAGGAAGGTCACCTGACTATGGGGGTTATGCAGACCTCGCTTCTCTACTATTTTGCACAGCACTGCGATCAGATAGCCACCTCGCCAGAGTGACAGCAAGATGGCGAATAGCTGCAAATTTATTCGCAACCCACTCACCATCAAACAATTTTTCCACTGTGTGCAGTCTGTGCACAGCCCAGAACCTACTCGGCCGGTGATATAGAATCAGGCTGATCGAGGCCGGAGCTGACGTCACACACACACACTCCCTGGAAACACCTGGGAACGCCTGTGTTTACCCTGACACTAACAGAAAACGGCTGTTTACAACCCCCAAATGCCAGCTTCCTGTCAATCACCTTGCAAACGGCCAGCGATTAAAAAAGCCGATGGATTTTGTCGCAGGATGGCCTCACTCACACGCTATGATCCAAATGCAACAGCAGACGGTGAAACATTGGATTTTCTTACATTCTTCCCATTACAGATTTGTTGCGTTTATTGTACGTTTAGGAACCAGTTGCTATAAAAGAGGCATAAAATAAAGTATCTCAGATCGTTCTCACATCAATTGAAAGTGTTACTAAACGTTTCCTAAGGAGGTGGATCATATACTGGAATATAGGCATATAGATTTACTAAAGTGCAAATTGTAGAAGTAGAGATGTTGCCAGTAGCACCCAATCAGATTGTAGATATTATTTCCTAGAAGCTGCTCTATAAATGATAAGTAGAATCTAATCAGCATCCTGGTGGTCGGGATGTCGGCATTCAGTGTACCGACGCGGCCATCCCGGCAGCCTTCAGAAGACCGGCGCCAGAAAGTCAAAAGAGTCAGGATGCCAACCCTAGAATACTGCTGACATCACAATCAGCCGAGGAAAGGGAGGGTTAGTTTTAGGCTAGTAGGGGGACTTAGGGTTAGGCTGCGAGGAGGGGAAGGTTAGGGTGAGGCTGCGGGGAGGGGAAGGTTAGGGTGAGGCTGCGGGGAGGGAAAGGTTAGGGTTAGGCTGCGGGGAGGGGAAGGTTAAGGTTAGGCTGCGGGGAGGGCGGGTTAGGATTAGGCTGCGGGGAGGGGAAGGTTAAGGTTTGGTTGCAGCGAGGGAAAGGTTAGGGTTAGGCTGCGGGGAGGGGAAGGTTAGGGTTAGGCTATGGGGAGGGAGGGGTAGGTTTTGGTTGCAGGGAGGGAAAGGTTAGGGTTAGGCTGCGGGGAGGTGAAGGTTAGGGTAAGGCTGCGGGGAGGTGAAGGTTAGGGTTAGGCTGCGGGGAGGGGAAGGTTAGGGTCAGGCTGCGGGGAGGGAAAGGTTAGGGTTAGGCTGTGGGGAGGGCGGGTTAGGATTAGGCTGTGGGGAGGGGAAGGTTAAGGTTTGGTTGCAGCGAGGGAAAGGTTAGGGTTAGGCTGTGTGGAGGGGAAGGTTAGGGTTAGGCTAGGGGAGGGAGGGGTAGGTTTTGGTTGCAGGGAGGGAAAGGTTAGGGTTAGGCTGCGGGGAGGGGAAGGTTAGGGTTAGGCTGCGAGGAGGGGAAGGTTAGGGTTAGGCTGCGAGGAGGGGAAGGTTAGGGTTAGGCTGCGAGGAGGGGAAGGTTAGGGTTAGGCTGTGGGGAGGGCAAGGTTAGTGTTAGGCTGTGGGGAGGGGAAGGTTAGGGTTAGGCTGCGAGGAGGGGAAGGTTAGGGTTAGGCTGCGGGGAGGGGAAGGTTAGGGTTAGTCTGCGGGGATGGGAAGGTTAGGGTTAGGCTGCAGGGAGGGGAAGGTTAGGGTTAGGCTGCGGGGAGGGGAAGGTTAGGGTTAGGCTGCGGGGAGGGGAAGGTTAGGGATAGGCTGCAGGGAGGGGAAGGTTAGGGTTAAGCTGTGAGGAGGGGAAGGTTAGGGTTAGGCTGCCTGGAGGGGAAGGTTAGGGTTAGGCTGCGGGGAGGGGAAGGTTAAGGTTTGGTTGCATGGAATGAGGGGTAGGGTTAGGTTGTGGGGAGGGGAAGGTTAGGGTTAGGCTGTGGGGAGGGAGGGGTAAGGTTTAGTTGCAGGTAGGGAAAGGTAAGGATTAGGCTGCGGGGAGGGAGGGTTAGGCTGTGGTGAGGGAAAGGTTGTGGTTAGGCTGTGGGGAGGGAAAGGTTAGGGTTAGGCTGTGGGGAGGGGTAGGGTTTAGTTGCAGGGAGGGAAAGGTTAGGGTTAGGCTGTGGGGAGGGAGGGTTAGGCTGTGGGGAGGGAAATGTTATGGTTAGGCTGTGGGGAGGGAAAGCTTAGGGTTAGGCTGTGAGGAGGGGAAGGTTAGGGTTAGGTTGTGGGGAGAGAGGGTTACGCACTTAGAAAGGGGGGTTAGGATGCAGGGTGGTTAGGTGTAGGTGGTGGGGTACAGGGGTTAGATTTTGTCACTAGCAGGGAGGGTTATGATCAGGCAACGAGGGGAGGAGTCAAGCCCCATACACACTAAACGAGTCCTGCCAACGCCGATAGTGCATTCACACTTGCCAATGTGTGAGTGTGTGTGTGTGTGGGGGGGGGGGGGGGGGTTTGCAGCATGGCTGTCATTAATGAGGACTCCCTCCTCTCCCTTTCTGAGTGATACTGTGAATAATATTGCCTTGTGTGTATAGGGCTTTATGCTGTTGTAAGGGAGGGTTAGGTTTGGGGGAAGGGAAAGTATGCGTAACTTGACCCATCGGTAATATATGCTGACCGCCAGTCATCCATATGTATCAGATTCTATGATTTTCTAGGGTATGGGTAAAAACCGGACACAGACAAGACACCGGACATCAAAATCTGCAGTCCGGAGCCTATAGTGTCCAGTCCAGGGGGTGTCCCGTCCTGGGGGTGTCCTGTCAGGGGGGCTTCACGTTACTGCTGTCACCAGGGAGAGGAGGAGAGGGAGAATAATGCCTCCCTGTATGCCATAGAGTGACCAACTTTCCAATGGGTGAACCCGGGACGGGGGGTCTGGGGGGGCTCTGCCCCACCCCCCCTAGGAAAGTCGGGGGTTAGGGGGGCGGCAGCCCTCCAAATTTTTTTGGTATATGAAGTCCTTTTTGGTGCGTTTTCCTTGGATTTAACTGTAGTTAACGCGTAAGATGCGTAGCCTAATACATTTGGAAAGGCCCCACTCTCAAAATACCTGACACCTCCTAACTGCAGACGTTACAAGCCCTATAGACACCTTGGTAAAGGCAAAAGACTTACGGCCTTACTACCATTCTCTGCATTCTCGCCAAATGCCGATGATCGAGCCTCCTGGGATACCAGTAGTAGAGCGACGTTGACTGACGTCAGCTCATCTGGCGGCTGGCTAAGGTAGTGGACCAGATGTACATTTAAGATAAGGATGGGTTCAACTGCGAAAGACCTCAATGACTACAGGCCGATTGCACTAACATCGGTGGTCATGAAAGTGCTTGAACGTATGGTGCTGAACCACCTGAGAGTTGTGACAAATGCTCACCTCGACCCCCTGCAGTTTGCCTACCGAGCAAACAGAAGTGTCGAGGATGCAGTCAACCTAGGGCTGCACCACATTCTACAGCACCTGGACAGTCCAGGCACCTATGCAAGGATACTATTTGTTGATTTCAGCTCGGCATTCAACACTATCATCCCTCACATCCTGGAGCCAAAACTCCATTCACTAGGAGTCCCAGAACCTACATGCTCCTGGATCACTGACTTCCTGACTGAAAGGAAACAGGCGGTGAAAGCAGGCGCATTCATGTCAAACACATGCACAATTAGCACCGGTGCCCCTCAAGGATGTGTCCTCTCCCCCCTGCTTATCTCCCTCTACACAAACAACTGCACCTCAGCAGAACAGTCAGTATAAATTATAAAATTTGCAGACGACACAACGGTTATCGGCCTAGTCATGGATGGAAACAAGTTGGCATACAGACGGGAGGTGGATCGGCTAACTAAATGGTGTCGCGGAAACAACCTTGACCTCAACCCCCTCAAAACGGTGGAGATGGTGGAAGGAAACCAAATGCCATGCACCCACTCATAATATCTGACAGAGTAGTGTCGAGGGTCGACTCCTTCAAATTCCTAGGAACAAAGATTTCCTGCGACCTCAAATGGGGTCCCAACATCATTACAACTGTCAAGAAGGCTCAGCAGCGGTTGTTCTTCCTGAGGCAACTCAAGAAATTCAACATCCCGCAGGAGCTGCTGCTCATCTTCTACACTGCCATAGTAGAGTCTGTTCTTTGCTCCTCGATCACAATTTGGTTCGGAGGAGCAAACGAGAATGAAAGTCCCTAGGAAAGTCGGGGGTTAGGGGAGGCGGCAGCCCTCCGAATTTTTTTGGTATATGAAGTCCTTTTTGGTGCGTTTTCCTTGGATAAAACTGTAGTTAACGCGTAAGGTAACCAACAGGTAACACACTGAACATCTCCTCTGTACTGCAGAGCATTACATCTATTGTGTGGGATTGATTTGTACTTCTAGGTAACACACTGAACATCTCCTCTGTACTGCAGAGCATTACATCTATTGTGTGGGATTGATTTGTACTTCTAGGTAACACACTGAACATCTCCTCTGTACTGCAGAGCATTACATCTATTGTGTGGGATTGATTTGTACTTCTAGGTAACGCACTGAACATCTCCTCTGTGTACTTTACAACAGTACCTAGCATGTGTGTAGGGAGGAATTTATTTTTATTCTAGGTGATATATAGAATCCTGGAATGCTAGTTTTGTTTTTCTAAGCCACTTTTATTGCTATGTGTTGTAGGGGGTGGGGACTAAATGAGTGGATTCCAATTATTGGGAATTGGGAACTCATGCATTGTTAGAGTACTTAAGTAGTCATTGCATACGGCTGTGGGCCGATTTTATCTGTGGGCCTAGATTGAAGTGGGCCGTTATTAAAGTGGGAAAACTGATTCATAACTACAGCGTTATACCAGCGTTAAACCGAAGTGAAACTGAAGGACAAAACAACAACGGAGAAAACTAAAGTCTACTTTGAGTGAGTTAAATTCATTCACACTACTCCGGCCTGCTTAATCTGGCAATTCAACCATAACATCAGCATTTTACATTTGCAAACAACTTTTACTATCACTGTTAAAGCTTGTACTTGCACTGTCTGTTTGGAAAATGACCAGCTGTACCTCTAATGACCTCACCTCTCCTGCTCTTCCATTGATAGTAGGTGTCCTCTTTCTCTATACATCCTCTCTGGGTGAGCTTATGTGCTCACTCAACATCCACTATCACATCTATGCTGATAACAGTGAAATCTACCTCTCCTCTCATGATCTCTCTCCCTCTATCCTCACTCATATCTCTAACTGTCTCTCTGCTGTCTACTCTTGGATGACCCAGCGCTTTTTTAGACTTAAAATATCAAAGACAAAGCTGTCATCTTCCCACCCTCCTGCATAAAACCTGACCATCGCTTATCCTTACCTACTGTTTATGCTCACTTCTTTACCTTCTGTGTCACCCCTGTCTGTCTATCCCTCCCCTTTAGAATGTAAGCTCTCACGAGCAGGGCCCTCTCTCCTCATGTGCCTTTCTTAGAATATATAAACCTCTGCCACCCTGATGATTGCTTCAGTGTCCTGTCCCCTGATGCAACTATCTATATTAACCATGTACTTGTCCTAAACTGTCTTGTACTGTAATTTGTTATGTGTTTTTGATTATAACTATGCTCTGTAAAGCGCTGCGGAATCTGTGTGCGCTATATAAGAAACTGTTAATAAATAAATAAAAATAAATAAGATGTGTAGCCTAATTCATTTGGAAAGGAAACGAGAATGACAGACGAAGGTTGCAAAGAGTGGAGAGGATGGCAGAAAAGATCATTGGGGCGGAGCTCCCCACTGTCCAAGAACTATACCTAGCCACTAGCCAGGGTCAATAAGCGTGCAGGAAAGATCTTGGCGGACAAGCTACACCGTGGCCACAACATGTTTGAACCCCTTCCGTCAGGCAGACATTTTAGGTCCATCCCAGCAAAGACGACAAGAACTATAAAAGGCTTCTTCCCAATAGCTGTCCACCAACTAAACCGTATTGAACGTACCAAATACTAACTCGAACTGTTCTAGATATATGTGAAATGTATGTGATGTATGTTTATGCCTCTCTTCCCACCCCCCTTGTGTTCCCTGCTTGATGCTGCACTGTTACCACAAAATATTCCAAGCATACGCAAGTATACCTGGCCAATAAAGATGATTCTGATTCGGAGAGGCAATAAGTCCACTCTCAGGGATTTTTTTCTATAGACCACTTTGTCATATATTTAAGTATTTAAGATTTTTGTTATTTGCATTCAGTTCATGTGTTCCATCATGCAAATCCAACATGATGTTGCCAACACCAGTGCACAGCAGGTCTACAGACTACAGGAGCACCCTCAATTATTTCAATACTTCATTGCTTCTTATCAGTGCATCTGCATTGTTTAGGAAAAGACAGTGCGAAAGAAACAAGTTATTGTAATGAATTAATTCAGAATAAAAGGCTTACCAGAAGAGAGCAGTGTCAACAACTGACCTTTCGTAAACACTGGCGTTAGTTGCGTACCTGCCAGCCCCTAATAATGTTAGCGTGAAGGGTGAAGTCGTGGACAGAAGGGACAGAATATTGTGACATGAACCGCCGGCGCCGGGCTAGCTGCGTCCTGCTGTAATCGCCGGGAGAGTTGGTGTGCGGGAGTGCGACTTGTCGCGGAAGTCGGTAGAGCGAATATCACGGGCATCTTCCCGCCAACGAGAATGAGCTCTTCCCGCCACCCGGCGCTTCCGGGATAGTCGCCAGATCAAAATGCCGCGCTGCCTAATATCTCCAGAGTTGACAGATGTTCTATTTGCCATGCCTGAATCCACCAACATTTTGAGTTACTTAAAACTGGGACTTTCCGCGTCCCGGGATGGGTTTGGCCCGGGACGCGGGATTTATGAGTCAAAACCGGGACAGTCCTGGGCAAACCGGGACGGTTGGTCACCTGTATGGTCCGGGCATGTAGCAAAAACCGGAACGGTCCGGACCACACGAGGAGGCTGTAATCTCCCCTTCCACATGTCACTGGTGAAAGCTATCACTGGCATACCCCCGGACAGGACACCCCCAAGACGGGACACCCCCCCTGGACCAAACACTACAAGCTCGGGACTTCAGATCTTGATGTCCGGTCCGGCTGTCCAGGGGTCTTAGACGGTTCCAGTTTTTACATAGTCCCAATTTTCTAGAATGCAAGAACCCCCTAGTTTCGTCCCTGGAGTGGAGAGATTTAAAAAAAAAGTTTCCCCTGAGAAAACGTCCTGTGCACTTGGCAATGTAACTCACAGCAACATACAGCAAATCAGCAATATCTCCAGGCAGCAGCAGACCCAGCAAGTACATGTGCGCAGCGCTTCTTATAGGATGAATGGATCTGTGACAACATGAGCCTACATTGCTATATGTACAGTAGCAGCATTGCACAATGCACTGGGTCTCATCATTGTACAGGATCAGTTGCACAGGGTCTTATCATTCTGGGTATTAGAAATGCACAGGGTCACCGTCTATTGCACAGGGAGGTGTCAGCATTGCACAGGGTCTCATCACTGCACTGTGGGTGTCAGCATTGCACAGGGTCTCTCATCACTGCGCTGTGGGTGTCAGCATTGCACAGGGTCTCATCACTGCACTGTGGGTGTCAGCATTGCACAGGGTCTCTCCTCACTGCACTGTGGGTGTCAGCATTGCACAGGGTCTCATCATCACTGCACTGTGGGTCTCATCACTGCACTGGGTATCAGCATTGCACAGGGTCTCATCACTGCACTGGGTATCAGCATTGCACAGGGTCTCATCACTGCACTGTGGGTGTCAGCATTGCACAGGGTCTCATCATCACTGCACTGTGGGTGTCAGCATTGCACAGGGTCTCATCATCACTGCACTGTGGGTGTCAGCATTGCACAGGGTCTCATCATCACTGCACTGTGGGTCTCATCACTGCACTGGGTATCAGCATTGCACAGGGTCTCATCACTGCACTGGGTATCAGCATTGCACAGGGTCTCATCACTGCACTGGGTATCAGCATTGCACAGGGTCAAATCACTGCACTGTGGGTGTCAGCAATGCACCGTCTAATCACTGACTGCATTGGGTGTCAGCATTGCAGCAGCCGGCCTCCCACCGGCACGCAGCAGCCGGCCTCCCACCGGCACGCAGCCCCGGCCATGTGCTTCAGAATCAGCAGCATGACAGCGTAAGTGACGGGGTAATTGACCATTGCACAGAATAAGTGCAGGAGGGGAGGGGGTGATTCCTTTCATTACTCCACCCAGGCGGCATCACATGGAGGACAATGCTGGCCAATGTATTCGGTGCTAGGACCCTGGGAGCTCCCTGGATGCAGAGTGTGCCGGCTTTGCTGCAATATAAATACAGTAGTGGTGTAACATGCAGAGCACATTCTGTACCGCTTCCTTCCCAGCTGCTGTGAGCTCCCATCCCCTCTGCACCCCCGGCGCACCTGACCCCTCTGCACCCCCGGCGCATCTGACCCCTCTGCTGCACTACTGGCTTCTTGCATGCATTATCTTCCTCCAAAAATGGTTTGTGAGACGGGAATACTGGCAGATGATCACAGCTCCATGCCGGGACCCCAGAAGGACCCCCTGATTGTCCCATCTCAGATGTGGCCCCCGCTGCCCAGTGCATCCCCTACCACCAGCACCTCCTCTCCACTGGCGGCCCCCCATTCAGGTGTGGGGGAGAAGGATGTCATTAAGGAACAACTGTATATCCGTGAATTCCAACCCACAGACCAGGAGGTGGCCAGGAGAATATTTTATGATGGCATTAAGGAAAGGATTCCTAGCTCAGCATTTAGAGGGTTAAAACACCAGCCAGTGCTCCAGTGCGTCTATGCTGTGATCATATGTAAGTACCAGTGCTGCTGCTGCTGATTGTGCTGTGCCAGGGATGCACCCAGTATAGCTGCAGTGCAGGCCAGGCTGCTGGACCTGCCAGTCAGTGCATGGGCTGCTGCTGCTACTGTGACATTGCAGATGCTCAGCACAAGTGAAGTGGATGTGATTGCTGTATTCATAGTGTGTGTGTGTATATATATATATATATATATATATATATATATATATATATATATGTATGTAGTTAGATGGTAGCTGCCAGGGGATGGCATGTCTATCCTGGTACCCCTGAGCTGAGTACCTGTGTCACATGCTGGTCACTGTCACAGGATGTCAGAGGCACCCAATAGTTCCATATTTCTTCAATACAATTCTTTTCAAGTTATTATGCACAGAATGGGTGAGGTGCACAATCTGGATCAAATAAAGTGTTGCGTGCAGTCAGGTTCCATGGGACAACCGCAATCCAAACCGCCATTGGTTTATCCAGAGAATAAGAATATAAAGTATCAGGTGGCATCGCAGTTGCTGGGAACCGGTTTTATCCGGTCTGCACATTTCTATAGCTACTGCTGCAAATCACTGGGGCGTCCTTTGGGGGATCTGATTAACAAGTACAGTACAAGTCATACGAAGAGAACTTCCCCAAACCGAGATGTTCCATGTGAGGCATTATCCAACGGCCCAGGCGGTATAACATAAGCTGGATCTGTCTTCTGCACTCTCAGGATCCCATTGCTGCAATGCACCCACACACTGTATGGAGGATTGCACAGCATTCAGCTGGGACCGTTACTATCCCAGGGATCTTGGTCTCAGAGTAACCTCCGGGTGTACATTATATATATATATATATATATATATATATATATATATATATATATATATATATATATATATACATACATACACACACACACATAAGATAGCACATATATGAGATAATAATTGATGAGACTGCAGAGATTGGAATGGGAATAGGATGTGTGATACAGTATGTCTGGGGAAGTGTTGGTGCAATGATGGATTGCTAGTGATAGGGCTGTTTCACACAGTACGGTTCCTGCCGCACGGTGAAATCCCGTACGGCCAGGGAGCCGTGCCGCACTCAGCAGTTGTGAATGGACACTATTGTGTCCATTCACACGGGACGGCCACGGCCCGGCCGCACGGCTGCAGCCGGATCCCCCCACTGGAAGGGACGGCTGCCGGGCTGTGGCCATCCCTGCCATTATAAAATTCTGAGTGCGGCGCGGCTCCCTGACCGTACGGGATTTCACCGTGCGGCAGGAACCGTACTGTGTGAAACAGCCCATAGGATGTGAAGTGCAGCCAGCTGTGCAGGGCTCAGGGAGGGCGAGAGGTGTTGGCAGGGGGTGTGCCCTGGAAGTTTCTGGCTGTCACACTTACTTCATGGCCCGGTGCAACATTTCTGTACAGAGCCGCAGATCGCCTGGGAAGATGTGTCAGTCAATGCTGCATACGCTGTTTCCTTATATACTGCAGATCATTTTATTACAGGTGTTCAGCCATTGGGACAGATCGCAGATTGCTCGGCAGAATGTGTCACTACTGAGCTGCAGATCACTTAATACAAAGGGGTCGATTCTATTAACCCTGAAGGGTGCGAGCTGCCTTTCTGGTGACGTTTGAACGCTGAAAACGGCACCCGAATTAAGCCTAACTCACATCCTTCGCAGGGCTTAATTCGCCGAAAATTGCTCGCACCCCTGTGGAGGAGCAAGCACTTTCCAGTGAATTCGGCCCGCCGTTAAGTGCACCCGGGCCCTTATTCAGATCTGTGCGGCCGGAGCCGCATACGGTGCTCCGGCCGCACAAACCAATCCCCGCCCACAATACGGATCGCCACGGCCGTCCGTACACGGACGGCTGGCGATCCGCATGAAAATGGTGGGGCGTACGCCTCCACCATGGTGGGAGCTGCCCCCTGCATTCGATGGTCTGCGACCATCGAAGGCAGGGCCGCACGCCCCACCAGCTCCCGCAAGCTGAGACCACACGGACAATCGTCCGTGTGAAAGCTTGTATGGGGGCGGAGAACTGACATCCGGCGATGTCAGCTTTCCGCCCCCATCACTGGCGTCATAGCCTCATTACCATGCATACGCCCCGCGTTTGCATGGGAACGCCCATGAAACGCGGGGCGTATGCATAGGGAAATGAGGGTATGAAGCCCCTCACGCCCCTATACGCCCCCTTTGCGGCGTAGAAACTTTATGTGCGGCGATTTCGCCTGCACATGCGCAGATTGACCTCTGCGCATGTGCAGAGTGAAAACATCGGCGGTACGGCCGCACGCGGGCCGTACCGCTCAGTTCAGAATAAGGGCCCCGGTGCCGTGATGAACTCGTGAATCATCCGCACCATTCGGGGTTAATAAGATCGACCCTAAATGGTGAAATGTAACAGGGTGAGAGAATCAGAAAGTGAGAGATTTTTTTAAAGCGGCATTTCATTTACATTGCAAAATCATACTGGTTTTGCAGTGTAAATGATTGCCGCTTTAACAAAACCTGGAGATTTCTTACCAAATCTCGGGACTATGTAAAAACCGGACCAGACTAAACCCCGGACTGCCGGACAGGACATCAAAATCTGCAGTCCGGAGCTTGGAGGGTCCGGTCCGGGGGGTGTCCTGTCCAGGGGTGTCTTGTCCGGGGGGGTCCCTGTGATAGCTATCACCAGGGACATTGGGGAGGGGAGATTACAGCCTCCCTGGGTGGTTCGGACCGTCCGGTTTTTGATACATGCCCGGACCATACAGGGAGGCTTTATTCTACCCCCCCTCCTCTACCTGGTGACAGGTGTGACAGGCAGCCCCCCCGGACAGGACACCCCCCGGACCGGAGGCTACAAGCTACAAAATGCAGAGTTTGATGTCCGGTCCGGCGGTCCGGAGGTTTTGTGTTGGTCCGGTTTTCACCCATACCCCCAAATCTCTCACTTTCTGATTCTCTCACCCTGTTACCTTTCCTCCAATGTTTCAGTCTATACAGTACTGTAGATAACGTAATAAAAGGCTTCAGTAAATGCAATGATACAATGGTCCAATACATACAGTACTGCAGGCCGTTTGATAGTGTTTCAATATATGCTGCAGAAAGCTCTATACTGCGTCCTGGTGAAAGCTAAATGCCCGGTAATGTTTTAGTTCTATGCAGCAGATTGCTTGATACATTGGCCCTCATTCTAGTCGCCTCGCTCCCCTGCAAGTTTGCACTGGGGAGCGATGTTTTGTGACGTCAGAGGATGTCAGCTGTCCGGCCGCTTCCCGTACAGGGAGCCCGCAGATCACCAGAGAGTATCTTAGATCTGTGAGCGCTAGAAATATCATTCGATGGTCAGCAACCATCGAATGATTTCTGCCCCGCACGCAATCTGAGAATGGATGTTTATGCAAAACATCCATTTGCATGCGTGCGTGGAGATTCACAGTTCGTGCGGCAGTCGTTTGTCTGGGTGGCGTTAAAATGACTTGCAAAACTGCGAATATTGCAGCTTTGCGAGTCAATCAGAATGACCTCCATTGTCTCAGAGCATCCAATGTTCGATACCATGTTACAGTGATATGATGCAGATAGCTTTATACAATATGATGCATTAATAGGCTGTAGGTGCTACGGTGGTGAGGGGATGTACTGTAGGTGATACAGTGATGGGATGTACTGTAGGTGATACAGTGGTGAGGGGATGTACTGTAGGTGCTACGGTGGTGAAGGGATGTACTGTAGGTGATACAGTGGTGAGGGGATGTACTGTAGGTGATACAGTGGTGAGGGGATGTACTGTAGGTGATACAGTGGTGAAGGGATGTACTGTAGGTGATACAGTGGTGAAGGGATGTACTGTAGGTGATACTGTGGTGAGGGGATGTACTGTAGGTGATACAGTGGTGATGGGATGTACTGTAGGTGATACAGTGGTGATGGGATGTACTGTAGGTGATACAGTGATGGGATGTACTGTAGGTGATACAGTGGTGAGGGGATGTACTGTAGGTAATACAGTGGTGAGGGGATGTGCTGTAGGTGATGTAGTGGTGATGGGATGTACTGTAGGTGATACAGTGGTGAAGGGATGTACTGTAGGTGATACGGTGGTGAGGGGATGTACTGTAGGTGATACGGTGGTGAGGGGATGTACTGTAGGTGATACAGTGGTGATGGGATGTACTGTAGGTGATACAGTGATGGGATGTACTGTAGGTGATACAGTGGTGATGGGATGTACTGTAGGTGATACAGTGGTGAAGGGATGTACTGTAGGTGATACAGTGGTGATGGGATGTACTGTAGGTGATACAGTGGTGAGGGGATGTACTGTAGGTGATACAGTGGTGAGGGGATGTGCTGTAGGTGATGTAGTGGTGATGGGATGTACTGTAGGTGATACAGTGGTGAAGGGATGTACTGTAGGTGATACAGTGGTGATGGGATGTACTGTAGGTGATACAGTGGTGAAGGGATGTACTGTAGGTGATACAGTGGTGAAGGGATGTACTGTAGGTGATACAGTGGTGAAGGGATGTACTGTAGGTGATATGGTGGTGATGGGATGTACTGGTGATGGGATGTACTGTAGGTGATACGGTGGTGAGGGGATGTACTGTAGGTGATACGGTGGTGATGGGATGTGCTGTAGGTGATACGGTGGTGAGGGGATGTACTGTAGGTGATACAGTGGTGAGGGGATGTGCTGTAGGTGATACGGTGGTGAGGGGATGTACTGTAGGTGATACAGTGGTGAGGGGATGTGCTGTAGGTGATACGGTGGTGATGGGATGTACTGTAGGTGATACAGTGGTGATGGGATGTACTGTAGGTGATACAGTGGTGAGGGGATGTACTGTAGGTGATACAGTGGTGATGGGATGTACTGTAGGTGATACAGTGATGGGATGTACTGTAGGTGATACAGTGGTGATGGGATGTACTGTAGGTGATACAGTGGTGATGGGATGTACTGTAGGTGATACAGTGGTGAGGGGATGTACTGTGGGTGATGCAGTGGTGATGGGATGTACTGTAGGTGATACAGTGGTGATGGGATGTACTGTAGGTGATACAGTGGTGAGGGGATGTGCTGTAGGTGATACGGTGGTGATGGGATGTACTGTAGGTGATACAGTGGTGAGGGGATGTGCTGTAGGTGATACAGTGGTGAGGGGATGTACTGTGGGTGATGCAGTGGTGAGGGGATGTACTGTAGGTGATACAGTGGTGAGGGGATGTACTGTGGGTGATGCAGTGGTGAGGGGATGTACTGTGGGTGATACCAGCGGCGTTACTATAGCACCGCAGCCCCCGCCACCGCGGGGGGGCGCTGTGCATGTGGGGGCGCCGGGGGGTTGCGGTGCTATAGTTACCCCCCCCCCCCGCAGACTTACCTATCTCGCTGGTCCCGGCGACTCCGTTCTTCTTCTGCTGAGGACCACCACAAAATGGCCGCCCCCATATAGCACACAGTTCTCTGAAACTGTCTGCTGTATGGGGGCGGCCATTTTGTGGTGGTCCTCAGCAGAAGAAGAACGGAGCCGCCGGGACCAGCGCGATAGGTAAGGCTGCAGGGGATTGGGTGGGGGGGGGGGGGGGGGTTGCATGGGCGGCGGGGGATTGGGGGTGAGGGGCGGGGGGGGGGCGCCCAAAACTTAGTTACGCCACTGGGTGATACAGTGGCGATGGGATGTACTGTAGGTGATACAGTGGTGATGGGATGTACTGTGGGTGATACAGTGGTGATGGGATGTACACTGGGTGATACAGTGGTGATGGGATGTACTGTAGGTGATACAGTGGTGAGGGGATGTGCTGTAGGTGATACAGTGGTGATGGGATGTACTGTAGGTGATACAGTGGTGAGGGGATGTACTGTAGGTGATACAGTGGTGATGGGATGTACTGTAGGTGATACAGTGGTGAGGGGATGTACTGTAGGTGATACAGTGGTGATGGGATGTACTGTAGGTGATACAGTGGTGAGGGGATGTACTGTGGGTGATACAGTGGTGATGGGATGTACTGTGGGTGATACAGTGGTGATGGGATGTACAGTGGGTGATACAGTGGTAATGGGATGTACTGTAAGTGATACAGTGGTGATGGGATGTACTGTAAGTGATACAGTGGTGATGGGATGTACTGTAGGTGATGCAGTGGTGAGGGGATGTACTGTAAGTGATACAGTGGTGAGAGGATGTAATGTAGGTGATGCAGTGGTGAGGGGATGTACTGTAGGTGATGCAGTGGTGATGGGATGTACACACTGGTATGTATACAGTAGATTATACAATGTAAATTAACAGTGATGGGATGATTGGATGTAGATGGTACGATATTATAGGATGTAAGCGATACAGTGTTGCAGCCATAGGATATAGGGGATATACAGTAGGAGCAAGTTTCATCTTTGCTCCTTTGGCCATGGCTATTCTATTGTTCTCAGCTGCAATACGTATTGTATTTGCAATATGATCTTAGTGTGATGTCAGCATTGACCAGATATATGAAGTGGCATTAGCAGGGGCAGGGGCTGCAAAAAGAGCTTGTTACTGTGCTGCGCTTTATTAAAGCTGGCCATACATTTATACAATTTGGGCCCCTTTCACCCGATTTTGCTGAACAGTGGCAAAAACCTATTTGTTTTGTCTCCGATACCGATCTGATGCATTGTCTTGTGCAGGGGCGCTGGAACGTTTTTAGGTTGGGGGGGGCAAGATATAATCTCATTTTGGCGCCCCCTAAATTGCTATATGTTACCCCCGGGCACTATACACACTGGCAGCGGCATATACATGTGGGCATTATACACAGGGCAGCGGCATATATGGATGGGCATTATACACAGGGCAGCGGCATATATGCATGGGCATTATACACAGGGCAGCGGCATATATGCGTGGGCATTATACACAAGGCAGCGGCATTTACGCATGGGCATTATACACAGGGCAGCGGCATATACACGTGGGCATTATACACCTGATAGCGACAGAACACAGGGGGGCTGATAGCGACAGAACACAGGGGGGGTTACAGTGACAGAACACAGGGGGGCTGATAGCGACAGAACACAGGGGGGCTGATAGCGACAGAACACAGGGGGGCTGATAGCGACAGAACACAGGGGGGCTGATAGCGACAGAACACAGGGGGGCTGATAGCGACAGAACACAGGGGGGCTGATAGCGACAGAACACAGGGGGGCTGATAGTGACAGAACACAGGGGGGTTACAGTGACAGAAAACAGGGGGGGTTACAGTGACAGAACACAGGGGGGGTTACAGTGACAGAACACAGGGGGGCTGACAGTGACAGAACACAGGGGGGGCTGACAGTGACAGAGCACAGGGGGGCTGATAGTGACAGAAAAAAGGGGGGGTTACAGTGACAGAACACAGGGGGGCTGACAGTGACAGAAAACAGGGGAGGTTACAGTGACAGAACACAGGGGGCCTGACAGTGACAGAACACAGGGGGGGGCTGACAGTGACAGAACACGGGGGGGGGGGCTGACAGTGACAGAACACAGGGGGGGCTGACAGTGACAGAGCACAGGGGGGCTGATAGTGACAGAAAAAAGGGGGGGTTACAGTGACAGAACACAGGGGGGCTGACAGTGACAGAAAACAGGGGAGGTTACAGTGACAGAACACAGGGGGCCTGACAGTGACAGAACACAGGGGGGGGCTGACAGTGACAGAACACAGGGGGGGGGCTGACAGTGACAGAACACAGGGGGGGCTGACAGTGACAGAGCACAGGGGGGCTGATAGTGACAGAAAAAAGGGGGGGTTACAGTGACAGAACACAGGGGGGCTGACAGTGACAGAAAACAGGGGAGGTTACAGTGACAGAACACAGGGGGGCTGACAGTGACAGAACACAGGGGGGGGGGGGCTGACAGTGACAGAACACAGGGGGGGCTGACAGTGACAGAACACAGGGGGGGGGTGACAGTAACAGAACACAGGGGGGGTTACAGTGACAGAAGGGGGGCTGACAGTGACAGAACATGGGGGTCTGACTGTGACAGAACACAGGGGGGTTAGGTTACAGTGACAGAAGGGGGGGGGACAGTGTCTCCCGTGCCCCATCCTGCTGACCAGTGACCTGAATTGCGTTGCAGCATTTATAGCACTTACTTCCCGCTCGTTGCACCGGTGCCCACAGCAGCCTTGTGCTGCCTTGTGTAGCTGGGAGAGAGGTGGGCATTTCCTCTTTTGCCGATGACTGCAGCCGCGGAAAGGCACAGCGCGGCCGACCGCAGCAGCAAATTGATTTGAGGCTCTGCTGGGCGGGGAGAACGTCAACGTGCTGTATTCTCGCGTGGGTCAGGGGGAGGGGGCGCGCTGTTTTAGCTGAGCTGACTGAAGGCTGGCCGCTCTGCAATATAACTGCAGCGGTAGCACTGCCTTGTCTTAATTTGAACGCACCGTATGTCCACACAGCTGCCAGCACCTCTGTTGACAGGTGCAGTGGTAGGAACAGCGTCGCAGAGCAGGGACATCGGCGCCTCTCCAGCCTGGCGTGCTCTGCCGCCCGCAAAGTGTCTTTAGCGCCTCAGTAATTTTGGGGGGGGCAAGCTGCCCCCTTGCCCCCCCCGTTCCGGCGCCACTGGTCTTGTGTGCATCGGATTGGAGCCAGACATCGCAAGTGCTGCACTTAAGATTTACCAAATCCGGCAGCCTTGGCTAGTATCGCATATGATACATCATATGCAAAAGGACTGTATACGGTGTATCATATTCAATCCTGTTACCCGGGAAGCTGACGGACAAGTTCAAGGGAGATTGCAGGAGTCCTTAATTGCATGCCTGCTGCAGAGGGGGGGGTTGGGATCGTTGGGTCTACAGCAAGTTGGTCGACAAGCATTCGGTCGACACTGTTAGGGCGACATGGTTCTAGGTCGACACGAGTTTAGGTCGACATGTCAATGGGTCGACACAAGCAATAGCTCGACAGAGTCAAGGTCGACAGTCAAAAGGTCGACATGCGGTTATTCACTCTCTTTTAACCCGAATGTCGACACTGTCGACATGGACACAGTTTCCAGTGCACCGCATCCCCTCGCTTCACTCGCAATGCTTCTGGCACACTATTTTATTCTCTCACCACGGCCTAGTGGATGATAGGGCATGAAATACCTCCTGTCGGCGCATGTCGGCTCAAAAAACAGTGAAAAGCCCCATGTCGACCTTTTGACTGCCGACCTAATGCTTGTGTCAACCTAATGACCTGTCGACCAACACATATCCCATGTTGGGAGGGATCCACTTGGATCCATCTCAGGGACAATGTGAAAAGAAGGAAGCCCGTTGGTTTCTATTGGGTGATGCCACATAAAGATGGTCTTACCTACCGGCTCCAGTACAGAATGTATCACATTCCGGAACTATGTACATAACGGAATTCAGCCAAGACTCAGAGAACTGAAGTTTTTGAGCTTTGGCCCTATTTCTTGGGTTATTCCCGCAGCACATCCCACCCATAGTGATAAGATGTACAATACTGCAGTGAAAGGATGTAAGTAATATGTATGTCATCTAATGATAGAGTAGAGGTGATATAGTAATGGAATGTGATCTGGGTGTGACATACACTCAGGGGAGGCTAAATCTTTGCAGTTTAAGGCACAGTGATGATTGGGCCCACAGTGTCACTGCGATGGGATGTACACGGTGACAGAATGTTGGTTAGACAATGTTATGCTGATGTATATGGCACTGTTACATAGATGGGATGAAGAGGATACAATGTTACAGTGATGGGATGTAGAGGATACAATGTTACAGAGATGGGATGTAGAGGGTACAATGTTACAGTGATGGGATGTACAGGGTACAATGTTACAGAGATGGGATGTACAGTAGATGGTACAATGTTACAGTGATAAGATGTAGAGGGTATAATGTTACAGAGATGGGATGTAGATGGTACAATGTTACAGAGATGGGATGTACAGTAGATGGTACAATGTTACAGTGATAAGATGTAGATGGTACAATGTTACAGAGATGGGATGTAGAGGATACAATGTTACAGTGATGGGATGTAGATGGTACAATATTACAGAGATGGGATGTAGAGGGTACAATGTTACAGAGATGGGATGTAGATGGTACAATGTTACAGTGATGGGATGTAGAGGATACAATGTTACAGTGATGGGATGTAGATGGTACAATGTTACAGAGATGGGATGTAGAGGGTACAATGTTACAGAGATGGGATGTAGAGGGTACAATGTTACAGAGATGGGATGTAGAGGGTACAATGTTACAGTGATGGGATGTACAGGGTACAATGTTACAGTGATGGGATGTAGAGGGTACAATGTTACATGTATAGGTACTTATGTGTTAGTTGGGCGCCCACTGTAGTTAGTATGCTCATACCCCCACTGTCCATGTCGGCATGGAGTTGATTTCATATAGTGTGGCGAGCGCTGCCAGCCACCGAGCCCGAAGTGTGGCGCGCGTAGTGAGCCCCGCGAGGGGATGCGGAAAACTAAACAAATAGCTTAGTGGGCGCCCAACTAACATATAAGTACCCAGATATAGGATGTACAGGGTACAATGTTACAGTGATAGGATGTACATGGTACAAGGTTACAGTGATGGGATGTAGATGGTACAATGTTACAGAGATGGGATGTAAATGGTACAATGTTACAGTGATGTAGATGGTATAATGTTACAGAGATGGGATGTAGAGGGTACAATGTTACAGCGATAGGTTGTAGAGGGTACTACAGGTACAGTGTATTACAGTGATAGGATGTAGAGGGTACTACAGGTATATTACAGTGATAGGATGTAGAGGGTACTACAGATATATTATAGTGATAGGATGTAGAGGGTACTACAGGTATATTACAGTGATAGGATATAGAGGGTACTACAGGTATATTATAGTGATAGGATGTAGAGGGTACTACAGGTATATTACAGTGATAGGATGTAGAGGGTACTACAGGTATATTACAGTGATAGGATGTAGAGGGTACTACAGGTATATTACAGTGATAGGATATAGAGGGTACTACAGGTATATTATAGTGATAGGATGTAGAGGGTACTACAGGTATATTACAGTGATAGGATGTAGAGGGTATAATGTTACAGAGATGGGATGTACAGGGTACAATGTCACAGTGGTGGTTGTAGATGGTACAATGTTACAGTGATGGAAAGTAGAGGGTACAATGTTACAGTTATAGGGTGTAGATGGTACAATGCGGCAGATGTATGAAGCAGTGATAAGGGAGAAGTGAGCCAGTGAAGCAGTTGCCCATGGCAACCAATCAGCTGCTCCGTATAATTTTATATTATGCAAATTATAGAAGTTGTTCAGTGCTGATTGGTTGCCATGGGCAACTTCTCCTCTGGCTCATTTCTCCTCCCTTATTTACAGCTTCATACGTCTGCCCCAATGTTACAGTTATAGGATGTACAGGGTACAAAGTTACTGTGATGGGATGTAGAGGGTACAATCTTATACTGCTGGGATGTAGAGGGTACAATGTTACACTGCCGGGATGCAGATGGTACAATGTTACAGTGATAAGATGTAGAGGGTACAATGTTACACTGCTGGGATGTAGAGGATACAATGTTACAGTGATAGGATGTAGATGGTACAATGTTACAGAGATGATATGTAAATGGTACAATGTTACAGAGATTGGATATAGAAGGTACAATGGCCCTTATTCTGGTCCATTCGCATGGACCAGAATCTTCGCAAGGGCATTGATGGTGGGCATATGCGCAGGGTAATTTCTGCACATGTACATACGCCGGGAGTGTGCGTCCCTGGCGAACAGATTGTTCCCCGGGCGCATGCACCCAAGTGTGGGAGTGGAGGGGAGCGTGAGGTGGCGGGCTGGATTATTTGCATATGGTAACGCCCAGCGTTTCATTGGCGTTTCCATGAGAATGCTGGGCGTTCTCATGCTAATGGGCCGATGACGTGGGTGTGCGGTGGTCGGGCAGCTGACATCACCGGATGTCAGCTGCCCGCCCACTTCCTTCAGAGTGCACACACACATCTAGGGTTGCTCTGAGCAACTTTAGATGTGCGTGTGCCTTTCACAGCATTTGATGCTCAGCTGACACCTGAGAGTGTCTTAGATTTGCATGCTGGTTTCACATCATGTGGTACTCGCCCCCTAGGCTGCAAATGGATGTTTATGCAAAACATCCATTCGCAGCCGTGCGGGCGATTTCGGCGTGCGAGGGGGGGCAGGGGTGGTCAGGCAGCTGGACGAGTGGCGGGCGACATTTAAATCACAGTTCCCAGCGCTGCGTGTTAATCAGAATAACATAATGGGTGAGATTTAATAGGATGAGATATTCAGAAAGTGAGAGATTTGGGAAGAAATCTCCAGTTTTTTTAAAGCGGCAATCATTTACACAGCAAAACCAGTTTGATTTTGCAGTGTAAATGATTGCCGCTTTAAAAAAACTGGAGATTTCTTCCAAAATCTCTCACTTTCTGAATATCTCATCCTTTTAAATCTCACCCCCTATGTTTGTGCTATTGACTTTGTAAATGGATGCAAAAGTGTGATTTGTTGAAGGTGTGGTTTGTTGAAGGTGTGGTTTGTTGAAGGTGTGGTTTGTTGATGGTGTGATTTGTTGAAGGTGTGGTTTGTTGAAGGTGTGATTTGTTGAAGGTGTGATTTGTTGGAGACGTCACAGGACATCTTCGGCAGACATGGAAGGAAATAAAAGTCATCTGAGACTGACTTTTATTTCCGATGGCAGGAGAGCCATCAAATGATCTCTCCTGCTAGTGGATGTGTTAGCGAACTCGTGCCCTCGCATCCGAGTTGGCAGCGCGGCAGCGTTTCAGCGCTCGGTAAGCAGCGATTGTTGCTGCTTACCCAGCCAACAAGAATTAGGTTCATAGTGTGTAGGGGGCCAATGTTCTTTGGCCAATTAAAGCCAGGTGAAATTCCGGCTTGAAAGAACCTTTGTCATACTTGTTGTCCTGGATTAAAAGAATATTATGGCTAACCTACACTTAGGGGTAAATGTATCAACCATTCTAAATAGAAAGAGTTTTTAATAATTGCGCCAGCAATTAGGGACAACTTGCTTTTAATTGTACATCAGCCAATTTCTGCCAATTTTCAGACCATAATTGCATTAAGCCTTGTTTTATTTGCACCGGAGATCAGCTACATTTTTTTATTCTCTTTGTTCTTTTTTTACATAATATTAATATACAAACTACTGTGTAAAAACCGCATAGCCACAACCAGCACACACATTCCGTCTGTGATTTTACTGGTACTGAAAATAAAGATTTGACATGTTGGTCACGTGTTACATTACTGTTTATAAATATCCTCATCTTCTATCTACTGTATGATATGAATTTGGTGATGACTGAATTATTGCACTAGCCCAGCGGTTCCCAAACATTTTTTGACACACAGCTCTCTAGAGCAGGAGCTCAGGACCCCACACAGTTCACATTTTCCAGGTCACCCGGCAGGTGCACAGGTGCACCCATTAATCATTGACACATTTTAAAAGATCCACAGGTGGAGCTAATTATTTCACTTGCGTAAGGAGACCTGGAAAACATGCACTGTGTGTGGTACTGAGGACTGAGTTTGATCACCTGTGCTCTAGGGCAGCGGTTCTCAACCTCTGTCCTCTGGGACCCCCAACGGTGCGCGTTTTCCAGGTCACCTCACAGGTGCACTAATTACTCACTGGCACATTTTAAAAAGATCACAGGTGGAGGTAATTATTTCACCTGTGACTCTGTGTGGAGACCATGCACTGTTGGGGGGGTCCCTGAGGACCGAGGTTGATAACCACTGCTCTAGGGTATCAGAATTTTTTTCACGACACCCCTGTGCCAAAAGTTTCTTATCTAGTAATTTACCCCCAAAAAAATTATTTGGTGAGGGACATGATTTGCTTCTGTTAGTCCATATATTCTATGACTAGCTGACCCCCCCGGCGTTGCCCGGGAAAACCTTGGGGTTTCTTTATTTCCAAAATTGCTGAAAAATGTCATCTTACAGTATGCTGTGACAAAGACCTAAGATTGTAATTTGTTATAGATTCCACCATAATGTTAGAATGTGTTTGCATTGATACTCAATGATGGCAATGAAATCAGGTGTGGTGTTGTTGTTTGAAACACAACGCTCCTGAGTTGATAACTTGTATGTGTTGATGAATTCCACATCCACTCCTGAGATTTAGCACCTACTGTATGACATATCTTCCAACATCTGAGGGTCAGAAATCGGTACAAAATCAGAAAGGGACGTGGCCACACCTCCATTTCTATACTTTCAATGGTACAGTTTCTAGGGTGTGTAATTACAGGCGCTGAGTGCGTGGGGTCCGGGGGTGGCGTTACTTACCGTGCCATAATTAATTAAAAATTCACCGTTCCCTGCCAGTGCCGCTCCCCTCACCGAATCTGCCTGCAGCAGTCTCTGAGGTCTGGAGATCTGTAAAGCACATGCATCGGGCATCTCTACCAAACAGTGGGGCAGCCACTGAGTGTGGGAGCAGGTCCGCGGGCCTGGCCACATGACATCATGACACGACGCACACTATCCGCACCACTGTAATGCACCACTGGGAATGGGTGCAATGGGCCAAATTCTTCCCTACACCCGCCGGGCCAATCCACTGATCCAGCCATCACAATCATCAATGGATGCATTGATAAGGTTTGGAGTTTAAGAAGTTGAAGAATAAGACTGAGAAAAAGAATTGCCATGTTACAAAGTGTACAATTTACTCAATAAGTCGTGAAAAAAATGTAAGTGTACATAGAAGTACAATCAAGAAATGAAAGTAGGATTAAAAAATAAGTTCTGATTCAAACTGATAATTGTTTGGATGGGGTGGGTTGTGAAACAAATCTATAGGTGGGGGTATGGATATTGTGGGCATAATTGGTGTTTGTTACACCTACAGGGGGCCCTCAACTGATGGGATTTTCACTACAGTGTCACGGTCACAGTGTCACCATAGGGGGATTCCCACTTGGGGTCCAGGTGGTCTTTTAGGGACCTTTTACAATCCTGTAGGTCTCTTCTCCTTGAGCTTACAGTCTCCCTTAATGATAGTCAATCACTGAGGGAGACCGTAGGCTCCAGGAGAAGAGACCAACGGGATTGTAAAGGGGTCCCTAAAAGACCACCTGAACCCCAATTGGAAATCCCCCTACGGTGACACTGTAGTGAGAATTTCTCATCAACTGGGGACCCCCTGTAGGTGTACCAAACACCAATTATGCCCACAATATCCATACCCCCTCCACCTATTGATTTGTTTCGCAACCCACCGCCATCCAAACAATTATCAGTTTGAATCAGAATTTATTTTTTAATCCTACTTTCATTTCTTGAATGTACTGTACTTCTACGTACACATATTTTTTTCACGATTTATTGAGTAAATTGTACACTGTAACGTGACAAATCTTCATCTCAGTCTTATTCTTCAACTTCTTACACTCATAACATTCAAATAAATGCATGCAGCGCTCATGCCCATCGACCAAACATTATCTATGAACCAAAAGAGTCTGGGAAACCCTTAAGGCAGAGCAGTGCCTGATATCCAATTGACTAACAGGGTGAGTGCAGTGTACCCACTTTGTATTGATCAATGGGTGCATTGGCCAGGACAAAGATTTCTCAGTGCAACTGGCCGGGGAGCGAAGTGACAGGCTGGAGGACTGGAGAGACGGATATGGGGAACAAAGTAGAAACGGTACATTAGGTACAGTTTTTATTTGCCGGTACAGACGGTTAAATAAACGGCAAATTATTTTTTATGTGTTCTGTGTGTGTTGTACTGTTTTTGTGTGTGTGTTGTAGTGTATGTGGTTGTGTTTGTTGTATTGTATGTATCTGTCCAATGCGTAAGTGTGTGAGGTGTGCTACGTATATACAGTATGTGTGTGTTGTGTCTTTGTGTATCTGTGCAATGTTTAAGTGTGTGTTTTGTGTGTGTCGTACTGTTTTTTGGGTGTGTGTGGTGAATGTGGGTGTGTGTTGTGCTGTTAGATGTATGTTATGTGTGTGTGTTGTGTGTATCTGCCCTATGTGTAAGTGCGTAAGGTTTGCTATGTATAAATCTGTGTGTGTAGTGTGCTGTGTGTATCTGTGCAATGTTTAAGTGTGTGTTTTGTGTATTGTACTGTTTTTGGGTGTGTACTGTAGTGAATGTGGGTGTGTGTTGTACTGTGAGTGTCGTGTTGTGTGTATCTGCCGAATGTGTAAGTTTGTGATGTGTGATACGTATATATATGTGTGTGTAGTGTGCTTTGCGTATCCTGGCAATGTTTAAGTGTGTGTGTTCTGTGTGTTTGTTGTACTGTTTTTGGGTGTGTGTTGTAGTGTGTATGGATTTGTATTGTACTGTACTGCATGTGGTGTGTTGTGTGTGTGTATCTGTCCAATGTGTAAGTGTGTGAGGTGCTCTATGTATAAATGTGTGTGTTGTGTGCTATGTGTGCGTATGTGGTGTACTGTGTGTGTGCGTGCGTGTACAATGTGTATGTGTGTGTGTGTGTGTTGTGTGGTCTATGTATATCCTCAATTATTTCCTAATTGTTTAAAGCCTTCACCATAATGTTAGAATGTGTCATTCATACTCAATGACAGCAATGAAATCAGGTGTGGAGTTGTTCCTTCGCAAACGGTTTCCCAGATCATCGATCTTTTCCCCCGAACATCAATGATGGAAAATTACAACTTGGTGTTTTTTAAAATTCTAAGTGAAATTTCCCAAAAACGGCTTCGAGGTGCACACCACCGGGTCCAGAGGTATCTTGTTGCTGAATTTGGTGTCTCTGAGTGCCACGGTGTGTCCGCAATGCGTCGGACACGCACACACACACACACGCACACAGACTCTTCAACTTATTATATAGATTGGCAGTCATCAGCACTATTAAAGCCTAGTAAGGGGCATACACACGTAGAGATCTGTGCTAAGCAATTTTGCTAAGCAATTTTGCTAAGCAATATTGCTGGTGTCAAGATCTCCCATGCAGAGCACATACACACGCAGTGATTTGTGCTAAACAATTTTGCTAAGCAATTTTTCTTAGCAATTTTGCTTAAGCAAAAAAAGGCCGGGTAGTTGTTTAGAATGAGAGATTGCGATCAGTATCTCTCATTCTGTACACACAGAGAGATTTGCAGTCATGTGCTAAGCAATCTAACTAGATTGGGACTGCATGCACTGACTTAGTTAGCAAGAGATATTTAATCTCTCGGAGCATACACACGGAGAGATCTGTGCTTACTTTCTAAGCAATCTAGTCAGATTGCTTAGAAAATAGCACAAATTTGCTCCGTGTGTACACCCCTGTACAATGATCATAAATAATTTGAATTGGTCCTGGTCCACCAGTGGAAGGCCCCCCCAAAGTGCCACTGCCCACAGTTTGGGAACCACTGCTCTAGCTAATAAATGTCTATCTTATCTAACATGTGCTATGTGATTCTTGCTGTTTGGGTTTTTCTATTCCGAAATCAACACTAAATTCTCTTTTCTGACAGGTGTCGTTTATTTTTCTTCCTTATCTCCATAGTAATGTGCTTTGTTGTGACCAACTCCTTGCTGCTGAGCTGCTGTTTGCCCGTCTTTCTATTGGGCATGAGGTACTACTACAGTAGAAAAATTATCCTCAATCATCTCGAGGGTGCTCTACGCACGGACATGTCTGATATTGAGCAATTTTACATGAGACAGTCAGGTGAGTATAACCCCGCAAAGGAACACTCTTGGCTGAGCCCCTTTCCACCCCAAAACCAGACATTTAATTCTTGCTTCGAGTCAACGCTGAGAAATTCCACAGACATCTTTGCCTTTTTCTTTTTAAATAAGCCCAGGAATATCCAATGCATGCCCTTCTGTCTAGTCTAGGAAATCAGTCCCGCTGTTGTGGTTATTTTCTGTGTACAGTATATCTGACTTCAAGAAACAGCTGCCAACGATCACATTTATCGGATGATCACAATGCAGTTAAGGTAGGTATACATTTCTTCCTGGGTTTGAACATATTTATGTATGCATGCTTCTGTATTGTATACATTCTATGCATTCACATATTCTATGTGTCAATTATAAGAATTGTCAAAAGCAGAACACTTGGTCCGATTCAGAGATGGACGGAAATTTAATGCCACTTGTAAGCAGCTTTGAACTTCCGTCTGATTTTAAGGAGGGGCCTGCATGTAGCTGCGATCTCAGCACTGTGACCTTCGTCGCAGACTGGGACAATGGCCATTAATGCAGATGGTCACATGCATATCAGAATCAGCTCTATTGTCCAGGTATACTTGCGTATACTAGGAATTTGTTTTCGATTCGCTGTGCAGCAGCCAGGTGGGTAACAAGTAAACAGCATACAGTATAAACAATATAACCAGGTGGGGGAACATGTACAGTCATAAATAAAGTTATTCCGAGGGGACACAGTGTTAGATTATGTGCAGAGGGTTATGGCGCAACTAGACAGTGAGGTGTTCATGAGTTCACGTGTCAACAGGTGAACCGCTTGAGGGTTCTGGTGGGAATAGCCCTGTAGCGTCTGCCTGATGGCAGCAGGTTAAACAAGCCATGGCCAGGATGTAGTTGGTCCTTGACTATCTTCGTTGCCCGCTTTTTTGCTCTGGACAGGTACAGGTCCTGGACAGAGGGAAGGTCTGTCCCGATTATCTTCTCCGCAGTTCTGACTACCTTTTGGAGTATGCATTTGTCTCTCTCTTGCTATCGGAGCCGTACTAGACAAGTATTGAGGAGCACAGTACAGACTCCACAATCGCAGAGCAGAAGCTTCTGTGGGATGTTGAACTTCCTCAGTTGCCTAAGGAAGAATAGCCTCTGCTGCGCTTTTCCAACAATAGTGTTGGGCCCCCATTTAAGGTACTGGGAGCTTGTGGTTCCTAGTTTGCACAACTGACCCACGGAAAGGGGGGACTGTAAAGCCAGGGAGTCTGCATGGTGAAATGAAGACTCTTGGCTCTTCCCGTCTGAGAGAACGGGGCAACACACCCCCATTTCCAGGAACGCAGGCCTCCCCCACCCCAGTCCTTCAACGCCGCTGCCTGTTAATATTGCAGCAGCAGAACTACAGGCGCCATCGCAAGGCCCGTTCAGCGCATGCACTCGTAGCCGTAGATTATCGATAATCAGAAATCTGCATGCCTCTGCACTCCTAGATCTATCTCTGAATCGGGCACTCTGTTCCTTTTAAGCTACATGGGGTTGCACTGGACAGTAGATTCTCTAAGCAGCTCTGCATGCAACACTTTCCTCCTGCAGGTTGCACACAGTTTATAGGAAACTGATCTGTAGTTTTTTTGTTCAGTAATGAAAGGCACAATAGCATAAATGCTTATTCTGAATGTATTCCAGTTTACAGTACTTAATAGAAAGTATGACCTTATGAAAGTTGGGTATGGGTCGACAGTAATTAGGACAAAAGCTCGACACATGAAAAAGGTGGACATGTTCAAATGGTCGACACAAGCAATAGGTCAACATGAGTTGTTAATGTTTTTTGGTGTCTGTCGACATAAATGGACATGGACACCAAAAAAGTGTACCACTTCGCTCGCCATGCTTCGAGCACGGTGCCTCACTACGCTCGGCACATTATTGTATTCTCAGCCCATATTCTAGTTGACTCGGATGGATGCGTATTTTCGGACGGCCACCGAGTGTTCTTAGCCCCGCCTACCGTGCGGATAGCTCACACCGTCCGAATGTGGTCAGAATAAGGGCCTATGTCCATGTGGGTATTTAAGTATGAAAACCCACCTTTTCTTTTTTATGTAACACTGTTCATGTCGTCCTTTCCTATTGCTTGTGTCAACCTTTTTGACCATGTCAACCTTTTTCCAAGCAATTACTAATTACTATCAACCGCATTCCATTAAAGATTTCAAAATATAATTTCATTAAATTGTGTTGATAACAATGACAGAAGACATATAACTTTGTAGTGCTCTAATTGGTAACTGACCTCTCCCTGGATGTAGTTGTACATTGGGGTGCAGTGAAGAACACAATGTTGTAATGTTTGCTTATGGTGCATGATGTCTGCATGCTACACAATGATATAATGACTTGTGTTTTCTTTCTAGGAGACTCAGAGTTTCTTAATTTTTTTTTTAAAGTGAACAAATATGGGTTTAAAAATGACACCTACAAAACCATTCTAGTAATACAGTCTAGTCCAGTGATCGCTAACCTTGACACCCCAGCTGTTGTTGAATTACACATCCCAGCATGCCCTGCTACAGTTTTGCTATTTGGCCATGCCAAAATGGATGCAGGGCATGCTGGGATGTGTAGTTCAACAACAGCTGGAGTGTCAAGGTTAGCACTGGTCTAGTCCATACTGTCAAGTTCGTATTGTTTGGTGTGAGCATTATTACTGCAGTATATTACTTAGACATTTACACAGTGACCCTCAGTCAGATCCCAAAAACCGACTGGAACTTTACTCATATGCCAGACCGGTTCTGCACATAGGCCTGTGATGGTGGATGCCGGAACGATTCAGACTTTCAGTGAATGACAGTGTGATGCCATTTAGGGGGCGTTAACAGCCTCTAGTTTCTTAAACAAAGGCGTGTCACCACTGACAGTTGAGACCGTCATATACAGTGGCCAGCTTGCACAGCCGGCCAATCATGTCAGAGATGTTTCGATACTGCATCCTACGGTACTGGTTAGAATCAGTAATGCATGCAGGAGGTGTGGCGCCCCCTGTCGCATTTCCATATTAGTGCTATTACCGCTGCTTCTATGTAGCTCCAACAAAAATGTGAATGAGGGACAGTGTACACAGTCCACAGATTTATACAAAACACAAAGGTACAGAGATAGGCAATAAAGATAAGGGTGCACTCAGTAATCCTCTGCACAGTATGTAGCTGGGATACAGGTGTGACTAGTTTTTGCACATACTCTGAGCATGTGACAGCACACACGTAACAAAACCGATATATTGTACGTGTTAGGGTGATCATTGTACTACAGGCTGACAGAGGGCGAGATTCTCTATCACAGAAATGCGGTAAAAACCCCGTTATCAGGGTTTTTACCGCATTTCTGTATTCTTTAACCTCCCTCCGCAGTGTCACCGCTGCGGAGGGAATCGCCAGCAAAAGCTGGTGGTTCCCTGCAGAAGCCTATGGGCTTCTTACCGCAGCGCTGTGTGAGGGATCCCTCACGGATCCCTCCCAGCATGCCCCGCGGCCGGAGCGTCGGTCTGCGCATGCGCAGACGGACTCCCGGGTCATAGACCCGGAAGTCCAGCAACGGCGCCGCATTGCAAGGGACAGCTCTTACCGCAAGAGCTGTCCCTTGCGTTAATGACCGCATATTTTAGAGAATATGCGGTCATTAGAAATGCGAATGCCGGTGATACTGGGCTGCGGATTTTAGAGAATCCCGCCCTTAAGCTGGCCATAGAGGGTACAATTAGTGCAGTGTAGTGCACACTAACAGTGCAGGTTGTAAGAACAGCCATAGATGGGGTCCGTTGTTTAGGAGCAGAAGCCTTGGAGAAGTGAGGTCTTTGCTTGTAAAGCGCACAGCACTCGCAGTACACCTGGCTTTGCAGGAGCAGCGCATAGAAATAATTGCAGAGCAGGGTCATTAAATCTACAAAAGAGACATTTATACATCTGTATAAGCACTTGGGCCGTGGTGGGTCTCCCACACTTTTAATGGAAGCCATTTAAGACCCCACAGCTCTATTATGAAGGAGTATCACATTTTTGGCCAGTGAATAAAATAACTAGCAGCTATGCTTATGCGCAGGGCCGGATTTAAAGCTCAGCCCACCCCTAGGCACCACATTATTCCCCCCCCCCCCGCCTATTATAGTGAGGGAGTGTACAGAAAGCAGTGCATACAGTACCTTCAGCAGCGCGAAGGCTGCAGGTCTTCAGCTCCCTGGTAGTGCAAAGCTCCCTCCTCAGCATCAGGGCGGCTCCAGCGCTGTGTCTTTTCATTAGCGGACAGGCATCACGGGGTTGCATCTCTCTGGTGCCGGGGATCGGGTGCTAAACACCCAGAGAGAGGCCACCTGTAATGTCAGTGACAGGAGTTTGTGCTTCCGGCGCCGGGGATTAAGTACCCAGTGCCGGAAGTGCAAACTCCTGTCACTGACCTTACAGGTATAGCACCTGATCCCCCGGAGCCGGCTAACAGTCACAGACGCTGAAGGGGGGCACTTCTGGTGCACACCACTGCTTACCATTGCCGCCCCCAGCAGGTGCCACCCATAGGCCCGTGCCTCACGGGCCTAGTGGGAAATCCGGCCCTGCTTATGCTCCATACACAGTAGGTGACCCTGGCTTTGGCCGACATAGTTAACAACATCGGCTGCGGGTGGCCGATATTGAGTGTACACACAGAATTATTTTGGTAAACGATATTGTTCAGTGACGTCACCCGGACCCGCTGAACATGTGGGTCGTCTGGCTTTATAGGCAAATGAACAGATGGGATGGATTGTAAGCGATGTGCGGGAGCGCATGTCGTTAACGATATTGAGTGTACACACTAGACAGTATTTTAAAAGCTATCTCCCGGAAGCCCCTTTTTCAGCGATACCTTTTACAATATCCTCTAGTGTGCAAAGCCCCTTACACCCGACACGATTCTGTCCGCAGCCAATATAGTTAACAATAACATTGTGTGTGGCCAAATTTGCACTGAACGATGTCGGTAAAAGATTTTGCTCATTGACGTCACCGATACCGGCTCACCATGCCGGTCATTGGCTTTATAGCCAAATTGGCCTGCATGTTCAGCCAAGAGGGATGGGAGTTGTTAACGATGCACGGTAGCACAATGTTGGCAAACGATATAGTGGATACAGATATAGGGTCTTCTTCTGAGTCGATCACAAAAGCAAAATCTTTCTCGAATGGACAAAGCCGTTCTGCACTGCAAGTGGGGCAGATGTAACATGTGCAGAGAGAGTTAGATTTGGGAGAGGTGTGTTCCTATAGTGCATATACACTAGACGAGAATGCACACTATGGGCAGTATTCAATGTGAATACTGGCGACGTGCAGCGAATCCTGTTTAGGATTCGCTGCACATTCGCCACTGCTCGCTGCGTTCCGGAGCCTCGCCGGCTAAGGTATTCAACGAGTCAGGGGCTAATTTGAGCTCCTGCGGCGGACGCCGCAGGGAGCCTGAGGACGGTGGCTGGCAGGGAGATGGAAGTCTCCCTGCCTGCCCCAGAACGTTTGTGGGGGGGAGGTGGGCTCCCCGGGAGCCAGGCAGCACAGGCTGCCCCCCCGGGGGTGCCAGCAGGGGACCAGGTATATTCACTACACCCGATCATGCATATGTGATGATCCGGTGAAGTGAATATATGAATATCTAATGAGCGGCTCGGTTTCGGCCCCCTGCTGGCTGGTCTGTGTAAAAAAAAATATATATATATTTTTTACAATTAAAATTAGCACATGAATAAAAATAGCATGCCCCTCCTCAGAATAAAATTCCAGATTTTTTTACACCAATTGTAAAAAACAAGACACTTTATTTTAAAAGTTCACCTTCCACTTCACCATAAAAAGATAGCGATTGCTACTCGGTGAATCATGGCGAAAAAAAACTTGAAATGTATTCGCCACCTGGTCATTGAATAGGGTGATTCACCGTTTTAGTCAGAAATTCGCCTTACAGCACAAAATCGCCATAAAAATCTGGCGAATCAGCCTCATTGCATACCGCCCTATATGAATATCGTTATCCTGCATATCGTTAATGATGTACAATATAGTTTGTACGCACTTTTAGTTATAAATTGTGGTATATGAACAATATGAATGAATGCGGGACATCAATTAGATTGGCTGATTCCTATGGGATAAATAGGAATATTATGACACGTAGAAAACGAGTGGCATCTAGAAACCGGTTCCAGGTTCTGATTGAATCCCACGGCACATACACACATTTTATAAATGTGTTTGTAAATTCCAGTCCTTGAGTTGTGTGCCCTGGCACCAATAACAGACGGGCACGTGTGTGATCTATACACAGTGCATGCGTTCTCTGCTGTTTATCATGTTCTATAGTCATCTTAAGACAGAGTTACTTCTGTATCCAAAAATAAAAGCAAGGCTTGAATATTAATATCATCTTCAGACTTACTATATATAAGACCGTGTAATTCTATTTTGCATCGCTTCAGGGGAGTTATAAACCTGTGTACCGCTGTATAATTAGAAGCCTTGAATATAGATACGAGAGACTTTCATATTACTGTCACTTAAAACATTATTTTTCTATCACTCAGTAGTTCAGCAGAAGCAACCAATGGTACATATCATTCTAGTTGCCAGTGTACCGCGGGAGGGGGGGGGGGGGGGGCAGTTGGAAGTCCCCCAGCCTGAAGGGAATAGACGCTGTGCACATGCTCACAGCGTCTATTCAGCATCGCAGACAGGTGGGAAACGGGGGCGTGGCCTGGGGAAGCATCATCCTGCACAGCCACCCCCCTTTTATAGGTCACACCCCTTATTGGGCGTTCACGCGTCTCCGTCACGAGAGTGTCCCGTTTTCAACATCACATATGTTGGGAGGTATGTGTCAACCAGTTATGCTTATTTTCCATAGAACAGGCCAAACTGTCCTCAAGATCTACCAACAGTTTATGTATATCAGGCAAGAAGACAAAATGGGTATCAGTACTTAATTAATTAAAAATATATACAGAATGTAATCCTAAAAAAACTATTGGACTGATTTTACAAAGATAGATACATTTAATAAAAATACAATTAATAACACAATAATGACCAATCAATAGTATATGAATGTAAAACACAGAAATGAAATAGCCAACACAGTTCCTGGTGAGTATATTATGGGAGCAGTCCATTCCTATTATGTCCCCTTGGGTGTGTATATTGTGCCTTAATAGAGTATTGAAAGGAGTAGTGTTAAATACCGTCCACCAATGTAGAATGAGCAGTCCCGCACTTCTGTCCTCCTCCTAGTGTTGGTATTTCAGTAAATTGTTGAGGCTACCCAGTGGCGTAAGTTCATACCAGTTGCCCGGAGGCAAGATAAATATTAGTGCCCCCAAATAGCTCAATCAGTAAGGTGTCTGTCTCCAGTAAGACAGGTCAAGGGATCTAATACAAGGTGACACTTGCAAAAATGATGTTAGGAGGGGGAGTCAGCCACAGAAGCGATATTGACAGTTTTAAATTAACTGATTCAAACTCAAAGGGGAGGAGAGGTGCCCTCTTGGGAGCAGGAGCCCGGCGGCAGATGACTCCATTGCCTCCCAGAGTTACGCCTCAGCTGTCTACCATTCTATGACCAATAAAGGTTGATGTATAATTGTAGAGTGCAGAGTGATATTAAAGAGGGGATACAATAAAAATCAGGGGTGACATTCTATGGGATGCGATTATCGTTTTTTTGCGGTAATTAGACCACAAAATGGCGATATCGCATTTTCCCATTAAATCGTTTATTTAATGGGATGCGCTCAGGGACTGAAATCGCATATTGTGTGCGTTAAGGTATGCTGAATAAAAATGCGAGATTAATTCGCATTTTTATCGCATCCAGATGTTTTAGAATACAAAAGTATACAAGTCGCTTATTTAATGCTATGCGCATTTGCACATCGCATTTTTTAGGTGGCTAATTATCGCACTAATTTCAGACCAGGGTCTGTTAGGCGAATTAGCCAGAACCCTGCACAGATCGCAATGTTCTGTGCAGGGTTCTGCAGTAAAAAATAAAAGAAAGGGTTAAAAAAAAAAAAAAACGAGCGCAGGGTCCCCCGCCCGAGTATAACCAGCCCCGGGCTCACTGAGCCGGTGCTGGTGACATAAAATCAGGGTCCCCGACAAATAGGGGTCCCCTTGATTTCATGAAACCAGCACCAGACTCAAGGTCCGGCGCTGGTTCCCAAAATACGGGGGACAAAGTGACTAGGGGTCCCCCGTATTTTAAGAACCAGCACCGGACACAACCAGCCAGCAGGGTAATGCCACAGCCGGGGGAAACTTATTATATAAGCTCCCGCGACCAAAGCATTAACCCCCTGGCTGGTCAGCATGGGCAGGGGTCCTGGGGAAGTGGGGACCCCCCCAATGAAGGGGTCCCCCCCCTCCAGGACTTACCAGCCCATGCTGATAGTCCGGGGCTGTCCCCGATGCCCCTGGGCGGTGGGCATCGGGCTGATGATTTGTGTAAAAAAAAAGAATTAAAACTATTGTTTTATACTGGCGAACTATGAGTCCCAGCAAGCCTACCCCGCATGCTGGGACTTGGGGAACCACAAGTCCCAGCATGCGGGGCGTTAAAGGGCCCGCTGGCACTTGTAGTTCTGCAGTGCAAAAAATAGTGCACAAAATCACACTGACACACTGTGAAATAAAACTTTAATACACACAAAACACACACACACTGATACTTACCTACCTTGAGCCCGTAGGTCGGTCCCTGGATCCTGGGTCCGTCCTCCGGGGCTCCAGGGCAGAATAGTCCGGTTCCGGGGCCTTGGTCCTGGTTCCGGGGCTGGTCCTGGGGTTCCGGGGCTCCTGGGCTGCAGAATCCGGGGTCCGGGATCCGAGGTAGTCCCCAGGGGTACCTAAGGAAGCAAATCCAACTTACCTGGTCCCCGGCGGCGACCTCGGACTCCTCACCGGTGACTGCGCTGCTCCCATCTGGTACCCGGCTTGCAGGACTTTGACCGGCCCTGAGATGTTTCCTCCTCGGCGTCTCTGCACAGAATGATTTCTTGGCCAATCAGGAGCCGAGAAAGTCGGCTCCTGATTGGCCAGAAATCATTCTGAATACAGACGCCGAGGAAGTAACATCTCTGCGCATCTAGAGCAGAGATGTTTCCTCCTCGGCGTCTGTATTCAGAATGATTTCTGGCCAATCAGGAGCCGACTTTCTCGGCTCCTGATTGGCCAAGAAATCATTCTGTGCAGAGACGCCGAGGAGGAAACATCTCAGCGCCGGTCAAAGTCCTGCAAGCCGGGTACCAGATGGGAGCAGCGCATTCACCGGTGAGGAGTCCGAGGTCGCCGCCGGGGACCAGGTAAGTTGGATTTGCTTCCTTAGGTACCCCTGGGGACTACCTCGGATCCCGGACCCCGGATTCTGCAGCCCAGGAGCCCCGGAACCCCAGGACCAGCCCCGGAACCAGGACCAAGGCCCCGGAACCGGACTCTTCGGCCCTGGAGCCCCGGAGGACGGATCCAGGGACCGACCTACGGGCTCAAGGTAGGTAAGTATCAGTGTGTGTGTGTTTTGTGTGTATTAAAGTTTTATTTCACAGTGTGTCAGTGTGATTTTGTGCACTATTTTTTGCACTGCAGAACTACAAGTGCCAGCGGGCCCTTTAATGCCCCGCATGCTGGGACTTGTGGTTCCCCAAGTCCCAGCATGCGGGGTAGTCTTGCTGGGACTCATAGTTCGCCAGTATAAAACAATAGTTTTAATTCTTTTTTTTTACACAAATCATCAGCCCGATGCCCACCGCCCAGGGGCATCGGGGACAGCCCCGGACTATCAGCATGGGCTGGTAAGTCCTGGAGGGGGGGGACCCCTTCATTGGGGGGGTCCCCACTTCCCCAGGACCCCTGCCCATGCTGACCAGCCAGGGGGTTAATGCTTTGGCCGCGGGAGCTTATATAATAAGTTTCCCCCGGCTGTGGCATTACCCTGCTGGCTGGTTGTGTCCGGTGCTGGTTCTTAAAATACGGGGGACCCCTAGTCACTTTGTCCCCCGTATTTTGGGAACCAGCGCCGGACCTTGAGTCTGGTGCTGGTTTCATGAAATCAAGGGGACCCCTATTTGTCGGGGACCCTGATTTTATGTCACCAGCACCGGCTCAGTGAGCCCGGGGCTGGTTATACTCGGGCGGGGGACCCCGCGCTCGTTTTTTTTTTTTACACTTTGCGCTGTCCTGCAAATGTGCGATTTTCAGACATGAAAATCGCACATTTTCAGGACTAAATACAGCGCACCACTTCGCTGCAAATCGCCCCTCTTCTCACTTTTCAGCCTCCAATGCGCATCACATTAAATATGAGCATTTTGACTGAAAAATGCGATTTCTAAAAGTGCGATTTGCGGCGATGTGGTGCGCAAATAAAACATGCGCATTTAGCGCATAGCATAGAATGTCACCCCAGATTACTGGAACTAGCAGTGTCCATTCAATTATATATTATATCAATAACTAGATTCATATAGAAACAAAGTATACACCAAAACTCGGTCTACCTCTCTAAGGAGGTCATTCTGGTTGGCTTGCTAAGCAGCTTTAGTTCGCTGCTTAGGGAGCCTTGTAACGCCGCCCGCGGGGAGTGTGAATGCCCGCTCCTGCCACCAAGCCAATGTTCTCGCCACACATAGCTTAATCATCAAACACAAATGTGCGGGTGAGTTTGCGAATCAGAATGACCTCCTAATTTAATTTATTTATTTATTAACAGTTTATTATATATAGCGCACACATATTCTGCAGCGCTTTACAGAGAATATTTGAACATTCACATCAGTCCCTGCCCCAGTGGAGCTTACAATCTATATTCCCTACCACATATACACGCACACACAGACATTCTAGGGTTAATTTGTTGGAAGGCAATTAACCTACCAGTATATTTTTGTATTGTGGGAGGAAACCGGAGTACCCGGAGGAAACCCACGCAAGCACTGGGAGAATATACAAACTCTGCACAGTTAGGGCCATGGTGGGAATGGAACCCATGACCTCAGCGCTGTGAGGCAGTAATGCTAACCATTACACCGTCCGTGCTGCTATCACTGTTAAAAGTTTGTGTTCTCCAAATAATATATACCCTCTTTGATTTAACATCAGTGAAAACTTCACTGACTCCATTGTGTTCGCCTTTTACCGCGCTTTTTATGCCTATTAGACTGAATAAATAAAATAAATTATTTTACCATTTTTAAAGGTTTATTTATCATAACTTTTTAGATAGATGTCAGTTGAGTGAAAGCTGGGCGTGTGATCTACAGTACCGATCACTCAAATGCTCAATAGTAAAATAAGCAAAACTGAGGTACTTGTGGAGTATCACGGCTCCCATCGTATGCCATCGTATGCCATATGTAGTGGCATACGATGCGATACGATTTTTACCGATTTTTGAGCATTTTTGCTCAAAAATCGTATGTGATCGCATCGGATGCCATACGATGGCATCCGATGCGATGGCACCCGATTATGATTTTTACCGATTTTTGAGCATTTTTGCTCAAAAATCGTATGCGATCGCATCGGATGCCATACGATGGCATGCGATGCGATGGCACCCGATTTTGCACTGAAATGCATCAGAATGCATTGAAATGTGTATTAAACTAGTGAAATGCCCCCAAATGCCATTTTTCATAGTACACCACCCCCACTATCAACGTCAACCCGAAGCGTGGCGAGCGCAGCGAGCCCGCGAGGGGCGGCGGTACGCGTCCTACGACCTTTTCATACCCCCACTATCCACGTCGGCGTGGAGTTGAGAATAGAATAGTGTGGCAAGCGCAGCGAGCCACCGAGCCCGAAGTGTGGCGAGCGCAGCGAGCCCCGCGAGGGGACGCGGATACCTGTGAAGCCCGTGAGGGGACGTGTATAGCTGTGAAGGTATCCGCGTCCCCACGGGGGGCTCGCTGCGCTCGCCACGCTTCGGGCTCGGTGGCTCGCTGCGCTCGCCACACTATTCTATTCTCAACTCCACGCCGACGTGGATAGTGGGGGTATGAAAAGGTCGGAGGACGCGTACCGCCGCCCCTCGCGGGCTCGCTGCGCTCGCCACGCTTCGGGTTGACGTTGATAGTGGGGGTGGTGTACTATGAAAAATGACATTTGGGGGCATTTCACTAGTTTAATACACATTTCAATGCATTCTGATGCATTTCAGTGCAAAATCGGGTGCCATCGCATGCGATGCGATTTTTAGCATACGATCTGCATACGATGCAGGTCGTGGGAGCCGTGATACTCCACAAGTACCAAAACTGATTGATCGTTATTGGGCAGGTTGATCAATGGAGTGAGAAGGTGGCTTCTATCAGCCTTTGGGCCTGCTTCAGGAGGCGGACACCATTGCAGCCCCTACTGCATCCCTTGCCACATTCCCTGCTGCATCTAATCCAAGGCTGCGCTAATAAATACACATCATTGCGTGTGTGAACATCGTCAGTATGACAACCTGCATCTGTCTAGCCAGCCTTCTGTTCTTACCACCCAGAAACACCCCGAAATTGCATCTGAGTGCAATTCTGATCTGCTTTTTTGAGCAATAAGAACCGGGGATCATGTACAATGGACGCAAATGCATGTTCAACATCGCCACCGCATCCCACTCTGCCCTTTAAGTCTCTGATTATCTGCTGATTGTGCTAACAGGTTCTAGTGATGCCAGAAGGTATCCAAATATTTAGCCCATGATCCGAGAACCTGTATCATATCCAATTAGCCACTTATAAGAGCTGAGTGGCAGGTTGGGCAGTATTATTGACTGATTACAGTAACTACAGTACTGTAAATTAATCGGGAATGAGCATATGTCACAGACTTATCTGCTTTGAAGTTGGTCCCTCGTGGAGACAAATGTAGGTGGGAGATTCGTGGGGCATGGTACCAGGTGTCACATCTACAGGAGATGGTGGTGGAGCAATGACGACATGATTCACCAGGAATCACGTAATGCAGAGCCCCTATATTTCCACTCAGTGGAGAAGTGGGTGGCATCCGGGAGGATGATATACTCTCCTGGAGTGTGGTAATACTCGACGAAATTCTGGCATCTCCTGGACATTCCAGGAGAGTAGCTAAGTATGCGCTAACATGCTTTTTCACAAGCATTGTATGGTTTGTAGCGGATACACGGAACAGAAACAGCAGTACAGAAACAAGTAGGCTTCTACTGAATTACTGAAGTCGTCTTTATGGAGAGATAGGAAATTGTACTGGGTGCTCCCCTATAATCACTGACGTGGGTTAAAAGGCGTAAAATGTGTTCTCACAGATTCCTCAGTATATCTCTCAGGCCCATGAGGTATTGACATGGTTATAGCTTACAAAGGTTTCCCGCACAAATACCTTAAAACTTTATTCAGCATTATGTCCTAATCAAACCCAAAAGGGGCAAATCTGGATTCGGGGATGCCATTCTGACCCCCAAGAACGACACGGCTGCAATCATTAATCGCACTAATTCAGACGGTGGTGATGAAAATAAATGACATTGTCCACTACACCGTGAAGATCCTTAACACCCTCAGCCCTGCTGGCCTCCCAACCCACATGCTTCTCCTCAAAGTGGGGGTTCCAGTAATGTTGTTGTGGAACCTCAACCCACCCAAAGCTCTGCAATGTCACCAGGCTGCGAGTGAAGGCCAACCATAGGAATGTCATTGAGGCCAAAGTGTTCATTTACTGTGCTTGAGGGGAATCGGTGTTCATACCCCACATACCATAAAGGTACAGTACTTCTCCTAGTTCAAGAGAGATCTGCTTTTCAATGACTATCAACAAGTCCCAGTGGCAGTTGCTGAAGGTGGCAGGGATAGACTTGGAGGACTGCTTCTCACACGTGCAGTCCTATGTGGTCTGCTAAACTGTGAGCTCACCCAGTAGCCTGATGATCCTAGCACCTGAGGGGGAATCACCATTGCAGTTTACAGAAGAGATCTTTAAGTAGAGAAAAAGAAGTTGCAAACATCTTATAACCCATCTTCAGCTCATTCACTTTAAAAAAAAAAAAATATCTTCAATATCTTAATACTACCACGCACATGAACCCAGCATATAAATTAAAATGGGAAGAAGGAAATGGAAACAGCATATATCAGAGTTCTACCCAGGTGAGACATCAGCTATTCGAAACTAATACCCCTTTTCCACTAGGAATTTTTTTGCGCGGGGGCGCGCACCGAGACGGGTTTTTTCTTAGTGTGAAAGGGTCCGACTTCCAAAACACAGGTAGAGAGACCAGGGAATTCAACCCTGGTTTCTAGAAGGGTAAAACACAGCAATAACACGTGTCTGTGCGCAGTATAAACGCACATTACCCAGGTTTTATATCCAGGTCACATTCTGAGGCCGTTTATTGGTTCTTCAGGGGCACCTGACTGTAAAAAAGCTATGTCTTGTGGACATTCTTGCTTTTTTACAAAGCTTACCTGGGTTTAATGTAAATGGCTCCGACACAGGTATAACACGGGTCTATGTGCAGTGGAAATGGTGTTTTTACCTGTGTCTTACACAGGTATGATCCGTGTTCAAAAACCCGTGTTTAACACAGGTTTCAGATGGAAAAGGGGTATTAAGTTCATAGGTTTTGTTTTTCTTTCGGGGAAAGTACAGTTATTTATTCAGTTCAAGATAAAATGTAAAATATGCATGTAGATAGCCAACTTGTTTACAATGAGTGACTAGTTCTGTAAAACATTGGGGGTTATTCTAATTCACTCTTTCTGACAAATTCCTTCTTAGATGGACAAAACCATGTGCACTGCAGGTGGGGCAGATGTTACTTGTGCAGAGAGAATTAGATTTGGGTGGGGTTTTACTTCAAAGTGAGATCTATATTGCAGTGTAAAAATGATGCAGCCAGTATTTACCCTGCACAAAAACAAAATAACTCACCCAAATCTAATTCTCTCTGCACATGTCACATCTGCCCCACCTGCAGTGCACATGGTTTTGTCCATCTAAGAAGGATTTTGTCAGAAAGAGTGAACTAGAATAAGGCCCATTGTGACAGTTAGCATGCACAAATGGCTGTGACATAGGGGTCCCACAGTCAGGATTCCACCGGTACTCCGACAGCGGGGCGAGCACAGAGAAGCATGACAAGGTCCACTTGAGTTTTTTATGATTTTTTTTTTTTTAAACCATGTCGGCATTGAGGGAGAATATAATAGTGTGGGTACGTGTTACACTAATTGGGGGTCCATGTCAGCAGTTGTGGACATTGACACAAAAAAAGTGATAAACCTCATTTTGAAATTTTCATGTGTCTACCTTTTCATATCGACCTTTTGACCCTCTCAACCTTTTGCATGTTGACCTATTGAAGGCAACCTATTGACTGTCTATCTGTTCAGGGGCGTAACTAGAACTTTGTGGGCCCCATAGCAAGTTCTTGTACATATGTACATATGTCCACCCATTGATATATACATCTTTATACTGACTGCATACTTATATAAACCCTTGTGCCAGGGAACACTTGGACTGATATCACTTTGTACAGGGAGTGACCTTAGGGAGCCACTACTTCTGGCACCACAACAAACCGCAGCTTACTCCTGGCTGGCTTAGTGGTGCTGCTGCCATCTCCCGCTCCCTGCTCCTCGTCAGGGGCCATGTCACTTGCCACTGCAGACAGCTTAGCACTGTTCCTGGTTGGAAGCCCTGCTGCAGAATGTGCTGGTAGGCATCATGCTACTGTTTGTAGGGGGTTGGCTACTGACTCTGCCAGCACATTCCCCTCCTGGACCCGCGTACATGAAGTATCCCCGCACCTACGGCCTGGAAGTGTCCCTGGAGCCGCAGCAGAGTAGTGTCCCCAGAACCGCGGTTGGGAAGTGTGCTTGAGTGCAGGAGATTTGCCTGGAACTGTGGATGGGAAGTGTCTTTGGTCCCGCGGCTGGGTAGTGTCCCTGGGCCTGCGGCGGTGTTACACCTATAAGTGATACAGGGGGTTGCTTGCCAGGCCCCCCCCCCCAACCTGCCGGCCCCATAGCAAGTGCACCCCCTTCACCCTTTATAGTTACGCCACTATCTGTTTACTTGCTTTTACTGCTCTAAATCTTTGGAAACAAGGTTTTTTTTTTGAGCAGCGCCGGCCTTCACTGAGAGAATCACAATTATAAAATTATTTAAACAATTTATTGTGTACACAAATGACAAATAAAAAATAAAAAACAACAAAATCAATAAAATAGGTCTAGGTTGCAACCAATTAATTCTGCATATTTGAGGGGATAAGGAGAATTTCTCCACTAGAAATCTGATCTCCAAAGAGGCCTTTAGAGTCTCCAATCACTTATTGGTATGTGTAGTTCATCACAAAACTTGGAGTGAAGGACAAAAAATAGTTCCGGAATATTACCAAGCTTTTAGATATAGGTTACCCTGGTCAGTCAATGTGCAGTCCATTTTGAATGGTCCACAATATACAAGTAGCACCTCGTGCTCCTGAGGAAGGTGCAATTTGGGTGCCGAAACGCGTTGAGCCATCTCTTCATCTTGGTTCTGGACCGGCATTTTATCAACAACACAGGACCCTGCCATCTCCACACCTGTCAGCGAGGTGCTACTTGCATATTGTGGACCATTCAAGATGGACTGCACATTGACTGACCAGGGTAACCAACTAATTTACTAATGGATACATATTATCTTTGTTTAATTGACTAATGCTTTTTTTTTGTAACGCAGCCTCTGTATAAAGTTTGGGGGACCGGTAAACTGAAAGTTAAAAGTAAATTCAAATATCTTCACATTTCTCTACATAAACAATGTGAAATAAAGGCTTCAGTTAGAAGATTAATTCAAGCACAGGAAATCTTGTACACTCATTTACTCAGTATAGCAGTGAAGAGATGTAGATTAGTTATTATAAGCTACTGCGTTCATTGTGCCTGTTAATTGCTGACCAGACAGAAAACTTAACCTCTGTTATATTCATTCAGAAAGAATAACAAACTGGAACTGCATTCCAAGAAAGCTACTACGGGGTGCAATTCAATTGTTTTTATCAAGGCCGCCACTAGCTGGAGCAGGAGATAGTAATTCAATTGTTCTGCTGTTTAGGCACCCAGCAGCCACGGAGGTCACATTTTTTTTCTCATAGCCTTCTGAGGTGTGAGGAGAAATATAGGCAAACTCTGCTCTTTGGCACCCAAACAATTAAATTGTGACAACTGTTTGGGCGTCTAAACAGTTCTGTTTCTGTGACAGGAAAATTAGACGCCCAAAACAGTTGCCCAAAACAGTTGAATTTCCCCCAATTGTGTCCAAACAATTGGCAAATTACGCCTCCCATTCCATAGAGGCACGCAGGAATACTTCCAAAGTTGGTGATACGGTACCTGGTTGATGTGCACCGTGGTGTTCAGTGGCACATCACGTGTCACTTGTATCACCCCTAGGAATCCACACATAACGCAAATTCCTAAATTAGGATGGCGGGAATGGGGAATGCCTCAGTTGTGTAAAAAACAAGTAGTTAAGCATGGATATTCTATATATTGCTATTGATCAGTAGGTCAAGCAGGATAGACAGCTTTTATCTTGGATATATTGATCAGCCGAGAGTAGTTATTGGCAATGAGAATAATTTTATGTCCGATCCGCTGTATTCTTTGCATGTCAAACAGCCAATACATACCACCCCCAGACAAAATCATTTTAGTGTCCTGGGAGCTTGGGGGAGGTTCCCAGCAGAGCAGAGATCGCTTGGAATACCCGTGGGAAAATAGAAATTCATCATCTAACAGAAAGGATCCTGTAGCAACAGGACTGGCTCATTGACTAGTATGTTAATTGGCTTGAAAAAATATTAAAATAACCAGCGCTTGACAGGGTTCCAGCCGCCTTAGGCTAACACAGAAGTGGCTAAACACCGCCCCCCCCCCCCCCCCCCCCCTCCATTCATTAATTTTATTGTTTTGTTTTTTTACCTGTTTGCTCAGTGCCAAGAGTTAGGTACTTGTTGCCAAGGGTTTCATCGCTGGTGCCCGGGGTTATGTGCAGCTGGCAGGGGTTACATGCTCATTGCCAGGTTGTTTTTGCTCATTGCCTGGGGATTCATATGCTCGTTGCCAGGGAGTTTCTTACTGGTTGCTAGGCGGTTTCTTGCTTATTGTCAGAGGGTTTCTTGCTTGTTGAGAGGCGGTTTCATGCTCCTTGACGTGGTTACATGCTTATTGCCAGGGTTGCTGCATGCTCATTGCTAGAGGTTTACTGCCTAGAGCGCACTAGCGCACCTGGAATCCAAACGTCCAGGTAGAGCTAGGCACGTTGTCTTTGCCTGACAGAGGCTAGAGGTCTAGTAGGAAGTCTAGCCTCTGTCTCCTAGAAGGTGGCGTCCATTTTGTGGAGGCCGTTTTTGCAGATTGCATGCTGTCTGCCTATAGTCAGCAGTGACCTCCCCCCCCCCCCCCCCCACACACACACACACACACACACTGCACCTCCCCAGGACCCAGTGCTCCAGGCTGCAGCCTGATGACACCCTGCAATCAAACCTAGTTTGTATGTGCATTCAAGTGAGAGTAAATGTAGATTGTAAGCTCCTCTGTGGCAGGAACTGATGTTAATGACTGAAACGGTTTCTTCTTGATTATGCGAGAGTTATATAAATGTCTGTGAATAATTGATAAAATGTAGCTTAATAAACATAATACTAATTAAATTGTTACCCATTTTCCTGTTACTGGAGAAAGATAACAAAACTCAGGAAATAACTGTAGTTCGTTATATGTTAAACGCTAAATGACTTCAGCGCCGACTCTTAATTTCCTTAGGGAAAGCAGCCGTGCAAGAAATAACTCCCTAGGGTTAGAAAATGCTAAATGAATAGAAATGAAAGAAGATTAAGCTTTCTAATGACAGGAAAACCAATACAAACATCCGAAAGTATGTTTATTAAGAGCGTCATTCCTGCTGAACACCTGAATACAGAGATTATCTGCCAGGAAAGCTGAAATTGCAAATCAGAATTTGGAAATGTGGAAGCCGCATAACGAACATACTGTATGTGGAGTGGATTAGATTACCTATGCACTATCGGCAATGCAGTCAGAAACGTATATTGTCAAGTTATCCAGCTACTGTATACCAGATCTTAACATCTATAAATTGTTGTTGCAAATCAATGTATCGCTATAGCTTGAAAAAACAATTCCCACTCTCATCAACCAATCATATTGTGTCTATCATTTATATATTGCAATGGGATACGGTCATTTGGTCTACACCAGCTAGATCGACAAGCATTGGGTCGACACCATTAGGTCAACATGAGTCTAGGTCGATATGGCTTTAGGTTGATATGGGCAAGGTCGACAGTCAAAAGGTCGACATGGGGTTTTTCACTGTTTTTTTGAGCCGACGTGCTGACAGGCGGTATTTCATGCCCTACCATCCACTAGGGCATGGTGGGAGAATAAAATAGTGTGCCGAGCGTAGTGAGGCACCGTGCCCCAAGCATGGCAAACGCGGCGCACTTTAACCTGTGTCCATGTCGACTGTGCCGACATTCAGGTAAAAAAACCCTGAAAAACCCCATGTAGACATTTTTGACTGTCGACCTTGCCCAAGTCGACCTAATGCTTGTGTTGACCTAAAGCCATGTTGACCTTGAAGCATGTCGACCAAGAGCTATGTCGACCTAATGGTGTTGACCCAATGCTTGTCGACCTAGTTGTTGTAGACCAAATGATCCATACCCGAATCTCCCAGTCAGCAGCGGTAAATTACCACGATTCACGGCTTTTGGGTGTGCTAAAGATGCAAATCGCGTAATATAGCCCCTCCCCGAAGACCCGCAAATTGCAGGATTTGCCGTACTTGGGGTGGAGCTTGATGACATCTACATCAGCCCCCCCCCCCCCAAAAGTGCTGCTGACAGTCTCCTCTCTGGGCTTCTCCCGAAGAGGAGACTTTAAAAGTAGGCAGCCTGTTTAAAACGTCTCCTGTGCTTTTAGCACTATATATATTTGGAATTTCATGGATATTTTTTCATTGAAAGAAGAATCCTGTTAGTGGCAGAGTTCCAGGATCCTGTTGTAGTTTGCTGTTGCAATTTATCATTAGAGCTTCCTCTGTATATATTATCCTAAAATCATATGTATAATGTTACGTTCTCTGCTGGCTGCTAATGTAGTCTCTGTATAACCGTCTACTTGTAGGCAAGGAGGGAGATGTGTAACACATTCCTGTTGTGCAGTGCATGAACTTTAATAGATTAAGGTCCATATAAACTGAGCGATTCTCGCCCTAATGAGCAATTTTCCCAGGGGTGGTTGACTTTCCATAGTACCGCGCTATGGAAATCCGTTCATCTGCTGGTATTATATATACAGTATATATAGAAACAGGGGTGTTGTTCAGCACTCTCATCGATAAGGTAAATGCCTGGGTGCCTTCCTCAGTGATAAATATAAACAGAAAGTTCCTGGAGCTTGGGTTCCCCAAAGAAACAGGCGGCACTCAATGGGCTGGATGGAGATCCATTTTTATGTCACATTAATTTAGTGAAACATACATATGGTCAGGTTGACGTTTCAAAGCCGGTGCGGCTTTGTCATCAGGACATGGAGACAAATAAAGTGCTGTGTGAAGGCACTTCACCTGACCAGTGTTTTCATGGGAACGCCTAAATGGTAATGAGCTCAAAAAGCCCTTCAAACCCCTCTCCACCCCCTGCTCGGATGGTTCCAAATAATCGTTTTCGGCACGGAATTCACGCCGTGTTCGGACATGCGAGGCGTTCACACGTGTGCAGAAACACCTCTGCACATGCGCAAACACAAAACATCGGCCGGCCGCACACGCAGCCGTCCGACTCAATCGGAAGAAGGGCCATTAAGATGTTTTTCAACCATCAATGTTCTTAATTTGGATGGTGTTAATTTTACCATTCAATGATGGAATTCCGATGTTTGTCACCATCCAATGGCAAACAAAAGATGGTGTTCCGATGGTCCCAACCACAGTCCCATCCCCAGCCAGCCACGCTGCATTGGTTCTGTGCATATGTGGACATGCTGAAAATGTTGGCGCATGTGTAAATAGGTTTATTTTTTTTCCTATTGTATTCTTTTGATGCGATGGTCAGTCACCATTGCATCAAAAGTGGACTTTGTGTGGTGCCGCCCCTAGTGGGCTCTCGTCGCTGAAGCCGGCGGCTTCTGGTCTCGCCTTTGATTGTTGTGTTCGTTGCCACTAAAGCTCCTGATGTCTACTCCTTGAGAAAGGTCCCTTATTGAGATCGAAACATTGGAGGACAGGAATCAGGTTCTTTGGAATATTAGACTTTAGTCTGCCAGATTAAATAGCATATGACTGTTTACTTCCGATCTGTACTCTATACTCTACTGGACCAGTCACTGACATTCTGTGGAGGCAGCCATTTTGTAGGCATGGTGTTTAAAAATGCAGTGTATTTATCCACTTCAGTTTAGTCCACAGACAAAATCAGCCAAATATTACACTTTACCATAAAGTTTCGATACAAATCCCCAAAGAAGGCCATTTGTTTTCCTCTCCCTTACTCCTGTGCTGTTTTTTTGCAGGTTCCTGCTTCTGGGTAGCAGTCCTGGATGGGAAAGTCGTTGGAATAGTGGCAGCCAGAGGCAACGAGGAAGACAATGTCGTTGAACTACGCCGGATGTCTGTAGATTCAAACTACCGCGGGAAGGGTATTGCTAAAGCCTTAGGCCGTAAGGTCCTGGAGTTCTCTATGTTAAACCACTATTCTTCTGTTGTGCTCGGAACGACGGCTGTGAAAATTGCAGCTCACAAGTTGTACGAGTCCTTGGGGTTCAAGCACGTGGGTGTTGTGGAGCATCACGCTGTTCCGGGGATGACGCATTCAATACTGGAGAGAATGTTTTTTCAACTCCGCTACCATCGCTACTGCCTCCAGCTCCGCGAGGAATGAAGGAGCACTGCCCGTCCCTTCCCCCTGCCCCCATTTACTTTTTAACCCATCACTGCAACAATCGCAAATATTTTTCTTTCCCAGTCAACGCCCCCCTTCTTGTAGTTGGTTTGCTCCTTATTGCAGAATGTACCACAGCCCCCTGCGGTATTGCAGAATGTATTCACTGTCCAGTTAGGATTGGTGTCCTAACGGTTATGTGGAGCTTACATAGGTGTCGCTACTACTACTACTTAAGCACATGAACCGGAGAACTGGCCTGGTGCAAATACCGTTTCATCTACTGGTTTTTAAATTTAATTTAAAGAACCGCCAATCAGGTAGGGATATCAAAAGAAACCTGAACGCACTGTATTACACCAGTGAAGCGTGCTAATAATAGATCTACTAGTTATTTGCACGACAATGTGAATACTGATGCTTGGTACAATGCATGAAGAGGCAGTGTCTTCACGTATGCACATGGCACTACCAATGAGGCAATGAGGTTGCACTTCTATGGATGCACCCGATAATCCTGACAGATCTCTCAGTGGACATCAGTGCATCCAGTTATGTGAACTTCCCCAGATTTTATACTATTTTTTATTTTTTTTTGTTTCTTTTTTTTTAAATCCAGCAGAGAAAATGTTACATCCACATCCAAACTGTGCCCATTTGTAAGATATTATGTAGATTATGAACAAATCTAGGTTTCCTACAGTCATGGCGCTACTTGCAATTCAGGACCAAGAGTCCTTCTTGGAAATGTGCATTGAAGGGTTCTCCCATTCTCTGGCTCATGCTGATGATGTCACTGAAGCACAAGAGAAGCTAACGTTACCTTGGCAACGCATTTGCACATTCTTTGCCGCCGCAAGGGCCACGCGTCAAAGAGAAAACAAGAATATATAAATATATATATATTTTTAGGGGAGGAATGTATAGACACCGATCAACTCCTTATTCATGTGATGTATATAAAACTACCTTGCTTGTAAATGTAACTGCTTTAAATATGCTATCTGAATTCTGACTTGTCTAATGCAAAAAGCAATGCAAAAAGCAGATTTGGCATGTGCCTGTACTTGGTATGTATATACGAGGTCTGCCAGAACACTAATTCCAAGTCAGCGGCTTCTCCTGTCTTGAATTGTATAGATTTTCTAACATGTTTGGGGGATAGAATTTTGCATGGAGTATGTATAGGGGTCACCGTTCGCTTTTAATTTAAAAGATAAAATGAAAAAAATAATAAGATTTGCAAAGTATGTTGGTAATTTAGGCTTAGTCTTTTTTAGGGAATGCATTTCTATATTATAGTAGGCTAGGTACTGCATTTTATTTCTCACTGCTGATAATCATTAATCTGTATACAGTAGGAAGAGTAGTGCCATTTGCAAAGCAACCAATAAGAGACATCTCTATAACCAGAGAAACTAGAACAGCAGGTAATTCCAGGAAACCCGTATACAGTAGATGGTATCAGATACTGTAATACTCACATATTACACATATTCTTGACTCCACTTTCATAACTGTCCTCTAAAGGCTTTAAGACATGCACTGAATGTATTCTGTTACAGGGCTTCTATTGTATGCCAATGATAAATATGCTATAATACCAGGAATCTTGGGTTGGTCAATCTTAAGGTGCCCATACACTTGTCAGATTTATCTTCAGATCTGGTTGGTTGGAAAAAAAGATGGTTATGGATGAGTGACAGTTTTCCAGCATTTCCAAGCCAATGGTCAACTGTCATTTGCTCTCATCCGTAACCATGTTTTTGTTCCAACCAGCCAGATCTGAAGATAAATCTGTGTGTGTATGGCCACCTTAACAAACAAATGGCTTTAGGATTATTTAAATATGACCTTAAAATTCATACACAGTATGCTGCACAACAGCCAACTCATTTTAAATATATTATATTATTATATCTAGGTAGCAGCTTGTGTGACCCCATTGGACATGGTTGTGGTGCAACGAGTAGACAGCAAAAAGGTCGACATGCATTTAGGTTGACATGCATTAAGGTCGACATGCAAGAAGGTTGACATGACTAGGTTTACATGGGTTTAGGTCAACACAAGCATTAGGTCGACATGGCGAAGGTGGACAGTCAAAAGCTCGACATGGGGTTTTTCACATTTTTGTGTTCCAAATGTCAACACAGTCAACGTGGACACTAAAATGTAGCACTGCTGCGCTCGCCATGCTTCGGCTCAGCACACTATTTTATTCTCCCACCATGCCCTAGTGGATATTAGGGCATTAAATACCACCTGTCAACACATGTCGTCTTTAAAAAAAAGTGAAAAACCCCATGTCGACCGTTTAACTGTCAACCTTACCCATGTCGACCTAATGACATGTCAACCTAAACCCATGTCGACCTTCTTGCATGTCGACCTTAATGTGTTGACCTAATGGTTGTTGAACTTTTTGCTGTCTACCCGTTGTCCAGATGCCATTGAACATGCAGCCAGCCAATGGTGCTGGCGAAGATCGGATGCTGCGTCCTAGGTTGCAGTTCGGATCAGTAATGCATGCAGAAGGAACGACTCCCCCTGTTGTATTACCATATTAGTGCTGCCGCTGTTGATTCTATTTAAGCAGAAGCAATCGCAACTCCAACCACATATGAATTAGCCCGTATCGGGAGGAGGTCTCTACATATTTCTTTTTTTATGACAAAAGTTGTGTTATTGTCTGTTTTTTGTTTTTAACTCTGCGTTCCTGACTTTGGCGCCTCATATTTGTAATACTACAGAACTGAAATATGTTTAACTGTGTTGGGAAATAATACCATGCGACCAATGTCTTTGATAACGGCCTCATTAATTAGTATAAAGTAGTTTGCGTTTTGATAATGTCCTCGGTAATGCCTGACATCTTGAACCTGACCGTAAATCTTTAAAAGCAAGCTGTTGGTGTGCGCCACCTGTCGCTCCTCCTTTTTTTTTTGCGGCTCACAGATACTTCGTTGCCCCCTGTAAATGATAATGACGCATTTGCCTGGGAACTCTCTCAAGATTTTGTTTAACAAAATCCTTAAAGACGGTAAGCACGTTAAATAATTAAATGGCAGAATTAGAAAGCTGTAATATCTATCTCCCTTTGTTGAGAAATGTTTTACACTTGTCATCATGAGTCAAAATAGAAGCACGTCTCAGATCAATTTGACATAAAACATCATGATAATCTTATTAGAACTCTGATAGTGCAGGGAGGTACAAAAATACTCTAGCCAGAGCTGTGGATGGATTAATAAGCCACCTCTCTAGTCTTTGATGTTTCCGGGGTTTTATTTTTGCACTGTCTCCAGGACCCAGGACTGCATCAACCTTATCCTTGCACAGTTTAGGGATCACATTAATGTGACAAGTTTCTCTTCTCTGGAGAAGATTTGTTGCAATATAAATGACAGCACCTTCCTCAATAAACTAAAGAGGAATTTACTAAAATGGCACTTCTATTTCACATGGGATGTTGCTATAGGCAACCAATCAGATCCTGTCTTCTATCTTCTAGTGGATGCTTAATAAATAAGTCGATTCTGATTGGTTTCCCATAGCAACATTCCATGTGAAATACAACTCCCATCTTATTAAATTCCCCCTAACGGGGTATACAATGTTGTCCCGATATTTGTGCTAGCCGAAAAGGTGTTTGAGCTATATGCAATAAGGCATTTAAAAGTCTACACAAGTCTCTGAGTGCCGCCTATGCTGCATAATATATATATATATATATCAGTGGCAAAACTAAGTTTTGGGCGCCCCCACCAAGCGCCCCCAATCCTCCGCCGCCCATGCAAACCCCCCCCCAATCCCCTGCAGCCTTACCTATCGCGCTGGTCCCGGCGGCTCCGTTCTTCTGCTGAGGACCACCACAAAATGGCCGCCCCCATACAGCAGACAGTTTCAGAGAACTGTGTGCTATATGGGGGCGGCCATTTTGTGGTGGTCCTCAGCAGAAGAACGGAGCCGCCGGGACCAGCGAGATAGGTAAGTCTGCGGGGGATTGGGGGGGGGGGGGGGTGTAACTATAGCACCGCGGTGGCGGGGGCTGCGGTGCTATAGTTACGCCGCTGATATATATATATATATATATATATATATGGAGTAAAGTTGTATGATGGCGCCCCCAGTGTTGATCTTTACACTAAGACCAATATAGCCTTAAATTGTTTTTTCAAAGCATATCAAAAGAGGTCCATAAATTACAAAAGTTTATTACAAAAACTCTTTATTTCAAACAATGGTAGCATTTATTCCAGATTGTGATGAAGTTCATTGAATCATTTTTTGAAGAAACTTGGAAACATAGCAAAATGAGAAACACCAACGCGTTTCGTCCCTTCCTGGGACTTCATCAGGGGTTGTGAATACCAAGAATTACTTCAGACTACTTCTCATAAGCAGGGATTCGTAACAAGCTGGTTATTGGGCCCTTGTATAGTTGAAGTGACATATTGCCAGCGATAAGTGTACCGTGTGTACACAGCTTAAGTCATTTCGATAATGCCACTTATATAAACTGTTTTCTCCATAACTCATATACTGTACGAAGTGACCAGCATTGCATGCATTCTCCGTTTATGTGTAATAGATACCTTTGTAAATGTAGTGTTAATGCTGATATGATATGACCAGGGAGACAATAAGTGGAAAGCGCAGGTTACGTAATGTGTCCGTAACCTGCTTACCCTTTATACCTAGCTACGTGCGAACAAAACGTAGCGCAGCGTAGCGTACCTTTTAATTGTATGTTATACACTTAAGAACCAATACCTTGATAAGAGATCCCTTCGCAGGACTTTGTCTCTAATTCTGCGAATATACTTTAAAGGACAGAGTCCGCAATGTACCTTATCGCTATTATGCGAATAACCAGACACGACCACTGAATAGAAGTAAGGAGGTTAGAACTCCATATAAAAGGTTGTATTAAAGTCCCTAATGGACAAAAGGGGGTTACAGAAATAAGAATAAACAGGTATAACAAGTGATACAATATACTAACAATGAATACTAACAATCTCTGCTAAGGGGAAAGGATACAATAATACAAGACACAACCAGCCAACAATACTTTAAGAATAAATACCGTGAAAATGCAACCGTTTACCGTGGTCATCTAGTATGCGAAGCGCAGTCCGGTCAGAGCTCACTATCGTTCAGGAATGAGCGATAGTCCGGTAGGAAGGTCCAGGGAAGGTAGTTGTGCCGAAGAGACCCTGGCTGCTCTGGGTCGCCTATCTTATAGGGTCAGAAGGGGGAGGTCAAAGGCCATTCTCATTGGCCAGAGATCATATGTCCGGTCCACTGTGATTGGGGGTTAGACGTTGTACCTGGTCTGACCAGGTGCAGGGGAGTGAACTTTAAGAGTCCTTTGTTTGGTGGTTTCGGCGTCAGCAAGGATAAGAACCGGTTTGAGCTAGTTTCCTTTGTTAACTACTTACAACAGAAACTGTCTCTGGAATATGGATTATGTCCATAACTATCGGACAGTGTACATTGCGAAATATTCGCAATGACCGGAATACTTTGCATGATGAGCTGAGCGGAACGGTACTAAACACGATACAATCAGGTGTGTGCAGGGCTAACTAAGCTATGTGTGGCGTTCTAAACCTTTTAACTATATATCATTTCGTGTAAGTGTGTTATTATGAATTTATGTGTGATAGTATGTCTACTCTTCTGGTCCACATTGTCACACATACTCGGGTATGGAAACTTTATTTGCGCAACTCTGCGAACCAAAATGGAGGCCATACTATCACAAAATGGCGTGTGTGTACCTAGACTTCCACAGTCCACCCTTTAACAGTAAATATAAAACTGTTACACTACAAAAACATTTCACACGACAATACAGAAATTCACAATCCTAACAAAGAAATTGGGATCCATGAAATAAACATATAAGGGGAGTAAACCATCTGCTCTCGGCCGATCCAGGATCATGGATAAACGATGGGCCGCATTTATCGAACAATCTACTCAGGGTCACGAAGGATAATGTACAATTTTGGGATAAAAATAAAAACAGGGGTGGTTACAACATATACACGTTCACAAATATGGCATCCTTTGGTAGGTATTGTTTGTGACAACAGACCCTTGAACTCTTTGTTGTCTCTCTTTTTGGTATGCTTTTAAGTATGATGGTATTAAAACATCCGGTCCTGGGTAAGGTGTCAAGTTTATAGATTCTACCTTGACCTAAGCTGGGACGGGTAACACACTCTCAGAACTCTGTATCGTCCGTCCAATGCCTGGCAGCAGGGCGGCGGCGGTATCCTTGATTTGGAAGATGAGAACGGATAGTGGGGGGGGAAAGACAAGAATAGGACCCACAACAGTAGAGAAAACTGAGAAAGGAAAAATTTTTGTTAGTGATCCTTTCAACCTGTTACCAGTGGGGTGTGTCACAGTCCCTTTTGTAGCTTGTACAGGTTGCTTGACCTTAGCTGCTCTCCAGTCCTCCCGAAATGGTGCCTCTTAGCGATTTCTTTCTTTCGCCCTCGAGTGTAAGGACCTTCTGGTTTTCAGTTCCTTTGGCAGTAGGACGAACGTACCCGAATCTCTCTCTCTGCGACTTTGTTATTGAGGTAGTGCTGGTCAACAAGATTTGGGGTGGTTCTTTCCAAAGGTCTATCAAGCAACCTGTATATGGCAAAGCAGGGGAAACAACAACAACATCTCCTGGTTCATGGTTATGACAGTTCACAACAGGTGTCAACAAAGTCCTTTTGCTGCAGTTTTCCAGGTGTGGATACATCACTTGCATTTGTGGTCTAGGATCTCCTTGTGGGATTTCCATAACCTGTGGCTGCCCGCCAAGCAATGTTTCGATGGGGGCCAATGAGGTGGAGTTCTGAGAGTGATTCTACTACTATAAAAAGAGATTATGGGGTGTACCATCAGTCCCTAAAGGTTCACACATGACTTAAACCTTTTATATATATTTTTGCATTCTCAAGGGTGCTTCTGGGCTGCCATATCTATACACACAAACGTCAACACATACATGTATATATACATAAAAAAATTAATAATAAATAACTATAATGCTTCTAGAGTGGACTGTGCAAAGCCAATTTTTTGTATTACCTGCAGAGGATCCTGCTGGAGGAGGGATGTGGAGATGGCTCTGTGGGAACAGCCGTTGCAGTTTCTTTCCTCCAGACAAGTAAGGCATGATTCTGTCGTCTTACCTGTCTGTGGGCACACCAGTAATTTCGGACTAATTTTTCCACATACCTTCCCTGTCAAGACAAGTCAGGCCATGGGCTATCTCTGTCCTGACAGTTTGGCATGTTCTCAGAGTCACTGGTTTTCCTTGTCCATCTTTCTATTCCTGTCCACATCCCTTCGGCTTCCAGACTGCTTCTCCTGCAGGGGACACAAATTTTGTATTACTATGTGAATATACTGACATTTATAGGGGGAACACAAACATTATCCGCAGAGCGCATGGCTCACCCAGCTGCCTTGCCAGCATGTTCATTATCAAGTGACACTGAATCCTCATTGAGGATGTGGTTTTTACACTTGATAACAGCCACTCTGTCCGGCAGCTGTATGATTGTCAAGAATCTTTTAAACTTACAACGCTTGCGCCACTGGAGTGCCAGCTACTGAAACAAAACATCTGAGGCGCCATAGGGCCTAAGATCTTTTGTATTACCCCAACAAACATACTTGGAGTCGGCATGAATATTGGCTGTTTTTCTCTCAGTTCGCCAAAAAAAATGAATGACCTCTTCCAATGGGTTGTTACCACCCTTTGGGGGCATGCTGCAAAAGGTCTGATTCAAACATGTCATGCAATCATATTTGTCTCGGCTCCCACTAAATTCCACCATTCCAGCAACCTCAGCACCACTCCACCCTTTGTGCCTTTGGCGGGCACACCTGGTAAGAGTGTTGCTGGGTTTACAATATTACCCATTTTTACTGGTAACATCAATGCAGGTTCCCATTTAGTGAACTTGGCTGATGAATATTTTTCACATGTTTAGGCAGAATTTTAGGGGTGTCCAGACTATATGAGGAGCATAAACAGTTAAAACACACCCCAACACCACATTCTCAGTTTTGTTTACCAGTAGTGCTATGGCAACTCCACTATGTAGACAAATATGAAGTGCTTAAGTAATAGGGTTTAATTGTACACTGCAGTACGACATTGGTCAGGCTGGCATCACCAGGTTTCTTACGTCACTATATCTGTCGCCCCCTCAGCAGGTCTAATATTCTAAATCACATGGTCTCTTGTGTCAGTTTTACCCATGGCAAAAAGCTGTAATCAGGCCTGTTTCTCCTTCTTTATTGTCCACATCTGTCTGTGAAGACATGGGTATTGTGATTGCACCTATTTATATGTAAATGCGTTTTACAACCCTTTTCATTCTTTGTAGAAGGGGAATGCTTTGTGCATTACTTGGACTGCTTTTCACAAGATGGTGGCTGTGGTTGCCCTGGGTAACATTAGGAGTAATGCTTAAAGTTATTGGGACTTTGTTTAAAATTTACTGAAAAATATCTATATTGTGACTACTCGCTTTACAGGGTACCGCATATTCACAATGGTATTTCTCTGCTGGGAGTGCGACAGATTCTTCGAACTATTTATCTATGATTTGTGGGTTTCTGGAACAAAAAAGTAGGGGAAGGAGAAAAAATTGGAAAAAGAGAGAGAGAAAAACTCAAACAGGGTAGAAAATATTAATGACAGTAATGTGTACATTTATTTTCAACAGAAACATTTTTCTTTTATTTTATTTTTTTTATGACGCCAGGATTTAGCACTATGGGGGAATTGGCTCTCAACTATTTGGTTCTTACCCTTGTCAACTCCTGTTCTGCTTCTTAAGCTCTCCCTTTCTTTCTGTTTCCCAATGTGGTTGTGGCTATGGGCTGTGTCTAGGGGTATTTAGCTAAAAGTTCTCTTTTGGGAACCTTGTTTCACTGGGTATTTTTCCAGCTCAACCTCAGGTTTCAAATGGTGAAGCTGTACTTTGGGGCGCTATACTTTCTGTTTTTAACAGGGTTTCTATTGAAGCTATGGTTGCCATTGATCCTGTGTCCTTCCCATCTTTAGTTCAAAGGGAACTCGGTATTTGTGCTGTAGTTTTTAGCTACCTTAGATGGATTTGACTCTATAACAGTGGAATACAACATTAGCCTCTGAGGACTGTCCAGCATATCTTGCACTTCTTGTGTAAGATTTCTAGGAGTGTCCAGAAATACCCCATCAGGGGTGTACTAGATGACACATCCCATTTTACATAGTAAATCTCTACCCAGGCGGTTAGTCGGGCCGCTGCAGCCAACAGAAAAGAGTGTTTGGTATGCAGAGGCCCGCTTGTAACATCTGCTGGTTTCGTCAGTGGGTAATGCTGTATTTTTCCTGTTACCCCACTTGCTGCTACTAATTGCTTGACACAACCTAGACCAGGAGGGAATGTTGTTAACGGGTTAGGTACAAAAAAAAACTTTATATTTAAACTATTCCACTTACCCATATCTGAGGCTCCTCCCTCAGATATTGTCTTATGTTACCTGGATGTGGGGTGTATGTGTGTCCTACTCCTTGTTTGCATATATGTGTCATGCTTAGGGCGGCGTTGGCTACTAGGTGGGGCTATGGCTATGTGTTAAGACCTACCTGTCTTCTCCCATTGTGTCTCTCAGTTACTTACATATGTTTCCTATGGTTATTTACCCTGCAATGTCTGGCTATGTGTCCATAGTTTCCACATTTAAAACATACTATTTGGTTTTGTCTTTCTGTCATAAATCGTTTGTCCAGATCAACAGCAGATTTCTTTAAAGTGTGTATTGACATCTGTCTGCAGTTGGGGTGAATGGTTTCTATGTTGGTTCTCAGATTTTTCCTAAGACCTTGTATCAGCACAGAGACAATCCCTCCCTTAAGATGTATGTTGTCCCTGTGGCCGGGGATACCAGAGTGTTTTGGCAACATCTGTAAAGCACGGTTGAAATATCCGCTGGTGGACTCACCATCTTTCTGTGTGATGGTGAACCCTAAGGTATTTTCAACTGTCCCTGGGAAATATACACCCAATTGTATATTTATTAGGCGTATATTTTCCTGGTTGCCCTGTTCAGTTAAGATCTTATCGCCCTCCACGCCACTGTCTCGAATGAACTTCTGGACATCTATATGTGAAGGGAGGCAAGCTCTCAACATGTTTCGCCAATCCTTATTGGTGGGCTCATCTGAATTTCCTCGCTCCCTTACAAATTTCTGACACTTTGCCAGATCTTTGCTGGGATCAGGGAAATTTTTGATGATTGAATGACGTTCCAATCGTGTCCATGTATTGTGCATGTCACTATCCTTTACAGGCATTACCTCATCCCCGCCTCCCCGTCCACAAGGAGGTTCCACTGTGTGCAGAGGGTGGATCTGTATTCCCCCTGCACCATTGGACAACATCCCAGGAGCAACTATCTCTGTGCTGTGTTGTGTGTACTTACCTGTGTCTAATACTATGCTGTTGACATCAGCCGTCTCCTCCTCCTGTGCTGGGACCCCAGCAGTGGGTTGCGCCTTTCCCTCAAGCATGTTAAGGGCATGGGAGACGGCCAGTGCCAACAGCTGCTCGTTCTCCTCTCGGGTTTCCTTATAAGGGGGTAAGACAGGGTACAAATTAGTAACAGATACCTTATTACTTATGTCTTTCTTATAAGTCATTAACCCCTTCGGCACATATGGGGGTGGGGGAGTTGATTCTATTGCGGCAACGGTTGCATTTTTATTGTGGCTGATTGTGTCCGATATTGCCAGACCTTTTATTCCCCATTGTTCCTGTCCTTCCTTCTGCCACAATTTAAGAATATCTATATGCTTCACTCTCTCCTTACGGCTGGAGAGTAGGCATATTTCATCTTTTACTGCCGATAAGATTTCTGGATCGAAGCTACCAACACTGGGAAATTCTAACTTGCTGCCTTGTGTCATTTTTCTCCATTTATTTTGGTAAACAACTGCGAGTTCACCGTGCTTCCTGCACATAATAAAAGCAGCCGATCCTCTTGGCCGGCTTGCTTCCTCCCTATCCTGCACGTTATCACAGCGTGACCCGTTATTACCCATAATTACAGGAATAAACGTTCACAGCTTAATAGATAATCGGTGGGTTATTACTTATCTGAGAGCTCCCCAACCACTCACTTCTCCACACAGCGACACTTCAACGCAATCAAGCGAAGAGCCCACAATGCGAGGTAACTTACTCAATCACCAAGTCTTTCAACTAGCAGCGAACTTCTAGCCAACTTGCTTGATGCGGCACAATTTTTCCAGGGTATAGCAAACTTGTTTTCCTATACCCCCAAAAATCGGATTTCTAAAGTAGCTAATCGGAAACAAGTGCGTTCCGATATATCTTCTTGTACCCTCCTAGCGGAATCAATTCCACTGAAGGGGCAGTTCCTATGGGCACGTCGTCACGTGAACCCGGTCCTAACTGGACTGTCCTACACTGGACTACACTGCGCTGAGTCGTGTCGTCACACACCCGTCCGCCTCAGTTATGTTTCACACTGGGCGCTAGTTACACCTTGGTCTTATGCTTATTTTTGAAATATTTCTGTACAGAAAATTTTCCCAGGCCGGTAGCTTTTCACTAGATTCTTATGCAGGTATAAATCCCTTATAATAAGCTATAGGAATCTATTAAAATAATGCTTGAGTTGCTTGCTTATGAAAAAAATGAACAAAAAGAAAAAAACTTATTTTCTTTTATTAATCACCGCCTCATTTGCAGTATATTACTATACTGCTTAAATAAAGCTAGTGGTTTAATACTGTTCACCTTTTAGTTCCTATGTGTGCTGCGTGTGCAGTACCAATGAACAGCCACGTGTGTACGTGCGTTGTTCACAGGCCGCCGATGAATCGGCCACCCACGTGTTCTATAGTGTATTTGCAAGGTTGCGCTCGGGTTTCGCTATACGCAGTAATTGCGCCTTAATGTGGAATAAATCCCTTAACTCTGTCCGAGAGTTACGTATCAAGATGCGAAATAAATCCCGTACTTAATCCGTAAACCACGTACAAAGATGCGAAACTTTCCCGATGTGGGCACGTGCGCGCGCACCTTGCGTGATACACAATAGACGCTTTACGTTACTGCAAAAGGCCCAGGACTTGTCGCCACGTGGCGTAGTCCCTGTTTTTGCGGTAACTAACAATGAATAATTATAGTTTTGCACAGAGGGGATCCTCTATGTACTATAATAAACACAGATTCCACGTGTGCGAACCTTATCGCACGTGGTACATATACTATAATAAACAAGCAGCCCAAGACACTATACCCCGTTAAACTACTTGTGGCAGGCAGAAGTACAGTTTACTAAACACTTAGGTATGGTATGCTTTAAAACACGTGGTGGCTTTCACCTATTGTACTCCGGGTTCAGCGCTAGCACTTCCCGAACCCCGCACCGCCGTGGACTCGGCCTATCCAGCAATGGAAACAAATAAATACTTCCACCCTTTTGCTGGTATAGGTCGATCCGCACGCCTGGTACTGAGTTCTGGACTGTGGAGCGGACGGACGAGCCCTCAATTGTTAATGCTGATATGATATGACCAGGGAGACAATAAGTGGAAAGCGCAGGTTACGTAATGTGTCCGTAACCTGCTTACCCTTTATACCTAGCTACGTGCGAACAAAACGTAGCGCAGCGTAGCGTACCTTTTAATTGTATGTTATACACTTAAGAACCAATACCTTGATAAGAGATCCCTTCGCAGGACTTTGTCTCTAATTCTGCGAATATACTTTAAAGGACAGAGTCCGCAATGTACCTTATCGCTATTATGCGAATAACCAGACACGACCACTGAATAGAAGTAAGGAGGTTAGAACTCCATATAAAAGGTTGTATTAAAGTCCCTAATGGACAAAAGGGGGTTACAGAAATAAGAATAAACAGGTATAACAAGTGATACAATATACTAACAATGAATACTAACAATCTCTGCTAAGGGGAAAGGATACAATAATACAAGACACAACCAGCCAACAATACTTTAAGAATAAATACCGTGAAAATGCAACCGTTTACCGTGGTCATCTAGTATGCGAAGCGCAGTCCGGTCAGAGCTCACTATCGTTCAGGAATGAGCGATAGTCCGGTAGGAAGGTCCAGGGAAGGTAGTTGTGCCGAAGAGACCCTGGCTGCTCTGGGTCGCCTATCTTATAGGGTCAGAAGGGGGAGGTCAAAGGCCATTCTCATTGGCCAGAGATCATATGTCCGGTCCACTGTGATTGGGGGTTAGACGTTGTACCTGGTCTGACCAGGTGCAGGGGAGTGAACTTTAAGAGTCCTTTGTTTGGTGGTTTCGGCGTCAGCAAGGATAAGAACCGGTTTGAGCTAGTTTCCTTTGTTAACTACTTACAACAGAAACTGTCTCTGGAATATGGATTATGTCCATAACTATCGGACAGTGTACATTGCGAAATATTCGCAATGACCGGAATACTTTGCATGATGAGCTGAGCGGAACGGTACTAAACACGATACAATCAGGTGTGTGCAGGGCTAACTAAGCTATGTGTGGCGTTCTAAACCTTTTAACTATATATCATTTCGTGTAAGTGTGTTATTATGAATTTATGTGTGATAGTATGTCTACTCTTCTGGTCCACATTGTCACACATACTCGGGTATGGAAACTTTATTTGCGCAACTCTGCGAACCAAAATGGCGGCCATACTATCACAAAATGGCGTGTGTGTACCTAGACTTCCACAGTAGTAACAGCTTTTGCTTATTACGCTGTATATAAATATTGCTGTTCGCACACACACACACTGCAAGTGTACGCTGCAGAAACATGTGCGATTGTGCCAGCTTATGTTTTTATATTTACTTGGCATAACATTTACTTGATACTCAAGTGGCACAGTAAGTGCATCAGTAAAGGGAATAATCTTGCATTACCAGTGGGTGCGGTAATATTTGCCAATGCACACAAATGTCTGCGTGTTATTGAGTATGCCATTTCCAGTGTCTGCACATGTCACCTGATTACAGTGGATCGATGTACAGATGGTCCTGCAACCCAAGGAAAATGTACAGTGTACAGAAATTGGCAACATATTTTCCTGTTGCGATTAGACACAGAGGAGTATAAATAGACAGGTGGGAACACGGTCTGTGCCTTTTTCTGTCTTCATATTGGCGGCATGATCTGAGCGCTCGATCGCTGCCAGCATATGTTGTTACTGGTAACGTATCAGATAGCATAAGTAATCGCATCTGTCCCTTGTTTATGTTCATTATGTATTGGGACTATGTGGGGTGTTTGTCAAATATTGATACTGTATGTTTTGTTCAATTGCAACTTTAAAGTTTGCCCAAAAATGTTACTGAGTTCTGTATGAATGAATGCAATAGCAGCATAACCCTTTAAGTGCCAAGTGCGTTTGTCAAAATAGGTGTAAAAATTGCCATGCAAACATTTATATTCATCATATTGAGCTGTAAAGTTTACCTTATATAGGAAAGATATTTTTTTCTTTTGCACATTTTTCATTTGAATTTATATAACAAATGTGAACGACGCTGGGATTTTAAGTGGATATGTAGCGTATCTCTCACAGAATATGTTGGCACTCAAAGGGTTAAGCTGTAAACTGTCAGTCATTTTCAGGGAGAGGAGAAAAGGGTTCTTGTGTAGTTTCACGGCGCCAGCATGGCGCCGTGCTACTTCCGGGTTGGGTACGCTCGCCAAACTATCTAAAATAAAGTAACTTAACTCCATGCCAACGTCGATAGTTAATACCCCCACTATTCACGTTGAATTTAGATAGTGTGGCGAGCGTAGCGAGCCACCGAGCCCGCAGCGTGGGAGAGCGTGGGAGAGCGAAGCGAGCCCCGCAAGGGGACTCAGACGCACGGCGCCATGCTGTCGCCGTGAAACTACACAAGTACCGAGAAAAGTCGTAGTTATGGCTCCGGTGTTTCCAAGATATTCCCATATAGTGCAACTGGGAATCTATAATCATTTAAATGCCCTATCGCACCCTATGATTTGTAAAGTGAGGCACATGTTCTGCAAATTTGGCCAGGCAGGTTCATCCGCGGCAACTGAATCCCCCCTTTAATGTTTGTAGTGGATACAATGGGACCCCTACTCATAATTGATTCTTTTCCAGATAATGGTGACAGATAACAACATGGGTCATTTATGTAATGTATTCAGAACATGTTGCTCCTTGCAAGCGAAAGTGAGAGGCAGATGTACAGTATGAAGCAGTGATAAGGGAGGAGAAGTGATAAAGTGCCTGGTACTTTATCACTGGCCAATCACCTCCTAACTAACCCTTTTTAAACCCAGCCTGTAACTTAACAGTCAGGAGCTGATTGGCCGGTGATAAAGTACCAGGCACTTTATCAATTCTCCTCCCTTATCACTGCTTCATACATCTACCCCAGAGTTAGCAAAATGTCAGTAGTCACATTCTGATGTTTGCTATTCATTGCCTTACAGTGCATTTGGAATAATTATCTTTAATCTTTTGTGCCTTGTTACGCTGCCTCTTGGTAGAGATGAGCAAACCTTATGGCATTTAGTTAGTAATAGACATTACTTTTGATAAAGGACAAGCAACATTACCGGCAGGTAACCCTGCAAAGTTAAAGGAAAAAAAGTTGTGACATTTGTCAAAGCTTGGAGAGAGATAAAGTGGAGACAACCATGCAGGTAACTGTCATTTTTCAAACACAGCCTGTACAATGACAGATAAATTGGTTGTATTGGACTTTATCTCTCTCCAACCTTTGATAAATCCCCCATAGTTATGCAGGATTAAAACAGAGAACACTCACTTCAGAACCGTGCTTTGCTTCGGATGGAAACCAGGCAGCATAAACATCATCGCCCGATTCATCCCAGTCACTGATTAAATAACAAAAGCAATTAACCCTTTGCAGTCCAAATTTTTTGGGGCAATTCAAACAGTCTGGTTTAAATGTTTCAATTAATTGTAATTATTTTATTTTTGTTTTCATTAAAAAAATGGTCTACATTGAATATTGAACGATGTTAATGTTCTTATTTTAAAGCGGCTCACCATTGTATCTGCTACTAGCGCTAGCGCTGTTGAGCCTGACTAGACATTGGACCTGAAAGGGTTAAAAGGGGTACTTGTTTCCTAGCACGGCGCCCGTCGGGTCCCATCGCATACCTTAACTTAAGGTATGCGATGGGACCTGACCGACCCGATTTTCGGGATTTAAAGACGTTTTTAACGCACTTTGAAAATCGGTCGCATCGCATGTCATTATAATGGCATGTGATGCGAGTCGGACCGACGCGACGACCCGATTTTTACATTGGACCCAATGTAAAAATGGTCCCTGAGACCCGATTTTACATTGGACCCAATGTTAAATGACCCCCAGACCTGATTTTTAATTGTAAACCCACCCTGATGGTTAATTATGTGAAATGCACCCCCATTGTTAACGCAACGCCACGATCAATGTGAACCCGAAGCGTGGTGAGCGCTGCGAGCCCGCGAGGGGTGGCGGTACACGTCCTCCGACCTTTTCATACCCCCACTATCCACGTCGGCGTGGAGTTGATTTCATATAGTGTGGCGAGCGCAGCGATCCACCGAGCCCAAAGTGTGGCGAGCAGATGCATAATATGTCTGAAGTAATGCGCGTCCCCTCGCCACGCTTCGGGCTCGGTGGCTCGCTACGCTCGCCACACTATATAAAATCAACTCCACGTGGATAGTGGAGGTATGAAAAGGTCGCAGGACGCGTGCCGGCGCCCCTCGCGGGCTCGCTGCGCTTGCCACGCTTCAGGTTGACGTTGATCGTGGCGTTAACAATGGGGGGCATACAATGAAAAATGGGGTCTGGGGGGCATTTAACATTGGGGCCAATGTAAAATCGGGTCTCAGGGACCATTTAACATTGGTTCCAATGTAAAAATCAGGTCAGTCGGGTCGATCGCATCGCATGCGGTTTGGTTGCATACGATGCGATCGACCCAATTTTTGCGACCCGATTTCATACAATTAAAATCGGTGGCGCCGTGCTAGGAAACAAGTACCAAAAAAGGTAGCAATTAATTTTCAACATGTTCAGATGTTACTCTTTGGTTGTGATTTGCTACATACCATAACCTCAATGTAGAATAATCTTTATCCTAATTCATCGCCAGGGCCAAGCACAGGAAAGTAAAGGGACATTTCTCCAAGGCACTCTCTTGTAGTTAAATTGTTTAAAATACCTTGTAAGTGAGAGATTTTTGGCGGTTCTTCCCCATTTTATTAAAGCAGCAATCAATTAGATGGCAAAATTAACCAGGCTTTGTAGTATAAATGATTGCCGCTTTAAAAAAAAAAATAGGAAAACTACCCCAAAATGTCTCCCTTCCTAAATCACACCCTGTTACATTCGGCCCAAAGTGTCTTACTGTTTTACCTAGCTCATCTCTATCCGTTTATATTTAAACTGAAATAAGTTTTAAATTTGAGAACCAGAACCAGCATTCACAACAAGAAATCATATTGTGCAACTCCTACAAGGCGTCATTGATTGTACAGTGCAAGTATTTATTGTAGTGACGAATCAGCACTGAGATAAGCAATACATGAAGTACCCAGTTCAAATTTGTAAAGGAACACAAATGAGGAACCCTAAATGTGACGATCTCCTTGTATTATTCTCTGCAGCAGCAGCAGGGCGGTGTGGAGAGAAGCAGCGCTACCTCAGAGACTCATACTATGCATTACTTCTGTTGGTAATAATGCAGTATGCATAAACTGGCTGTAATGACATTGTGATATTAAACCGTCCACATTGCGCATATTACTGTATGCAATCAGTAGTAAAAATGTCATCAGTCCTGTTTCATCCCACGTATGTAATAGGACACATTTGACTCTTTGGGATGTTAATAAAACTCACCTTATAGGGGGATATTCAATCCAAGGTCCCATTCTCGGCCGGCTCAACGTGAAATCAGCAGGCGGGATTCAATGTCCCACCTGCCGAACGCCGAAAAGGGGGCGTGGTAACAAGATACGTCCAGCAGCTCAACAATCCACGGCCGTTTTCGGCAGAACAAGCCCGACTGCTTCTAAAGTCGGGCCCGTTCTGCCGAGATACCTGTTCAATGCTGTCGGGGAAGACAGCATTGAATAGGGTACTGCCGCTATTTCCCCCATCGGGAATAGCGGCGGGAGACTGAATACCCCCTGAGTGTAACTATAGCTGTGAGACCAGAAAGAGAAACAACTTTATTGCTAAGTCATAACAAAGTCCTAAAACAATCTTGTCCATAGTACAGATAATTGTGTATTCATGTTATGCGATGTGTTGCAGAAACGTATATTTACTTTGACTGTACAGTGAGCTCTCATAAGAGTATTTACTGCATACCAAGAGCCTAAGTGTTAAAATGCAATAAAAACTTCTCTGAATTATTATCTCTCTAAACTGTGTGTAACAAATAAAGATATTGAGTTTTCAGAATATTCAAATCAAACCTACTGTATGTATTAGCACCGCAACAGGTTATATGGCGAGGCCACACCCATGAAGTGGGAATGCCGGCACTGAGTAAGTAATGCCCAGCCAGGGCGTCCTGATTGCTGTGGCTCCACAGGCAGCAGGGGGCCTGTCTAGTGCCTCCAATGGATGCTTCGGGTGGCTTTGCAGTGGTGCTACTGGCTGCAATGTAGTGTTCTATGCGCCATACAAGCCACATGGAGGTGCTTTAGGAAACAATAGTGCCACCCCTTGGGATCTAAGCCCCAAGTGATGGCGCCACTCACAGGCAGGTGACGGTCACACAATGCAGCCATCAGCCTTCTCTACCTGCTGCCCAGCCTGCAGCCAAACAGAAAATGGTAGTCATCATGCTGATTGGTGGATTTCTGGAGTTATCTACCAAGCAGAATGTCGAAAGCCATTAACTGTATGAAAGAGCTGTGGAGAGATGGTGCAAGACCGCAGGAGGGTTGTTAATATATTGTTTTATATAGTTTTTATATAGTTAATGGTTGTGCATTGGACCCCTGCCATTCCTTTACCCAGGGTACAGTGCTGTTAAAACGGCACTGGCAGTGCCACCAGACACATTCATCTTCTTCTAGGCCTCTTAGTCCATACACAAATGACTGAGAATATTCAATATCTGTACATTTATGATTTAAGGTGTGTACACACGTTTCGATTTGCTTTAAATTCGATGTTCGATTCAATTTTCCATTATATTTGGCATCAGATCTTTCCATTCAATTTGGACAAAACGAATCACACAGAATGCGGAACTGAACGCGGCTTAAAACCGTTCGATTTCAATTCTGTTTTATTTATTCGAAAACATGTCAAAATTGAAGGCGTGTACACCCCATTAGACAGACTTTCAGGGTAAAAAGTTGCCTACAATTTCCATGGTCAGATCAAATCTTGTTGGCATAGAAGAATACAAAGCAATACACCATTAAACATACCAGTTACCAGTTAGGATCACAAACTAGTGTGCTTATGTTTGGAACCGTATTCCCTGTCCTAGATGGAGTGACAGTAGAACATAATTCAGTAATATATTTATTACACAGTGTAACATTTTCTAGTGCCCAGTACAAACACAGACATAAACCTGAGCTCACCAAAAGCAAGACCGTTAAATGGCAGGTTAAAGGTTAAAGTTTAATTAACAATAGATTTCTCAGGACTGAAAATACCGTTTACTATTCGGCAATATTGCAGAACATAGGATTTTTTGATGTTGTAGCCAGATGTCTATCAGGAAAAAGTACTATCTGGACAGAAGATTTCAAATATATACTTGTTAGAGATAAAGTTTATTTTATGGTGTTGGAAACTTCCATTGGTCATATATATTTGAATATCATTTGCTGTTAACTAAAATGCATGTTGCACTATAGTGCATTACTTCTGTAGGTTTACCCTGCTTGGCATTACCTGGACTTGTATCTGCGAATGAGTACAACCTGCACTTTCATTGGCCTTGAGCCATACGTGCTCTCAGTTTCTCTGCTATTACAGAAGTACTAATCATGGTGATGTAATATACAGCATACAGTATATCCGGTCAGGCATAGTCTAGGCCACAGGTTCTCAAACTCGGTCCCCAGGACCCCACACGGTGTATGTTGTGCAGGTCTCTTCACAAAATTAAAAGTGAAATAATTATCTCCACCTGTGGATCTTTTAAAATGTATCAGTGAGTAATGAATGCACCTGTACACATGCCGGTTGACCTGAAAAAGTGAACTGTGTGGCATACTTGCCTACTTTTACAAACTAGTTTCAGGGAGATTATAGTTGGTAGTAGAATTTTGCACCGTTCCCCATTGAGGGGGCGTCATGCTCCACCCACAGGGCATGTCTACTTCCATATATGGAGAGATTGGGAAAAAATATTGTGAATGTGGCACCTAGAAGCGCGGGTGTGTACTGCTACATCTGAGAGGAATCTTTTAAAATGACTTATATCCAAATGTAGATGATCCCCAAAGCAGTTAGTAAGAGCTACTGTACTTGGCAAAGTGCTGGGAAATGGTGCTGATGATTCAATGTAAATGTATCTGTCATTCCTTTTTTCCCCAAAAAATGTAACAGTGTAATGTGGGCTAGGTGAAATGAGGGAGATTACTAGACTAATGAGGGAGAGAGGGAGATTGCTGCTATGTCAGGGAGTCTCCTGCAGAATGCAGGAGGGGAGGTAACTATGATGTAACAGTGTAATGTGGGCTAGGTGAAATGAGGGAGATTGCTAGACTAATAAAGGAGAGAGGGAGATTGCTGTTATTTCAGGGAGTCTCCTGCAGAATGCAGGAGGGGAGGTAACTATGATGTAACAGTGTAATGTGGGTTAGTTGACATGAGGGAGATTGCTAGACTTATAAAGGAGAGAGGGAGATTGCTGTTATTTCAGGGAGTCTCCTGCAGAATGCAGGAGGGTAGGCAACAATGCTGTGTGGGGTCCTCAGGACCAAGTTTGAGAGCCCCTGGTCTAGGCTCTAAAGGGAAGCTTGTATACATAAGCAATGAGCAAGTTGGACATGAATGAGAAATTGCCGGAATGTCTACAACTACAATTCTTTTTCTTTTTTTTTTAATAATCCACTTTTTTTTCCAGTGGGCTGTTTCCATCTTCTAATAACCGGTTTGTTTAAAACAATTTCACTTGAGTTAGTGGCTGCAGTCTCTGAGCTGAACCAATGTTATAAAGGGTCATGCAATGGTTGCTATGCATCTTGTATATTCCTGTGCAATGCTGTAATCCTGCTTGTGCTGTGCCCTGTACTGCTTGGCATATGCAACTTTCATGCTATAAGTAACTATCTGCTACTATTGTTATTATTGAATCTCAGTTTTCTAATAATATCCATATTTTGATTATATTATTACTTTTTAATATTCATTAAATATGCAAGACAAAACTCACTGTCACTACAATGAATAGTAAATAGGTAAGCAATAATCCTGCGAGAAGTCTCAAAGGGAAAGAAAACATCCAAATTACATATACAGCTCTTTGTTAATTAAAAATCCATTTTCTGTAATCTTTTTAAGAGAAAAGTCACCCATAATTGCCTACTTTTGAAAACTAGTTTTAGGGAGATTATAGTTGGTAGTAGAATTTTGCACAGCATCCCACTATGTCATGCGTGTCATGCTCCACCCAAAGGGCGTGTCTAGTTTCATATATGGAGAGATTGTGAAAAGAGATTGTGAACGTGGCACCTAGAAGCGTGGGTGTGTGCTGCTACATCTGAGAGGAATCTTGTAAAATTACTTAGATCCAAATGTAGATGAGCCCCAAAGCAGTTAGTAAGAGATACTATACTTGGTAAAGTGCTGGGAAATGGTGCTAATGATTCAATGTAAAGTATCGGTCTCTCATTCCTTTTTTCCCCAAAAATGTAACAGTGTAATGTGGGCTAGGTGACATGAGGGAGATTGCTAGACTAATGAGGGAGAGAGGGAGATTGCTGCTATTTCAGGGAGTCTCCTGCAGAATGCAGGAGGGGAGGTAACTATGATGTAACAGTGTAATGTGGGCTAGGTGACATGAGGGAGATTGCTGCTATGTCAGGGAGTCTCCTACAGAATGCAGGAGGGGAGGTTACTATGATGTAACAGTGTAATGTGGGCTAGGTGACATGAGGGAGATTGATAAACTAATGAGGGAGAGAGGGAGATTGCTGCTATTTCAGGGAGTCTCCTTCAGAATGCAGGAGGGTAGGCAACTATGAAGTCACCCCACTTATTTGCTGGACTGTGTTGTGCAGTAAGGAAACAGAGCCTGTGGCACCATAGTTATATTACTGCTTGCATTCATGACAATGATTGGAGAGCAGCCATCATGTTGCCTGATTGGCTAATGTAAAGAGAAGTCTCAGCAATAGGCTCTGGTTGTGCTTAGCCTTTTATAATGGGGCATTACAGCTGCCAGTCATACAGTCACTGGGAATCAGCTGGCAGCAGCAGAGCCTCATAGTGCCTGTGTAAGCTGCTCTATTCTTACTCCCAGTATTGCACACATCCATATGTGAAGTTCTCCAGTCTTCATAATGCAGATGTTGTTGGCTGACTCAATATTATATGGATGTGGACAGTGGTTTATATCTTCTCTTTGGCCCAGGCTTAGTAATGTCTCAGGCTGTATACTCCTAAATAAATTCAGTCATACAGGATCTCACAACTTTTTTAAGCTCAGTGAAGTGATAAAGTGTCTGTTTTTTATCACCGGCCAATCAGCTCCTACCTGCCACTTTCAAACCAAGCCTGTAACTTCACAGGTAGGGGCTGATTGGCCGGTGATAAAAACCAGACACTTTATCACTTCACCGAGCTTAATAAATCTAATAAATCTACCCCTGAGACACTGGGGGTTATTCAGGTTGATTTGCAAGGCTGCGAATTCGCAGCCTTGCGAGTCCACCCAACCCCGCCTGGCGAACGACCACCCCCCGCCGCCCCCTCAAAGTGCGGCTTCGCCCGAACAGCTGCGAATGGATTTTTTGCATAAACATCCATTCGCATGGCTCGGGTAACCGCCCATGGAATGATGTTTTGCGTGCACGCATATATGTGACTTTTCAGTCACTTACATTTGCGTGCACGCTGGCATGGATATAGGCGGGCAGCTGACATCCGATGATGTCAGCTACCCGCCCCCCACACCCGTGTCACTGCCTCATTACCATGGGAACGCCCATGGATTGCTGGGCGTTCCCATATGGTAATGGGGCAACCATTACCGCAGTACGGAATTGTTCTGAATGAGGCCCACTATCCCCTACCTGAACTGACCCGAGCACACTAAACCACGCCCACATGGGCAGGAGGTCCTCTAATTTCTGGATCTGCAAATGGGACAATTCCTTCAAAAATAGGGGCAAGCCTGCCCCCATTGTGCTTGGCAGCGGTCAGAATGCCCCTGATGTGCTTTATTATATTGCATTACTGTAATAACTGTGCCACGATGTGCTGTCCACCTTACATTAACTATTTTATAAAAACAAGAAGCTAATTTCCCTTTATTTTGCTGGAGATTATTGTTTTTGTAGACTGTGAATCATCACTATTGATGTGGCATACGGGGTCTATTATTATAATTTGAGGAGCATAGAATGAACATAGGGGAAGATGTACTATGGCAGGATAAAGTGGAGAGTGATACTTTACCAGTCAATCAACTCCTAACTGCCATGTTACAGGCAGTGTTTGAAAAATGGCAGGACCTTATTGGCTGGTACTGTAGCTATCTCCACTGTACCTATCTCCACTTTATCACTCGCCAAGGCTTGGTACATATGGCCCTAAATCAGTTTTGTTTCCTCCAGCACAAGTAAGATTTGTCTCTGTGGGGTAGATTTATTAAACTTGGTGAAGTTATAAAGTGTCTGGTTTTTATCACCGGCCAATCAGTTGATACCTGTTATTTTTCAAACCAAGCCTGTAACTTCACAGGTAGGAGCTGATTGGCTGGTGACAAAAACCAGACACTTTGGGCCTTATTCTGGTTAGTGCGGCCGGGCCGTACGCGTACGTCCCGGGGTTTTTCATGATCTGCGCATGTGCAGATTCGCTAATGCGCAGGCGCGAACACTGAACAACGCTTACGGACGGGTCTCAACGTGCGAAAAAACCTGTACGCGAGTGTACGGGTATTGGGGGCGGCATAGGGGCGTGTTGAGGGGAGCGGCCGAAATAATGAGGGAAAATGGGCGTAAATATGGGCGTACACGGGGGTGTGCACAAAAAATGAGCGGTGCTACTACCGCACGATCGCCTAAAGCACCGTTCATTTCGGACACCAGACAAGCGCCCGCCAACCGCCAGCTCAGACCACCCCTACAGATACCACATGCCAGCGTGCGCCTGAGTTTGCTAATTAACGCTGATTACTACTCAAACACATACACCTGAATGAAATAAGCAATGCTGCAGTCTATTAAGTCCAAACCATTATTTCACTGCCTGCAAGCCACACACAGCACGCAAACACATTGGAAGCTTATCTTCTATACTTCTCCACATTTAAAGGTTTGTTTAATTTAAGGTAAGAATCTTTTTAAGACCTGCTTATATACGCTAAGGTAGGTATTTGCTAAACAGTTAGACACATTCACTACGTGCTTTCATAGACTTTACACAGTAGCACACTCAATCTACACAAGTCGACATGTGTCAACGTGTTCACTCTAATACTAACATAGGTTTTGTATTTAGGATACAATAACATAAACCACATCTAACACCTACAAAGGATGTTTCAGCAATGTTTTAAGCCCATGCCCACTATTTTGCACATTAATTAATTCAATCAATTAATTAATTTTCATAATTATAGTTGAAAGCCAAGATTTGCAGGTACATATATGTGAAGGGTATGTCAGCGTACACGGACGTACGCTCACTCTCACGAACGGTGACATAAGCTGACTTCTCTATTGAAAACAATAGGGACCCGTCCGTGCAAGCTGGCGTACGCTCAGATAGCCGCAAGAAGTCGGTGGGAAGACGGCCGAGAGACGTCCGTAAATGGTGGTGTACGCTCAATTGTACGCCTGTTGTCGGAGTGCAAGGGCTGGGCCGTCCGCGTACGTTGCCGTACGCTCATTTGTACGCCACTCCCCTTCTACGGTATTTCTGCCCGTACGTAAGCGGCTGATTTGTGGGTGGACCTAACCCTAACGGCCGCGTACGGCTAGCGTACGTTAAAGGCGAACGTACGCACGTTTGGCTGCTCCGATCAGAATAACCTCCTTTATCACTTCACCGAGCTTATCTTCCCCTGTGTTTTGTTATGCGATTGGTTGAATGTGATAGATAACTAGGTTGCCTTTTCCTCATTTCAGAGACGATGGGCCAATGCACCAAGCTTCAAAAAGTGATAAACAACCAGCCAATCATCTCCTAACTTTCATGTTGCAGGCTGGGCTTAAAATGACCGTTAGGAGCTGGATTGCTGGTTGTTTATCGCTCTCCACGTTATCACTTTTTGAAGCTTAGTGCATCTGGCCCAATATGTGATCAGCAAGTACTGTACTCAGGCCTTTAATGATCTCTGGCTGCAGAGGGGTAACGTGGGACCCCGATGGCCGATGTTACTGTGAAAATCGGAATAGCTGCGATATTTCATTTTGCTGCATAATGTGTTGACATTTATTTTTTCATTCATATAACAATTCAAAAGGAAATGTATTCTGCTGATGTAAATAATGTTTCAATAAATCAATCAATCTTAAACCTGTCTAATGTCTGTTTTATATGTCATTGTGGTTGACATAAAGAAATTCACTCACTCAAACACATTTCCAATGAATATAATAATAAATAATATTTTATTATTATGTATTAGCAGTTATTTATATAGCGCACACATATTCCGCAGCGCTTTATAGATAATATTTGAACATTCACATCAGTCCCTGCCCCAGTGGAGCTTACAATCTATATTCCCTACCACATGTACACGCACACACAGACATTCTAGGGTTAATTTGTTGGGAGATAATTAACCTACCAGTATATTGTTTCTGGACTATGGGAGGGTGCATGGAAGGGTTAGGGCTAGACTGAGGGGAGCCCGTTTAGCATTAGGCGTTAGCGTACTGAGGGGCAGATTTTTTTACACTCGGTGAAGTGATAAAGTCGCTGGTACTTTATTACCGGCCAGTCGGCTCCTAACTGTCAAGCTAGATTGGGTTTGTAAAATGACATTCATGAGCTGATTGGCTGATAATAAAATACTAGCCACATTATCACTTCACCGAGTTTAAATGATCTGCCATATCAGATGACACTGCTGGAACATTGCATCACCTGGCAATGCCAAACCTGGAAGATACCGCTGCACCACTGGAGATAAATGGAGGTAAGTGGTGTCAACATTCTCCAATCGGAACATGTCGATATTCTTAAGCCAACATGATGAAAATCAACTTGCTGATTGTTGACAAGTAGCGACTGTCACTGAAAATATACAAGTCCATTATTGAACGTTACACTCACTGTAACTGTCATTAGAACCTGTCACCTTTCATAGGCATTAACAAACATTTCACATATTTAAAAACAGTTAGGTTTTTATGCAGGTCTTGTTTTACTTATTTTATTTTAAAATTTGTTGAAATGGTTTAAATCTTTTCTGCCTGTCCTCTGAACCAGTTCAATAGGGGAATTCAATCGCCGGTGGGAAATTTAAAAAAATTCTGCAGTTTGGGGTTTTACTGCGGCCGTGGGATTTCAGGACAGTAGTTTTCAACCGCTTTCCTGAAGTGACAACAACAGTAGGGTGTCCATTTTTAAATTTGAAGGTACGACGTGAGACACACTCTACTATTTTTCCTTTTGCTATTCTGAGAACCTATGCAAAATATGAAGTTAATCGAACAACTCTAACAACTCTAACCATGCCCAAAGATGCTTAAAAAACAAGGAAATATTCTAAATTCTCAAGAATTTTATTACTTTAGAAAAATACAAATCGTCTGAAGTTTGGGGTATTAGCCATTCCAAAATGTATCTTGTAACATAAAGGACAAGGGTTGAAATACATAGTCAGACTAGAATGATAAAATATTACAATTGAAAGCTTATATGTTTGAGCCACGGTATGGCGAAAAATCATTAAAATCACATAAACAAGTCTACCGATAGCGCATCTTTGGTATTTGTTTTTTTCACTCATCGCGTGTGTTGGACAACCTAAAGAAGTTCTTGGAAGTCTATTTCCTTGTTTACCTCATCGAGATACTTCTGAGTCAGGGAAACACCTCGCTCTGCTGCATCGTGACCAACAAAGAAGTCTTGGAAAAAAAAACGAGCTTGTTTGAAGGCCATATTCTCATGCCACTTGATGAATCGCTGTCCAGAAAGTCCAGTATCAAATCGTACCTTTTGAAAAATTGTACTGAACTTGAGTCCAGGAAGTCAGTCATATTTCCGGACAAACCTGAGGCACATCTTTTGGACCTATTGTTAGGCACAATTCCTGGTGATTTCCGCAGAATGGCGAAGTGTCGGTCTTTATCTTTTCACCACGTATTTCTGCCAGCATTCTTCTTTTCATGTCTAAAGGGACAGAATAGTCCAGCAATGCTAGTGCTGCCCATTCATGCGTTCAGGTACCAGAGATGATTGCTAAATTTCTCCACAGCTACTTGAAATACTTTAGGGTGAACTACACTATAAGCATCCAACATTCAAAAGAATAGCAAATTGTGGTAAGGGGCAGCGATGACGGACACACTGTCTGCCATCGCTGCCCCTTACCACAATTTGCTATTCTTTTGAATGTTGGATACTTATGGTGTAGTTCACCCTAAAGTATTGAAAGTAGCTGTGGAGAAATTTAGCAATCATCTCTGGTACCTAGCGCATGAATTGAATCAGGCTGTTTTTATTGCAAATGTACCCTAAGTACCAAAGCAGTGAAGATGCTGTGGCGGTTATGGGACCCAGAGGTGAGTTGGCCCTGCTCCCCACTAAGGTTCAAACTCTGCTCTGCTGAGAATGGGGAGCCTGAGTGGAGAGAACAGCATTGTCAAACACGCACCTACCCTAAATTTGCTATAGTGTCAAAAAGCACTGTTTTGCCTTTGCGGCGCAGGGTGCTATGAGGCCAAACCATAACCACTCCCCCTTTTTCAAGTGCGCAATAATATGCCATGGTTTCTACACAGCCTTAATCCAACCTTGGATGAGAATAGGTTGCTTGATGTACATCATCTCTAGCCAACAGCTAAGCTAACCTGCTAAGAAAAAACAATGACCAGTGCCTCTCTGAAACAGGGATAAATAAATGCCTCTTATTCTGTGTTAGTGCATTTTATATTGTTTGCTGTGTGGATGCCCAGTGGTTGTGCCTCTGTTTTCTTAGAACACATTTCAACACAATCTATTACACTTCAGTCCACACAAATGTCTTACCAATCTTGATTTTTCAAAAGTATCGAGATCTCATAAAATATGACGTTGCTTGAGGCAGTGTCAGGGCGAGAAGATCAATTAATAGTGATAATTTTTATAGCAGTTGTTCGTGGGGGATGATTTTGATATGTTACACATTGAACATGTATAACATGTAGGTCCAGAAAAAAAACGTATTTACTATGTAAATCGCATGAGATTTTCTCATCTGGTCCTTCCACCTGTAGTTCTGTCATGGTTTCCATCAGACAGAATATGTGTAAGTCGATTGACCCAAAATTGGAGGTGAAAAATCTAACAACCAAAAAGGAAAAACGGGCATTACGAAAACTAACCAAAGATACTTCCATCATAATATAACAGTAACATAGTAGTTACGGCTGAAAAAAGACGTTAGTCCATCGAGTTCAACCTTTTTGACTTGTAACTACTGACTCGAGTAAGTCATATCTATAGAATTCCCTTAGTTGCCAAAAATGCATCCAGTTTTGATTTAAATTCATTAACATTAGTTGCTGTAACCACCCCCACCGGCAATGAGTTCCAGAATTTTACTGCTCTAATGGTGGAGAATCCTCTTCTTAATTCAGTACGGAATCTCTTCTCCTCGAGCCTCAGTACATGCCACGTGTCCTAAGTATAGGCCTGTTAGTGAACAAATCATCTCCCAGTACCATATGATCCCAATCCTGTATTTGAACATACTAATTAATCATATCACCTCTCAACCTCTGTTTCTCCAGTGAAAACATATTCAGCCTGGTTAACCTATCTTTGTATTCTAGTGATTTAAGACCTTCTCTGTACCTGTTCCAATTCATTTATGTCCTTTTTAAGGTGCGGTGCCCAGAACCAATAATAATAGAAGTAGACAAGGAGGAGGGGGGATTGGAGTACAAAACAAAATAGACTACAAACTGGAGGCAAATAGGCAGCTTAAAGATCCCAATTTTTACACCCCTGCTAAATACCAATCTAACACAAGAATATGGTATAAAGCTTTTTAATTTATTCAAGGAAGCTAAACATGATGGTGGTCATATCCAGGGAGAAACGCAGTTTTCTTTATTGTGAACACCTTATCACCTTCCCAAGATTCACAAAGCCCTCACATCAACCCCGGGGTGCCCTATAATTTCAGGTATTTATTCAACTTTATCCAATTTATTATTTTATGTAGATTCTTATATGCAACCCTGTGTCTATCCTCAGGTCCCATGTTAAGGATACATTACATTTCTTCCACCTTATCCAAAATATCAAATGGAAGGAATCTTATTTGTTCCAAACAATGGATATAGCAAGTCTTTATTCTAACATTCCCAATATTCTGGGGACACAAGTCATCTCTAGACTAAACCATGACAGGGACCTGGGGGATAGACACCAACAGTTCCTTACAGATGCAATTTTATAAATTTTAAAGCACAATTATTATTTTTTTCAAGACACTTTTTACCTTAAGGTGATGGGAACGGCCATGGGGACCAGGTTCCTGTCCAGTTATGCAAATTTATATATGGGAGAGGTCAAACAAGAACTTATCTGGGATGGAGAATTTACTATGAACCTGGTCCTCAATGGCCATTACTGATGACATTTATTATTTGGGATGGGGATTCATTTACAGAACTTTAATTTGTTGATCACCTTAATTCAACCACATATAATTTAGATTTTACTCACATTCTTTACCCCAAACAGATTTCCTTCCTGGATGTGATCCTTCAAACTGAAGGGAATATAAGCATCATCTCTAATCACAAGAAAGTTGGTTCAAATGCCAACCTACAATATAGCAGTGCACCTTACCTCCCCTGAAAGAGAGGGTTACCAATAGGGCAATTACTTCACTTATATGGGAATTGTTCAAATACACAAATATTCATAATGCAAGCAAGAGTCATGATGTCCTCTTTTTTAACAAAGAGGCTACCCAAAACATCTGATACAAAAAGCCTATAAAAATGTGACATTAACTTTTAAAATGCAAAAAAAAGATTGTGATCCCTATCAAAAATATTATTAGCAATAACAACAATTTTCTTAAACAGGATCCCCTTTAGTTTATGTACTACCCAAAAGAAACATCTTTGTCTTCCAAAGAAACAGAACATTGAGGGATAAACAAGCACCAAACTTTATGGAAACAGAGATTACTAAGGGGGTTATTCTAGTTCATTCTTTCTGACAAAATCCTTCTTAGATGGACAAAACCATGTGCACTGCGGGTGGGGCCGATGTAACTTGTGCAGAGAGAATTAGATTTGGGTGGGGTTTTTCTTCAAAGTGAGATCTATATTGCAGTGTAAAATAAAGCAGTCAGTATTTTCCCTGCACAGAAACAAAATAACTCACCCAAATCTAATTCTATCTGCACATGTTACATCTGCCCCCCTGCAGTGCACATGGTTTTGTCCATCTAAGAAGGATTTTGTCAGAAAGAATGAACTAGAATAAACCCCTAAGTAACAACAACCAGAGATGTTTCTTAACCCAACTCCCAAAGGGTTTAAATTATGTGGAGGAACAAGATGTATAACATTCACTCATATCTTACACAAATCCAATTACCAAGGGACAGATAAATAAGAAATAGTTCAGAAAATAAATAATTTCATATACTGCAGTAGAAATTATATCCTTTACATGTTAACTTGACCATATATCTGTAGAACTACCAGGAAATTAAAAACTCAGGGGCAAACGCAGGATTTTCAGAAGGGGGTTTCCAGAGGGGCGGAGCAAAGCCGGGTCAGTTAAAGTATTATAGATAGACCAAATGCATATAAATAATAATAAATATATATAGTGGAGTGGGCTTATTAGTCATAATTTTCTGGTGGGAGGAGAGCTTGCTTGACTGCAGATATCTCCAGTTCCCAGAAATTGATTTCTTAGATTCTAATGGAATTATAAACTAGAGAATCCCACCTACCAAGTGGTATTGGGGACTAGGGGATCAGAGTTCAGGAGGCAGAGCAATCTGCCAATGAGTATATAAAACTACATACCAGGTGTGTGGAGCTAGAGCAGTAACCAGCTGCTGGAAGGCTGATATCTCTGGTTCTGGGAACAGTAGAGACAAGCTGCTAGTGTACTTCAAAGGGGGAGAGTCCCAGCTTTTGGAATATACCCTCATAAAAACTCTAAGTCAGAAAGAACCTGAAATATCTGACTGGGAAAGGCAATTAACAGGCTTGGATGGGGACCACTGCTTTGAAGTCAGATATCTCCGGTTCCCAAGGGCCGATTTTTTTAATTCTTGTACCCCTGGAAAGAGGGGACCCTCAGCTTTCAGCCTAGGGCCCTTAGACTCCTGGGGGGGGGTGTTTCTGGGTACTCAGAAACCCCCCCTGCGTGCGCTACTGAAACTATATTCCTTGAACACCGCAGGAACATTTTAAAGCAGGTTCAGATTGAGACATTTCACTGAAAAACATGCCGGGAATCCTAGAGATGTAACAATCATAGGATTAGAACATATTCCAAGAACTTTGAGGGGTGGTGACCATGTAAAATGTTTACTGAATGTTTAAAATGAAATCAATACATCCAAATGGACTAAATGAGGCAGTTGAATTATACATCATTATATTTCCAAACTCTCATTTCTGCTCAAGCATCTAACACAAAACTTATTTTTAATACATTTAAATCCCTTCTAAACCCTCCCACACCCAAGCCACCAGCCACTATCCATGCACAAGATCTTGCTTCCTACTTCAGGGATAAGATTGCCAAGATCAGAGATGAATTGGTATCCTACAACTCAGCTGGTGATCTGCTCCATTCCATGCCTGAGCCCTCTGACGCATTTACTTAATTTGATCCCACAAATGAAGATGAAGTATCTGCACTTTTTTCTTCCTCCCACTCTACTACCTCTCCTCTTGACCCTATACCCTCACAAATAAGTAAATCTATGTCTCCTGTGCTCATCTCAATCTTAACTAAAATCTGTCACCTCTCTTTCTCTACTGGTGTCTTTCCTTCATTGTTCAAACATGCAGTTATTACTCCGATTCTGAAAAAACTAAATTCTGACCCAAGCTCTCTCAAACCACTGTCCCATCTCTCAACTTCCATGCACCTCCAAACTACTTGAAAGACTTGTCTACACTCGCCTCACACACTTTCTTAACTCACACAACTTACTGGACCCGCTTCAGTCAGGTTTTCGTGCCCAACACCACAGAGACAGCACTGAATAAAGTTGTGAATGATCTGGTCACTGCTAAGTCTAAAGGCCACTATTCACTACTAATTGTTCTAGATCTCTCTGCGGCTTTTGATACTGTTGACCACACACTTCTCATACAAACACTACAATCCCTAGGTCTTAAAGACAGTTCATGTATATCAGGCAACCTGTGGATCTATAGAAGGAATGACTGCAGCGGGTTTGACAATGTGACAGTTAATAATGACTACAACTGTGCAGCAGCTAGGTGATTTGGAAAACGTGGACCGTTGGTAGATCTCGAGGACCGGTTTGGCCACCACCGATGAGTGATTCAATTTTGGGAAATACATGGTTTTATGTGCTTCATGTAGCCGGAGAGTCTCAGTCCCGATAGTACAATAGGAAGTGCGGTCCACACAACAGGAAGCAGGAAGTGTGGGACCACATGTGCATCTTTATGCCAAAAGCATCAGCCCATCCGGAGGCACCCACTCCTGCATGATGGACAGGAAGACCGCGTAAGCATTCCATGTACCGGATGTGCCTGTTGGACTGGACTACAGGAAATAGAGATTCAACCCGGTAATTATAAAGTGCTTTTTTTAGTATTTACACATATTTTGATTATCTTCAAATGATATTTAAGTAAGTCTGTCTCCTATTTAAGGGATTTTTTATATTGTTTTAGAGAAAATTCATGTTAATTATACCATAATTGTTTACGTCAGGTGTGTGGTGCAATTAATTTCTTGAGTGTATTTAAACCCTACCCTTGAAAGAGAGTTAGTTACCTTTGAAAAAGCTGCATAAGCAGCGAAACGTGTTAGTAGGGTTTGCTGGTGTTCTTCAGAAGTCTTTATTCCAGATTGTTCACCCACATCACCCATTTCAGGATCTTCTATAAGCCTCAGGAGCATTGCCCTTCACTGGAAACCACATTGCAATTGTTCCTTTACCATCAAGGACTCTTCTATCCTCAGTGCAGGTATCAAACAAGTTTGGAGGAATGCCACCTCCTTAAAAGCCAGGACTCCATCCACTTCACAGCGACAACAAACAACTTTGGAGAAACGCCACCTCCTTAACCCCTTGAATGGTGAGTTTTGCTGGGGCAGGACAAACCTACCAGGGCAGGTTTGTCCTGCCCCAGCAAAACCCACCACAGATCATCGGAAGCTGCCAGCCCCCCTCACCTTCGCTCCGGTGTTAGTACGCCGGAGCTCCCCTATCGCCACCTGTCAGTGATCACACAGGCGGCAAGCTCGGGGATGTTTCACGGCGGCTCGGGAGGATTTGGGTGCCTGAACTCTCCCGAGTCCCCCCCAAGCCGCTTCAAACATCCCCGAGCCTGCCGCCTGTCAATTACTGGTACTAATGGCAGCGGGGGCAGGGGAGCTCCGGCGTACAATCGCCGGAGCTGAGAGGTGAGGGGACAGCAGAGCGGGAGGGGACAGCAGAGCGGCCACTGGGGAGGTGGGGGGTGCCCGGACAGGTGATGCGCCAGTGGTGCACACCTGGACACCACTGGCGCACACCTTCACTTTAGTGGTATGCCCAGAAATTTTAAAGGCCCCGTCAACAAGCAACAGAAGTGGGAGAGGAGTCCCAATATGTGTCCATTGGACTGATAGAACACCAACATGTGGAAATAGTACGAACTTACCCAGTACTGGTGAACATAGTGGGTGACCAAGCGATTTATAATTTTCCTAATTACCATTATATTTTAACCTTAGTGCACACCATAGTTGTTAATTGTTTTGCAATAGCTTTTTTTATCAATTGATTATATACTGCATTAAATTGATTTGTTTTACATTTCCATTGCCACATGCCTGATATTCCTTAGCGCAGTTATACCTATTCCTACAGTAGGTAAAAGCACACTCATATTAAACACCTATCTTGATATCAACTTTATCTACTATTTTCATCGGACAATATTACATATTCACTAAATAAATGTAGGGGTTAATAATTATTCACATTATCAACATTTTATTATAACTGAAATGAGCATGTTCTTTACATACTTCACATATATATACATACATACATACATACTTACATGTACTTTCCTTTATTGATCTTTGTCACATAAACATGTTATTGCTAATCTGTATATTGCAATGATTACTAAGATCTACCATGATCAATTTGCTACCATCATTTTTCCTACCACTGAACCCCCTGCCCCCCCCCCCCCACCCCATTAAATGGAGCCCAGGGTTTTTGGCACCCTTGCAAACTACAACACAATCATATTCACAATATACTGCATGTAGTCACCCTGATTCCTATTAAACCACAACACAGTGTCCCTTATTCACATTATGACATACATTAGTGCCCCTTATTCAAGTTAGTCTACACAGTAGCACTCCTTAGACATGTATGCCACACAGTTGTGTCGCTCACGCATAATGCCCAAAATAGTATTGCTTATACACATAATGCCAGTAGTACCAGTTACACATATCTGTCTCTGTTCCTCCAGCAGCTTCCTCTCCTCTCTTATTCACTTCAGCAGTGGGAATGGCATGACATAACATATGACATGCCACAAAAGGGAGCCGCTGGGACAGACTTTTCTGTTGGAATTACTGAGCAGGGCTGTGGTGGAGGTGGAACTGAGTTCCATCTACCATTAGAGGTGGTGGAACTCAGTTCCATCCCGTTCCTCCCCATTTTAACCCCTGACAATACCATACCTCCCAACACGATCCATTCTAAGAGAGACAAAATGTTTCTGAACTTCCTTCAGTTGCAGAGATGGGACTGCAGCACATTCCAAAATTCAAATAGGAAAGCCACACTATCTGCCATCAGGGGAGCCACACCTACTGCCATCCCAAATATCACAGCCAAGGACTGACTAGCAGTTTATGTTGCTCCCCTATTGGATTTAATATTGTCTTAACAGCGTTAACAGTGTATATATATCAGTCTAATATTACAAATATTATATTTAATTTAAACATTTTAAACAATTTCAGGTCTAGGAGCTTTTTTTTATACCCATTTCACATCGCAAAAATAACCTGGTCTCTGTGTGATCTGAAAAATTAAATTTAAATTTCCCAGGTTCAGCTACCTGGCATTCCGACCTGGGATTAAAGAAGGGTTCATCCCAGGTCAGACCCGGGTTGCTGTGCAGTGTCAGCCTAAACAGTGACAAAAGGTCAACACAAGCAAAATGTTGGCAAAAGTTTTTTGGGTACTTGTGTATTTTGGCGGCGCCCATCGCATCGCATACCATAACGCATACGATGGTATGCGATGCGACGCGATATCGTACGATAGTGCACGATGGCATACAATTTTCAAATTGTATGCCATTGTACATGGCATACAATGCCATACGATGCGATGCGATTAAACATTGTATAAGCACCCTAATGGGTGCTTATACAATGTTAAGCACCCTAATGGGTGCTTACAATGTTAAATGCACCCCCACGCCACCCCCCCACTATAAACGGGAACCCGAAGCGTGGTGAGGGCAGCGAGCCCGCGAGGGGCGGCGGTACGCGTCCTACGACCTTTTCATACCCCCACTATCCACGTCGGCGTGGAGTTGAGAATAGAATAGTGTGGCGAGCGCAGCGAGCCACGGTCCCCGAAGCGTGGCGAGCGCTGCGAGCCCCGTGAGGGGACGCGGATACCTGTGAAGCCCGCGAAGGGGCGCGTTTACCTGTGAAGGTATCCGCGTCCCCTCGCAGGATAGCTACACTATTCTATTCTCAACTCCACGCCGACGTGGATAGTGGGGGTATGAAAAGGTCGTAGGACGCGTACCGCCGCCCCTCGCCGGCTCGCTGCGCTCGCCACGCTTCGGGTTCACGTTTATAGTGGGGGGGTGGCGTGGGGGTGCATTTAACATTGTAAGCACCCATTAGGGTGCTTATACGATTTTTTATCGTATAGGGGGTCAAAATCGCGTCGCATCGCATGCCATCGGGTACATGGCATGCGATGCGATACGTTCATCGTACGATGGACATCGGGGGGGCCGCCAAAATACACAAGTACCGTTTTTTGTGTCAATGTCAACACCTGAGTATGTGAACTCCAAATGTCAATAACTCATATCAACCTTTTTATGTGTTGACCATTGCCTGACCTGGGTTGCTGTGCAGTGTGAACTGTTAACCTGGATCGAGCAACCCGGGTCCCGTTACACTATGGAGGAGGCAGCGGTTGGAGACAGCGTCAGCTCGAAGTGCTGCCTCTTTCCCTACACCCGATGATGCAAAGCCTCACCGCCCCACCCCTGTCTGATGTCAGCGACACAGCTTATTGCTAAACATTGCAAATGCTAGATTGCTCCCGGGATGGACCCTTGTCCACATCCCAGGTGCAACCCAGCATTTACGATGTGAAAGGGGTATAAGCAATGGAGCAGAAACCACATGTATGTATGTTGCCTACCCTGGGCCTAAAAATAAATCCAAATAGCCACACCTCTTTTTCTATTCAAATCTGTATATTCCAGAAATAAATACTGTGTTGTTATATGTAAAGAGATGGCTAATGTAGCATAACCTAGTGCACGATAGTTTGCATTGTTAGACCTTGGATAAAAAGTCTCGCACCAACCACATTTACCATGGCAGTGTACTGAGTGTATTTTCATTGAAAACACTTTTTGTGACATTTAATAGGATGCTATTTTTCGGCAGAATTTGCATGTTTTCTCGAAATCACCAACCTAATGAGATGCGAATTGCAGTAAAAATGGCACTTTTTGCTGTGAATTCGCACATTCTGAAGTGGCGATTTTTCAATTCGCATCCAGATGTTTTCCCATTAAAAAGTATACAGATACAAATTCGGGAAAACTTTACTAAAAATCGCCACACAAACAGACCAGGTTGTGATGAGTGATTTTGACAGAACCATGCACAGATCAGTGCGATCTGTGCATGGCTCTGTCCCAAAAAAAAAAGTGTAAAAAAAACGGAAAAAGGCGTAGGGTCCCCCTTCCTGAGCATAACCAGCCCTGGGCTCAAAGAGCCAGCCCTGGTTTCATAAAACCAATGAAGGGGTCCCCCCTCCAGAATTTTCCGGCCCATGCTGAAGCCCAGGGCTGTCCCCGATGCCCCTGGGAGTGGGCATCGGCAGGGGCGGGTAATAAGTGACCCACCAGTTGCTCTAGAACTACACATTTTCCCTTGCTAAGATGACAAAACTACAGCTTGCACTCATAAGTAACTTACAGTATGTATCAAGCTTCAAAAAGTGATAAAGTGGAGAGTGATAAATAGCCAGCCAATAAGCTCCTAACTGTCATGTCACAGGCTGGGTTTGAAAAATGGCAGGTAGGAGCTGATTGAATGGCTGTTTATCACTTCCCACTTTTGAAGCTTGATACATCTGGCCCTAAGTAGTGAAGAGCACGACATAGTGTTACAAATGTCTGACAGAAGCTTTTATCTGACACAAATAGAAAACATGGAGAACGCTACACTAATTTGGAGGAAGAATTACAGTAGTATACCTTTTTATTATACAGTAGCAATAAGCACAAATGAATACATGTTATAAGAACTGCAAATAAGAATGTGCTAAAAAAGCAAACACATAAATGTAAACATAAAGATGATGAAGCACTAATAATAATACAAATGAAATCTAAATCTACTCTGCTAATCCGAGGAAATGCTGTACTTCAAAGCAGCTGATAATCATCAACGTGTCGTGTCTGAGGAAGGAAAAGTTGCTTTGGAAAACTCTACAGTCAGTGTTGAGACAAAAACAAAAATAGCAATGGTAACTAAAACAATGGGCTGTGGATTAGCTCACAGACAATGTATAGGTAGACAGTCAATGGGTCGACATGCACTAGACCAACACTGACAAAATGTCAGCCTAAATAGTGACAAAAGGTCAACACAAGCAAAAGTTTTTTGTACGTGGACTCCAACTGTCAATAACTCATATCAACCTTTTTATGTGTTAACCATTGCCATGTTGATCTTTTGTCAATGTCGGCCTAGTCTGCGAGCCTTCCGTATCCTAAAATGATGTGTCCACACTACAGTATAAATAGAACAACAATTGGAAAAAGCTGCTTTCTGTGTATACTAGTGAGAATAAACGTTTAATCACGTGTGTGTGTGTGTGTGTGTGTGTGTGTGTGTAAGACAGCAAAAAAAAGTTTCATATCACTATAGAGAATCACTAAGTTTTTAATTGAGGAATTCACTTGATGGCAGCACTCGTAGGACTCGGTAAAAGCACAAAATATTGGTAGGCAGTTTCTAACAGAGAATAGAGTTTACGGGTGTACAAAAAGCTTATTGTGTTAGAATTCGCTAAATGTGAGTCCATTGTGACAGTACAGCAGAGATTTCGTACGAAGTACCAAACTGAAGCACCTACAGACAAGACAATTCATGCATGGAACTAAAAGTTAAATGAATGCCTGTGTCAGGGAACAGGAACTGGTCAGCCGGGAACATCGGCAGAGACCAAGGGGTCGATCCCGTTTTCACACTGAAAACGGCACAAGAATTAACCCTAACTCACACCCTTCGCAGGGCCGAAGTCAATCAATTACCCTATGGAGGTCCCGCTGTAAAGTGTGCCGGGTCCTGATCATCCGCACCCTTCGGGGTTAATAGGATCAACCCCCATAAATGTTGTAGGTGAAACATTTTTGAGGAGTGCTACAAAGTCAATTCATTGCGCAAGTCGTAAATTGCAGCTGTCGCATCTAACTGTGTGGCAAATTCACACAATAAGCTTTTTGCACACCCATAAATGCCATTTTCTGCCTACCAATCATTTCTGCTTTTACCAAGTCCTACAACTGCTGACATCTATCAAATTCCTTAACCCCTTTCAGTGGTTTCCCTGGGGCAGGACAAATCTACCAGGGCAGGTTTGTCCTGCCCCAGAAATACTCAACACAGAAAGTGCACCACTGCAGGGGATGGGGGGGGGGGGGGGTAGGATGTGTGTGCGCCAGTGGTGCACAGCTAGAAGCACCACTGGCGCCCAACTACCAATCAGTGGCATGCCAGAAATTCCTCGTGAGAGTCGGCTAATGCAGAAATTTCCGGGCAAACCACGAAGCGGTTAATTATAAAACTTGAACAGATTCTATATAGTCATATGAAATTTTTTTACTGTATTGCTTTATTTATTATTGCTTATTACCTTTTTATATTTATATTTTGTACATTATAGTCAACTGAAATACATTCCACTCAATACATATGGTCAACAGTGTGTGTGTGTGTGTGTGTGTGTGTGTGTTTGTGTGGGGGGTGGGGGGGGGGTAATAGATGCAGGTGATGTAATAACAAAATAGTAATATATTTTGCATTATATATTAGGATGCAACTTACATTAAAGCATAACCGTTACCATGTAAATTGAGACGTCCAACCTTTAAAGCTTTTAATTAAAACAGATAAGGCAAGCAAGAGAAAATACATTACTGGCAGAGGGAATTACATCTCAGCAGAGCTGTGCTTGAGCACAGTGCAGTTGTACCTGTGATGACTGTGATAAAGTATATTTGGAACATATTTCTCAGTGAGAAAACACAATATAGATTAAGCACAAGGAATAAATAAAAAGCTGCCGCTCTCTGCTGGGTACCTTGGCTACAATAAGTACAATAAGCTGGTATGATCCAGTCTTGTCCTACTGTGGTTGCCTAGGGCTACAGATAGAATAATGCGAGCTAAATTTACATGTTGGGTATTAGGTGCAGATGAAAGATGCAGGCAAGCGGTTGCTTAGCGATTCACAAAAGAATCAGTGCGGATCTGGGGGGAGAATATGGTTACTAAATAACAGTCCTGTAGGGCGTTGTTCTACTTCACTTGATGCTCAGTCATGCATCCCCAGGATTTTCCACAGGATAAAGTCACTTTCAAAGGGACCTACAAATACATGGATCACTGGTTCTTAAAAAGATCTGCATACTTTACATATAACATGTTAATGGAATATTTCACACTGTTGTGAATGTCATTCATTTCAGTCTCATTCATGTAATCCTACAAGAAACTGGGAGAGTATTGTCATTTCTAAACACATTGTAGCATGTTTAGTACTTACACAATAGAAAGTCATAAGAAGCTATTCACAGGAGCATTTCACTATACTGTATATATGTGTTCCAAATGGCTTGTACTCACTTGTATTTGGACTTGTATTTTGTATACAGTATGTCCTGAAGACAGGGAGCACGTCCCCAAAATGTTGGAGGAGCACGTCCCTGAAACGGTGACTAATAAATCAAGTGTGTTTGACTGCAAATAAGTCTCCAGGTGCCGCCTTTACACATATCGGTGTGTGTGTGTGTATAGATATATACTATATATTTATATAAAGGAGCACTGTTACATCCTGATCCCACTCTGTCATTTGAGTTTGAAGAATAAGAAAATTAATACAATTATGGGGCTTCGATCCCAGTGGCCGTTTATATAGATTCAATATCAACAGCCACCGGGACCCGGAGGGCTACCGGAATCGAACAGGAGGGAAGGAGGGTGATGCGTGGGGGGAGGCTGCATAGAGCACCATTACACTGCCCCCAGGGCTGCCATCACAAATTTTGGGGCCTGAGACTAACAATATCGGCAGGGCCCCCCCTCTCCCTCCTCCCTCTTCCCTTTCCCTGACGTGTTACATTATAATTATTTAATTTACCTGTTTCATGGGCAGGCTGGGTCGGCAAAATGCTTATCCCAGGCACTGGCAGGCTGCACCACTTATCACTCCCTCGTTGTGACACATGCGGCGCCAGCTCCTTGTCCTCTGGGCTCCGTGCGGCGTGACGTCATCACGTCACTTCACACTTGTGGGGGCTTCCTGTGGGGGCTCCTGGCTGTCCTGCTGCCCACTGCACTGCCTGTTTTAAGGTCCCAGGGAGGCAGCGGGCACCATAGTCGCACTCAGGCCATTCTGATACTGTGCGGCGGACTGCAGACGAAGTGCATCCCGCAGCTGTGAGGAAATATGGCGTCCGCCAATTAGAGGTTAGGGCCCGGTGGCTACGTACTGAAGAGTCAGGGGGGTGCTGCGGGGATAGAGTGGCCTGGGCCGGGCCCAGTCCCCATAGCACTCCCCTGTCGGCGGCCCTGCTGCCCCTCGATCTTGTCAGACAAGTCTATTTCTGCTTACGAACCTGGTCCTGCAGGGCCGCGCATTGGGATCAAATCTGCATCGAAGGCAGTTAAACCTGTTCGATTCAGGGTCATTTTTTATTCAATTTCAATTAGATTTTGCTTCTAGAAGCAAAATCTAATTGAAAATTACCCTGAATCAAAGTGTGTGTGCGCCCCAATAGACAACTGTTTAGACAAAAAATAATGATACCAATAGTCAAACTTCACAGTCATCAGCACTATATCCGTTTTTCAAAACTCCTACTATATCTATAGGATCATTAATGACTATTATCACAGTGATTATTTTTACCTTTAATCCAACTCCTTTGGCGTGTTGTAAAGATTCCATGGTGTGTTTAACAAGTGCTTTATTTGGAATATAAAAAGTAAATGAATAACATTTAAATACATATAATGTAAAATGACAAATTAAGTCAAATATGCATGATCAAAGAAATAATTTGCAGTCAATACCAACACGATTTTGAAAATAAGATAAACAAATACAATGTGCTTAATACTTTCTAATACTGCTTTCACATTGCACAACCTGCTCTGACCCGGTTTTTTAAACGTTTCTTTAACCGAATCAGAGCAAGTTTAACCCCCTTCACATTGCATGTTGTAAACGGTATATTACTGGTTAATTACCGTTTTTGTACCTTTCACATTGAACCCATTGTGAAAGGTACACGGTAATTAATCAGTAATATGCCATTCCTCCCCTGGTGCTTGCCAGCGCACACTGCACACACAAGCACACCAAGCAAAGCTACCCCAATGCTGGGCATTAGAGCTGCATTGCTCAGGGGGTGACCCGGAGGCGGCAGCCAAAGCAGCAGCCCACCGCCGCCGTACCAACAGCCAGACCAGTACCTACCTCCCTCCCCTTCCCGGGGCAGAAGCCCCACTCACCCTCCTTCAGCAGCATCTTGCTGTGCGGCTGCTGCCTCCACCCCCTCCGCTCCGACCTGCGGGAGCTGTGGCCGCGCAGCTGGGATGATTTGTGGAGGCCTGTTAGGAGCGCTCCCGGAGCGGCCGCTGCTCAGGTCCCTGGGCCACCCTCACCCACGCCTCTCTGATGGAGACTTCCGTGGGACCGGCCGCAGGCAGGGGGCGACGTGGGAACCGGCTGTCCGCCGCGGGGGAGCCTTTTCAGGCGGACTTCCCCACCGTGACGCCGGCTGTCAACGCTGTCTTCTGCAGTCTCTGCAATTTACCGTGTTATAGCTGCAGTGTGAAAGGGGTATTACTGTCCCCATACATGGTATACTAAATTGAAATCTATGTGAAGTAGACACAAAGAAAACATGACAAACCCATTTCAATCTTTTCATGCGTCGACCTTTCCCTGTTAAACTTTTGTCTATGTCGACCATTTGGTGTTGACCTATTGACGTTCGACCCTTTATACCAGGGGTGGCCAAGCTGGTATATGTATGACACAAGTCTGACTACAGGCCCACAACACATCACATAGGGATCCTACAGGACCGATCTCTTGTGGATCCATCCAGTTGCTGCACAGCTGACACCCAGAAACACTCATTTCATGTATGGAGAGAAATGAGAGATGCACGTGCTCAGTTTGCTCAGACTTGCTAGATGCGGCCCTTGTGGAGCTGTGTGCTGCTCAGAATCAGGCTCTACCTCTTGCTCCTCATACCGATTTCCAACTTCTAACACTGGACAGAAGTTGAACCCTTGTTTCATCACTCACCCGATACTTCCTGAGCTCTATCCTGAATGTTGCTGTCTAATGAGATAACATCTCTCACACTGCAACTGCACATTTCGGTGCATCGTGTGATGTCACTAAACATGGGCAGCCAGAGAGTTGACCAGGCCCAGAGGGGTTACCAGAGTGTGGTTTCAGTAAATTCCCTTCCAGGAATCCGGACGTGTGGCTGGCTGAGCCCCTCAGAATTTTAGGGCCCCTCACAAGGTCAGGGCCCAGTACGGGTGTCCCCTTTGACCCTCCTGTCGCTGACCTGCCCTTGTACTGGCCACATCCTAAAAAACTATACCTAACATTCTGACTTGCACAGATCTTATGTTTATAACCTCACATTTATACCCCTTCCACATCGCACTTTTAAAATGGTATATTGCCGTTTTTTTTCCATTTTAAAACGTTTAAGGCTGCAATGTGAAAGTGCCAGAGTTGATTTACCGGTTAAAGTTAACCGGTATTTCAACACGGTTAAAAAGCAGAGTCCTACACAGTTCAAAGCCGTTTTTTGGCAGTTTGAACAGCTCTTTAATGTGCTATAGAGTAACTCACTTCACCCCCAAACCTTCTCCCATCAGCATTCTGGCTATAACAAACACTCCCTAAGCCCCACAATGTTTAAAAGTTCCTTATAGACTTTCTGGGTCTCTGTTTTGAAACAATCTGATTAGTGTATAATGTTACACTCTACTATTTTGCAATAGGAAAAGTCTATTGTTCCTTATATATACAGTATATATAAATAACGACTCACAACTCATTAGTATCTTTTTATGTCCTTTTTAAAATATGGGGAAGAATATGTAGCCACACCTATGCAGAATCAAGGGGTTTTGAGGTATCATGCCTCATGTTGTGATATATATGACATTTTGCATCAGATAACGGTTTTGTACTGCTGCACCAACCTGCAAATTCCTGGATCTGAGAATCCTCAACTTCAAATAACAGTTCATCATGGATTTGCGCAATTATCCTGAAAGAAATTAATCATGTTTTTTCATCATCATTATTTTTCATTTTCAAAATGTCAACCCACAGTAATCATAAAGGCACAAAGCGCATAATACACACATCATAAGTACTATTGCAAATAGGGAATGTAAGAGTACAAATTCCATAACATAACGGTCACAGAGATACAAGTGCACATAAAACATAACAGGGTAGCGTCTAACGGGGGCTCACAGCGTAGAGGGAGTGGAAACATTGATAGTAGGAGCTAGCAGGACACAAGAGGACAAGGGAGGTAAAGCGTATAAAGGTAACAGATAGTGTGCATACTGAGTTTGGAGCATACTGGCATACTGAGTTTGGAGCGTGTTGGGGAAGTCCAAGTAGTGTGATGAAAGAGAAAAAAAAAAAATCAGTAAATTATATAATCTGCCACTAATAAAAGAGTATTGTGTTTAAAAAAAAAGGAAATAATTATAAGTTTGATCTTTATTTTTATGACTATGCATACAGAAATATATTGGTTTTATACTCTTTTATTGTTATGTCAACATATATGCACACTGTATCGCAATGTTTTCAATGCCAAACTTTCCTACGGTGTATATAAAGAGATAAAAAAAAAAAGAGTATTGTATTTATACTGTAGGTAATTTGCATAATTAATCATTCTTGATGCAACTATGTTTACATTCAAAATATAGCAAACGTATTACAGATAAAGATTGATGGTGAACATTTCATGGCTCACAATTCACCAGAACAAGTTTGGACACTAATGGCATGTGCTCCACTGGGTGCTGCCATCTTTAAATTCACATGCCTCTGAATGCATTTACTGGGGTCACAACATCATTGGTTTTAAAGTTACTATGTATATATTTTGCATATCAACCTCTTTACTGCCAAGTGTCTGTGTGAGGCCTATGGGGATTCACTTTTAGTAAACAGATTTCAGCCCCTGCCCCGATGGTCAGGGTTTGTGCATGCGCATTTCTGTGTATGCTCATTTCTGCGCATCTGCGACTGTGAATGGCCTCTGTGATTTACAATATCGCCAGGCCGTTTGCAGCGGGGAGGGAGGGACAGGGGCGGTGGTGGCGCTGGGCCATGGGAACGCCGCCCGCCCTGTCTTCATCCCGGAGCCCGCAAATAAAAAAGTCAGTCTCCGCTGACTTATATTTGTGAAGGCAAGAGAAATCATTCGATGGTCAATGACCATCGAATAATTTCTCCTGCTGCAGGCACATGCGAGGGGATGTGTCTTTGTAACACATTCCCTCACCTGGTTGCACGGGGAAACAGTGGTGGGGAGGCGGCCTCACAAGGACTCGGTAAGCTGCGAGCTTCATTAGATTTGGGTGAGTAGTTGTGTTTCTGTGCAGGGTAAATACTGGCCGCTTTATTTTTACACTGCAAATTAGATTTCAGTTTTAACACACCCCACCCTTTATAAAAACGTACAGCAATAATTTATTACACAAAAGGCATATTTCACTTTCTGTAACACAAATTTCAGTAAAGATGATTATATATTAAAAAATTTACAGCCCTTCCTCTTCATAAAATATAATTTGCTTTTACTTTTCAGTTACCTTTTTATTAATAACTTTACTCCACAGCTGTATAATGAACACACTGCAATTTCCTGACTTATTATTTGAAACACAACTTTACGATCATGTTAAATCACAGAAGACTTATATTTTTAGTAAATAATTAAGCTCTATGTAAACAATTTAATGCAATCTCACGACACACTATAAAAACCGCTGTAAATAAATTGTGGATTTCATGCTGTGTACAAAGAGAATGTTTTTCTGATTATTTTTCATTCTACATCCTCCTCCATCTCTGACTCCCCAACTCTATTTCCCCGTTTCATGGAATTTTATAGTTACTCATGGTCTTCCATATGAATTATTTATGAGCTTCATTACCACCATCACCTTATCTCATTGGTAATGCTTTATAACATCCCAACTCTCCACTGCTAACTTTCATCACCTTGCCATCTTATAAAACAATTCTGTTCATCTGTCTTTATAAGGGTACACACCTTCTCTCTAATGTTCTCGCCTCATTAATCCTCAACCATAGTATAAGTTCTAGGACATACTTTCTTGGAACTCGGGCTTCTTAACGTACTGTATAGAGTAACATAGTAATACAGTAATTAAGGCTGAAAAAAGCCATTAGTCCATTGAGTTCAACCTATCTAACTTGTAACTAGTGACGTGAGTCAGTCATATCTATAGGATTCCCTTAGTGGAAAAAATGCATCCAGTTTTGATTTAAATTCATTAACAGTAGTTGCTGTAACCACCCCCACCGGCAATGAGTTCCAGAATGTTACTGCTCTAATGGTGAAGAATCCTCTTCTTAATTCAGTACAGAATTTATTTTCCTTGAGCCTCAGTACATGCCCGAGTGTCCTAAGTATAGGCCTGTTAGTGACCAATCATCTCCCAGTTCCATATGATTCCCAATCCTGTATTTGAACATACCAATCATATCACCTCTCAACCATTTCTCCAGTGAAAACATATTCAGCCTGGTTATCCTATCTTTGTATTCTAGTGACCTTTTACTAGTCACCCTTCTCTGTACCTGTTCCAATTCATTTATGTCCTTTTTAAGGTGCGGTGCCCAGAACTGAACACAGTATTCCAAGTGTGGTCTCACCAATGCCTTGTAAAGAGGCATTATCACATTGGCATCCCTTGAATCCATACCCCTTGCATGCCAGTGTCGGGTTTGCTTTTGCTGCTGCACTTGAGCAGTGTGCACTATTACCCAATGTATTATCTATGATGAACCCCAAGTCTTTCTCTACAGCAGAATTCCCTATAATAACTCCATTTAGCCTATAAGTAGCTTGTTCATTTTTGTTACCAGTAGATACCCAAAACACGAGTCATGAAATTAGAGTGGCTTCCTTATTCACTACTTTAAAAACCTATTACTTACATGCAATTTACGTAATCCTCATTAGTCACGTATTAAAAAAAAAAAAAAGTCTTCAAATCCATATATATGTGATTTTCGATAATAATACAAAATATAATATCTGATTATTATACTTGATTTGCAAGCAAATGTAAAGTGCAAAGTAATGGAAATTAATAATGTTAATTTCATTAACCATAGTTATAAGACTCCATAATGTTCGCCAGGCAGCCAGAGTTATAAAATATAATCAACAACCATACAAGAACATACAACGATGATGAAAAAGGTGCAAAAAAAGTGTGTAGGGTAATGGATCTGGTGAAATGAGACTTCCTAATGGATGGTGCCAACTTTGCCTTTGAAGTAGTCTCCCTTCTCGTGATTAATTATCGTTCACCACAGTAATTATCATTAAAACATATGACTAAATCGCAAGCTATCTAGAAGACACATCAGGCATCCCAAGAAATAATATTTCCTCTGTATATTACTTCATTATACTCCTCTGCATACACTCTTAGGAACTCCACCTTTATTATAGCAGACGATATATTTGCAACCTCTTCACACTCTTCTCCCAATCAGCTGGATCCTAATCCCCCTCCTTTATCACACATCTAACTCAGTTCCTTCTTCTCAACATGCATCTTATCATTTACAGCCAAACCTGCTGTTATAAAGATCATTAAAAATATATTTTAGGCCAGAGCCTTAATACATATTTCAGACTCATTATTAGCCAAATAAATGACATCTAATAATAAGCAAAATTTTATATCTGAAATAACAGAAGTGTTTGTAACTTTCAAATGTTTTCAAACGCACAATACTGAAATGATCAGTAAAAGGGAAGTACTGACCCTAGTGGATGTCTAGTTCCATGGGGGTCTATTGCTGGGGTGACTTCTCCCCTCAAAAAAGTTGCGCGCAATCCTCTCTTGAGCCACCCGGGACCTTACCGGGGGGCAGGATAGCATGCAATATTGTGTATCGTATGCGGTCCTTTACCAACTAATAAGCTCCCAACTGCATTGTTACATGCTACACTTGAAAAATAACAGTTAGGAGCTGGTTGGCTGGTACTTTATCTCCATCCACAAGGCTTAGTACATGCTCCACATCTTAGACATATGCAGTAATGCCCATTTCAAGGAATTATAGGCCTTAAATGGGGAACCATGGCACCTAGAGCAAGCTCATGACTCTGCTGATCCAGGGGCTTCCCACAGCTCTGTCCTCTGCGCTGCTGTGTCAGCACAGCAAGCACTCCGAGGCTTGAGTGACACATTGGTGGCCCCAGCACCGCTCTCTAGTCTGGCCACCTGGCACAGAGTGATGTATGTACATGCGGCTCGGAACGCAAAGTCCCGGCAGTAAGGGTTCTTGCAGCAGCCGCTCGGCACCCCCTGAAACTTCTGGAGCGCGCACTTCACTGGAACTATCCTCCCTATTTCCCGCCTGCATCTCAAGTCCCCTGGTCCTTGCGCCCAACTCCTAGACAACTTGTCCACTAACTTTCTCCCCTCTGACCTTCCCTCACTCATTTTAGGGACTACAACCTTACTATTGATGAACACTACCACATCCAAACTACTTTTACAGATTAGCTTGTTTGGCATTTCTCACTTCCATATTTGTGGCCACCCTTTGGACTGATTCCTGATTTCAATAACTCTGTCTGGTGTTCAGCCCCTATCGTTTAACATCTCTCTGCTCCTTCCCCTCTCTGAATTATCACTGAAAACCATTGATCCCACCAGCCACAAGCCACTCTCTTTCCACCCCATCACAGCCCTCCCCTGCCCCAGCCAAACTGTCACACTATTATTATTTTGGTATCACATTTCCATTCAGAAGCCTACATCAATCAACCCCAATAATATTATAATTGCTTGTAACACATTATCTTCATAAATGCCTCAACAGGATTTCACACTGAATTGCTTTGTTTCAAATTCATCATCTCCTCCAACAGCTCTGCAATTTCCTGATGTAAACAGTCCTACACATTCGTTGTCACAGTGTTTGGCTCCATCTTCCCTCCTATTCCCCTTTCTGTTGGAGTTCTCCAAGGTTTTCTCCTTGATCCCTTTCTCCCACTGTGTGCTTCCCAGCTCCTTTCAGCCTCCATTAACACCTATAAGCTTATGACACACAACTTTATATTATTCCCTCTATCTTCCCCCACAATATGAAATATGGACCATCCCCCTCTGTGATGTGATAACAATACCTGTAAGTTAATAAAACTAAACTCACTGTCTTTCCCCTTCCGAAGTCATCTCTTCTCCACTCCTCTCCGTCTGCACTGACAGCTTCCTCTCCTGGTATCCAGAGTCTATCCACCTTGACTCCATTCTCTCATTCACCCTTCACCCAATCTTGGGCCTATAAAATCAACAATATTTCTAGGATCTGGCACTTTCTCACCCGTTATTCACACCCGTATCAAACATGCTAACTGTAATCTTCTCCTCTCTGATCCACCCATCTCTCACCATGCCACACTGTAATCTCACATCAACTCCTCTGCCCACCTTATTTTCCTCACTTGTCACTCCACATCTACTCACCCACTCTTTGAGACACCCCATTAGCTCCCTGTACTACACCAGATTCATTTAAACTGTTCTCACTAATTTACAAAGCCCTTAGTTACTCCGCCCCCTAAATCCTCAACCTCATCTCCGCTCACACTCCGCTCCACTCACACTCAAGCTCAGCCAGCAATTGACAACAGTACTTCCTCGCTACCTGCTTGTTTACTTTTCACCACCAAGACTTGTTGCATGCTGCTCACATCCTCTGGAATGCCCTCCCTTGCTTCCCCTAGCTACTTTAAAGGCCCATACACACAGAAAGCAGCTCACTTTTACCATTTGAGCTGCTTTCAGCTCAATCGCCGGCCCCCGCCACATCTGCTAGTGTTACCAGCAGATGAGTGGCGTGGTGGATGTCTTACCATAGCGTCCTGCTATGGAAAGACATCCACCCCCATGAAAAATCGCTTGGGCGCGTGAAAATTGCTCAGTGTGTATGCATGCGTATTCGCTGTGCACACAAACACTGGGCAAAAATATTATTATAATTTAAACTATTGTAATGCAGAGCCCTCCCTATGTCTAGTTAGGTAATTATGCCTTTTGGACCTTACTCAGGTCCGTTCACATGGCCGCGTGCGTTCGGACGGGGCCGCTGTTTTCTCTTTGCGCATGCGCTTGGTGCAGAATGTTCGCCGGGTGTACGTACCCATCCTTGAAGCAAAGTGGGCGGGGCGGACCATTAGCATATGGGAACGCCCAGCATTTCATGGGCGTTCCCATGAGAATACTGGGCGCTCTCATGCTAATGGCCGATGGCGCGGGTGCGCGAGCGTGGCCAGCTGACATCACCGGATGTCAGCTGCCCGCCCTCTTCCCTCAGAATGTGCACGCAGATATAAGGTTGCTCTGGGCAACCGTAGACCTGCATGCACGTTCCACATCATTCGATGTTCGATGATGTGGGTGTTCCCCCGCAGGCTGGGAATGGATGTTTATGTAAAACATCCATTCGCAGCCAGTGTAAACATATGCACCGTGCCGGCTTACCACCATTTGTAATGCGGGATCTGGTTGACTCGCATGGATGTGAATTCGCGTCAGAGGGAATCATCCAGAATAACCCACTTTGTGGGTTGCATTTATACACCTATGTCAGTTTTTTATTTTTGTATGTGATATTGCTGACTGTAAACCAAAGTAATTCACTATGATGTTACTGTAGCTCATGGTTTAAGCGAACACTGACAGAGTTACAGAAAGGCTTTTTTACACGTTCTAGAAAGTTATGTTTATTTGTAGCTCTATTAGATAAATCATATTGGAAAATGAAAAGGGATGGGTTTTGTGTGTCTTTGGCAGGAGAATGAAAGCGTGGTTTGCACAGGTCTGTATTCAGCCCCGCCCCCAATGGTGGGGGTCTACCTCATTACCTCACCTGTGCTCCTGTCCTGTTCTTCCCTTCCTCTACTTCATCTTCAGTCTCCTTGACAATTTCCACACCTACTTCTGAACTGATGCTGATTTTAGTTCTACCAGTTATACCCCTATTTATACTGTATCTTTCAACACACCCTGTACGTTACCTTGTAATTTGTTTTTTTTTGTTTGCTATGTACGGCGCTGCGGACACTTTGCGGCGCCTTATAAATAAACGTACTACTACTACTACTACTACGTATGCGCGATTATGCACATTTGCAAACCCCCACAGCAAGCGCCTACGCAGATTCTTAATTCACCGGGGCGCTCGCTGTCTGAGTGACAGGTAGGGGGCGTTTCACCCAGCTTTTCATGGGCGTGTCCACTAAAACGGTGGGCAGGTCCATAGAAACGCTGGACGGGCCCGTCAGAACGCAGGCCTGCTTGGGGTGGATGACGTCACATGACATCAGCACCTGCCCCAATTTGGCCACCTCCGTGCAGAAGCCTTACTTTTATCTGCTAGGAGAGGGGAGGGGGGGGGGGGAAATAATAATTTGAGGGTGAGTAACCATCAAATGATTTTTCCTCTGTTCGGACATAAGCCTACACATCTGCTCGCTAGGTAGCGAATATATGCAGCCTAGCGAACAGGTCTGAATGACCCCCTATGTTGCGGACTTTAATTTCAACGTCCAATATGTGAAAATCAGGCTGCTGCTCCATCTAGTGGTGAAGCAGAGTAATCCGCGTACTGTAGATGTGAGCTGCAATAGATACCTTTTCACATTTAGTTAAGCAGGATACAGGCACAGCATCAAATATTTTGTGACCACATACAAGCCATCCAACTGCCATATAGAGCACAGAGATGACAAAGGAAGCTGTGAACCTGCATGTGACTATTTCCTTTGCAGTCAGTAAAGTAATCCAAGCATAGAGCGGCAATATGGAATATTTTTTTCAGGGCTATTTACCATTGTAAAATCACCAAGACACAGGCTCTGAAGAGAGACGCTTCTGATGATCAGTAGGAAGTGAAGTGATGGCTTATAATAATATCGCTTTACTTTAGGTTCACCAGATGCTACAGGGAAGCAGCACATGCGCAACCACCCAGCTGTACACGTGCAGAGTGAAAAAACGTGCAATGGCCATTGCAGTCACTCCAGCCCCAATAGGGAACATTTGTTTAACACTGTGATGGTTCAAAGAGGGGGCCCATGTGCAGGCTCTGTGTGGACCCCCACCTCTCCAGGGGTGCAGTAGGCTCTGGCTTTGTGGTAGAGTCTACTGCACATGCACAGGTCTCTAAGAACATGGTGCCTTGGTACAAGGGACATCTCTATTATGCATACGTCAATCACCAAGAAAATGGATGCCATGCCACGTTCCTGGTGATTTCTTCAGCCAGCAGCGATTTGACAAAGCGCTAAGTATAATTATATGGGTGCAAGGATGTTTGCAGCCTAGCGAACAGGTAAACACTTACCAACCGAACGTTCACCCCCCCAACCCCCCCCCCCCCCCCCCCCGTTCGCAAATAAAACTCACCACAAGGTTACTGCAGCCCTTAACAGGGTATAACAATGAGCCAAAACAAACAATACACGATAATGTAGGGCAGGTACATGGTATATAAACATTGTTGCATCAGGGGACAGGACACTGAAATGTGGCAGAAACTGATGGTCAGGCGATGTTGTAGGGAGTAAGGACTAGAAAATAGTCTAATATGGGAAAAGAATGTGGAAGCCATTGATGAAGTAGGAAGTCTTAAAAGCTCCTTTGAAGTTCAGTGCAGTCTGATAGAGAGAGGTAGAGAATTCCAGAGGTAGGGAGCACCATGAGCGAAATCTCGGAGACAGGAATAGGAGAAGTAATTAGTTGGCAGGAGAGGTGATGTGTATTTGTGGAGCAAAGAGTGTGGGCGGGAGTGCAAAGGGAGATCAGATATATACAAGGGTGAGGAATGGATAAGGGCTTATTGAGTGTTAACGCTTGAACTGGATTCATAATGTAAAGGGGAGCCAGTGTAGGTTCATAAGAGGGGAGCTGGACATAGTACAAATAGCTGTGATAATTCGTTATACTGAAATATGAGACCCATTATGTTTTCCTTATCACCCAGGAAAGTTCATATTTTTTCTACATATTTTTTATTATAGAAATGAATACATTTGTTCTAGCATATGAGCAGAATAAGGTCATTATGTACAGTATGTGAATAATCAGTTACAGTTCCACAGATGTTCACTAACCTGGATGTTAAACTAGAAGAAGACGCGATTGATGATGAAATTGTAATCATTGCCAGTTTGCATAGGTCAGCAGCCGACCCTAGAATAAATGTGCATGTTAAAGTAGTCAGAATGATAGGCTAAAAAAACAACACATAAATGAGGCACACATAAAAAATAGATTTGTGATTTTTCTATGCTGCCTCAATGCTAAGAACCTTTTCATCATGAATGAGCATATACTACTACAGACAGAATAACAATTGCAAAAGATTATCCCATACCTATCACATGTATATTAACTGTTACATGGCATGTCTATATGAGCATCACATTTCCAGTTACTTAAAACGCTGTAGTTCATTTTAATTATATATTTATTCAAAATTGATTCAGTAAAAAAAAAAAAGATTTTAAAATATCTAGATTTTATTATTTTCATTATTGGTAATAATGCTGGTTATACAGTATACAAAAGTATCATTAAAGTGTTTATTTAAAAAATTGCCATGGCCAAAGGCTGTGTTTGAAAAATGACAGGACGGAAATGGTGGGTACATTGGGGCAGATGTATTAAGCCTGGTGAAGAGATAAACTGGAGATAATTTGGAAGGAGATAACGCACCAGCCAATCAGATCCCAACTGTCATATTTCAAACACAGCTGATTGGCTGGTGCGTTATCTCTTCCATGTTATCTCCACTTTAACTCCAGTTTATCTCTTCTCCAGGCTTAATACATCTGCCCCACAATCTCTCACCAGACTTTGACAAATATACCGCACATACTATAAAATGACAGAAGCGGATTGGTTACTACTTTATCTCTCAACACTTTTCTCCCGCCAAACTTTAATAAACCACTGTCCATATTACCTGTGCAGGTACACATAAATTCTATAAGTTTTTTTTTTGTTGGGAGGTAGAATTTGTTAGAAGACAATTAACCTACCACCGAGTGTTTGTATAGTGGGAGGAAACTGTAGCAGCCAAAAGAAACCCATACAGACAATGAAAGAACATACAGACCCCACATAGATAGGGAGATGGTCGGAATTTAACTGATGACCTTGAGGCAGCAATGTTAATCAAGGTGTCACTGTCTGTCCCTTTGCATTAGTTAAAAAAAACACACTCACTTCATATGGGAGATGCTTTCTAATGGGTGTCTTCCACTCTACATCAAATTGCCCTTGCTCTAGCATAAGACAGAGGAGCAGTAAGAAGCAATTGTATGGAGGAAGTTATCCTAGGAGCTTCAAGGAGGAAGCTGTCCTAGGAGCTACATGGGGGAAACCCACCCAGGAGCTGCATGGGGGTAGCCCACCCAGGTGCTGCATGAAGGAAACCCACCCAGGAGCTGCATGGAGGAAGCCCACCCATGCGCTGCATGAAAGAGGCTCATCCATGTGCTGCATGAAATAAGGCCTCCCAGGAGCTGTATGGAGGAAGCCCACCCAGGAGCTGCATGGAGGAAGACAATCAAGGAGCTGCATGGAGGAAGTCCATCCAGGAACTGCGTGGAGGAAACCCATCCAGGAGTTGCGTGGAGAAAGCCCATCCAGGAGCTGCGTGGAGGAAGCTCACCCCTGTGCTGCATGGAGGAAGCTCACCCAGGAGCTGCATGGAGGAAGCCCACTCAGGAGCTGCATGGAGGAAGCCCACCCATGCTCTGCATGAAAGAAGCCCATCCATGTGCTGCATGAAAGAAGCCCACTCAGGAGCTGCATGGAGAAAGACCAACCAGGAGCTGCATGGAGGAAGACAATCCAGGAACTGCATGGAGGAAGCCCACCGCTGTGCTGCATGGAGGAAACCCATCGAGGAGCTGCATGGAACAAGTCCACCCAGTTGCTGCATGGAAGAAGCCCACCCAGGAGCTACATGGAGGAAGCCCACCCAGGAGCTGCATGAAAGAAGCCTACCCAGGAGCTGCATGGGGTACCCCACCCAGGAACTGCATGGAGGAATCCAATCCAGGAACTGCATGGAGGAAGCTCATTGAGGAACTGCATGGAGAAAGTCCATGAAAGATGCCCACCCATGCGCTACATGAAAGAAGCCCACCCTTGCACTGCATGAAAGAAGCCCACCCATGAGCTGCATGGAGGAAGCCCACCCAGTAGCTGCATGGAGAAAGACCACCCAGGAGCTGCATGGAGAAAGACCACCCAGGAGCTGCATGGAGGAAGACAATCCAGGAGCTGCATTAAAGAAGCCCACCTTTGTGCTGCATGGAGGAAGCCCATCGAGGAGCTGCATGGAGGAAGTCCACCCTGGTGCTGCATGGAAGAAGCCTACCCAGGAGCTGCATGGAGGAAGCCCACCCTGGAGCTGCGTTTAGAAAGCTCACCCAGGAAATGAGTGTTGGAAGCCTACCCAGGAGCTGCATGCATGGAGGAAGACAATCCAGAACATATGCAATCCTACTCTCCCAAAATCATGCTTGTGTATATTTTGTGATTACATTTACAGTATTTACCTTGGATGACAAAATTTACAGCCTGCCTTTCTGCCTGGGCTCTTAAGCTGTAGTTTTGTGAATTAATATGTGGAAGAGGTCTTTTACGTCCCATGAGTGAAACCACAAATCCTGCATTCAGGGGAAAGAAAAAATTGTGGTTTAAGACGAACAATAATAAGTTTGGAAATTGATAGAAATGTATTGCATTTTGATAGATGCCTCTGGTGTGGTGTGTGGATGCAGGAGAGGATTGGACCCGCTTAAGCCAGAGCCGAGGACAGGACTGCTATGCAGCAGCAGGAGGAAGAGGAGGCAAAGGCAGAGTAGCGGTGGGGAGCGCCGGGCTGTCTACTGACCGGCGCTGAGGGTGATCCCAGCTTATGAACTGTGTGTGTGTGTATTGGGGCACAGTGTGTGTATTGGGGCACAGTGTGTATGCACAATGTGTGTGTGTGTGTATGGGAGCACAATGTGTGTATAAGGTCACAGTGTCTGTATTGGGGCACAGTGCATGTGTTTGTTTGCACACACACACACACACACACACACACACATATATATATATATAACACAAAATCTCTAGAATTGCGCTAAATGCTGACTCTCGGTCGCCTATAACACTTGGTCCTCTACTAGTAGAACCCCACAATCCAAATCACCCTACAATAGTGTTATATGGCGCCCTTACATAAATTTAGAGTTGAACTAATTTCTGTTTTTCCCAATCCTTGTTTGTCCAATTTGTACACACTAAGATTTTTCTTTCATGTAAAATACATTTATTGGCACATACATAAAAACATTAAAATCAAACTTTTTTGCAGTTAATTCTTGTCTTTGGTATTATCCTTTGATTATTGATTATGGTTTTTTGATATCATCCATAATCAAAGGATAATACCAAAGACAAGAATTAACTGCAAAAAAGTTTGGTTTTAATGTTTTTATGTATGTGCCAATAAATGTATTTTACATGAAAGAAAAATCTTAGTGTGTACAAATTGGACAAATAAGGATTGGGAAAAACAGAAATTAGTTCAACTCTAAATTTATGTAAGGGCGCCATATAACACTATTGTAGGGTGATATATATATATATATATATATATATATATATATATATATATGAAAAGGGCAAAAAGGTACCCGAAATCGCGCCCTAATAACAGAAAGCAGCACCTCTGGGGATCCCCTGTTAGCTAGGACCCAGGACAGATAGAAATACAGAGAAAATCAGAGTGCGCTATGGAGGAATACACAACTTTCTTTTTTTATATATAATAAAATACAAATATTTAATAAAAAAGCCTCCAATTGGGCTTAAAGAAGATACAGAGCTACACAGTCATTTTACAGAGTCAATTCCCACAATGTACAATAATCCAATACAATGGCATCCCAACGCGTTTCGTCAACTACGTGACTTCATCAGGGGCGTTTGATGAGTTGAATGAAAAAGTACGATTGCACTTCTTGCAGCGCCTCTAATTGATAGAACAAATGTATATCCCAAACCAGGATTTTGTGGATGTATATATATTGCCAAATATCAGAACACTTGTTTAACTGACAAAAGGTATGTCCCCATATACTTTGTTTCTCACACCTTTTATAAAGGTGTTAACTTCAAGGATCGACAAATAAATATAGCAGGGTGACCGGATGTTCACTCTGGTGTATCCAAATGCTGAATGCATGTGCTTGCGGCATCATACAGACAACATCACTTTGCTTTTTCTTTATAGAATGAAGCATCGCTATTGACAATGCTAGTAGAGAAGGGTTCCTATGACAGGCTTACCTGTACTGTGGCACTGTTCTATAACTTTCTGTGTAAAATCTGACACTGTGTATTTTTGCAGGAAATGTTCCATTATTGTATAAGCTTCAGCTCGTGTGGTGCCCAGAGACTGTGAAAGACGTTCTTTTCCTTTGACATTTGTAAATAAATGAAGAAAGAACTTGACATACAATATACAGACATAGGCGTATCAATAAAACAGCAGCAGCGTTTGATGGTTTAGGAACAACACTGTTATACCCCCTTTATACCAGAGCCTCATCCCGGGGTATTGCCACTCTACTCCGGGCCAGGGCTTGGTGTAAATGGAGTAAAAAAAAAATAACCTGGGTCCTGTTCCCCGGGTGTCCGACCCGGCAAATGCTCCGGGACGGACACAGGGCTTCCGCCGGAGTCAGGGGCCATGTAAATGGGTGACCCATCCGACCCGGGAATCCATTTCCACCAATAGGGGAGCCCATACCTCTGGACCGCAGCATCCTGTGGTCAGTCCAGAGGTTCGGCAGGGGCTGCATACAGCCTCCGCTGCTGTCTGTGGTACTATGCAGACAGCAGCGGAGGCTGGGAGGAGGTGAATGGATGTGTGCGGCATCCATTCACCTCACAGAACGAGGATGGGGGAAGCCCAGCAGCTTTTCCCCAGCATGTCAGTTGGCGTTGTGGGGGTCCCGACTGGCAGCTTTCCCAGTGCTTGGAGATGATGTCAACCTTCGCCGGCCCATCATAATGCCATAAAAGGGAACAACTGCTGGGTCGCAGCCAGGTTGGAGCCGAGTCCAAAAACCCAGGTGTGGTCCCGCAGTTCTGGTGTAAAAGTGGTATTAGAGAAGCAAATAAAGCCACCAGCAAGGAAATGGTGACAACTTTAGGTTCTGACAACAGTCACACGTTGCACACCTTTCATAATTTATTATATGTAGCAGAAGCCGAAGATGATGTTGAGTGAATGATCATGGTTTAATGCCTGGCCCTGGGCTGGTTATAGATTTTTAAAGGGACACCTCGCACAGTGGTGTCCAGGCCGACCAGTTACTTTTGGCTACTTTTACAAGATTAAATTACGCTTGTTGCCCTCTCTGATTTTGATGTAACCAGACCAGGGTATATACATACCTTATAGAAATGAAAAACTGAGGCTGGTTACTTATTTCAGTTGGAAAGTTTTTTTTTTGTAATATGTATCTATTCTTATTTTACATTGTAAATACACTGTAGGTGCTGATTTTGTTAAGGGTCAGGCGCAGCTAGTTCCCATTTCTGTACCCAATTTGCACTTGCCCATCAGCGATCTGGCATTCCAGGGGCTGCGACTTGCTTGAAATGCCACATATTTCCGTGCACGCCCAGTGCGCCAAAGCGGGTTATCCCATCCCAACTCTAGGTTAGGGCCACAGTAACTTCATATTACAGCACCAAAGAATTCTAGATAAAGTTTTATTTCCAGTTATTCAAAGAACCCTGTAAAGTAAAACATCTCCATACCGACTCCATAGATCACAGAGTAGACCACACGTTTAGCTTGCTCTCGGTCAGCTTGGGTTATATTTCTATATTCTACCTTTTTCCTGTGTGGAAGGAGAACAAATGATCAGGTACAAATGGAAAATAAAACATCACCATTGAAGATAAGACAAATCAGTATTTTAGGCTTAAGCAGAACTACAAGCAGGAGCGATGTTACTAATACTCCTTTCACTTAGCAAATGCTGGGTTGCACCCTGAAATTGGACATGGGTCCATCCTGGGAGCGACCTGGCATTTGCAATGTTTTGCTCCCCACAGCGAACCGGCAATAAGCCGAGCCGCTGTCATCACATGGGGGCGGAGCGACGTTGCATTAACAGGGGGCGGGGGGAGGAGGCAGCGCTTGGAGCTGATGCTGCCTCCTCCATAGTGTGAATGGGACCCAGGTCGCTTGACCCAGATTACCCGTTCACACTGCACAGCAACCCGTGTCCGACCCGGTATTAACCCTTCTTTTAACCCGGGTCGGAATGCCGGGTTGCTGGACCTGGTAAAACTTTAAAAGGCCCTTTCAGATCGCACAGAGACCCTGATCGACCCGGCAAGAACACGGGATCAACCCAGGTTTTTTGCAATGTGAAAGGGGTTTATGAAAAACAGAAGGTCATTCCTGGAAGTGTATCAGTAGATACTCACAGCCCAAAAGGTATTTTGTGATGTTAATGTTTTTATACAGTATGCACCTGTTTACCATTATCGAACCAAAATCCCAGGACTGAGACGGTATTTGAAACACGGTTCCAATATGGGTCGTACCTCGGGTCTCCGAATAGCATACACACTGAGCGGCTTTTTCCCCCTACCCCGTGCTGATAGCGATGGGAGGACGGCTTTGCATAGCGCAGAGCTATGCAAAGCCGTCCACAAAGCCACTCATCTGCTGGTAATACCAGCAGATGAGCGGCTTTCACGGCGATAATGCAGGAGTGCGCATCACCGCTGGGCCGTACATACTGGGCAATACACCAAGTTTGAGCAGCTTTCAGCTCAAAATCGCCCAGTGTGTGTATGGGCCTTTACTGTTCTATAATTTCATGATGAAGGTGGTTGCAATTCACCAGATCCTGGCAGCCAAACGCTCCCAGAGATGACTTCATTATATCTCCCAGTTTGGCATTTTCTATTTCTGTTTTCTCTGATTTATTAGTTGAGCAGTTATCAACAATTTCCTGCTTGACATATCAGACTGTGTTTAGTAGTAGATTCTGTTAGACTCTTTGATCTGTGCTGAATTGTTCACTTGCAGTGAGGGAGCTACAAAGGCAGCAAGCGCCCACGCACTTTCCAAAACAGTGCTGCAAAACTATGATACTATGATTCTGTGCTGTTATCCAGATAAAGCCCAGGAGTCCCCATGCAATTTCCTTGTGTGTAAACTCACATACTGTATACACGAGACAGACCCTGTGCTTGAGAAGCTGCCATCTGTTTGTTCCTCCTGTGCAGCTGGCAGAGTATCATTCTGTCTTTTGCAGATTGCTAGGCACTTCCTTTCAAATATGCTAATTGAAAGGATAGGTAATGAGAAGATTGGGTACTTGTTTCCTATCACGGTGCCCATCGCATCGTATACCATAAGACTAAATATGGTATGCGATGTGATGCGATGCGATGTTGTACAATAAAAAATTGGATGGCATCGTCTGCCATACAATGCGATGGTATACGATGCAATGTTAAATGCCCCCCCCCCCCACACACACACTATCAACGCCAACCAACGGTACGCGTCCTCCGACCTTTTCATACCCACACTATCCACGTCAGCGTGGAGTTTCGGCGAGCACAGCGAGCCCCGCGAGGGGATGCGGAATACATGTAAAGTAATACGCGGCCCCTTGCAGGGCTTGCTGCGCTCGCCACGCTTCGGGCTCGGTGGCTCGCCGACGTGGATAGTGGGGGTATGAAAAGGTCGGAGGACGCGTACCGCCGCCCCTCGCGGGCTCACTGCGCACGCCACGCTTCGGGTTCGCGTTGATAGTGGGGGTGGCGTGGGGGTGCATTTAACATTGTAAGCACCCATTAGGGTGCTTATAAAATAAAAAATTGTATTGGGGGTGCATTTAACATTGTAAGCATCCATTAGGGTGCTTATACAATTAAAAATCGTATCGCATCGCATTGCATGCATCGAATGCGGTATTATGGCATGCGATGCATGCAATGGCATAAGATGCCATAAAATGGAAATAGTGAGCGCCGTGCTAGGAATCAAGTACCGAAGATTGCATTGGCAACTCATTCCACTAATGTGTGCCTATACACTTATTTAAAAGTACTTCTATGTCATTTCCCACCCTTGTAAAACTAGACAAATCTTCTCTCTAAGCTTCCGGATCTGGATCCACTATGGGTCTGATTCTGATTTCAGCAAGAAAGCGACCATGCAATTTATGTACAGATTAAATGCAAATGCAGCATGAGGCATTATTTCAGGTCAAAGAGCGTATCCAGGCATGCGACCGTAAGAGGAACCTCAGAAAACTGCAGTGTGAGCGGTAGTCCCTGGTGGACCTGCAGCTGTGCGGCTGGGACACGAAGGACGACCTGGACAAGACCAAACACTCTGAGGAGGAGTCCAGATGCATCGTCTTCCGTTCCAAGGTGGAGAATCTGGAGAAGGGTGAGAAGCGTTCTTCTTTATTTTTCAGGAAACTCCACTCTGGCCACACGTTCCTGACCGAGCTGCCTCCTATTTTATCAGTCCTGGGCCCACAATTTCTGATGGCAGCCCTGGCCACAGGCGTTGCATATGAGGACTCAAGATGGTAGCAGTCTGCTGTCAGTGTCAGTAAGCTAAAGCTGGCTCTAGAATCTGTATTAATGCTACAGACACTGGGCCTGGCTCACCTACAAAAAGGGGTGACAGGCCCCCCATTTAAAGAATGGTTCCAGGTGCCAACCTCTCTCCTCCTCGACAAGCTACAAGCAATATAGCAAGACCATATCTGCATATAGACAAACGCAGACCGATAACCAGGGGTTAAAGTGGGGTGTAACCGAGCTCCCCACCTCCCGTTGCAGGGGGAACTAGTTCCACCTCCACCACAGTCATGCACAGTATTTTCAACAGAAAAGACTGTCACAGAACCTTCCTTTTCTGTTATGGCACAAGTGATGTTAGGCCATCACAAGGAACTACTGTTGTGGGCATTATGTGTAAGGGGTACTACTGTGGGCATTTTGTATAAGAAGCACTACTGTGTGGCATACATGTACACTGTATAGTGTAACATGAATAAGAGGAACTACTGAGTGATGTAATGTGAATAAGGAGCACTACTGTGTGTCATAACTTGAATAAAGGGACTATTATGTGGTGTAATATGATTCAGGGGTACAACATGCAGTGTAATGTGAATATGAATGTGCTATTGTGTCATTTAAATGGGGGGCACTATTGTGCAACCATACCCCTTCCAGTGAGACCACTGTCCCGTTATAAAGTAAATAATATAATATAATGTAGAGCACAAATTTATAGTTTGTAGGGAATGCCAGAAACACTAGCAATGGCCAGGGTTCACCTAGGGGGGCACTTATCATTCAATACTTGCAGCTAAATCCCCTCGGGGGTTAGCCGCAAATATTAATTATCACTAGAATGTACCATAGGGGGACAATCTCCGATTGCTGCTACAATCCCTCCTGTACCACTGCCGACTGCCTCCACATAGGTTTCTATGGGGAGGCAAAGCTGCCCGATATATCAACATCGGACAACAATGCTTCGGTCGGCGGGGGGGGGGGGGGGGGGGTAGGCGCTAACCGTGCATGCGCATTTCCCCCCGGCGCACGGCTCAGCACATCACAGGGATGGAAAAGGAAATGGTCAAAGATGTAATTTTTGTGGGATCAGCCAAAGATATTCATTTAGATGAGGAAGCTGGGTGGACCCAGGGCCGCCGAGAGGGGGGGAGCGGGCACTAATTACCTGGGCCCGGGCTTGCTGGAAGGGCCCGGCGGGGGCCCTGGCCCGATCCCTTCCCCCTCCGTCCCTCCCGGGCAGCATCAGCAGCAGCACACACCTACAGCATGTGCTGTGCTGACAGCAGGCTCAGCATGAGTGTCTCACTGACTGCACACTGTAGGTGTGTGCTGCTGCTGCTAACTCTGCTGAGGGGGGGGGGGGGCAATAACACACACCCCCTCGACATTAGAGTGGTTCATTACCCCCTAAACATTTTTTTTTGGGGGGGGGGCCTAATCGCGGGAGGTGGCCATGACTTCAGAGGTTAGGCCACGCTCCGACATTTTACCGGGGCCCAGCATACCTCTCGGCGGCCCTGCTTGGACCAGCCTTATCACAGTGGTTGGGGGCTTCCTGTGCAATCAAAAGGCTGAAAATGATGTGCAGTTGATTGAGGTTTCAGCAAAACGGGGTGCAGGATGCCCCACAATCCATATTCTAGATGCTCATCTATTGAGTCATTTTCTGAGAACCAGGGAGCGTACTCAGAGGTGCAAGGTGAGTGCTTCCACCAGGATATACTGAAGTTTGGATGCACAAAGGACAGTATAAGGACTGTATAATGAGAACGTGACGGGAGGCTACATATCATTGGCGTCAAAATACACCCTGTGGTGGATTGGGGGCATGAGAGGCTCACACTGAAGGGCCAGCTCCAGGGAAATTTGGAATTTTATATGTGGAACAGGCTGCCAGCCAAACAGAGCTTGCATGCCAACAGTTGTGCACAGTGATTGGCTGCCAGGGTGTGAGCTCAGACTGACTCAGGAGCCAGCGCCAGCAAGGAGTGGGAAAGGAAATCTCTGCTCTCCTCCCCACAGAGTGAGTTGGCACCAGTTACGCTACTGCTACATGTGTGGGCATTTGAACCAAAGAACAAAAATGTTGTTACATAGGCCCTTATTTTGATTGAGTCGGATGGCTCCGTGTGCGTTTGGACGGCCAATGTTTGGTGTTTGCGCATATGCAGTGTGCGCCTCGCACGTCCGAACACGGAGTGAGGTCCATGTAGAAAACGATCATACGGAACCATCCGAGCAGGGGGTGGAGAGGGGAGTGAAGGGATGTTTGGGCTCATTACCATATGCGTACGCCCATGGGCGTTCCCATGAAACCGCTGGGCGTACGTATGGTAATCCGGCTGTGACGGGTGCGTGGGTTGCGGACAACTGACATGGCCGGATGTCAGCTGCCCGCCCATATCTCTGCTTTCATACGGAAAAATGTCCGAGTGGTCTGGAGCACTCGGTGCTGCCTGACCCCTCGGCCCATCATTCGATGGTCGGCGACCATCGGAGGATGGGGGAGGTGTTCGAATGAAACATCCACTCGCGGTCTGTTCGCTCGGCGTCTTACCACAGTTCGGACGGTGTGAGCGATCCGTACGGTAGGCGGGGCTAAGAACACTCAGTTCCTGTCCGAAATACACATCCATCCGAATCAACTAGAATAAGGGCCTATGTCACAAAAGCCAGATGTTCCTGCAACTTTTCCGCCGACTATTTTCAAAATAGTCGTGGATTGTTTACATGGTATTTGCAGGTACCCCTCCATGAAAACAGCTATTTTCAGTTGATAGCCTGCAAAAATGCTATGATAAATAGGTTATTTATTGCTATGGGAAAATGGATTCCAACTTACAGTGGTAGCATTAATGTTTAATTTTGGCCCCCAAAAAACATCGTTTTTTAACCCACACTCCTAGTTATTCCTCAGTACTATCTGAGGACATGGAATAAAAATCCATAACATTCAAGCAAAATACATAAACACAGATTTTTTTTGTACACAAGATTTGAAAAGCAACTTCACAATATTAAAGCTGTTTCACAAGCGCTCTGTCATCAACCTGTCCTGCTGATAGCTGATAGCAGGCATGGGGGCTATTAGTCCCTTAGCAACTAAAATGTTACAAATGTTCCAGTCATCCAAAAATGATAATAGAGCCTTTATAGTGTTAAGTGCTTTTCCAAAACCCCAAATCATACAGTGCTCCAGCATTACCTGGGACACAACATATACGGAAGTGGTAAATAATGAGAGAATGGATTCTTTTTTCATTTTTGTTGTAGCTTTTATTTGCATATTTTCTTATCACTACTGTAATTACAAAAATATGGCCATAATGGGCAGTTTAATACATATACACTTAGGCCATCCATGTAATTATGACAGCTGCACTCAACCACTTATTTAGCTTACACTGACTGTATTGCACCTGCCTGGCAATGATTTATATATATGACTGCTACTTTACACAGACAAATATAGACTTTTGTGTATATATCTTGAGGATTGCAGAGCTTTATATAATACTCCTTTCCCACCACACAAATAACCCAGGCTCGACCCAGGTCTCTGTGCTGTGTGAAGGGGCCATTTGAAAAAACCTGGGTCCAGCAACCCAGCATTCCGACCCAGGGTTAAAAGAGGCTAATCATCTGGAACTTGCTACAGTTCCAGATGGTCGCTTGCGGTACCGGTCTGAGCTTGGTCATCTGCATCTTCGGTTCCAGCCCGGTTTTCAGCAATCCCTGTCCCAGCATTAACAGCATAAGCCTGGTTTCCAGCATTACCGATCTCACCCAGGTTTCCAGCAATAATGGACAGTTTCCTAAGTATTATCAGTTGTAGCCAATTCATCAAGCATTATTGGATCAGTTCTTGTTACTTCAGTATTGCCAGACTCTACTCATTTATTTCACTTTGACCGGTCCTATCTAACCAATTGTGAAGTACAAGTACCAGACAAGTTTAAATGTACCGTTCACAGCTTCAGTTGATCTCTGCATCGCCCCTCTGTTTTCAGTCCAATTATCACTACTCTTATTGCTGACTCCTAGTGATAGCCTTCCTATCCAGTTCCTTCTTTCTCTCTACACCAACGGTTCTCAAACTGTGGGTCCTGACCCCAAAGTGGGTCACAACCTGCTCAGCATGGGGTCATGACTCCATGTTGCTGGCCATCAGGCTGATGACTTTTCTAATATTAGTCAGTGATACAAGGAGTCTGAAAAATATGTTGAATTGTCTGTTATGTTAGACTCACATAATTTTGTGCCTCTACAATGCTGCCATGTTTGTGCTGTCTGCTGACTACACATGTGATGTGATGGGTTATGGTATATTAGACTCCTCCCATCACTCTGTACCTCCACAATGCTGCCATGTACGTGCTGTCTGCTGACTACACATGTGATGTGATGGGTTATGGTATATTAGACTCCTCCCATCACTCTGTGCCTCCACAATGCTGCCATGTATGTGCTGTCTGCTGACTACACATGTGATGTGATGGGTTATGGTATATTAGACTCCTCCCATCACTCTGTGCCTCCACAATGCAGCCATGTATGTGCTGTCTGCTGACTACACATGTGATGTGATGGGTTATGGTATATTAGACTCCTCCCATCACTCTGTGCCTCCACAATGCTGCCATGTATGTGCTGTCTGCTGGCTACACATGTGATGTGATGGGTTATGGTATATTAGACTCCTCCCATCACTCTGTGCCTCCACAATGCTGCCATGTATGTGCTGTCTGCTGGCTACACATGTGATGTGATGGGTTATGGTATATTAGACTCCTCCCATCACTCTGTGCCTCCACAATGCTGCCATGTATGTGCTGTCTGCTGACTACACGTGTGATGTGATGGTTTATGGTATATCAGACTCCTCCCATCACTCTGTGCCTCCACAATGCTGCCATGTATGTGCTGTCTGCTAAATACACATGTGATGTGATGGGTTATGGTATATAAGACTCCTCCCATCACTCTGTGCCTCCACAGTGCTGCCATGTATGTGCTGTCTGCTGACTACACATGTGATGTGATGGGTTATGGTATATCAGACTCCTCCCATCACTCTGTGCCTCTACAATGCTGCCATGTATGTGCTGTCTGCTGACTACACGTGTGATGTGATGGGTTATGGTATATTAGACTCCTCCCATCACTCTGTGCCTCCACAGTGCCACCATGTATGTGCTGTCTGCTGACTACACATGTGATGTGATGGGTTATGGTATATCAGACTCCTCCCATCACTCTGTGCCTCTACAATGCTGCCATGTATGTGCTGTCTGCTGACTACACATGTGATGTGATGGGTTATGGTATATAAGACTCCTCCCATCACTCTGTGCCTCCACAGTGCTGCCATGTATGTGCTGTCTGCTGACTACACATGTGATGTGATGACCTTCTACAGTAACTTGCTGGGGTCCTTTAATTATTTTTATTGTCTGATGGGGTCCCAAAGCAAAATAGTTTGAGGACACCTACTCTACACCTTCCAAGGACAGGAACTTCTCTAGGCCACACAGCTTTCTGCACACACTCTCCACGCAAACAACTGTCCAAGGCCCCCTCCCGACAACAGAAACTAATCCAGACTTAACATAAAATATTGATAAATGTCGAACAAAGATGAAATAAAAACATGTGAATTTATAGATACAGGGACTTATTCTGAATCGCACACAATGTAAAGATGTGTCCACATATATCACCATGCCTGCGCTCCCAGGGGAACGCCTAGCGTTTTCATGGGGATGCCCATAAAACACAGGCCATTCCCCTGATGACGCACCCTGCCCGCCTCCTCCCTGAATCGGCCCCAGTGTGGGAGCTCTGTGATAGTCATTAGCATTGATTGTCTTTTTTTCCATTAAGATGCATTGGAGTGAATTGTGTACCCAAGTTGCTCTGTTTTGCAAGAAAGACAGATTTCAAAGACAAAAAGTCACAAAAAAAGACACCTGGCACTACCGAATCGCACAATGGCATGGCACATGAAGGGCTGTTTAAGACAAAAGGAGGCTAGATGTACGTGGACACATCTGTACACACAAAGATGCTTTTGCAGTTTGGACAGCATCAGAGATGTTGTGGAAAATAGATGGCCATTCCTTTGAGGTCACTCTGAGGTGGCTACAGTAATGGCCCATTCAGCGGGCATGTTATGGGAGTGTCATGGACTTGTCAATACAAGTGGCTGCGTTCCGAGACATACAGATGCAAGAGGTTGTGGTCAATTTTCTGAAATGGCATCTTCCACTGGGCTGGTGATGTTTAGGAAGGTGCGACCGATGGTGGTGTACACAGGCGGAAAAAGTGGGCATCTCAGTCCTTGCACATTCGACTGAATGCCTGTACACATGGGAAGGAGTTTGTAGTGGCATTTTTTTTTTTTTTTTCAAAAATGTTTTTATTTAGGCACTGTGAACAGACAATAAAATACAATTTGTACACATGCAGGTTGTATAGCGTCATCATTTCAATGGAACAGAGTTGATGTCGAAGATACATGCATAGGTATAATTGGGTGTATAAACTTTGATATTATAGTATACCAACTACAAGTTTGACAATGACAATTTGAGCATTTGAATAATGAACAATATATACTATATGCAACAGTAAGGATAGAATCCGTTATTGTATCGTATCAACCTGCGTCTATGATGGAAATTTATTATACAGGATATTACAGTGAAACGTTTTCCAGAAATAAATTTATTTAATAGAACATGCGTTTTAATTTGTGTCTCTCTCTCTCATCCCTTAACCGCCCACCCCCATCCCGCGACCCGGTTTTTAAATGGTGAGATCAAGTTGTTATCTCATCGAATGTAATGGGAGGGTCATTGGCCACTAGACGATGCAGATACCAGGTTGTGTTCTGTAGACTTTGGTGGATTTGTTGTCTCATATCTACAGACAATGTGGCGATATAACTCTCCCATATCGTAAAGAATTTATTTATTTTGTGTTCCTTGTCCAGACTAACCTCAATCCAGTCCATTCTGAACAAGTGGAAGAGTTTACATTTAAATAAAGGAAATGTTGGAGGTGAACTAGATATCCATTCATGAAGAATAGTTTTCCGTGCCGCTGCGCTAATTGCCAGCAGGAGATGTCTAACCCCCTTTGACATTCTCATAGAGGATGAAATCGTACCAAATATAGCCCAATCTGGTGTGAATGGGACATAGTTGATTAATGATAATTCCGCGTATTGTTTGACCTTTAGCCAGAATGACCGGACTATCGCACAGGACCAAAAGCAGTGGTATAAATCCGCATTAGGTTCCCCGCATCTATAACATGCGTGGGATGTAGAGCGTCCCATTAGGAAGCTTCGATGTGGGGATAGATATGCTCCGTGGAAGATGTTTAAGAACATCTCTGTGTATGTGGTTGAGGATAAAACTTTACAGGATTTTGTAAGTGCCTTGAGTAGGTCTTCAATTTCATAATCTGGGAATTTGGATAGCCACTTAGACATGCCACTATTAGACTTTGAATGATCTAAGTCAATTTTAAAGTATCTGTAATAGAGAGATATAGCCTTTCGCAAAATGGGGGGTTTACTCAGCAGTGCATCAATCGGGTTTATCCAATCCTTTTCAGAGAGTACTCTTATTACTGATGACACATAGTGTTGCGCCTGCAGGAAGGCCATGGGGTATGCAGCTATGGTACTGAATTTCTCCACAGCTGAAGTGAAAGTCAGCACCCTATGTAGATCTTTGTCAACCAAGCAATTCAGATTGTTCACGCCACCCACCCTCCATATAGTGAAGGGATATGATGCTTGACCATTTTGAAAATCAGGGTTATTAATGAAGGGGAGCAAAAGGGATTTGTGGGAGTTTAGCCCAGCTTTGTGTCGAACCCAATGCCAGGTTCTCTTTACATTCCAAAGCAATGGGTTATTTTGTATGTGTTCAGGAACTTCCTGGTCGTGGAGATGTAAGAAAGAAACCAGACTGCCGCCACCCAACAGTTCTTTCTCTAGAGTGGTATTTGCATAATTATCTTGCCCTGAGATCCAATCCGAAAGGTAGCGGAACATTGCTGCATTGTTATATAGTTGGATATCCGGGAAGCCTACTCCCCCATTCTCCTTTGGCTGTTGCAATTTTATCAAACTTATTTTTTGTCGTTTGCCATTCCATATAAATTGTCGAAAGAATTTATATATATATTTTAAATCTTTTGCAGTAATATGTAAGGGGAGGGCCTGTATGAGATACATTAACCTCGGAAAAGAAATCATTTTTATTAGGTTTATACGACCTAGGTATGATAGTGGTAGGTTTTTCCAACTGTCGAGTTCCTCTGAAAGGTGTTTAATTAGGGGAGTGTAGTTAAGCATATATAATTTTGAGGTTTGGCTGGGGATATTGACTCCTAAATATGTGAAACAATCTTTAGTCCACTGCAGTGATAGGTTTGCCATGAATGGACTCAATCTAGCCACACCACCTAGCAACAAGGCCGTTGATTTATTTAGATTTACTGCAAATCCTGAAATTTCTTCAAAGTTTCTCAGAATGTTAAGTATATGGGGTAGTGAGTCAATGGGATTGGATATGTAAAGGAGCACGTCATCTGCAAATGCTGTCAGTTTGACTTCCCTGGAGCCTATAGATATGCCTTTAAAGACAGGGTCCGACAATAGCACCCGAAGCAGAGGGTCTATGGCCAGGTTGAATAATAACGGCGATAGGGGGCAACCCTGACGAGTGCCTCTCTGCAACTCCAATGGGTTACTACTACTACCATTTATCATCAGCCTTGTAGCGGGGGATGCATACAGATATTTGATAATATTAATGAAGGTGGAGCCAAAGCCTCTCCTCTGTAACATTGCAAATAGATGGGGCCATAAGACCGTGTCAAAGGCCTTGACAGTGTCTAGACTTAGAAGAGTATTGTTGTGTGGTTGCATCACAGAGGAGGCAGTCACTGCCGCTATAGCTGTTCTGATGCCCTGGACAGAGTGGCGACCTCTTATAAATCCTAGTTGGTGGGGAGTGATTAGATCAGGCATAATTATTTGTAGTCTGTCCGCCATTATTTTTGCCAGGAGTTTTACATCTGTATTGAGCAGACTAATTGGTCTATATGAGTCCAATAATGTCTGGTCTCTGTTAGGTTTGGGGAGTAGTATAGTGGAAGTATCTGTAAAATATTGGAAAGGTGTATGGTTAGTGATCAAGTCGTTAAACAGTTCCACTAATGCTGGGGCTACTTGTTGCTGCAGTAATTTATAGTATTCATTTGAAATCCCGTCTGGGCCCGGGGATTTGCCCAAGTGTAATTGGGAGATCGCGTAGAGTACCTCAGTTAAATTGATGGGTGCATTAAGCGAGTCCTGTTGATCGGGGGATAATGTGGGTAATGCTACGTTTTGGAAAAAATCTGCATGTTTTTGCGGATCAAATGGTTGGTCTCTGTACAGGTTGGTATAGTAATCTTCAAATAAGTGAACTATCCCAGTGGTAGAGGTTATTAACTCATTACTTGTAGGGTGTTTGATTGCAGTGACGTAGGGCCTTTTGTGTTTGGGTCTGGAAAGGGAAGCTAAAAGTTTCCCAGCCTTATTACCCCATCTATAAAATTTGTGTTTAGTATATAGTACATCTTTTTTTGCCTGGGTTGTCAAGTGGACGTCTAAAAGTTGTTTAGCCTGAGTATATTCATTTTGAGTGGTAGGGTTTGGGTTTGCTATATAGTTTTGGAGGGCTTTTGTTAGGGTTAGTGACAGGGTTTTGTATGTTTTTGTTGCATTTTTTCGTTGTCTAGAAACATAATCAATGATCTGTCCTCTTATTACTGCTTTAGATGTGCCCCAGAATATGGTGGGATTATCCCAGGCCTCTATGTTGTCATCTTGAAAATTCATCCATTGGGTTATAAGGAACTGTTTAAAATTATCGGAGTTGTATAGATAGGTGGGGAACCTCCATACTCCTGGGCCTTTGTTTCCATTAGGAAGGGTAAGAGTAAGTGTTATGGGTGCGTGATCTGAAATTAATATAGGGTGGATGTCAGTATTTTGTACTTGGGTTATTAACTGATTTCCTATATAGAAGGCGTCTATACGGGACCAAGACTGATGCACTGCTGAATAGAAGGTGAAGGTTTTGTCTGTTGCATTAAGGAGTCGCCAAATATCTACCACCTGAAGAGTGGTCGTGAGGTTTTGAAATTGTCTCCAGATCTGTGGAGAGGAAGAGAGAGGCGTGGGCTGTCTGTCTACAGATGGAGTTTCTACTGCATTGAAATCGCCTGTTATTATCAGCGAGAAATTTGTCCGTTGTGCCAGAATCCCTATTATCTGTCCTAAAAATTCTTGGGGCAAAATGTTTGGGGCATATATGTTTACCAAGGTATATTTGGTTCCCCATATCTCTATATCTAAAATCAAATACCGACCGTTTGGGTCTGCTATTGTGTGCAATATCGTATAGTTAAGATTTTTGTTGAAAAGAATGGCTACACCTCTAATCTTTCTACAATAGTTGGCTGTTACACAGTCACTTAGCCAAGGTGCTCTAAGTGTAGCAATGGCATCGTTGGTCCAGTGCGTCTCCTGCAGGAAAATAACATCTGGGCGGAACCGTTTGAGATGGGTAACTACCCTTTTTCTTTTAACAGGTGAGTTCAGACCTCCAACATTCCATGACACAAATTTTAGTTTGTTATTTAACAGAGTACTAGAATTAATATCTAATGTTGCCATACTTATCCGATTCCAGCTCTGTCAGCGGCTTTTTTCACAATTGAATGGGAATGAAGCACGCCAGGCCCCGTCCCAGCTAGCGGGGAGCATGCATCCAATTTTCTATGGGTTTTCTGACCGCGGGGGGAGAAGGGGGGGGGGAGAGAGAGATCCAACACATATAACAGATAGAGAGTCACACAGTACCTTAACCACCTATTTCTACATTTTCCTCCTGACAAACATTTTGAGACAGGCATCACAAGAACATTGCGATGCATGTCTGAAACAATAACGAACATAAACAAGTACCAACAGTTTAGTATTATTTCAAAAGCTTATTGGAGGGAGCGCTACTCCTGAGATAGACATGTTTTCCTTAAATGTGAATATTGAAATACATGAGATCCAATTATTTGCTTTGGGTTACCATTTATCTATTGGGGGATCTATCACGATTTGCGTCAACACCAAAGTGAGTTTTTGCTGCTTTGGGATCTGTAAAAAATAGGGTATGGCCACCATCCTCAGCTCTGAGCTTAGCTGGGTATAATAGTGCAAATTTTACACTGTGATCATGTAGCCATTTACAAACCTCCGAGAAATCTTTTCTTTTTTGGGAAACTGCGGCTGAAAAGTCCTGAAATATCAAGACCTTGTAACCATCTACCTCCAATGAAGGTGTTTTTCTAAATGCCGAGAGGACTTTTTCCTTCATGCGGAAGTCTAAGTATTTTGCAATCACTGGCCTAGATCTGGCGTTTGCCATTGCCCTTTCTGGTCCTATCCGATGAACTCTCTCTATATGGGGTAATATTGTATCTGTTTGAATGTGTAGTGCTCTAGGGATGGTATGGGTGATAAGATCTGTTAGGGATTGACCGGACACTTGTTCCGGAATTCCTATGAATCTAAGATTACATCTTCTGGTGCGATTTTCTAAATCATCTATTTTTGCTAATAGAGCTTGGGTAGTGTCTGTGTGTGACCTCACATTTTGTTGTATGCCCTGAACCTGGTCCTCTACATCGCTGACTCTTTGTTCAACATGATTTATTCTTGTCGAATTAGAATCAATCTTTGCAAGGGCCGCATCAAAGGATGACTGAAGAGAGTCGAGTTTTTTGTCAAGCTGAGGCATCAGAATTTTTGAGAGTTCTTGTGCCATTTCTGAGATGGTTGAAGGACCGGGTAGGAGGTGATCAGAGGATGATGGGCCTTCGGGGCTGATGTGCTCTGAATCTACAGACGTAGGGGAGGGGGGAGATGGTTTCCCTTGGGCAGGCTTGTTTTTCCCCATATTGTTAACTCTTGAGTTTTGTGTTGACTTAACAGGGGTAGAACTACGGAGGTATTTGTCCATACCCAAGTGTGAACTCAATGTGATGTGTACACCAGATAGTATACTAACAGAATATTTTTACAGATTCACCAACACGTAAGGAGAGTAATGGGTATTGATGAGGTAACAATGTAGGAGCAGCGCTCACATATATTCTAAAACCTTACATTTGTAATGTCCAGTGTTGAAAAACCACCACTATGTGGTGATATTAGACAATGCTGTAGCAGCAACACAGATCGGAAGCTATTATAGCAGAATAAATGAAGGGCTGTGAACTGTTTCCCTCTTCTTCTTCTGCAATGTAGGGCGTTGAATGGTCTCAATGCAGCAGAACAGTCTGTGTAGTTAAATCCTAACAGAATATGTACAGGGATAATCTAAATACAGGTTGAAATATTAAGGATGGTCACCAGGGGGCGCTTGTGTACAGCTTTATCGCAATAACCTTAGAGTCCTTGATAGGTAATCTGCGAGGCAGATGTGCTTTTAGAGAATCTAAACGAGATCCTGCTGTACAAGAAATGTCTGTGATTCGGCTTAGGATACCACCATTAGGTGGAACACAATATACTGCAGTTATTATGTAGGTAGTTTGATAATAGTTAAAGTAGAGAGGTGTAGTTAGGTGAGTAGGTTTGAAGGAGATGCAGCAGGTAAAGTAGTGTGGGCAGGAGGGTATGGCAAAAAAGAAGGGGGGAGGGTGACACAGCAGGGAGGTAGGGAAGAAGTAAGGGGAGAAAGGTGTGTGGAGAATAAGTAGTTGTTAGTAAGGGGGGACAGTATTACAAACAAAGTTAGTACCGGGAGTTGATGCTGGGAGCAGTAGTGTCCGGTTGTCTTGGTCTCTCAGCTGTCACCAATTGTCTTGCCTCAGGATAAGGGGGTCCGATTGGCTTGGCCTCACCACTGCACTAGGTTTTTATGTCCTCAGGACTGCAGGCCAGAGATACCAAGGCGTTTCGTCGCTTCTTCCCCACCACTTCAGGCTAGCCCTCCTTTCTCTCCCCGCGTCCAGGCTCTTCTTTGTCCTCCCACCACGGGTCCCACCGTTTTGTCACCGGTGCTCTGTGAAGGGGAACCACACCGGGAGTCGGCCAGTGTCCGGCGCCTCGCAGGGATGCAATTTCCCACCGCAGACACGCTGTGGGAGCGGTCCGCGCAACAGCCTGTCCCGAGTTCCGGCGAGCAGGCAGGGGGTCTCTCACAGCCGCCCGCGCCTCTATGCTGAGGTAAGCGGACGCGCAGGCTCAAGCGGGCGGGCTCTCCCAGCCGCCGTCTGATCGCGCCGTGCCACTGGCTTCTTCGGCCGGGTCGGCGGCTCCGCAGTCAGTGGATGAGAGGGCGCTGAGTGTCAGATGGATCTTGCTGGAAGTCTCCGTCGATCTCCTGGACAGCAGGTGAGGAAGGAAAGCGGGCGGGCAGCAAGGCAAGGCAGACTAGCCCACCCCTTCGCCTCCGTTCAATTAGCGGGTGTTAGCGCCCGGCTGGGGGACAGCCCCGGCAGGTATACGAGTCCCCTGGATGTTTGTGGGGTTGAAGGTTTTATGTTGTCCCCAGCAGCGGCTGGTAGTAGGAACGCCACGCTAGGTTTCGCGCCCACAGTGTGGCGTGTAGGCCAGGTTCCACTTGTTGTGGATTGACTCCGGTGAAAATCTATTTCTCCAAGACCGAGAGAGGTATCCACCGATTCCTTGTTGTTTGAGCTGTCAGATGAAGCGGATAATATTTTCGGGTATTTAGTTGATCAGGTAGATGTATATGGATTAGATATCTTTCAGTCAGGAGAGCTGGTAAAAAGCGGCCATTCCAGATGCTCCGCCCACCGGAAGTCTGTAGTGGCATTTTTATAAACTCACAGCTGGTCAACCGCCAATAAATACTACTGCATGCACTTCTGCAAAACAGCCCTATAATCTTCAAGTGCCACTTTTACCCCTCCAGAATTCATAGTCTATTAAATATAAAACTGGGAAGACGATCCTATTTTGCGCTGTGCTGTGGTTGGGATATAATAAGGAAGAAGTACACGAGGAATAAACAGTGCCAGGTACAACAAAAACAATGAGAGGTATTCCATATGCAATATTTATTTATTATCAATTATTTATATAGCGCACACAGAGTATGTTACACATTCACATCAGTCCCTGCCTCCAGAGCTTACAATCTATATTCCCTTCCACATGTACATGCACACAGACATACTAGGGTTAATTTTGTTGGGAGCCAATTAACCTACCAGTATAATTTTGGATTGTGGGACGAAACCGGAGTACACCCACGCAAACACGGGGAGAATATACAAACTCTGTACAGTTAGGGCCATGGTGGGTAATCAAACCCATAACATCAGCGCTGTGAGATGGTAATTCTAACCCATATGCTGCTTTCACATTACAAACCTATCAACCTGTTTTTGTAAACGTTTCGTAAAACGGGTCTAAAGCCAGTTAAACCCCTTTCACATTGCATGTTGTAAGTGGTATTTTACCATTTCAATACCATTTTTGTACCATTCACATTCAACCCATTTCACCCATAGAAAACAGTGGATGTCATTTTAAATGGACATTTCTGGGACACAGGCTCACATACCTGTATGAGGTTTTTACAGCATAAAAAGAAGAGGGTGGGTAAAAATCAAGTCTCCTCTCTGCACAGAAGGTGGTCAACAGTCATTAGGTCGGCACTATTGGGTCGACATGCTAGAAGGTCGACAGGTGTCTAGATCAACATGGCAGAAGGTCGTCATGAGTCTAGGTCGACAGGGGACAAGGTTGACAGCTGTCTAGGTTGACACATGCGCTAGGTTGACATGGGTTAGGTCTACATGGGGTTTTTCACTGTTTTTTGAGCTATGTGCCAAAAAGCGGTATTTCATGCGCTACCATCCACCAGGGCATGGTGGGAGAATAAAAAACACTGTGCTCAAAGCATGGCGAGCGCAGCGAGCCATTTGAGGGGACGCGGTGCACTTAAAACAGTCTTCATGTCGACTGTGTCGACATTCGGGTATAAAAAACCAGTGAAAGACCCCATGTCGACCTTACCCACGTCAACCTAGACACCTGTCGACCTTGTCCCCTGTCGACCTAGACTCATGTCGACCTTCTGCCGTGTTGACCTACACACCTGTTGACCTTCCAGCATGTCGACCCAACAGGACTGTTGACCAAATGATCCCAACACCTGCACAGTATGCATTGGGTTAAAAAGTCTCCTCTCTGCTCTTTACTTCCTGCCTGTGCCTGGTGAGATCACAAGGGAGATAGCCTATCACCCTCTGTGACCTGCTCATGACTTGTAAATACCGTTTCAGAGCCATTCACACTACAAATTGATTGGCTCTGAAACGGGTAGGACACTGCTTTTAACCCGTTTTGAATTACAGGTATTTTAAAAACGGTAAATTCTCTCTGGACCTTTCACATTACAGCTAGAAATGTTTTAAAGCCATTTAAAATCGGCAATATACCGTGTTTTAGCTGTAATGTGAAAGGGGTAATAGTTGCCTACCCTCCTGCATTCTGCAGGAGACTCCCTGAAATAACAGCAATCTCCCTCTCTCCCTCATTAGTCTAGCAATCTCCCTCATGTCTCCTAGCGCACATTACACTGTTATTTCCTAGTTACCTCCCCTCCTGCATTCTGCAGGAGACTCCCTGAAATAACAGCAATCTCCCTCTCTCCCTCATTAGTCTAGCAATCTCCCTCATTTCACCTAGTACACATTACAGTGTTACATTTTTTGGGGGAAATAAATGAGAGACAGATACATTTACATTGAATCATCAGCACCATCTCCCAGCACTTTACCAAGTACAGTAGCTCTTACTAACTGCTTTGGGGCTCATCTACATTTGGATATAAGTCATTTTAAAAGATTCCTCTCAGATGTAGCAGTACAAACCCACGCTTCTAGGTGCCACGTTCACAATCTCTTTTCACAATCTCTCCATATATGGAACTAGACACGCCCTTTAAGTGGAGCATGTCCCCTCAATGGGGCGCTGTGCAAAATTCTATTACCAACTATAATCTCAATGAAAATAGTTTTCAAGTATGTTCGGGATGCAGTTTAAATCCTGGCGGTCGGGATCCCGGCGTTCAGAATCCCGACGCCGGAATCCTGACCGCCGAAATCCCGACAGCTTCTCCCTCCGTGGGTGTCCACGACACCCCTGGAGGGAGAATAAATTAGCGTGCCAAGCGTAGCGAGGCTCCGGGCCCGCTTTGTGGCGAGCGCAGCAAACCCGCAAGAGGGAGCAATCCACGTCCCCCCCTTGTTGGGATTTCGGCAGTCGGGATTTCATACTGAATCCGTATGTTCTAACCATTACACCGTCCATGCTGCCTGTCTAAAGTTTTTGTTAAACACCAGATAGAAGTCACAACGGTTGAGATTGCAACTTCTGCTTGGGCTCCCACTATCACTCCACAAATTTGTAGCTTTTTCGATTTATTTCTAAACACTTTTTGGTACTCTTTACCTAGCACGGCGCCCATCGCGACCATCGCGACCATCGCATGCACTAAAAAACGGGTGCGATGCGATGCCCGCGATGGCCGCGATTTCCCATAGGGACCAATGTTAAAAATCAGATTGGTCGCGATTTTAGCGTTAATTGGCTCAATGCCCGCGATTTTTACATAGGAATCAATGTTAAATGGGCCACAGAGCCCTAATAGTCCCCCTGAAGTGTGAAATGGCCCCCACAATTTTTAACGCCACCCCACGATCAACGTGAACCCGAAGCGTGGCGAGCGCAGCGAGCCCGCGAGGGGCGGCGGTACGCGTCCTCCGACCTTTTCATACCCCCACTATCCACGTCGGCGTGGAGTTGAGAATAGAATAGTGTGGCGAGCGCAGCGAGCCACCGAGCCCGAAGCGTGGCGAGCGCAGCGAGCCCCGCGAGGGGACGCGGATACCTTCACAGGTAAACGCGTCCCCTCGCGGGCTTCACAGGTGTCCGCGTCGCCACGGACACCTGTGAAGCCCGTGAGGGGACGCGTATAACTGTGAAGGTATCCGCGTCCCCTCGCGGGGCTCGCTGCGCTCGCCACACTATTCTATTCTCAACTCCACGCCGACGTGGATAGTGGGGGTATGAAAAGGTCGGAGGACGCGTACCGCCGCCCCTCGCGGGCTCGCTGCGCTCGCCACGATTCGGGTTCACGTTGATCGTGGGGTGGCGTTAAAAATTGTGGGGGCCATTTCACACTTCAGGGGGACTATTAGGGCTCTGTGGCCCATTTAACATTGATTCCTATGTAAAAATCGCGGGCATTGAGCCAATTAACGCTAAAATCGCGACCAATCTGACTTTTAACATTGATCCCTATGGGAAAATCGCGGGCATCACGGGCATCGCGTCGCACCCGTTTTTGATTTACCCGCGATGCCCGCGATGCCCGCGATTTTTTACCCCCGACGCCCGCGATTGTAATCGCGGGCGCCGTGCTAGGTAAAGAGTACCCACTTTTTATAGGCTGTTGACATGATTTGTTGCAAGGCGTGACAATATAGACACGGACCTCTCCCCCAGATTATAACTTTAAAATGGCACAGTAAAGTGGAGATAATCGGTCGTTACTGGTAAAGTTCAGACTGACAGCACTAAAACAAGCAGGTGTTCCCCCAACAAGTGTCATCACTAGGCAAGTGCCTCATGTGTATAATGGGAAATTCCCCACTGCATTCCCATGCTAGGGCAACATAGAATTAATTTTAAAAATGTTTTATTAATTTATGGCAGATACATTAAGCATGCTCGTGGCTACTTTTCATACCTCCCCTCCTGAACGTGGAGGGAATCCATGGAAAGAAGCGTTGGGTACAGACTGATGACACCATTGGCATCATAAAGTGTTGGTATGTTGATGCTAAATGGCATTATCGCATCCCTGAGGCAGGAACAAACATCCCTTTTTAGGAGAATTGCGTGCTCTATATAAAGGTCACAGCCTAGTGTGGAAGTCTATTGACCATTCTGGAAGAGGTGGCAACTATGCGAGTTTGAGAAGCTTTTCTACTTTCTCAATTATCAACTTTTCAAAAACGCTATTAAAATGTTTTACTCACCACTGAGAAGCCAGGCTTGTAAATATATCAATTGTTTCCATTTCATTAAATAGTTGTAAAAGTTCAGGATCAGAGGAAAAGTGAGCAAATTAACGAAGCTCTATTTGAGAGAAATCTAAAAGAAAAACAACTTTGTATAGCATGAATGTTCTAATAGATATGTAGACCAAAATCTCCCAACAAAAATAAGTGCATGTAAGGTATTCAAAAGTATAAATAATGGCATTTTTAAATAGCTCAGCATGGTGTACTCACAATGAGAAGAATGCAGTGAATTAGAATGCACAGGCAAAAGTCTCTCTCTTGTGGGCAGATATATATTACACCGATTAACAGAGCCAATGTGTATAAGGTACAATGCTCTAATGCAGTGGTTCCCAAACTGTGTGCCTAGGCACCCTGGGGTGCCTCAGGACACTTGCAGGGGTGCCTTGGGTTGGTGGACCCGGATCAATTCATATTATTTATGGTCAATGTAACAGGCAAAACCAGTGCTTGTGGCTGCCAATCATAATATATGTGGACAAACAGAAGCAAATTCTGTCCCTCACCAGATAACTGTGACATATAAACACAATGCACTTATTTAATATATTTTTTCTGAATTTCTCGATAAGAAGCATTTGGCCTAGGGGTGCCTTGAAAATACTTTGATGTTCTAGGGTGCCGTGATTCAAAAAAGTTTGGGAACCACTGGTCTAATGTAATATAAGGAATTAATATGTTAGATGGATCAATAAAAAACCAGAAAGGTTACAGAATCTCATACAATACTATTTTTTTTTTTAAGTATTTCAGGCTTATATATTAGTTTAACACAATGTTTGATTCTCATTAGGGACCTTATTCTGGTCCACACGCAATGCTGCAAATTTTGCAGCGTTGCGTATGGACTAAACGCCCCCCCCCCCCCCCCCCCCCCCCCCCCCCCATGGCTGCGAATGGATGATCTACATAATCATCCAGTAACAGCCTTGGGTGTGGGGGTGAAATCATTCAGTTAGAGACATCAAGTAATTTCTCCAGTGTGACGGTGTCTCCGACCTGCGAGTGCCCTGTGCGGAAAGAAGGCAGCAGCTGACATCCGCTTACGTCAGCTGCCCACCCCCGCACCACCGGCCCTTTACCATGGGAACGCCCAGCCGTCCCCCTCCCGCAGTGCTAGGTGCGGGCGGTGCGGCGAACATGTAGTTTGCCGTGCCTGCTCGCACCCTGCTTCTGCACATGCGCAGAAATGCATCTGCACATGCGCAGACGCAAAGCATCGGTCCCTTGTGCGAAGGCGTGGGGGACCGAACCAAGTAGAATAACCCCCTAGGTGCGAATGTGCAGGTAGCAGCCAGTTGGATTCTCTGGTTGGCAATATTGTTGCCAAATTTATGTCAGTGTGTGAGCTGCACTATAAACTCAATCTAGACACCTACATGTGAGCAGGAGTGTGCACCAGGGCAGTAATGTTACCATTATGTCGACTTAGTGGAGAGCAGGGAAGATGGATTGAGGACTAGCACTGTAATTGCGCTAAGTACACCACCAAGGAAGCTTTTCATAGTTGGAACTACCACAAAATAGTGAGAACACATTTTGGGATTTATGCAGAATTATAGCTTTGGCTGCAGGTGAATTCTTGAAGAACACTGTTCTATTGGGGTAATGTCTAAATGTCAGTATATAATAAGCTGTTCGGCAGTGCCATAGAAGGACACTAATGCTCCATGGCCCTGCCTCGCCAATACCTGCACATGTGATGCCATGACATATTGAAGAGGGGATTGGGACCAGAAAATGGAGCACTTGGAACATTCTTGGATGTGTCAGGCTCCTTTGCAGGCAAGTATGACAATGCCGCCCCCTTGGCGTTGTGAACAAATAGTGCAAACAAATAATGTTTAAGTTGAGCGCAACCCTCTTAAATAGATGTTCAATAAACAATCAATATAATGAAAATTGATTTATTGTGACAGGCAAATAAACAAAAGACAAAAAATAAAGATGATAAAGATACTTCCAACAAAATAATGGAAGGACTGCTTAATTTTCCATAGGTTGTTCACAGAATAGACTCTCCGCTAGCCTCCAAACTTTCAAGCGTTCCCTGAAAACTCACCTCTTCAGGCAAGCCTATCATATTTAAGTTCTACATGCATAACCCTCCGAGGCACTTATGTATTATATAGCTTCCCTTCTGGACTTGTAACTTGTTGGGACTGCTATGCTATTACTGGTGCCTGTCCTTGTGTTTCCCTCCTATATCCCTATAGATTGTAAGCTTGCAGCAGGGCCCTCCTACCTCCATGTCTGTCTGTTGTTACCCAGTTTGTTTTATCACTGTTTACTATTGTAAAGCGCAACGGAATCTGTTGCGCTATATAAGAAACTGCAAATAAATAAATAAATAAATAAGACTTTATCTCACCATGTGTTTGGATTGTGGTGGGCTAAACGTCAAATGAAGATCTGCAGCACCACCGCAGATGGCTTGATAAGGTATGAGACCTCAGGTATAAAGTGCTGGTGCGTCCATAAAGTGCCCAGTGGCCTTTCCAAAGTGCAAAGTGTAAAATGCACAGGCAAAAAGGAATATGTGTCCAAAAAGTAGCTGCAACGCGTTTCGGAGATACCAAAGTCTCCTTTTTCAAGCTGAGTGTGGACACATATGCAGCGGAATCTCCTTTTAAACCCACTTCCTGGGTCCAAAAATTCCTATCAGCCAGTGAGACCTCCATGATTTTCGCGGGCCGGAAGTGACATGCGTTCCACACGGCACTTCCGGTTGCGTTCCACCAGCCGGTTTGTCACTTCCGCTGCCGGTTTTGTGAACAAATGCAAGTGACACCTCTGGTCCCCAGGAGGTGACATTACCACCTAAACCTGAATGTGAGTCATCATTAATTATACAATTATTGAAAATGTTAAAATTCAGATGCAAAGCAGAATCCTGCTTATTTATTATCAGCTATGTCAAGGGATTGTCAAGGGTGCTGATTAAAAGGTACACATTTTGGTAGAAACACATATTTTATCAACTAGAACTCTGTGTTCTTATTACTGCACCGCTCCTGTAAGCATTAAAGACATGGCAAGCTGTTGTTTTAACTTCCTGCAAGATGTAGTGATCGCCCACAGCCTTGTTATATACAAATCTGCTTGTTTTTAGTGGGTAGAGGGTATTGTGAAGTGGTCAAACTGTTTACCACATAATTGCCTACTTTTGAAAACTAGTTTAAGGTAGATTATAGTTGGTAGTATAATTTTGCAAAGTGCCCCATTGAAGGGTGCGTGTCATGTGCCAACCAAAGGGTGTGTCTAGTTCCATATATGGAGAGATTGTGAAAAAAGATTGTGAACGTGGCACCTAGAAGCGTGGGTGTGTACTGCTACATCTGAGAGGAATCTTTTATAATGACTTATATCCAAATGTAGATGAGCCCCAAAGTAGTTAGTAAGAGATACTATACTTGGTAAAGTGCTGGGAAATGGTGCTGATGATTCAATGTAACTGTATCTATCTCTCATTCCTTTTTCCCCAAATATGTAACAGTGTAATGTGGGCTAGGTGTAATGAGGGAGATTGCTAGACTAATGAGGGAGAGAGGGAGATTGCTGCTATTTCAGGGAGTCTCTTGGAGGAGGGTAGGCAACTATGGTTTACCATGGAACTGGATGTTCTTACTCGCTGTTATCTCCTGAGGAAATTCAACTTTGCTAAACGTAATGCTCTGCAGAATGCAGGAGGGGAGGTAACTATGATGTACCAGTGTAATGTGGGCTAGGTGACATGAGGGAGATTGCTAGACTAATGAGGGAGAGAGGGAGATTGCTGCTATTTCAGGGAGTCTCTTGGAGGAGGGTAGGCAACTATGGTTTACCATGGAACTGGATGTTCTTACTCGCTGTTATCTCTTGAGCAAATTCAAATTTGCTAAACGTAATGCTCTGCATTTCTATATGAGAGTGGTGCACCTCTGGGTAGCGGGTGTCAAAATGTGTGTTTAGTCAAATATGTATTTTCTCCAAAGCTTATGGATAAAGATATAGGGTGCACACTCTATATATAAACAGCTGAAAGTTCCAGATAAGGGTCTTAAAACTCTGTGGTGCATAGGCTCATAGGCTATAATGGCAAAAGTCGTCTGAAGGATCTGGTACATTTGACAATTAAGAGACAGAACAATTGTGGTAAAATGATACAAACGGTGACTTACCTGCTGCAAGGAACGTGTGACCTTTAGCAGATATAAACATGGATCTTGGATTAATTGTCACAATTTCTTTGGCTTGACCTGTTATACAGAATGTATAGAAATACATATGTAGTAGTAAAAGAGTTTCCTCGTTGTGATTACATATTAGCATTCTCACCAGAGCTATTCAGCAGACTTCCATAAATGACCCACACAACAATGGGCTGATGATGAATATCCAAATATTATAAAACTTTTGGGGGGTATCCTATTAGCAGCAGTGATTCACCGGTGCTAAAATGTTCGGTCAGGGCTATCCTGTTAGCCCCTATACCGGCATCCTTTTTCCCAATAACCGTTTTATTGTTTATTTGCTTTGCGTACCTCCAGGGATTATGCTCTGAAGCCTATTATCCCCAATAAACCGCAACCATGGCCCACAATAATACATGTGATCAGGAAATTATCCACAATCAAATATGTTTTCGCTGATAAAAATGGCCGCTAATTGGATACCGCAAAAATGGCCATTGGTCATTAATTGCAAAATCCAGCCACACTATTTTATTCTACCACCCAGCCGTAGTGGATGGTAGGCCTGTTGCCTCAAACAAAAAAAAAGTGAAAAACTGATGTCGACCTTTTGACTGTCGGCATTGCCATTGTCGACGTAATGCTTGTGTCAACCTTCCAACCCTGTCGACCATAGCCATGTCAACCTATTTCAGTTGTTCCCTAAGCCCTGTTGACCGTCAGTGGTGGACCCAATGCATTTTGACCTACATAGGGTCGGCCTAGTGACCATTTCTCGCTCAGCTAGTAATATCTCATTGTATTTTGTGAGAGTGTAAGCTCTCTTTTCTGTGGGGTTGTATATAATCTTTTAGGGATTTGATCATTGATTAGCAAAGGATTTAAGATACCATTCGCAAGCACGACTTGCTGGCAGGGCATGTGAATGGATATTACACAGTAACATCCATTCGCAGGTCGGGGGGGGGGGGGGGGGGGGGGAACGCCCATATCTTTTGATGGTCGCGACCATCGAATGATGTGGAACATGCACGCATATGTAAGGTTGCTCTGAGCAACCTTACATATGCGTGCACGTTCTGAAGGAAGTGGGCGGGCAGCTGAAATCCGGCAATGTCAGCTGCCCGCTCCCTGCACCCTCAACATAGCCTCATTAGCATGAGAACACCCAGCATTCTCATGTGAACGCCCATAAAATGCTGGACATCCCCATATGATAATGGGGCCGCCCGTCGCACCTCCACGCCCCTCGCACACTGTCCTGGGTGAATGCACTTAGCGATCCAACTATTTGCACCCTGCGTATGCACATTCACAATAACACAACATCGGTTCACGTGCAAACGAATGGCAGCTTCGAATGGAGCTGAATAAGGTCCTTTGTGCGAGTCTGCCCATCGTTTTTAAAGCAACAATCATTGTCAAGGCAAAACCAGGTCGGTATTTGCCTTGGCAATGATTATAGCTTTAAAATAGACTACTTTGATATATTTCTCAAATAAAAAGAATGAAAAAAAAAAAGATGGTTGCCCATTATCAAATATTCTTCAGCTTCCACCCAGTAGTAGGACATTGTTGCAAAAATGCTGATATGTGATCAAAATCTGTAAGCAAGGTATTGGATTTTGTGAGAAGCGTCTTGTTTTTATTCATACGTTTTACCATTAGCTCTTTGAGATGAGTTCTCATTCCTCACATGTTTTGTGGATTGGTAGAAGAGCCCTGTATGTATTATTGCATCTGCATGGTATAGAGTAGTGGAAGATGGGCGTGTTTTATAAATAATAATGATGATTTATTGTTTTAGTATTTTCTTTCTTATATAGATTCTGGACTTTTTCCATTGCTAGGCAGTTTCCAGACTGATTACAGTCCACTTGAAACAACTTTTTTACTTTGTTATTTAAACCTATTTACCAATATGCAGATCATTAATTCGTCATTCATAATGTAATGCTACAAAACAATATGTAAGAAGTCCACTGAGGTTGCTGCATCGGTGGTTTAACATATATCTGTAGGCTGTAATAAAAGCTTATTTTTACATGCGAGGCAAAGACAAAAGCTTCACTTTATCAAAAAATAATTTTGTGAGTTAACTTAACATAATGGGGATATACATCTGACTGCACAAGTGTGCAGTGCATTACTGGGAGTTGACTAAGTCCCATGACACTTTGCACAAGAGGGCAGAAGCAGAGAGGTTTGTGCTGAGCTCTGATTGGTGGAGCTCATTGCTTGCTCCTCAGGCCTATGGAGGAGAGCAGCAGCCTAGTCATGGGAGGGTTTTTAATCAGAGGCAGTTACCCATTGACCAAGTTTATACTGCCTGTACTCTGTGTTTTGACAGTGTAATATTCTCCCATGCAGTTTCCGGCCAGGGGGTGGGCTGTGTGATATGCAGCTGCTCACTCAGCAGGGGGGGTTGGGGGGATTAATGCAGCTGCCGGCGAGTTCGGGGGGGGGGATGCGTCCACTGCCGCTCCACAGGGGGGAGAGTTGTGGCCGCCGAGTCCCTCTACAGGAGTGTGGGGGGATTTCAGACTAGACACACCGCTCAGGTTATGTGGCCGCCACTCACCTGGCTAAAAGGGAGGGGGGGACCTGCTCCTGAGTGCCACCCTCCAGTGGCCGGTGCCCCCAGGCAAATGCCTAAAGCTGCCTATTGGTGGCGCCGGCCCTGACTTCACCAGGCTTAATACATTTGCCCCAATAAGTACTACAGTATGTTGTAAGTTCAAATTCTATTTTTCCACTATTCAGCAATAACTTTTACTTAAACCGTGTAATGTCACCTTGTACAGATCGCTTCTTTTCTAACTGAATGGAAATCTTGGAAACACCCTGGATATTCTAAAACAGAAAATTTATTAATCACATTTAAACTGGTTAGTGATCGTTTCTAAAAGCATTGTGCCATTTGTAATCATTTCAGAATACTTATAAAATGAGGTGTAGGGCTGTTATCTACTGTATATTAAACATTAAACTCTGCTGTGATCATTGTCCAAGGTTGCAGTAATGTGGGATACAACCCTCAAATATACAGATAATAGTAAATAAAAATGATTTTAAGCTGGTGCTTAAAGAACTGACAGAGCTGTGACATAACTAATTGCCTCCAGTGCATAATACCAGCTATTACCCCTTTTCATACAGCCTGCCTGTCTTTCTGTAGCCTTTCTGCAATCTGAGACATCCTTCATGTTTGCTTTATCCATGGACCATATAGGGTCACAGCTGGAAATTCCAAGGATGTTACCTTGGTTAACTGAGCTAATCCTAGTGATAAATTATAGTGCCAGATCCTAACTGGTTTTGTTGATCAGAAAATGTTAAAAGATTTGTAGCCGCAAGCTGACAGGTAGTGAGCAGAAATGATTAGCTATGGTGTGTGATAATGAGAGTTTTTCACTACCCTTTTACTTAATGGCTTGTAGACAGCATAAACTTGCACTCATGCATCACTCAGCCAGCCAGCCAGCCTCGTTCACACCCCCATCCAACAGTAGCCAAATTAAAGGGTTTGTTAAATACCCCATCAACTTACAGGATGTTTTGCTGAAAGCCTGCCGCTAACAGTACCAGTCTGATTCCAGGTGGGAGATACGCATCCCTAACAGATATGAATATGTGATTATTGTCATTACAACTGGACTTATTTTCAATTTAATATAGTTACAGTACAAATAAGCATTTTACGTATCCAAAATATAATGTATCTTTGAAACGTTAACCACAAGATGTAGCAATTGTGTATATCAGTGATGTCAAACTCATGGCCCTCCAGCTGTTGTGGAACTACACATCCCAGCATGCCCTGCCACAGTTTTAGCAATCCATTATATAAAATCTGTGGCAGGGCATGCTGGTATGTGTAGCTCCACAACAGCTGGAGGGTAATGAATTTCACAACACTGGTCTAATACCGCTTTCACACTGCCAAAACGTTTTAAAAAACGGTATTTTTAAACGGTATTTAAAAACAGGTCTGAGCCTTCACATTGCAGTAGATTACCGGTTTAAATACCTTTAAGTACCATTCTCATCAGTTAACCCGTTTAATCCCCTGAACACGTTTCAAGGCAGAATGCAGGGGACAGCCTATCACTGGTCTGTAATCTGTTGTTTTTACTAAATACCGTTTCAGAGACATTCTCACGGCATAAAAAACGGCTCTGAAACGCATAGGACTCTGCTTTTTAAATGTTTTGAAATACCGGTTATCTTTAATCAACTCTGGCGCTTTCCCACTGCAGCCTTAAATGTTTTGAAATGTGAGAAAAATGGCAATATACTGTATAACAAGTTCGGTGTGAAAGGGGTATAAATGTATTTATAACTATACTCAAAAAACCCATTGAAGTTAGAAAACTAAACTGCATAATACACAGTTTCTATGAATGGAAATAATACTGTTTTCTGTACTGTTTATTGTTTAGCAACATAAATAAAAAGAACAATATAAGAAATAAAAGTGCTATATTTATTTAGGGCAAAAGGCCAACCCTAAATTAATTTTATTCACAAAATACACCACAATTCACTGCAATACAATCACTTATCCTCATCTACCTTGGTGATATATGACGAAAGGCCATCAACAAATGTTGATTTTATTTTTTGTACCTAAGATAGAAATTATTATCATTGTAACGTAAAAAACAGCACTGAAAACAAAATATTTTATATCAGTACACATAAGCGCATAAACATACACAACGAATGCCATATGCAATGAGGATAATTTTATTATAAGAATTATAACACTTCTATATTTATTCATTCTCTACAATGTATTTATAGAGAGGCTGTAGTTCACAGAATAAGAGGGGAAAGTAATTAATGGCCAAAAGATAAAATTAACAGCCTAAAACAGGGTTGGGGAACCTCAGGCCCGGGGGCCGTATGCGGCCCCCATAGCCGGTCTGAGTGGCCCGCCCACCCGCCGGCTTTGCCGGGAGTCAAGTACAGGGGAATTCTCCTGAGAGGTCGGTAGTTCTCGCGAGATTCCTCTTAATCAACAGCAGCCGGAGACTGTCAGTCCTATTCAGAGGCAGCCGCCGGAGCGTGGGATGGCTGCAGCAGGACAATTTGTAAGAGATATTTTTACATTTGGCCCCCGATGGATTTTTTCCCCATAAAAACATCCCTTGGCACAAAAAAAGGTTCTCCACCCCTGGCCTAAAAGAATACAATACATATTGGGCCTGATTCAGGTTCTGACGGTCTTGCAGTACATGCTGCACTGTTGCAATGCTCAGTACTTTGTTCATTCGCCGTAGTCAGTGGGCGGTACGAATCATGTGTCATGCACACTATGTTTGAAGAAGGAGTTGATTGACAGTCTGCAGCTGTTTGGGGACTGGGAAGGGGCCCAGCCAGACTGGGTCGCTCTACCCCTATAGAACCCCCCTCACTACACTGCTGCTGGCCTGCGGGTCATCTGGTCGACGTCCACCATCCTCAGTCACAGCCGTGGTTTGTCTGCAACCCACCGCACAGCAGCCCCCTGGCCGGAGCCTGGCTGAGGCTCTGACCACCTTCAACTTCATTAGTGATTTAGCAGCGCCTGCTATCCAATGCCTGCCCGGAACATTGAAACAGGCAGTGGGCATCAGCACATCCAGGAGCCCCCACTGGAAACCACCACATTGCGATGTGACGTGATGACGTCACGCCGCGCGCCAAACGATGATGAGTTGCTAGCACCGCTGTCACGAGGGAGGGAGTGAGGAACGGTGCAGCCTCAGTATGCCTGGGATCAAACAACCAGATCAGCATTTTGGCCCGCCCTTGAAATTGGAAAAGTTAAATAAAATAATTATATTGTGTAAAAAATCAGAGCAAGGGAAGGCGGTCTCTTTGAGCAGGCAGCAGCGTGTGATTATATCTTATAATCTTCCAGATAAGATTATACTAATTAAAAATAAGGAATAATAGAAGGGGATTTTTGTAAGAACTTACCGTTCAAATCCCTTTCTCTGAGTCCACCCTGGTGACACAGTTCAACCATGGGACGCAGGAGGGTCCGCAGGAGCAAGGCACCTTTGCTGACTTCTTTTGAGAGGCAGGCTCCTCCCTTCTGCATCCCAGAATTTCTCAGTTCAACTTCTAAAGCACACTAGGATACATTACTCAGTACAATGCCTGAACATATTAATATGCACAATCAAATAATAACCATATAACATGACAACACATGAAACGGTATAAACTTATTGTAAGGAAGGGATCGCTGTGTCACCAGGATGGACTCAGAGAAAGGGATTCGAACGGTAAGTTCTTACAAAAATCCTCTTTTCTCTTTCGTCCATCCTGGTGACATACTGTAGCTCAACCATGGGACGTTCAAGAGCCAGTCCTTTTGGAGGGTACGCTCAGGCTTACAGTTCTCATCACTGCTTGCCCAAATGAAGCGTCCTCCGACGCGAACTCATGCAACCTATAGAATTTGGTAAAGGTATGAACAGAGGACCAGGTGGCAGCCCTGCACAACTGATCCGCCGTAGCCCCATGATGCACAGCCCAAGAAGAAGCAACTGACCTGGTGGTATGGGCATTTATCCGTGAAGGAATAGGTCTACCTACCTTAGTGTAAGCAAAGGCAATTACTGACCTTAACCATCTGGCAACGGTATGCTAAGAAGCAGGCCACCCTCTCTTATATACGTCATATAGTACCAAAAGCAAATCAGTTTTGCGAATATCCTTTACTCTTTCAACGTATATGCGCAAAGCGCGAACAACGTCCAGTTTCTTCAACTTGTCCCTATTTCTGACCTCCTCAGGAGGGCAAAACACCGGGAGCACAATCTTCTGGTTTAAATGAAAACTTGACACTACCTTAGGTAGAAACCTAGGCACTGTACGAAGCACAGCCCCTGTCCTCATGGAAAATTAGAAAGGGAGACTTGCAAGACAAGGTCCCCAATTCTGAAACTCGCCTAGCCGAAGCTATAGCCAACAAAAATGTAAGTTTCCAATACAGAAATTTAAGATCAGTCAACCTTTTTGGACAAAAGCCAGTTTGACTACACACACACATCTTTCTAGGTGAAACACAGAATATGACAAATTATTGTTATACGGTTATACAATATATATACGCATAAACTAAATCTGTTGTGAACCGCACAGCCTTCTTCTTACAAGATAGATCATCACTCTAGGTGTGGGTGGATTGCCCTCATGATTCGAGCTGTTATATTAAGTTAGAAAAAAGTTACTTGAAGCTTCTCATTGCTTTAGACCGTTACAAGACATACATGTACAATTTATTGTTTGACCACTCTTGTGCATTATATGTGTACACATTTTTATTGTATATTGTCTAATTATTTAAGCTTTAATAAAATATATATTGAAAAAAAAAAAAAAAGATCAGCCAACCTTATAGGCTCAAATGGAGGTTTTTGAAACACTGACAAAAATTAAAAACAGGTCCCAAGGTGCCACCGGCTGCCTATATGGGGGTTTAAGCATCATGACTCCCTGCAAAAAGTCTGTACTTCAGGTAACAGGGCTACCCTTTTCTGAAAGAAAATGGATAAGGCCGACAACTGCAGTGCAAATGGTTGCCGCTTTAAAAAAACTGGCGATTTCTTCTCAAATCTCTCACTTTCTGAATATCTCATCCTATTAAATCTCACCCCTTGAACCTAGATGTGTGTACCTTCTGACGCTCATACCACCTAATATAAATTTTCCAGACACAATGGTAATTTGCAGCTGATACAGGCTTGCGAGCCCTGAGCATAGTCTGGATAACCGCTTCCGAAAACCTCTTATTCCTTAATAAGGAGGTTTCAAAAGCCAGGGTGTCAAATTTAGACGAGCTAGGTCCAGGTCCAGGTCCTTGTTTGAGCAAGTCCGGTCGAAGAGGAAGACTCCAAGAGACCGTCGACAACCTCAGTATGTCTGAATACTGCGACCTCCTGGGCCAGTCCGGTGCAATCAGAATGATTTGTACCTCATGTGTCCTCACTCTCTTCAGGACCCGCGGAAGCATAGAGAACGGAGGGAACACATAGGCAAGGTTGAAACGCCACAAAACTGTCATGGCATCCACTGCCAACGCGGTCGGATCCCTGGTCCGAGAGCAAAACCTGGGAACCACACAGTTGTGCCTGGAATCCATCAAGTCTATCTCTGGGAGCCCCCAGAGAGTCACTATCTTCTGAAAAACTTCCTGATGAAGCACCCACTCTCCTTCCAGTAGCTCTGCCCTGCTGAGGAAATCTGTTTCTACATTCCGGATCCCCGGAATGAACACAGCCGACAGAGTAGGAATGTTCACCTCTGCCTACTGGAAAATCCACGAGACTTCCTGCATTGCCATCCTGCTGCGAGTGCGGCCCTGATGATTCAGATAAGCCACAGCCGTGGCATTGTCTGACTGTATGCGTACAGGAGATCCCTTCAGGAGATCCTCTGCCTGCAGAAGGGTGTTCCAAACCGCCCAGGGCTCCAAGATGTTTATCGGCAGTCTGGATTCTTCCTTGGACCACTGACCCTACAAGCTCAGGTGTAGGACTACCGCCCTCCAGCCCTTGCGACTGGCATCAGTCGTGACAACCAGCCAATCCCACAAGCAAAGAGAACGCCCTATTTGCAGAGACTCCAGATCCGTCTACCAGATCAAGGACTCCCTTGTCTCCTGAGACAGCAACAGCTGTTCCTGTTTCATGGTCTTTGAATTTCCTGACCAACATGAGAGAATGTTCCACTGAAATGTTCTTGAGTGAAACCTTGCAAACTGGAGTGTCTCAAAGATTGCCACCATTTTGCCTAGCAGCTTCACTTCCTACCAAACTGTTGGATTCAGAGACTGAAGGATCAACAAGACCAACTGGCGAATGTCCACTGCTTTGGACTCCGGAAGTGTGTGTCCAAAATCACCCCCAGAAACTGGAGTCTCTGTGTTGGTGTCAAATGAGACTTCAGGAGATTTAACAACCACCCATGGTCTTGGAAGAACTATGTTGCAAAAGCCAGATGATCCTGCAACTTCTTCGCCGACTCCGCCTTGAACAGGATATCGTCACTATCCCTTTTAGCCTGCCGTGACAGCCATCACTTTATGAAGACTCTCGGCGCTGTGGCCAGGCCAAAAGGAAGAGCCTGGAACTGTAAATGAGTCTCTCCTATCGTGAAACGCAGTAAAGACTGATGTTCCTTGCAGATAGGTACATGCAGATAAGCATCTTGGATGTCCACAGATGCTAGAAATTCTCCCAACTCTATGCATAACAGCACTGATCGAAGAGATTCCATGCGAAAATGGTCCACCCACAGGTGCAGGTTTAAAGACTTCAAATTTAGAATGGGTCTGAAGGACCCGTCTGGTTTGGGGACCAAGAAAAGAATGGAATAAAATCCTCTCTTTCTTTCTTCCTGAGGTACCGGGACCGCCACTCCCTTCTCGAGAAGAGACGTTGCCTCCCCCGAGAGCTTTCCGATGGCAAGCTTCCCGCGGTAGGGGTGTTGGAAGAAATCTCTTTGGGGGAGGCCCCCTGAGATTTATTCTGTAACCCTGTGAAATGATGGAGAGAACCCAAGGGTTCCGTGGTGGAGATTTTCCACTTGTCCCGAAACTGCAGGAGGCGACCCCCCCACTCTGCAACCAGAACGGGGAGTCTCCGCCCCGTCATGCCGAGGACTTATCCTCGCTCTTGGATGGGTGCTTCTTAGCAAAGGGCCCGAAATGGGATCTGGGTGCCCTCCCCTTACTGGCTGGAAACTTTCCTTTTCCTGCCTGTCCTCTGTTAGATGCACCCCCTTGAAAGGAAGAACAAAAGGATGGCTTAAAAGCCCCAAACTTGGACACTGAATGTTTTGACGTGGTGGGAAGGAAAGTGCTCTTTCCCCCGTGGCCTGCTTTATAAAATGGACTCAAGTTCTGTCCTAAAAAGCAGTTCTCCCTTAAAAGCCAAGGCCTCAAGAGACTTCTTGGATTCGCACAGATGTGGCCGACACCTTTGACGCCTTCTTCCCCGGCCTCACATACATACTCTGCCGCACAACTAAGCTTTTCAGCCAATGCAAAGGCCTCAGAGTCAGGCTGAAGCTGATTTCCTAAGGCTTCAGCCAATTTAATCATAGCCTTGGATACCCACGCAGAGGCAATAATAGGATGTAGGGTAAATCCCACCCCTTCAAACACCGCCTTAAGGCATCCTTCAATTTTCTTGTCCACCGGGTCTTTAAATGCAGCACCCCCCTGAACAGGTAAAGCCGTGGATTTAGACAACCTGGCTACAGGCTGTCAATGTCGAGTTTTATACACGCCATTTTAGGATAGTATGGCCGCCATTTTGGTTCGCAGAGTTGCGCAAATAAAGTATACATACCCGAGTCTGTGTGACAAAGTGGACCAGAAGCGCAGCCATACTATTACACATAAATTCATAATGCCACTAACACTAAATAAAATATAGTTAATTAAAGGATTAGTGCACTACACATAGGTTAATTAGAAATACACGATTGTTTCTGTACATGTTTGGTATCATTATGTTCAGTGTCCCGTACACAGCATTCCGGTCACAGCCAAATATTCGCAAGTCCCATGGTCTGATAATTACGGACAAAATACCTATTATATGTATTTTTATCATGTGTCCTGTATGAGACAAAGGAATGCAGTTGTAACTAGTTTGTGTTGCTGTTTACGACCCCCGACGACATGCCAGCAAACAAAAGGACACCCAAGTACCCTTCCCCCCCTGCACGTCTCCAAGCCAGATGTAATACCTTGCCCAATCACTGAGGACTGGACATTCGAACCCTGACCAATAGGAATGGCCTTTGTCCTCCCCCTTCTGACCCTATAAGATAGCCATCCCTTTGCTGGCTCTTTCTCTTATTTTGGAACTGCTGATGAATCCCCTCACCATTAACCCGGGCTATAGTTCAATCTGAATATAGCGAGCTCCGACCGGACTGCGCTGCACTATTTCCCTGACGGTAACATTTGTATTCCCGTTTTATGTAATGTGGCTGATTATGATTGTATCTGTTTCTGCATCTTTATAAGTGTTTTTAAAGTACTTATTATTGTTGGATAAGTGTATCACGTGTTACTCTGTATATATTCTTATTTCTGTAATCCCCTTTTGTCCATTAGGGACTAAATACACTGTTTACGGAGAATCTATCTCCTCACCTTTATACCGTGGTCTCGTCCATTATTCGCATCTAGCGATAAGGTGTATTACGGACATTGTCCTTTAAAGTGTATTCGCAGATTAGAGACAAAGTACTGCGAAGGGATCTCCTATTAATGCATTGGTTCTTTCGTGTATAATACACGATAAAGGTACGCTAAGCTGCGCTACGTTTTGTTCGCACGTAGCTAGGAATAAAGGGTACACAGGTTACGGACATAATACGTAACCTACGCTTTTCACTTATTGTTCTTTGATCATATAAATATCAGCTTTGATAATTGGGGGCTAGCGTCCGGCCGTTTCACACTCTGGAACTCGGTACCAAACGCGCGGCTTGACCTATACCAGCAAAAGGAAGGAAGTGATTATTTAACCATTGCTGGATAGGCCAGGTCCGCGGCGGTGCAGGGTTCGAGAGGTGCTAGCGTTTGAACCCGAAGTACAATAAGTGAAATCCAAGGAAACATTAAGCCACGTGTTTTAAAGTATATTTAAGTGTTTAGTTAACTGTACTTCTGCCTGCCACAAGTAGTTTAACCCCTTCACGACATTTGACGTATATATACGTCATGGCCGGGAAGTACTTCCTGACACATGACGTATATATACGTCATGACTTCAAACTGTCACTGCGTCTAGAGACGCAGTGACAGAGGGACGATGTCTGCTGTCCCTGACAGCAGACATGTCCCTGCATGCCCAGGGGGGGCTGCGATGCCGCCCCCCCGTCGGCGATCGCTGTGATTGGCTGTTCAGTGTGAACAGCCATTCACAGCGTTTTCTGTGTCACCGGCGAATAACGTTCGCCGGTGACACGGGATCGGAGGTGATTGGTGCTGTAAAGTACAGCACCAATCACCGCGGGGTGTAAGGGTGACACTGGTGTCACCCCACCTCACCCCGCCCGCCCCCAAAGGCCGTGATTGGTTCGTCGGACCGACGGACCAATCACAGCCATGGAGGGGGGTTTAAACTAACGGTGACTGCACTGCAGACGCCATTCCGGTCTGGAATTGCGTGCAGTGCGGTCACCGTGCCCAGCTGCCGCCATACACTGACCAGAACCTTGCTCAATACTTACCTGATCACTGCTTGGGATCTTGCTTCATCTTGTGACATCCTGTGCTGTGTTGTGCTGTGTTGTGCTGCTGCAGTGTCATCGAGTTAGAGAGAGAGAGATAGAGAGAGAGAGATAGAGAGGCCTAGTGACAGAGAGTGCTATATTTTGTGCTGCTGCAGTGTAATAGAGTTATAGATAGAGAGATAGAGAGAGATAGAGAGAGAGAGATAGAGATAGTGACAGATTGTGCTATATATTTTTTATATAACTGACTGCTGCCCCCCCTTTTGTGCTGATCAGTATAAATTAACTGATCAGCAACTTTTTGGGGGCGCAGGTTTTTTTTTATATATATATATACCTGTCAGTGCTGCTGCTGCAGTGTCATAGAGTGATAGATAGTGAGAGATAGAGAGATAGAGAGATAGAGAGATAGAGAGAGATAGTGACAGAGAGTGATAGAGACTGCTATATTTTGTGTCTGCTGCCCCCCTTTTGTGCACCCCCAGCAACTTTTTGGGGGTGCAGGGGTTATTTTTCATATATATAACTGTCAGTGCTGCTGCTGCAGTGTCATAGAGTGATAGATAGTGAGAGATAGAGAGAGATAGTGACAGAGAGTGATAGAGAGTGCTAAATTTTGTGTCTGCTGCCCCCGCCTTTTGTGCTGATCACTATATCTGAGGTGATCAGCAACTTTTTGGGGGTGCAGAGGTTTTTTTTTATATATATACCTGTCAGTTGCTGCCAGTTGCACTGTCAGTTGCACCAAAGGTTGTGCACCTGCTGCCCCTCACTGGTAATCAGTGTCGCATCACTGATCACCTTTTTTTTTTTTTGTGGGTGCTGTGGGATCTTTTTTTAATTTTTTTTTTACACACACTGTGATTTTGTGGGTGTCCTGTGGCCACTGTGCGCTGATCAGTGACGTACATCACTGATCAGCTTTTTCGGCACAGGGTTGATCTATTTTTTATTTTTTTTTTGATCAAATTCCTGTTGCCTTTGAGCGCTGTTCAGTGACGGACGTTACTGACCAACATCTGTGCTCAATTTTTGGCGCAGGACCTTTTTTTTTTTTTTTTTAACCCCTTCAATTTTTTTTTTTTTAACCCCTTCAATTTTTTTTTTTTTTTAACCCCTTACATTTTTTTTTTTTTTTATAAAGTATTTTTTTTTACTGCACTACATACACACTACACACTACATACCCCCCGGGTTGAAATAAAGTTTGTACCCCCCCCTACACTATACACGTGTTGAAACATTTCACTACCAGTAACACAAAAATAAAAATGGCATCCCAAATGTCATCCCAAATGTCATCCCAGTCATCCAGAAGAATGTATTCAGTGGAGGAGGCATATGCCATGCTTGCCTCTGACTCTGACACAGCCAGTGAGGCAAGCGGGGAATTTGAAGGATTCGTCTTAAGCTCCTCTTCCTCCTCTGGTGATGAGGGACCCCCTCAAAGACGCCCCCGTAGAGCAGCTGAGACCCCCCCCCAATAATTGATCTCGTATGGACCCCACCACCAGACAATTTTGAGCCCCAGGTTCCTGAGTTTTTGGCCATGCCAGGAATCCAATTTGATTCCACAGGTCTCAGAGAAATTGACTTTTTCAAATTATTTTATAAATTTAATGGTGGACCAAACTAATTTATATGCCCAGCAGTTTATTGCTCAAAACCCCACGTCATCATTTGCTAGGTGGACCCCTGTAGATGCAGTAGAGATTATGACGTTTTGGGGTCTGGTGTTTCATATGGGCATAGTAAAAAAGCCACAAATTAGGCAATATTGGAGTACAGATGTTCTGTACAGCACCCCATTTTACCGTATGGCCATGACTCGGGCTCGTTTTGAGGCAATCCATAAATTTATACATTACACCGATAATGCACAGTGCCCACCCAGAGATGATCCCACCTTTGACAGGCTATTCAAAGTCAGGCCGGTCATTGATCATTTCAGTGCCAAATTTGCAGAGCTATACATCCCTGATAAATGTATTAGTATCGACGAGTCCCTTATACATTTTAAAGGAAGGGTTAAATTCCGCCAGTACCTTCCCAGTAAGAGGGCAAGGTATGGCATAAAAATGTATAAGCTGTGTGAAAGCATCACAGGGTACACCCACAAGTTTAGGGTATATGAAGGGAAGGATTCAAGAATTGAACCGCCAGAATGCCCCCCCTCCCTCGTAGGTGTTAGTGGAAAAATTGTCTGGGATTTAATGCACCCCTTCCTGGATAAGGGTTATCACCTCTATGTGGATAACTTTTACACCAGCATCCCCCTGTTTAAGGCCCTTGGTTCAAGAGGTACAGCAGCTTGCGGTACTGTGCGCAAGAACCAAAGAGGCCTCCCCAAAACGCACATTGCCCAAGTACTAAGAAGGGGTAAAAGCAGGGGAATATGCACCGAAAATATGTTGTTGGTCAAATATAAGGACAAGAGGGATGTCCTTATACTGACAACAATTCATGGAGACAGTACCACCTCCATCCCTGTACGAGGTACCAGTACCCACACCTCAAAACCAAATTGTATCCTAGATTACAATAAGTACATGGGCGGAGTGGATCTTTCAGATCAGGTACTGAAGCCGTACAGTGCCCTGCGGAAAACAAATATCTGGTACAAGAAGCTGGCCGTGTATATCATCCAGATGGCACTGTATAACGCTTACGTGCTATTCCGTTCTACCGGCCAGAGGGGGACATTTATGCACTTTCAAGAGGAAGTCATAAAGGGCCTAATATTTGGGAACCAGCAGGCAGAGGGCCCCAGTACTTCTAGTACTGGCCCCCGTATTGTACCAGGGCAGCATTTTCCCAACGAAATCCCCTCCACTGCAAGAAAGGGCAGGACACAAAAAAGGTGCAAAGTTTGCTATAAAAAGGGAATAAGAAAGGAAACTATTTTCCACTGTGAAACTTGCCCCGACAAACCCGGCCTATGTATAAAGGAGTGTTTCAAAATATACCACACATCTATGGATTATTAGGTTCATCATTTCACCGTGCTTCGGGGGTCTTGCTAATGCCACATAGCACCCACCATTCATTCCACCAGAATCTGAGCTGCAAAATCCAAAAATCACTCCTTCCCTTCTGAGTCCTGCCATGCACCCAACTGGTATTTTTTGGTCACATGTGAGGCATTGCCGTACTCTGGAGAAATGGGGGCACAGATTTTGGGGTGCTTTGTCTCCTTCATTCCTTGTGAAAATGAAAAATTTTGAGCCAGAAGTACATTTTTGTGTAAAAAAATGTAATTTTTCATTTTCACAGCCCAGTTGTACCAAAATTGGTGAAACCCCTGGGGGTTTGAAATGTACACTATACCCCTAGATGAATTCCCTGAGGGGTGTAGTTTGCAAAATTGGGTCACTTGTGGGGGGGTTCCACTGTATTGGTAATGCAACATAGCACCCACCATTCATTCCACCAAAATCTGTGCTCCAAAATCCAAAAATCACTCCTTCCCTTCTGAGTCCTGCCATGCGCCCAACTGGTATTTTTTGGTCACATGTGAGGCATTGCCGTACTCGGGAGAAATTGGGGCACAGATTTTGGGGTGCTTTGTCTCCTTCATTCCTTGTGAAAATGAAAAATTTTGAGCCAGAACTGCATTTTTGTGTAAAAAAATGTAATTTTTCATTTTCACTGCCCAGTTGTATCAAAATTGGTGAAACCCCTGGGGGTTTGAAATGTACACTATACCCCTAGATGAATTCCCTGAGGGGTGTAGTTTGCAAAATGGGGTCACTTGTGGGGGGGTTCCACTGTATTGGTAATGCAACATAGCACCCACCATTCATTCCACCAAAATCTGTGCTCCAAAATCCAAAAATCACTCCTTCCCTTCTGAGTCCTGCCATGCGCCCAACTGGTATTTTTTGGTCACATGTGAGGCATTGCCGAACTCGGGAGAAATTGGGGCACAGATTTTGGGGTGCTTTGTCTCCTTCATTCCTTGTGAAAATGAAAAATTTTGAGCCAGAACTGCATTTTTGTGTAAAAAAATGTAATTTTTCATTTTCACTGCCCAGTTGTATCAAAATTGGTGAAACCCCTGGGGGTTTGAAATGTACACTATACCCCTAGATGAATTCCCTGAGGGGTGTAGTTTGCAAAATGGGGTCACTTGTGGGAGGGTTCCACTGTATTGGTAATGCAACATAGCACCCACCATTCATTCCACCAAAATCTGTGCTCCAAAATCCAAAAATCACTCCTTCCCTTCTGAGTCCTGCCATGCGCCCAACTGGTATTTTTTGGTCACATGTGAGGCATTGCCGTACTCGGGAGAAATTGGGGCACAGATTTTGGGGTGCTTTGTCTCCTTCATTCCTTGTGAAAATGAAAAATTTTGAGCCAGAAGTACATTTTTGTGTAAAAAAATGTAATTTTTCATTTTCACAGCCCAGTTGTACCAAAATTGGTGAAACCCCTGGGGGTTTGAAATGTACACTATACCCCTAGATGAATTCCCTGAGGGGTGTACTTTGCAAAATGGGGTGACTTGTGGGGGGGTTCCACTGTATTGGTGCTTTGGGAGTCTTGCTAATGCAACATAGCACCCACCATTCATTCCACCAAAATCTGTGCTGCAAAATCCAAAAATCACTCCTTCCCTTCTGAGTCCTGCCATGCGCCCAACTGGTATTTTTTGGTCACATGTGAGGCATTGCCGTACTCGGGAGAAATTGGGGCACAGACTTTGGGGTGCTTTGTCTCCTTCATTCCTTGTGAAAATGAAAAATTTTGAGCCAGAAGTACATTTTTGTGTAAAAAAATGTAATTTTTCATTTTCACAGCCCAGTTGTACCAAAATTGGTGAAACCCCTGGGGGTTTGAAATGTACACTATACCCCTAGATGAATTCCCTGAGGGGTGTACTTTGCAAAATGGGGTGACTTGTGGGGGGGTTCCACTGTATTGGTGCTTTGGGAGTCTTGCTAATGCAACATAGCACCCACCATTCATTCCACCAAAATCTGTGCTGCAAAATCCAAAAATCACTCCTTCCCTTCTGAGTCCTGCCATGCGCCCAACTGGTATTTTTTGGTCACATGTGAGGCATTGCCGTACTCGGGAGAAATTGGGGCACAGACTTTGGGGTGCTTTGTCTCCTTCATTCCTTGTGAAAATGAAAAATTTTGAGCCAGAAGTACATTTTTGTGTAAAAAAATGTAATTTTTCATTTTCACAGCCCAGTTGTACCAAAATTGGTGAAACCCCTGGGGGTTTGAAATGTACACTATACCCCTAGATGAATTCCCTGAGGGGTGTACTTTGCAAAATGGGGTGACTTGTGGGGGGGTTCCACTGTATTGGTGCTTTGGGAGTCTTGCTAATGCAACATAGCACCCACCATTCATTCCACCAAAATCTGTGCTGCAAAATCCAAAAATCACTCCTTCCCTTCTGAGTCCTGCCATGCACCCAACTGGTATTTTTTGGTCACATGTGAGGCATTGCCGTACTCGGGAGAAATTGGGGCACAGATTTTGGGGTGCTTTGTCTCCTTCATTCCTTGTGAAAATGAAAAATTTTGAGCCAGAACTGCATTTTTGTGTAAAAAAATGTAATTTTTCATTTTCACTGCCCAGTTGTATCAAAATTGGTGAAACCCCTGGGGGTCTGAAATGTACACTATACCCCTAGATGAATTCCCTGAGGGGTGTACTTTGCAAAATGGGGTGACTTGTGGGGGGGTTCCACTGTATTGGTGCAACATAGCACCCACCATTCATTCCACCAAAATCTGTGCTGCAAAATCCAAAAATCACTCCTTCCCTTCTGAGTCCTGCCATGCACCCAACTGGTATTTTTTGGTCACATGTGAGGCATTGCCGTACTCGGGAGAAATTGGGGCACAGATTTTGGGGTGCTTTGTCTCCTTCATTCCTTGTGAAAATGAAAAAACTTGAGCCAGAACTGCATGTTTGTGTAAAAAAATGTAATTTTCCATTTTCACATCCCAGTTGTACCAAAATTGGTGAAACCCCTGGGGGTTTGAAATGTACACTATACCCCTAGATGAATTCCCTGAGGGGTGTAGATTGCAAAATGGGGTGACTTGTGGGGGAGGTTCCTAACTTTTAGCACTTATGGTGCCTAGAAACCTACATGGTGCCTAAAAAAAAATCTCATAAAAAGGAGGCTCCAAAATCAAGTAGGTGCTCCTTCTATTATGAAGCCTGTGGTTTGGTCAACGTGCACACTAGGGCCACATATAGGATATTTTTGAAAACAAAAGAATTGGGGGAATCAATTTTTAGTCACATTTCTCTAGTAAAATCTACTGTATTCGTTAGAAAAATGTATTAAAATTGAAACTCTGCAAAAAAAAAAGAAATTTTGAAATTTCACCTACACTTTGTTTTAATTCCTGTGAAACACCTAAAGGGTTAACAAACTTCCAAAATGCTGTTTTGAATACTGTGAGGGGTGCAGTTTTTGAAATGGCATCATTTATGGGGGTGTCTCACATACAAGTCCCTCAAAGTCACATCAGAACTGAACTGGCCCCTAAAAAAATCAGTGTTTGAAATTTTCTTGAAAATTTGAGAATTTGCTAGTCATATTTGAAGCCTCCTAGTGTCCAAAAAAATGAAAAGGAGGTTGAAATAATGATTGCAACATAAAGTAGACATATGGTCTTTGTTAGTTATTAACTATTTTGAGTGGTATGATTATTTGTCTCACAAGCAGAAAATGTGACATTTTGCATATTGCTAAATTTTCCATTTTTTCACGATATTTTGGTATTTTTCACAAAAAAACACAGACTGTATCGACCAAAATTTACCACTTACTTGAAGTACAATGTGTCACGAGAAAACAATCTCAAAATCACTGGGATAAGTAAAAGCAAAAAAAAGTTATCCCCACTTCAGTGAGACATGTCAGATTTGAAAAAAAGGGCTCAGTCATGAAGGCACAAACTGGCTCTGTCATGAAGGGGTTAATGGGGTATAGTGTCTTGAGTTGCTTGTTCATTACAGTATATGTGCCACGTGCGATAAGGTTCGCACACGTGGAGACAAAGGCCTGTGTTTATTATAGTACATAGAGGATCCCTTCTGTGCAAAACTATAACTTTTATTGTTAGTTACTGCAGGGCCAGGGACTCCGCCACGTGGCGATAAGTTCTGGGCCTTTCACAGTAACGTAAAGCGTCTATTGTGTATTACGCAAGGTGCGCGCGCACGTGCTTACATTGGGAAATTTTCGCATCTTTGTACGTAATTTACGAATTAAGTGCGGGATTTATTTCGCATCTTTATACGTAACTTTCGGACGGAGTTAAGGGATTTATTCCATATTTATGCGCAATTACTGCGTACAGCGAACCCCGAACGCGACCTTGCAAATACACTATAGAACACGTGGGTGGCCGATTCATCGGCGGCCTGTGAACTGGTTTAACAAACGCACGTACATACGTGGCTGTTCACTGGCACTGCACATGCAGCACACATAGGAACCCAAAGGTGAACAGTATTAATCACTAGCTTTATTTAAAACAGTATAGTAACATACTGTGGATAAAGCGGTAATTAATAAGAGAAAATAAGTTTTTCTTTTATTGTTCATTTTTTCCCAAAACAAGCAACTCAAGCATTATTTTAATAGATTCCTATAGCCATTAAAAGGGATTTATACCTGCATAAGTATCTAGTGAGAAACTACCAACCTGGGAAGATTTTCTGTACAGAAATATTTCAAGTTTGAGCATAAGACCAAGGTGTAACTAGCACCCAGTGTGAAACAATCACTGAGGTAAACGGGTGTGTGACGACACGACTCAGCGTAGTAGCGCAGTCCGGTGTAGAACAGTCCAGTGTAGGACAAGGTGCACGTGACGACGTGCCCATATGAACTGCCCCTTCCGTGGACCTACCTATTTTGATCCACCGGGAGGGTACAAGAAGCTAAATCGGAACCCAGTGATCTGATCAGCTGCTTTAGAAATACCAGTTTTTGAGGATACAGGAAAAACAAGTTTTGTTGTGTTCTGGAAAAATTTAGCCGCACCTTGCAAGTTGACTAGCAGTTCGCTACTAGCCGAAAGACTTGGTGATTGAGTATTATTACCTCGTACCCTGCGCGCCTCGCTTAAGTGTGGGACCGTTGCAGGTCGCTGAGGAGGAGTGTTTTGGGAGCTACTCACTGATAAACGACCCACCGGCCCTTTGAAGTGAACCTATCATTCCCTTAAGGGGGAACCGTAGCTCGCACCAAGGGGCCGTGCTACCTAGGGAGGAATTACGCCGACCACAAGGATCGGCGGCATTCATAATGTGTTGAAGCACGGTGAACGAGCAGTTGTTTACTTAAATAAATGGAAGGAAATGACACAGGGCAGCAAGTTAGAATTTCCCAGTGTTGGTAGTTTTGATCCAGAAATCTTATCAGCAGTTAGAGATCAGATATGTTTGCTCTTGCCACTCGAGGAAAGAGTTGAACAGAATGAATGTCTAAAATTGTGGCAGAAGGAAAGTACAATCCAAAGGGAACATAGTTATCTGTCAGATGCAAGTATAATCAGCCACAGGAATACGAATGTTTCTACTCCCCAATATGTAAAAAAAAGGGAACAATTCAAGTCCAAAGTGAAACCAAAAATAACCTGAAAATGAATAACTTGTGTACTGTTTTTACCCCCTATAAGCAAGATACTGATGCCAGGAACACAATTGGAGACACAGGTAAGTACACACAACACAGCACCGAGATAGTTATTCCTGGGATGTTGTCCAATGGTGCAAGGGGGAGTGAACCCCCCCTCTGCACACAGTGGAACCTCCTTGTGGATGGGGAGACAGGGATGAGGTAATGCCTATAAAGGATAGCGACATGCACAATACGTGGACACGATTGGAACGTCATTCAATCATCAAAAATTTCCCTGATCCCAGCAAAGATCTGGCAAAGTGTCAGAAATTTGTAAGGGAAAGAGGAAATTCAGATGAGCCCACCAATAAGGATTGGCGATGCATGTTGAGAGCTTGCCTTACTTCACACATAGATGTCCCGAAATTCATTCGGGACAGTGGTGTGGAGGGCGATAAGATCTTAACTGAACAGGGCAACCAGGAAAATATACGCCTAATAAATATACAATTGGGTGCATATTTCCCAGCGACGGTTGAAAATACTCTGAGGTTCACCATCAAACAAAAAGATGGTGAGTCTGCCAGCGGATATTTCAACCGTGCTTTGCAGGCGTTGCCAAAACACTCTGGTATCCCCGACCCCAGGGACAACATACATCTTAAGGGAGTGATTGTCTCTGTGCTGATACAAGGTCTTAGGGAAAATTTGAGAACCAGCATAGAAACCATTCACCCCAACTGCAGACAGATGACAATACATACTTTAAAGAAATCTGCTATTGATCTGGACAAACGATTTATGACAGAAAGACAGACAAACGGCATGCAGAAACTGATAACAGCCGATAGTCACACTTTTAGTAAGGATCCAACCAATAACATACCACACCCAAGGCAAGACACGGTAAGACAAAAACAAACTGTATGTTTCAAATGTGGAAACAAAGGACACATAGCCAGACATTGCAGGGTAAGTAACCATAGGAAACATAACACATATGTAAGTAACTGGGAGACACAATGGGAGAAGACAGGTAGGTCTCAACACATAGCCATAGCCCCACCTAGTAGCCAACGCCGCCCTAAGCATGACACATATATGCAAACAGGGAGTAGGACACACATACACCCCACAACCAGGTAACGTAAGACAATATCTGAGGGAGGAGCCTCAGATATGGGTAAGTGAAATGGTTTAAATGTAAAAGTTTTTTTTATCAAACCCGTTAACAACATTCCCTCCTGGTCTAGGTTGTGCCAAGCAAATAGCAGTTACAATTGGGGTAACAGGAAAAGTGCAGCATTACCCATTGGTAAAACAAATAGAGATCATAATCGGGCCCTTGCATATCAAATGCTCTGCCTTATTGACTGCAGCGGCTACGATTGACCTTCAAATTACAGAACTACCTTAAAATATAAGTTATGTCTGCTGCTGGACTCCAGAGAATTCATAACTTAGAGACAACAGGACCAGTATGCACGAACTAGATGCAAAATTGTTAGATATACCCCCATGACTAATGCTGCACTGTACTGTTATAGATTTTTTTTAATCCATCTAAGGTAGCTAAAAACTACAGCACAAATACCGAGTTCCCTTTGAACTAAAGATGGGCAGGACACAGGATTAATGGCAACGATAGCTTCAAATAGAAACCCATTTAAAAACAAAGAGCATAGCGCCCCAAAGTACAGCTTCACCATTTGAAACCTGAGGTTGAGCTGGAAAAATACCCTGTGAAATAACAAGGTTCCCAAAAGAGAACTTTTAGCTAAATACACTGGGAAAGAGAAAGGAGGGAGGGCTTACAGATCAGAACAGGAGTTGAAAAGGGTAAGAACCAAATAGTTGAGAGCCAATTCCCCCCATAGTGCCAAATCCTGGTGTCATCCAAATAAAAGAGAAATTTTCTGTTGAAATAAATGTACACATTACTGTCATTAATTTTTTCTACCCTTTTGAGTTTTTCTCTCTTTTTCCATTTTTTTTTTCTCTTCCCCTACTCTTCTGTTCCAGAAACTTTAGAGAGCAACAAAACCCCTCCCCCGGGTCTTGCGGGATCGCACACTGTCCTTACAGCCCACAAATGGGTTGATACCAATACAATGGGTCAATGATCTATTGTTATGTCTTTTTCTCATCCACAACACCAGCAGATGGCGATAGACAACTTCTGGTGTATCCTCCTGAGGCGTCCTGAGATAAGGTATCTCAGGACAGATTGCGGTTGCGCCTGAACAGGGGGGAGAGGAGGAGGGGGAAATCTGGGACACATTAGTAACCATAAACCCACAAATCATAGAAAAATAGTTCGAAAAATCTGTCGCACTCCCAGCAGAGAAATACCTATTGTGAATATGCTGTACCCCATAAAGCGAGTAGTCACAAAATATATTTTTCAGTAAATTTTGAACAAAGTCCCAGTAACCTTAAGCATTGCTCCTTATGTTACCCAGGGCAACCACAGCCACCATCTTGTGAAAAAGCAGTCCAAGTAGTGCACAAAGCATTCCCCTTCAACAGAGAATGAAAAGGGTTGTAAAACGCATTTACATATAAATAGGTGCAATCATAAAACCCATGTCTTCACAGACAGATGTGGAGAGTAAGGAAGGGGAAACAGGCCTGATTACAGCCTTTGCCATGGGTATGACTGACACAAGGGACCATGTGATTTGGAATACTAGACCTGCTGAGGGGGCGACAGATATAGTGACGTAAGAAACCTGGTGATGCCAGCCTGACCAATGTCGTACTGCAGTGTACAATTAAACCCAGTTACTCAAGCACTTCCTACTTGTCTACACAGTGTAGTTGCCATAGCACTACCGGTAAACAAAACTGAGAATGTGGTGTTGGGGTGTGTTTTAACTGGTTATGCTCCTCATATAGTCTGGACACTCCTAAAATTCTGCCTAAACATGTGAAAAATATTCATCAGCCAAGTTCACTAAATGGGAACTTGCATTGATGAATTCTATAAATGTTACCAGTAAAATGGGTAATATTGTAAACCCAGCAACACTCTTACCAGGTGTGCCCTCCAAGGCACAAAGGGTGGATTGGTGCTGAGGTTGCTGGAATGGTGGAGTTTAGTGGGAGCCGAGACGAATATGATTGCATGACATGTTTGAATCAGACCTTTGCAGCATACCCCAAAGGGTGGTAACAACCCATTGGAAGAGGTAATTCATTATTTTTTTTTCTCTCCCTCGTTCTTTCCACAACACTGAGAGGGGAAAATTGTACACTGGCTATACCGTAATAGATGGAAAAGGCATAGTAGAGGCTGAACCCATTGGACGTCTCACTCAGCAACAGCAGCCTCATTAGTAGTACTGCGGGCTGAGAGAAAAACAGCCAATATTCATGCCGACTCCAAGTACGTTTGTTGGGGTAATGCAGAAGATCTTAGGCCCTATGGCGCCTCAGAGATGTTTGTTTCAGTAGCTGGCACTCCAGTGGCACAAGCGTTGTAAGTTTAAAAGATTCCTGACAGTCACACAGCTGCCGGACAGAGTGGCTGTTATCAAGTGTAAAGCCCACACCTTCGATAAGGATTCAGTGTCACTTGATAATGAACACGCTGGCAAGGCAGCTGGGTGAGCCATGCGCTCTGCGGATAATGTTTGTGTTCCCCCTGTAAATGTCAGTGTATTCACATAGAAATACAAGATTTGTGTCCCCTGCAGGAGAAGCAGTCTGGAAGCCGAAGGGATGTGGACAGGAATAGAAAGATGGACAAGGAAAACCAGTGACTCTGAGAACATGCCAAACTGTCAGGGCAGAGATAGCCCATGGCCTGACTTGTCTTGACAGGGAAGGTATGTGGAAAATTAGTCCGAAATTACTGGTGGGCCCACAGACAGGTAAGACGACAGGGTCATGCCTTATTTGTCTGGGGAAAGAAATAGGAACGGCTGTTCCCACAGAGCCATCTCCACATCCCTCCTCCAGCAGGATCCTCTGCAGGTAATACAAATCGACTTTGTACAGTCCACTCTAGAAGCATTTTAGTTATTTATTTACTTATTTTTTTACATATATGTGTTGACGTTTGTGTGTATAGATATGGCAGCCCAGAAGCACCCCTGAGTATGCAAGTATATATGAAAGATTTTAAGTCATGTGTGAACCTCTAGGGACTGATGGTACACCCCACAATCTCTTTTTGTAGTAGTAGAATCACTCTCAGAACTCCACCTCATTTGTCCCCATCGAAACATTGCTTGGCGGGCAGCCACACGTTATGGTAATCCCACAAGGAGATCCTAGACCACACCACGAAAAATAATGCAAATGATGTATCCACACCTGGAAAACTGCGGCAAAAGGACTTTGTTGACACCTGTTGTGAACTGTCATAACCATGAACCAGGAGATGTTGTTGTTTCCCCTGCTGTTTTACCATATACAGGTTGCTTGATAGACCTTTGGAAAGAACCACCCCAAGTCTTGTTGACCAGCACTACCTCAATAACAAAGTCGCAGAGAGAGAGATTTGGGTACGTTCGTCCTACTGCCAAAAGACCAGAAACCCAGAAGGTCCTTACATTCAAGGGCGAAAGAAAGAAATCGCTAGAGGCACCATTCCGGAGGACTGGAGAGCAGCTAAGGTCAAGCAACCTGTACAAGCTACAAAAGGGACTGTGACACACCCCACTGGTAACAGGTTGGAAGGATCACTAACAATTTTTTTTCCTTTCTCAGTTTTCTCCATTATTTTGGGTCCTATTCTTGTCTCCCCCCCCACTATCCGTTCTTATCTTCAAAGTCAAGGATACTGCTTTCGCACTGCTGCCAGGTATTGGACAGAGGATACAGAGTTCTGAGAGTGTGTTACCCGTCCCAGTTTAGGTCAAGGTAGAATCTATAAGCTTGACACGTTACCCAGGACCGGATGTTTGATAGTGATAATACCAGCATACTTAAAAGCATACCAAAAAGAGAGACAACAAAGAGTTCAAGGGTCTGTTGTCACAAACAATGCCTACCAAAGGATGCCATATCTAAAAAACAATTGTATATAGTGTAACCTCCCCTGTTTTTATTTTTATCCCAAGATTTGTACATTATCCTTCGTCACCCTGAGTAGATTGTTCGATAAATGTGGCCCCTCATTTATCCATGATCCTGGATTGGCCAAAGAGCAGATGGTTTACTCCCCTTATATGTTTGACTCACTGATCCCAAATTTCTCTGTTAGGATTATGAATTTCTGTGTTATTAGGAAAAATGTTTGTACTGTGACAGTTTTATATTTACTGTCAAAGGGTGGACTGTCAATGTCGAGTTTTATACACGCCATTTTAGGATAGTATGGCCGCCATTTTGGTTCGCAGAGTTGCGCAAATAAAGTATACATACCCGAGTCTGTGTGACAAAGTGGACCAGAAGCGCAGCCATACTATTACACATAAATTCATAATGCCACTAACACTAAATAAAATATAGTTAATTAAAGGATTAGTGCACTACACATAGGTTAATTAGAAATACACGATTGTTTCTGTACATGTTTGGTATCATTATGTTCAGTGTCCCATACACAGCATTCCGGTCACAGCCAAATATTCGCAAGTCCCATGGTCTGATAATTACGGACAAAATACCTATTATATGTATTTTTATCATGTGTCCTGTATGAGACAAAGGAATGCAGTTGTAACTAGTTTGTGTTGCTGTTTACGACCCCCGACGACATGCCAGCAAACAAAAGGACACCCAAGTACCCTTCCCCCCCTGCACGTCTCCAAGCCAGATGTAATACCTTGCCCAATCACTGAGGACTGGACATTCGAACCCTGACCAATAGGAATGGCCTTTGTCCTCCCCCTTCTGACCCTATAAGATAGCCATCCCTTTGCTGGCTCTTTCTCTTATTTTGGAACTGCTGATGAATCCCCTCACCATTAACCCGGACTATAGTTCAATCTGAATATAGCGAGCTCCGACCGGACTGCGCTGCGCTATTTCCCTGACGGTAACATTTGTATTCCCGTTTTATGTAATGTGGCTGATTATGATTGTATCTGTTTCTGCATCTTTATAAGTGTTTTTAAAGTACTTATTATTGTTAGATAAGTGTATCACGTGTTACTCTGTATATATTCTTATTTCTGTAATCCCCTTTTGTCCATTAGGGACTAAATACACTGTTTACGGAGAATCTATCTAACCTACGCTTTTCACTTATTGTTCTTTGATCATATAAATATCAGCTTTGATAAGGCGTATCCACTAAAGGGATCTTCTCCCATAAGTTTACATGTTCCTCTGGCATTGGGTACATGATAGCAAACCTTTTAGGTATGAGAAGCTCTTGTCAGGAGTTTTCCATGCTTCCCCCAGTAGAGAAATCATGCCCTCATCCGAGGGAAATGTCACAGAATCTCTGCATATTTTCTTGAAAACATAATGAGCAGGTACTTTATCCTCCTCTGAAAGATTTAAAGTCTGCTTAACTGCCAGGATTAATTCCTCAATACAGGGACAGAAGATTCAACCTCTTCCTTCTGGTCCCAAAATACATCTTCCGCGCACACACCCTCCTCATCAGAAACTAAATTCAATAGGGGAGGTAGATAAGGGGTGTCTGGGAGAAGTAACCTCAGGGATTTTGGCAAGTTGTTCCATAAACACATTCATTTTATGAACACTGTGCAGTGTCCAGCATGACCTAAGATGGTCCCCCTGAGATGTGTAATAGAGCCCACAGATGGTTGAGAGGGGGAAAGAGGGCCAGGAGATTTCACAAGATCATCTCTCTGCCTACTTAAAACCTTAACCAAGGCATTCATAGACCTCCCCAATGCAGCCGCCCACGCAGGTTCAGACTGTGCAGACCTCTGGACTTGAGCCTCACTGGGCACACACTCACATGAGGAGCACAAATCCCCCTGATCCATCTGTTCAATGGTTAGTTTAACACCACAAAATCTGCAGTTAATTAACATGGCAGGCGCTCCCTCCCCCAGAGCAGCAGTACTACACCTTACTGTCATGATAACACACAGTGCACAATGTCAGGCAATTAATGTAGCAGTGTACTTATCTGTCTGCTTTCTGCAATGGATCCTCAGCGATCACCAGGAAAGCGCTGCCCAGGAGAAACTTCCCTCTAAACTGTAATGAGATCCTCCTTCTGCTCCGCAGTATGGAGAGAAAGGGCACCAGAACAGATGGCAGGAAGAGACCAAGTCCCTGCTTCAGCGGGGAAGGAAGCCTATTGGTGCCTTCTCCCCCTTCAGCCGCTCCCACCAGTGTTTCTCCTCACCTGCAGTGTCTCCCCTCCTTCTGGGACCACTTGGAAGCGTCCAGCTGCGCTGGACTCCTGTAATAGGCTTCAACTCAGGTTTTCAGCCTATAAACCCCAGAAAATGGAGTCTGCCATTGCGGGGGGCCTGTCCCCACAACATCCCTAAGCAGGCAGCCAGTTCAGGACGCCCCACGGTGCCCAGGAAACCTCTCTGTAAGGGAGGTTGAAGCGCTGTGGAGAAGACGCAGCTGTGTCCCTCTGCACACAGAGAGCTGACAGGACACGCTTCTGTCAGCCTCTGCTGCGCTCTCAGTGTGTATAAACTTCCTGTGGAAGTAACACACTGGACACCTGCACAAACTAGTGAATATTAATAAAATAAAAAACACCTAGCTACTCTACACAAAATGGCTGGAGTCAGCAGCCAGTCAACAGGCACCCACTCCGGGGCGCACCTAAAACGAACTGAGGAATTCTGGGATGCAGAAGGGAGGAGCCTGCCTCTCAAAATAAGTCAGCATAGGTGCCTTGCTCCTGCGGACCCCCCTACATCCCATGGTTGAGCTGTGTCACCATGATGGACGAAAGAGAAATAATTAGATAATTAAATAATAATAATAATAATAATAATAACAATAGTATTTTTTGTAACAATGGGGGGGGGGCTGCCTATTTTGTCAGTTCTGGGCCCCACAATTTCTGATGGCAGCCCTGGTTGGATCCGATGCTGCATCCTAGGATGTGGAAGTGGATTTCTACTTATATCAGATGCCTACCTGTTGCATTGCCATATAAGTGCACTGTGCTTCCAAATAAGCAACAGCACTGCACGGTCCATACACATTTTAGGTTGTTTTTAAACGATACCGTTCAATATTAAATGTGTTGTAAATGCATCTCCTTTTGTTTTGATTTACAGCTGTATACATTTAACTAAACGAAGAATACGTGTTTTCCAATAAAGACATTTAAAACTTACTTGTCTGAACTGTAAAATAATTCTGGGCAATGGATGCAGATCTTCAAGTTGATGCAACTAAAGATATACATGGACATGCTTACTTTATAACCGCAGAAATGGAAGACAATGTGCTATAAACAGTGGACAGAAAAAGTCCATGTATATTAAATGCAAAAGACTGCGATACAGACTGCGCCCCGGCACTCACCCAATTCACGAGGCGGGGGGGGGGGGTGTTGGTGATGGGGGGTGCCGGTGCTCACCTCCTGCTTGCTGCCGGGGGCGAGTCACTCCATGGGGGGGCGGGGGGATAGACGCGCGATGCGGCGGCAGCCGGAAAATTGCTCCACACTGGGGGGGGGGGGGTGGGGGGGGGGAGAAGAGTGGCCGCTCATCTCTGCTGCTGCCGCCGAGTCGCTCCACGGGGGGAGGGGGGATAGGCGATGCGGCACCGGCAGCCGCCAAGTCACTCCACGGGGGGCGGGGGTAACGACACCTGCTCAAGCTTCCGCCCTCCAGTGGCTGGTGCCCTAGGCAAATGCCTAAAGCTGCCTAGTGGTGGCGCCGGCCCTGTACATATTTATTGTACTGATCTACCCATAGTGATGTCTATTTAATAGGGGCATGTGTATTAGTGTCCGAGTTCCCCAGAGGTGCAAGAAAGGCCATCTGAACATTTTTTCTCTCTCGGCCCCTTTTACTATGACACTCAGCTCCCCATTATATATCTACCAATGTCAAAAGAAAGGTGTTCTACCAGTAAGATGACAATGGAGTTGCTGATCTATCAAAAGTACCGCTACATATAAAATAAAATGTTAACCCTTTGAGTGCCAATGTTGCTGTGAGCGATCCTCAAAATATCTGTTAAAAATGCCAGCGCCGCCCACAGCGAATGTTCTTTTAGTATAAATTAATACAGGATGAGTATCCCTTATCCGAAATGCTCGGGACCACGAGCATTCCGGATAAGGGAATTTTTTGTTTTTTGGAATAACTTTTTTTTAGGCATACTTACTTGTCCCCTGGTGGTGCCCGGTGGTCCCTCGGCATCCACATTGTCCCCCCGGAGTCCAAAGCAGGCCTTCAGCACCACCTTAATACAAAGTATTGAAGAAAAAACGGAGGCCCTTTGGAGGCCCTTTGGGTGACCATAGAAACAGGGGAGAAGGCAATTCTTTGTATAGGGGTGATCTACAGACCACCAGGTCAGGAAGAGGAACTAGACAAGAGCCTATTGCAGGACATCAATAAAATGGCATTAAAAGAAGAGGTGATAATCATGGGAGACTTTAATCTACCTGATGTAAACTGGGAGCTGCCTGTTGCAAGTTCCACCAGAAGTAGGGACATGCTGAATTCCTTGCAAGGAGCATCCCTCCAGCAATTGGTGAGGGAGCCCACTCGTAAGGACACAATATTAGACTTAATACTTACAAATGGTGACAGAATATCTGACATAAATGTGGGTGAAAATCTGGGATCCAGTGACCATCAAGCAGTATGGTTCAAAATAAAGACAGAGACTGACTCATCGCACACAAAAACAAAGGTGTTAGATTTTAGGAAGGCTGATTTTGTAGAGATGGGAAACTCTGTAAGGGATTCTTTGGCAGAGTGGAAAAACTTGGAAGGAGTGCAGGATAAGTGGGAAAAATTAAAAAGTGCAATTCTAAAAGCAACAGAACTTTGTGTCAAAAGAGTTAGGAAAAACACAAGAAAAAGAAAGCCATTGTGGTTTGCAAAAGAAGTAGCAAGTATTGTGAAAGCAAAAAAGTTGGCCTTTAAGAAATTTAAGCAGACGCAGAAGAATGAGGACAAAGAGGTGTATCTTGTTAGACAGAAGGAGGCTAAGAAGGTAATCAGATGTGCAAAAGCACAGGCTGAAGACAAAATGGCCCAGTCAGTGGGTAAAGGGGGAAAAACTTTTTTAGGTATATAAGTGAAAGGAGAAAAACAAAAAGTGGAATAATTAGACTAAAGACAGAGAGTGGAAGTTTTCTTGAGGGGGACAATGTAATAGCAGATAATATTAATAATTATTTCTGCTCAGTATTCACTGCTGAAAGAGAGGGGAAGGGGCCACAGTTAAGTTGCAAGTATAGTCAGAAAACTGAGGGAGAGACAAGTACATTTACAGAGGAGAAAGTCCTCACAGAACTCTCAAAACTGAAAGTGGATTAATCAATGGGGCCAGATGGGATACATCCAAGGATACTAAAAGAGCTTAAAGGGGACCTGGTAAAACCAATAACAGAATTATTCAACCAGTCACTAGCTACTGGAGTAATCCCAGAGGACTGGAAAACAGCGAATGTAGTCCCACTGCACAAAAGTGGAAACAAGGAAGAGGTAAGCAACTATCGACCAGTGAGCCTTACATCAGTAGTAGGGAAATTGATGGAAACACTCTTAAAACAAAGAGTTGAAGAATATCTCAAAACCAGCAATTTACAGGATCCAAAACAGCATGGGTTTACTGGGGGAAGATCATGTCAAACAAATCTTATTGACTTTTTTGACTGGGTGACTAAAGTAATAGATCAAGGTGGGGCTGTAGATGTAGCTTATCTATTCTTTAGTAAAGCTTTTGACACTGTCCCACATCGCAGACTGTTAAATAAACTTGAAAGCTTGGGATTGGATTCTAAGATAGTTGAATGGATAAGAGTGTGGTTGCAGGACAGAAAACAGAGAGTTGTAGTAAACGGAGTACAGTCAAAGGAGGGAAAGGTTACAAGTGTAGTACTCCAGGGATCTGTACTTGGATCGGTGCTTTTTAATATCTTTATTGGTGATATTGCAAATGGAATTGAGGGTAAAATGTGCCTTTTTGCAGATGACACAAAGGTATGCAACAGGGTAGACACACCAGGAGGGGTAAAACAAATGATTGAGGATCTAGGTAGATTAGAGAAATGGTCAAGAGAATGGCAACTACAGTTTAATGCCAAAAAATGCAAAATCATGCACTTGGGTCTCAGAAATTATTATAATTATTATTATAATTTTATTTATAAGGGGCCACAAGTGTTTCGCAGCGCCGTACAAAGGAACAATACAGGGAGACAAAGCTTGGCATAACATTGAATAAATAACAAAAATACAGTACAAATAAAGAGCGCCACAGTTCAATACACATTACAGCTTAAATGTAAGTAGTGAGGACACAATCAACATACAACTAGAGGCTTGATGCCAATGATGGAGACAAGTATGCGGACAAAGATGGTCACTGAGTGTTGGAGTATAGGAGAGCTGTGAGTGAAATGTGAAGAGACGTGGGCTTTGACAACAGGAGGGAGGAGGGCCCTACTCGGAGGAGCTTACAATCTAGTAGAAATCCAAAGACTCAATATAGTATAAATGGCACTATAATGGAAACTACTGAGGAAGAGAGGGATCTAGGTGTCACTATTTCAGGGGACTTAAAAGCAGGTAGGCAATGTAACAAAGCAATGAAGAAGGCAAGTCAGATGCTTGGTTGCATAGGGAGAGGTATCAGCAGTAGAAAGAAAGAAGTAATAATGCCACTGTATAGGTCATTGGTACGACCTCACCTAGAGTATTGTGTTCAGTTCTGGAGGCCATATCTCCAGAAGGATATAAATACATTAGAGACTGTACAAAGAAGAGCAACTAAAATGGTGCATGGCCTACATCACAAAACATACCAGGAAAGACTAAAAGATCTTAATATGTATACTTTAGAGCAGAGAAGGGAAAGGGGGGACATGATAGAAACTTTCAAATATATCAAGGGTTTTAACAAGGTACAGGTGGGAGACATTCTTCACAGGAAGAGGAGCAACAGAACACGAGGACATGTACTGAAAATAGACGGAGGAAGATTCAGGGGAAATGTGAGGAAGAATTTTTTCACAGAAAGAGTAGTAGATAAGTGGAATAGCCTACCATCAGAGGTGGTAGACGCAAATACAGTAGTACAATTTAAACATGCTTGGGATAAGCATATTGATATCCTTACAAAAAAATAAGGATCAAATATGGTTTGAGGTAACATGTTTAAAAAAGGGGGCAGACTAGATGGGCCAAGTGGTTCTTATCTGCCGTCAAATTCTATGTTTCTATCTCTGGAGTCTCCAGTGGTCCCAGGAGTGCTTTCACCGACGCGCGCACACACTCACGCAAAGCACTCCTGGGACCACTGGAGACGCCGGAGAGGATGCTGAAGGCCAGCCATGGACGCCGGGGGACTATTTTTTTTTTAATTGTTTCAAAACCACGGTTCTTGGAATAATTCGGATACGAGATCTACGGATATGGGATACTTAACCTGTACAAATACAGCCAAGTCAATGAATTGAAGTTTAGTTAAATATTGCACCCAAAAAAAGAATAGTCGCTGTGGGCGACGCTGGTATTTTTAGAAGATATTTTGAGGATCTTTCCCATCAACATTGGCACTTTAAAGGTTAATAAAAAGGTGTTCTTGGCAATTTTCACACCTATTTTGACAAATTTCTTTAGCACTCAAAAGGGTTAAAAGATGCACAATTAGTAACCTGGTGACAGCTTGAGAAACAGATACACTTTGAGTATCCCTTATCCGAATATCTGTTATCCAAATTATTCTGAAAACCAACGTCTGAAAAAAGGAACTTGATATAGTATATGACTAAAATGGTCAAGTTTGAATTGAGAAAATCATGCAGCATACATATATATCCGCATACATCTAGCTTTAATATGCAATTTGGCAAGACTACTGTGTAGTAATTTTTTCCCCAAAAGTGCATCGTAGTTGCAATCTGCAGTAAGAAAACGGCAATATTGTATACAGATTCAGGCTCAGCCACACACAGATATACAAATGATGCATATCAAATTACTCAGCGCAGTCTCATGAAGAGGTTTAGGCACAGTCAGGCAAAATGTATGCCAAGCCAGATGGATCCGACGTGTCGAGAAGGGATGTTTAGCGCGACTGCAGCAATTGTTTATGAGGACACATCTGTATGTTGAACTTAATATAGGATAGTAATAATAAAAGCATAAACTTACATATTGTATGTAAATGCTTAGAGGAAGTTATTCACCAGTTATTCTTACCGTGGGCTCAGCTGTTGATGGTAAATGGCACAAGTTTGTCCGCGGAAGCTTGCTTTTACACTGTAGGTGTAAGTGCAACTTTTCAAAAAGCACCTAAACAATACATACAGACATTGAAAAAGCTGCAATGATGTAAATTTACCAAAATGGTTTTAGTTTTGAGTATAGACAGAAAAAAAACCCTCTTATGCACTGTAGCGTTATATATAATGCATAGTTGCCTCCCCTCCTGCATTCTGCAGGAGACTCCCTGAAATAGCAGCAATCTCCCTCATTAGTCTAGAAATCTCCCTCATGTCACCTAGCCCACATTACACTGTTACATTTTTTGGGGAAAAAGGAATGAGAGATAGATACATTTACATTGAATCATCAGCAGCATTTCCCAACACTTTACCAAGTATAGTAGCTCTTACTAACTGCTTTGGGGCTCATCTACATTTGGATATAAGTCATTTAAAAAAAATCCTCTCAGATGTAGGCAGTACACAGCCATGCTTCTAGGTGCCACAAATCGCTGCGCCATTAATTGCAGTTCACTCTATAGTTCACTCCTGTCAGAAGTAATCTGCCCCCCCCCCCCCACCACCACCAGTTGCGAAAAGGGCAATCCTCTTTTAAGACGTTGAGGATGGAAACTCGAATAAGACAACAGTGTGTTTTTGTCAGTCGGTTTCTTAAAGACCCTAGTAGTGTAGGTGTCATCAATCACTGTACTTGTTATGTCTAGGAAGTCCATGGTAACAGGGTCACTCTTATATGTGAACCTGATGTGTCCAGGTAGAAGGTTCAAGTCACTAACAAAACACTCCAGTTGTCTCAAACTGCCAGTCCATACAAGGAATAAATCATCTATAAACCTTGTATAAAAGCTTATATACTTAGAGAATTCGGGGTTAGCCATAATGAATGTTTTCTCATAAAAATACATATACAAATTAGCACATGCTGGGGCCATATTTGACCCCATAGCGGTCCCAGATAATTGCAGAAAAAATGCATTGTTGAATAAGAAATAATTCTTGTGCAAAATAATATTCATAAGGAGTATGAGGTAGTCAATGGGAGGACCACTGTACTTACTACTCGTTATAAGAATCTCTGTTACTGCTGCTGTCCCATCCTCATTAGAGATATTTGTATATAAGCTGCTTATGTCTAGGGCTACTAGAAAGCTATCTAGGGGAGGCTTTCCAAACCTACATAATTTTAACAAAAAATCAGTAGTGTCATGCGTGAGGTCATAGGGGGTCTGTACCACCACGGGTTGCAGATGAAAATCCACAAACTGTGACAGTGGCTGGCCTAGTGACCCCCTGGCAGAGATTATGGGTCTGCCTGGGGGGCCGCTAGGCTCTTGTGGATCTTAGGGAGCACATATAGTAACGGAATCTTTGGAAAATCTTGTTTCAGGAACTTCAAAGTGTCAACGGTTTGTAACACGCATATCAATTACTGCATCGATCTCACTCTTATATGCTGATGTCGGATCATATGTTAACCGTTTGTAACAATCTGTATCGTTCAGCTGTGGCATTACTTCTGCAATGTAATCACATTTGTCTAAAAATCACAATTCCCCCGCCTTTATCGGTGGGGCGGATAACTATACTGGTATTATCATTATCATTGTACACACATACAAGAGTCCTTTACAAAAACGAACTCAAACCCAGGTTTTCATTTAGACCGTCCGGTCTAAATGAAAACCTGGGTTTGAGTTCTTTTTTGTAAAGGACTCTTGTATGTGTGTATGTATGTATGCCTGTAGATTGCAGTACATTACTAACATTTATTTTCTCACCTAGTGCTATATGACCATTAAAGTATCGATATACTAAATTTATCTGCAATGTGAGGACTTTTTGACGCCATTCTCCTAATTGACCACAAGAGGTCATAGGTCTCCCAGATCGTTATACAGACTTGCTGTGCTTAAATGCATCACCATGAATCCAGTGAATCTGAATGTCAATTCCAGCTTGTGTAATTTGTATATGTTATATGTATTTTTGTAATATTTATATTCTTTGCACTTTTAGTTCACTTTGTTAGGAAGTTTGATTGCATGTATCTATTCATGTTATTTTTATCATGCATTTGCATGTTCTGTACCACATTCTGATTACTGACTCTCCCCCAGGTGTGTTCCATTGGGTGGAGCTGATTGATCAGCTGACACAGAGGTTGGGGCTATATAATGTTTGCCATTTACTTACCCTGTATCCTGATGACAAGATTAAATTTCTCGAAACGTTGACAAAAGAAACAGGTCTCTGTTTGTATTTTTTCCAAGTCACCGGAGTGCCGCCTTATCCTTGCACTACATAGTGGAATCCCGAGGGGGTTGCCAGAGGAAGGCACCTGGTGCCATTACCAGGAACTGAGCTGTGGAATGCCGGCCTAACACTGTGTGTGTATATATATATATATATATACTACAGTCCATTATGAATGCAGCTGCAAGGCTAATCTTCCTAGCCAGACGTTCATCGTCTGCAAAGTTACTCTGTCAGTCACTTCATTGGTTACCTGTATTCTACCGTATTCAATACAAAATTATTTTACTTACACACAAAGCCATAAACCAAACTACACCAACATACATATCTTCTCTTATCTCAAAATATCATCCAACACGACCTCTACGCTCCTCCCAAGATCTGAGTCTCTCATCCACACTCATTACTCGCTCCCATTACCGACTGCAGGACTTTCTTCGGGCTGCACCCACTCTGTGGAATGCCCTCCCAGGCACAATAAGACTCTCCTCCAGTCTCCAAACCTATAAGCGTTCCCTAAAAACTCATCTCTTCAGGCAAGCTTATCAAATTCCAGAACCAGTCATAGAACCTTGCATTCTGGTGGAATCGATGCAATAAAGAATACAGTATCTATCCTTATGTATCAATGCCTATTTCCCTATAGATTGTAAGCTTGCGAGCAGGGCCCTCCTACATTTTGACTGTCTGTAAATACCCTGTTTTGTTGTTTCACTGTCCCCTATGTAAAGCGCAACGGAATATGCTGCGCTATATAAGAAACTGTTAATAAATAATAAATAAATAAATAATATATATATATATATATATATATATATATATATATATATATATATATAGGAATTGACTGTCCTTGTCTGTCAACACCCTGCTCCTTATCTGTCTATTCCCATGTTAATTGCCAGTACGTCCATCACTAGCAGTACAACATGCGGCTGATAGGATACGAGTCATACACAGCATAACGCTATGTCTCTGGTTTCATGGTTTTGTTTTGTTTATCACCAGGTTTCCATGGCAGCACGTCTTGGTCAGCGTGAGGTACGCCTCTATGACGTCATCATCCGCCACCAGCGCCAGTCCACGCTGAACCTGCTGTTTGTGTGCACGGGGGTGGGAAGCCTATTTAGGTAAGTCTGTTCACTCTGCTTTTTGTACTCTGATGAAGGAATAAACATTCCGCAACTAGTCAGCACATATATTCAGCTTTTTTCGTCTGCAAGTCCCCTATCGAGTGCCGCCAGCGCCATGCACCAATCTGTATTATCCTCTTTCAGAGGGCACCGGGGCCATTACCTAAGTACCATTGAGAGTGCCGGATCCTGCATCTATAGATAGATAGATAGATAGATAGATAGATAGATAGATAGATAGATAGATAGATAGATAGATAGATAGATAGATAGATAGATAGAGATATATATCGTGGCAGAGTCAGAAATGTTCCACATGAAGGTAATGTGGAACAACAGGGTCAAGCTTTAGAATGGCAGTAGGACTGATTAGATCTAGTCTGGGTTTTCCTAAAGATATTGGGTGAAATTACCCCTAGTGTGAAACATTGTCTGTTAATTAACAACACCTGTGGTTTCCTGTTTTGTTTGTCCAGAGCAGAGGGTCAGGGTTCCCATTGCCTTTTAGTGGCTGGGCAATAGGCTAAGGGGAAAGTGGGGATTATGCAAAGGACAAAAAGAGGAAAGAGTATGTCACGGTGTGGTGCACCTTTAATTGACTCTTAAGAATAAAAGTTGACTTTAATTGATAATGTTTAAAACAAGTGAAATATAAAAACACACAAGACAAAAAAACATAAATGTTATGTGTTTAAAAACCGGCGGCTCACTCACTCAGCACAGTCTAAAGATTGTATATGAATAAACTGTTAACAGGAATTCCCGTCGACACTACTTGTGTCAATTCCAACGGATTAATATCCCACAGTATATGTGGGTGCCCAGATCGGGTTTCACTACCGGTATAGGGGTGTATATTCGCTATATGGACCACACAAAATGTAATAGATTTAATATAACCTGATATCAAGCTTGGTCAATTAGATCGTGGTCATGCAGTATCATTATCTGGTATTTATGGTACATATTCAGTGTCAACTCGTGTCGACAGTTCTGTATGGATGTTGCTTTTATACGTGAAAGTCTTGTAAGATATGAACAACTCGGGGAGCTACAGTGGATCAGCCCGATTGTTTATTCATCAGGTCAGGTAACGGTCATATAATAACAATATAGTTCCACTACAATTTTAGAATGAATAGGAATGCGCTGTAATCTCAGATTATAAAATGCACTGAAATAGACAGTACAGTCAATCAGTCTGACTGTCTTGTCACCAAGCGTGACGATCGCACTGTATTGGTGCTACCGTAATATGATAGTAATATCTGAGTATAGTCACAATCAGTTGGGAATGTACTAAAATAAACCGTGCTGGTAGTAGGTTATCTTTGTAGTGGAGTCCTGCACATAAGTATTTATTTCACCAACTATTTTGATACAAATGCTTGGAAGTGCACTGAGATAAGCAGTGGTATTGGTTGCTTGTATTTTGTAACCATGTCACGTGCAACAATGTTTTATTATACCATTAAATGCTTGATACGATGTATGGAATCAGTATGAGAAGTTATACTTCAATAAGAAGCCCCAAACTGGATATGTATTGGAAAAAGATCAGTCTTTTCCAATGTGTCGACCCTTGCGTCAACACTAGTGTGCGGGGTTTTGGCTCAATAATACTATGAGTATAGGGCATAGAACCAACACTATCCGCATAGATCAGTGCTGGCTTAACTTGTTCTATCTCAATCAGTAATAATATACATCATTTAGTGTTTAACAGGATTGTGTCGGCTGTATAGGATAGCTATAATAGCTGTATAGTGTAAGGGCCAGACAGTCCTTTAAAGTATGAGTACATAAACCCCTACTATGCACAGTGTTTCCAAAGAGCCAGTGAGGGTTAACAGAGTCACTGTATGAGCACTCTGCCCGCACGTGGCTGAATGTGATCAACACGATCGCGGCATGCACAGGCTGGTATGAGGCCAGTAACAGTGGGTGATCATACAGTATAGTGGGTGTTCACTCAGTACGGTTGTGTACCCCTTGGTAGTAAATCCTGTGGAAAAATTACAGATCAAAATAAGTGCTGTGAGTGAGTGAGTGAGTGAGCGTCACCGCTAGCCGGCGCGCGCTTCGCTTTAGCTTTTTCAAGCTATAGTGGGGATTACACTAGGGTTTTCTGGAGTGTTCCAGCATTGTCAAGCCTATGTGTTGCCTGCTGGAAAATCTGACATACTGTACTTTGAGAATTGACAAAGTTGGTATGCTGTGTACCTGCTACAAATAAAACCAGACTTTATTTCCATTCAGTGTATGTGATTCCTTATCTGTAGATAGATAGATAGATAGATAGATAGATAGATAGATAGATAGATAGATAGGAGACAGTAAAATGCACACCTGTCGAAGTTCATTACTGCTTGTTAATCTGAACTTTTCTCCTGCAGCATGGTGTGCCTCTCGCTCCAGTGCTTTAAGGTGAATCTGTAATATAAACTACACTTTTACCATTTATAGGGTTAATTTTATGATAACACATAGCACTCTCACTAAAGACTACATCTACAATCAGACAGTTGCGTAGCATTTCACTTGCTTGGAGTGATGTCATCCTCTAGATTTTCTGTAGCCACAAATGCCCACTATTCTTAAGTAGCAATACATGTACTTTATGTACCTGCAGCTCAGTTCTCGGACCAGTCCACTTGTGAACAAATTGCCGTAAAATGTGCACTCATCTAAACCCAATTGAAAAAAAATGAAGAAAATAATATATAAAAATATATTGTATAGGTAAAGGAACATATGGACCAATATTCTACTGCATCTTTATCTTACTGTACTAGTCCCTGTTCCTGACAGCTGGAGAGCAATAATCATTGTGCACAATATGGTAAGGTATTATGCCACCATCTAAATAGTATCAGTGTGACAGTTACGTCCCAGTGTACTGTACACATTGCCTTTATAGTTACTCTGACGTCTCAATGTACTGTACACATTGCCTTTGTAGTTATTCTTACATCCCAATGTACTATACACATTGCCTTTATAGTTATTCTTACGTCCCAATGTACTGTACACATTGCCTTTATAGTTACTCTGACGTCTCAATGTCCTGAACACATTGCCTTTGTAGTTACTCCTACGTCCCAATGTACTGTACACATTGACTTTATAGTTATTCTGACGTCCCAATGTACTGTGCACATTGCCTTTATAGTTACTCTTACATCCCAGTGTACTGTACACATTGCCTTTATAGTTACTCTGACGTCTCAATGTACTATACACATTGCCTTTATAGTTATTCTTACGTCCCAATGTACTATACACATTGCCTTTATAGTTATTCTTACGTCCCAATGTACTGTACACATTGCCTTTATAGTTACTCTTACGTCCCAGTGTACTGTACACATTGTCTTTATAGTTACTCTTACGTCCCAATGTCCTGTACAAATTGCCTTTGTAGTTACTCCTAAGTCCCAATGTACTGTACACATTGACTTTATAGTTATTCTGATGTCCCAATGTACTATACACATTGCCTTTATAGTTATTCTGACGTCTCAATGACGTACTGTACACATTGCCTTTATATTTACACTGTATCAGTGCTATCCAATTTAATTGTATATTCCCCTTTGTATCCACCTCTACTCGCTCCTACATCTTTACTTGGTCATATTAAAGTATACTGTAGCTTCCTACCCTCCTGCATTCTGCAGGAGACTCACTGAAAAAGCAGCAATCTCCCTCTCTTCCTCATTAGTCTAGCAATCTCCCTCATGTCACCTAGCCCACATTACACTGTTAATTTTTATTTTATTTTTGGGGGGGAGGGAAGGAATTATAGACAGATACATTTACAATGAATCATCTGCACCATTTCTCAGCACGTATACCAAGTATAGTCATTTGTGTATAAGTCATTTTACAAGATTCCTCTCAGATGTAGCAGTACACACCACCGATTCTAGGTGCCATGTTCACAATCTATCCATATATGGAACTAGACACGCCCTTTGGGTGGAGCATGACACGCCCCTCAATGTGGCGCTGTGCAAAATTCTATTTCGAACTATTATCTCCCTGAAGCTAGTTTTCAAAACTAGGCAAGTGTGTATATACCTTATTTTGGACCCCAACCCATCAAACATCAAATTGTAGTGATGTAGGCACTCCATAAGACCAGTAGCGCATCATTTACATTTATCTCACTTTATTGACCAATTTAAATTAGCTGTTGTATATATTAAAATGTAAGTAAAGATTTATTTTTCATTTACCCCTAGAAGTACTGACGTCTTTTTCAGCTCCTCTTCATTTACTTGAATAGTATTGTTTTCCATTACTAGAAATCAAATAAGTATATACTGTACGTTATCTGTTATAGATGATACAACTTTTAGGTTCTGGGTTTTTATTTTACAAAATAAAAACAGGTACTCCAAGGGGGCGATTCAGATGGGTAGGATGGATGCTTCGTGACATTGCAAGTTTTTCTTTACACCCCAAAGAGGTTTGCAGGAAAACTTGCGTTATCTGGATCCTATAAATGCTTGATATGTGCACACTGCCTGTAACTGAATGCTTGCCCAAGTACCTTTAGTTGCAATATTTTCTTCATAGAGACAAGTTAGAATAAAGAAATACATATAACATATAGATGTCACAGCAAGGCTTCTCATATTACAGCCAACTCCCACCCCCGCATGTCCCCCGCGGCAGCGGTAATTTTCAGCTTTCCAGGGAAATGCTTCAGATGCAAATCAAGTCATTTAGCTCCGTCCCTCCTCGAAGGCCAACAAATTGCTGGGGGCAGGGCTTGATGATATCTACAACAGGTCCTGCCCCCGAAGTGCTGCTGACAGTCTCCTCTCCAGGCCTCCCAGAGATGAGACTTTAAAAGTAGGCAACACTGATTTACTATGCAATAGTGTGGACAACCCACAGGAAATCTGATTTAACTTTTGTGAAGTACAAAAAGACACATTTTACCCTCAATTCCATTTGCAATATCACCAATAAAGTACTCCACTTGTAACCTTTCCCTCCTTTGACTGTACTCCGTTTACTACAACTCTCTGTTTCCTGTCCTGCAACCAAGATCTTATCCATTTAACTATCTTAGAATCCAATCCCAAGCTTTCAAGTTTATTTAACAGTCTGCGATGTGGGAAAGTGTCAAAAGCCTTACTAAAGTCTAGATACATCTACAGCCCCACCTTGATCTATTACTTTAGTCGCCCAGTCAAAAAAGTCAATAAGATTTGTTTGACATGATCTTCCCCTTGTAAACCCATGCTGTTTCGGATGTAAAGTGCTGGTTTTGAGATATTCTACAACTCTTTGTTTTAAGAGTGTTTCCATCAATTTCCCTACCACTGATGTAAGGCTCACTGGTCGGTAGTTGCTTACCTCTTCCTTGCTTCCACTTTTGTGCAGTGGGACTACATTCACTGTTTTCCAGTCCTCTGGGATTACTCCAGTAGCTAGTGACTGGTTGATTAATTCTGTTAATGCTTTTACCATCTCCCCTTTAAGCTCTTTTAGTATACTTGGATGTATCCCATCTGGCCCCATTAATCATCAGAGTTGATGGCAATCATACATTGCCAGGGTAGTCCAGGAACAGAGCATTTTCTCCCTGAAGGAGAGGGTCAGGTAGGCAACCCTGGTCTAACAAGATACACCACTTTGTCCTTATTATTCTGTGTCTGCTTTAATTTCTTAAAGGCCAGTAAGAGAGTGTATGCACCTTTACATTGCTTTTTCTGATGAGTAAAGGCAGAAACATCCATAAAGAACAATGACCATTCTTACCAGCTAAAATAGTGGTTAATGGAAGTTCTATGTTGCAAAACAAATCCCATAGCTCTTCTGTCTGCAAACAACAACAAAAACCTAAATTATGACAAAATAAAGATTAATTGCAAGATGTTTAACCCCTTACCGCCGCAGCCTGTTTTTGCCTTCCTGACAGAGCCCTTTTTTTCAAATCTGACATGTATCACTTTATGTGGGGATAACTTTTTATTGCTTTTACTTATCCCAGTGATTTTGAGATTGTTTTCTCGTGACACATTGTACTTTAAGTAAGTGGTACATTTTGGTCGATACAGTCTGTTTTTTTTTGTGAAAAATACCAAAATGTCGTAAAAAATGGAAAATTTAGCAATTTTCAAAATGTTAAATTTTCTGCTTGTGAGACAAATAATCATACCACTCAAAATAGTTAATAACTAACAAAGACCATATGTCTACTTTATTTTACCATCATTATTTCAACCTCCTTTTAATTTTTTGGGACACTAGGGGGCAGCAGAGACAAAATTATACACAGAACACAGAAAACGCTGCAATTGGCTGTTCACATTTGAACAGCCAATCGCAGCGATCGCCTATGGGGGGGGGCATCGCTGCCCCCCCTGGGCTACGAGGGAAGATGTCTGCTGTCAGGGACAGCAGCCATCGTCCCTCTGTCACCGCGTCTATAGACGCGGTGACAGTTTAAAGTCATGACGTACATTTATGCCATGCGTCGGGAAGTACATCCCGGCCATGATGTAAATGTACGTCAAATGTCGGGAAGGGGTTAAATGAAGATATAACCAATGACATAATAGCAAAATTTGCTTTATAGAAAAATAGTTGTATTTATTAAAAAAAAAAAAAGGTCTCCTTCTCAAACAGTAAGTTCAGATTTACACAGGTGTCAAGCTTACATGCTTACACAAAATACAGTTGCCCAAATGTGCCCACTCAGCCCAAATTATATGCTTATAGTCTTTTAGGGGCCAATTTACGAAAATATTTTTTTATTAAGATAATGAGAAAACGGGTGTTTCACCAAATTTACTTCTGCCCCATGGCAGAGAAAGTAGTGCAGTCTGATCAGCTGTGTGTGTCTCCGATGGATAAACAAAAATAAAATTAGACAAACTAAAAAAAAAATTGACTCACCAATCAAGGATCTGCTGATCTGCTCTGTTGAAGGCTGCCTGTCATTGGGGTTCGGCGCTGCTCCTGGTGCAAAATGACACTGCAAAGCAGAAGCTCACTTTACACCACAGCAACCCTGCAGGTCAAAAGGTTGACATGGGGTCTTTTCACATTAGTTTTGTCCCGAATTTCGACACAGGACATGGACACTGAGACATAGCACCGCATCCCCTCGCATGGCTCGCCATGCTTTGGGCATGGTGCCTTGCACACTACAGTATTTTATTCTCCCACCACCTAGTGGATGGTAGGGCATGAAATACCACCTGTCAGCATATGTTGGCTCAAAAAAATGTGTAAAACCTCATGTCGACCTTTTGACTGTCGACCTTCCCCATATACTTGAGGGCTCCTTTGAAAAAAGCCCGCTAGACTGGCGAAACGCGTCAGTGTACCAGCTACAACAATCTCTCCTTGATGTGCCAACGGTCGACCACTTGCTGATTGAAAGAACCTCCCTAACAAAGAACCCAGGACCCCAAGTTCCTCTTTCAGATCCAGCTACCACTTTGGGCCCAGGAACTCGCTCCGGATACCATCTCCACTCCAGGAACTCTATGCGCCAATGGGCTAATTCTATTGAGATCTACATATAGCGAGTGTCTCAGATGATATTTCCAATAGAGGGGACTGTTATAAGGTCACATGGTCAATTTGGGATTCAGCAGCAAACCAGCCATCTACTGTATGTGAGAGATTGCACTGTTACATGCCAACTAATTGGTTTTACTTATATAGTGTATGTTCATGTTCTAATTTATTTTATGGGATCTTAAGTAATAAGTGTATATTTTTGAATTACCCATGGTTTATTCATTTAATCGTTCCTCAATAAGCTCTGTGGTTATTTGCCTTTTGGTTGCCTTTTTCTTCCAGTGGGAACAACTCTCCCATTATATACACAGCTGCTAGGAGCATCTACCCATTCCAGCCCCTGAAACTCCCTTTGGGAACATCTTTTCTTCTTGCTCAGTTGACCTAATGACCCTGTCGACCTTAATGCATGTCGACCTAATGCTTGTCGACCCAATACTTGTAGACCTAGTGACCGTATCCCTCTGGAGCAAAGAGCAGTCATACTGTAAGTTTAACAACACTACACTAAATAAAGTTCCTTCTGGCTCTTTAGATTTAGCAGTTTAAGGAAACAGTACACAGGAATTTGGTAGTGTGTGTATGTGTGTGGGTGATTACTTTGATTAAATATTACCCTGATCCCAATCACACCACACTCACCTGAAGTTTATGCTGGAGTTTCACCATCAGATGATACAACATATTCAGTCTCTTGCAAGTTGCATGATGCTGTAAAACACATGGATAATGGCTCTTGGCATTTTAAAAATGGAACTTTTACCTCTTCTTATATTATATAAATTTAATTGATATTTTAGTTGACAACTTTACACCGTGTTGGAATTGTTCAAAAGAAAATAGTGTGAGATTCTTCTGTGAGGACAGACCCTGCTCATCGTTTTTGTTTTAGAGGGTTCCATAGACGTGAAGAACATGGAAGAAATCGTCTCCCAAATCACAGAATTGAGCGGTAGATTTATTAAGCTTGGAGAAGAGATAAACTGGAGATAAAGCGGAGAAAAGGTAAAAGGAGATAAAGCACCAGCCAATCAGCTGTGTTTGAAAAAGACAGTTGGGAGTTGATTGGCTGGTGCTTTATCTCCTTTTACCTTTTCTCCGCTTTATCTCCAGTTTATCTCTTCTCCAAGCTTAATAAATCTGCCCCTGAGTACACTGTGAAGGTATCCGCATCCCCTCGCCACGCTTCGGGCTCGCCACACTTTCTATTCTCAACTCCACGCCGACGTGGATAGTGGGGGTATGAAAAGGTCGTAGGACACGTACCGCTGCGCTCGCCACGCTTCGGGTTCACGTTTATAGTGGTTGGGTGGCGTGGGGGTGCATTTAACATTGTAAGCACCCATTAGGGTGCTTAAAAGCACCCTTTAGGGTGCTTATACAATCTTTCATCGAATAGGGGGCAAAAATCGCGTCGCATCGCATGCATGGCATGCGATGCGATGTACTCATCGCGCGATGGAGATCGGGGGCGCCGCCAAAATACACAAGTACCACAGATAAAAAATGTTATATTTGAATAGATTGAATATGAATTAAATTTATTCTACGCAAAGACAGCAGATACTTCAGAGGATCGGAAATATCTACATGGATTGAATACCCCCCCCCCCATAGAACACAACTACTTGTTATACAAACTTGAGTGTGCTGAGAATTGTAGGTAGTCTTCAGGTCCACACTTTCACAATGTATCTTCACTAAATCTTCAAATGATAGATTACAATCAGCTGGATTCAGAAGCCATGCTGCGATTCTTGGGTCTAAGATAACACTCTGTGCAACTGAGAACAGATATTCAAAAATATGGCCCTTATTCAGATCGGTGCGGATATTCCCGCATTCTTACGGAGCGGTCCGCACGCCACGGTGTTTTGCCGCATGCGGCCATCGTCCGTAGAAACGCCCACGTGTACTCCGCATTCGGACGGACTCACTCGTTAAGAACAGGGCGTGTTTACGGACGACATACAAAGCATGCGTGTGCGGGAGAAACACTCCGATTCGGCACGGTATCACAGAGTATTACAGAGTATGCTCGGGAATACCGCATCCGAACGGGAGCCAAGCGGTGCTACCGCACGTAAGCGGAGTATTTCCGCCAAAAAACCCACTATGAACTATCTTCTGCAAAACATCACATGACCCACTTATTCAATTACCTAGCCTCATAAAAAACAGCTTATTTGGAATTGGAATCAATTAGATTCCAATATATCCTTACAAGCATGCCTAACACATGCATAGCCCACATTAACCCTTACAGCAATGTAAGTGCAATGGTTTCTATTACACCCTGTGTCAAACATTATAAACAATCTACACATATACTATGTAAAGTGCAAATAAAACCGACAACTGTGAACTTGCATAAACATTTTATTAACATATACATTTAGCAAAAGTGAAAAACAAATAAATTAAAATTTAAAGCAGCTGGTCTTTCAAGTCCTGCAGGTCAGCTTGCAGGAGCCGGAGATGGTGCTCAACTCTCATGAGGGCCCCACGCACCCCCTCATCTGCCGGTGTGGTGTCATCTGTGGGCATGTCAAAGGGGCCAAAATTAGTCATGTTATTCATGCATACATTTCACATACTACGACATAAATTGCACAAATGCTAGGTGACATGTGTGTATATATATATATATATATACAGATATATATCTATCTATGTAGACAGATAGAGACACACATAGATAAATATATATGACACATACATATATACATACATGCAAACTTATTTGCTACATAGTGTATTTTTGGCCCTCCACCCTTAACTCTGCAGAAGACATAACAGTCATATTGTTTCTTCGCAGTCACAACCCACCCATGACTAACCAATGACAAGCAGGTCATGGCCTCCGTCAATAAGAACTTGTCACAATCTGCTCACTCTAAGTTCAGTGATGGTTGGTGGCATGGGAGTTATGCAAATGTCAGGAATGCACAATACACATCCTCAAAATCATAATTCTGTCTAAACCAAACTACAATTCTGTGAGGGACAAAAATAAATCAGAACTACAGGGGGGGTTTAGGTAGAGGAGGCTCCTGGGACACTGCCAACTTGTGACTCCATTCCAAGGTAGGCCGGCCCATACTCCATTTCTAGCATACATCCTACAGTTGATAAATAACATTGACCAACAATATAGATTCCACTATTTGATGGGTCATAATCAACGCTTGCAGCAGGTGAATTTAATCCACAAATGAACCACTCATCCCTTTACTCCAGGATCCTGTTTAACTACAACGGTTATGTGGCATTCAAAATGGAGCTCCAACCCATCCCACAAACCGGTGTAATTCAGAGGTGTCCTGGATGAAAGGGATGCCTTGGACACCCCATCTAACCCGTACCTGTATCTGTAGCTACCCACTTTGGGGTCTATATGAATAGTATGGGCCCAAAATTTTGTTATCAACACTGACACATAACAAATACCTGTACAATAACTTCATGAATGATGCATTATGTTAACATACCAATCTCCTGAGATTCCGGGGCCTGGCACGCCTCCTCCCCATCGTCATCCGACTCCTCCGGGGCAACCGTGGCCTCCTCAGACCCCTCCTCCTCCGCCTCCGCCACCGCCTCCGCCTCCTCCTCCTCCTCCTCCTCCTCCTCCTCCTCCTCCTCCTCAACCCACACCTCCTCCTCCGCAACCAACACCTCCTCCTCCGCAACCAACACCTCCTCCTCCGCAACCAACTCGGCTTCAACATCCTCCTCCTCCTCCACCACCATCTCCTCCTCCTCCACTTCCTCCTCCTCCACCATTGCCGGCACCTCCTCCTCCTGGTCTTGGCCCTCCTCCTGTGCCAGGGCTGCCTCCGCCTCTTCCCGGGCCTGTTGTGCTTGGGCTCGTGCTGTGTGTTCGAAAAAAACATCATGGTCAATGTGGGGTCATTGGGGCACATGTAGTAATCCATAACAAGACATATATGGAAGGGTGATAATGATGGCAAACTATGCAGGAAAGTAGCTCCTTACTGTTAATGGATTCAAAATAGTGACATTTAAATTAGTATGTGATTGGTAGTAATTTGTTCACACATTACAACCCAGCCATTTATCACTGTGTAACACATATTAGATCTGGCACATTGTATGCATCAGAATCCTCAATGCTATGGCATTACATATAAAAGCCACATGACTGCATGTTAACCAGGAAGAAGCACACATAACAGTCTATGGACTTTTAAACCCATGGACACCCAGTTATCATGAGACACATTTTATTGTTTATATATGCTATGTTGTAAGTGCGAAATTTCATAGCTAAAATACTCACATTCCGCAATTTCGCCCCTTAGTTGTGTCAGCAGCTGGGGCTGGCGCCTGCGGAGGTCGGACCACCGCCTCTCCAGCTGCCCGAGGGACCTACGCACCCGAGTGCGGGCGTAAATCCGGCGCCCTGCCGCAGCGTAAGCCCTCCGCTTATGGCGGTTGGTTATGAAGGGCCCCGCACGGCCCAGCCTTGTCTCCATGACGGAGACAAGAACTCGCAGCTCCTCATGCGTGAAGGGTTCTGCCCTCCGTGTCTCCGCCATGTTGACAATGGCATCTATCAACCAATCAGGTGGTGGCATTGGTTGATCACAGTTATTTGTGTTAATAACTTTATTGTTCATTTTTACATTAACAGCGTCTCTGCGCCAACACAAATGGTGACAAATTCGCATGCCTTCAAAACCGTAGTGTTGATGTATGGCAATGAACAAATCTGATATATATAAAACACAGTGTGTATGCACTTAGCAAATCCAATGACGCCTCGCTCCGCCAAGCAACGCGTGCTATAGCTTAGCAACGCATAGCTGTAGTTAGCATTATTTACTCTATGCATCTATGTGTATGCGTACATTTATGTGTAAAAGACACATACACACACTTGCAGGTATCCTGAGACCACCATTATCCAACAGCCCTGCCTGCCTGCCTGCCTGTCTGCCTGCCTGTCTGCCTGCCTGGCTGCTCCTTGAAATGTAGAAACATGTGAATAAATTCTAATATCATATATATAGATATATATATATATATATATATATATGCAAACAAATCAGACATCAACACATGATAAAATCCCAAACACATTACAGAAGAAATCAATGTACTCACCAGTCATCAGGGATAGTATCAACTACAAAAATGAAGATAGAACAAACACATAAGATCCCTTGTCCAAGGTCTAATAATTAGCACCTATATAGAACTTCCCCCAAAACTCTTCACATATGCTAAATATCTCCTATTTCTTTGCCATTAGGAGGGCAGGCTGGCTAATGTTGGTTTTGTAACACTGACAACTAACACACGGGACTTATTTGAAGGGGTGATTGTGACTAAAATGGGTGTGTTATGTCAACTCAATAACATGTACCTGAAGTATCTTTGCGCCACAGAGTCCCGCAGCTGGTATCCCCTCCGGCATTCAGGGGCGCGGGATGGCCGCATGGGCGGATCTTGCGGCTCAGATGGTACCTCCCACTCCTCAAAGGGTATCTCACGCCGCACAGCAATGTTATGCAAAAATACACACAGGCCCACGATCCTCGACACCATTTCAGGCGCATATTGCAAGTCACCACCAGTGCGGTGGAGCACTCTAAATCGACCTTTTAAAAGGCCAATTGAGCGCTCCACCACTTGCCTGGTGGCAACATGCGCCACATTGAATGCCTCCTGTGGGCCCGGTGCTGGGTAGCTGTACGGCGTAAGTAGCCAGGGCGTACATGGGTAACCGGAGTCACCCAGAACCCACGCATCACGGCCTTCCAGCTCTTGTAGTCTTTGCCATATCCCGGTTTGTCGGATGACATGAGAGTCATGGGCACTTCCGGGAAACTTCGAGTTGAAGGCGAGAATTTCCATGGATGGGCCACATACCACCATCACGTTCAGTGAGTGGAACAATTTGCGGTTCCTATATATCTTCTCACTTCGAGATGGAGGCACAAATGGTACATGGGTGCCATCCACAGCCCCTATCACATTAGGGAAGCCAGCAATTTGTTGGAAGGCGTGCTGGCTTCTGCGCAGGGTCTCGGGGGCAAATGTCATGGCCATGAAGTGCCCCTTGCGCCTGAACATGGCCGACGTCACACGCCTCAGGATTCGGCAGAAGGCCGGCTGAGATATTCCAGCAAGTACTGCCACTACTTGTTGGAACGATCCTGAGGCGCAGAAATGCAACACCGCCAGCAGCTGTGTGTGAGGCGGAATTGCTGTCGTGATCCCGTGTAGAGGTTCCAAATCGCTCTGAATTAGGTTGAGCAGATCCAGAATTACATTTGGGGGTAACCGGTACCTAGTAAGTACCTCATCATCGGGCATAGCAAACAGAGTCACCCGTGTGCGATAGATTCTAGCACGTCCTGGCCTCCTTGGGCGACGAGTGGGGAGAGCCGCAAGTGCCCTTACCCTCCTCTCCATGTAGCGCAGAATAGCTTCTGCAACCTATAAAGAAATGAACATAAATACTGATGCACCTATGCACATAATGGCCATATCCCACTACAAATTGATTTGTAGCCTTCAATACGTACAATAGATGGCCGCCCCGTGTAATCCCGCAGATCCATTTGACTCTCTAATGATGACACAATAATATGAACTCAATACACACCGTCCAAAACACACAGATAAAGGTGTCAGCATTTTTTGCCAACATCATGTACTATGAGACATTTCATCTATTGCTGGGACATGTTGTCCTGCAATAGATGAACCCACACAGGTTTAAGACCTGTGAGTGAAATAGTGAACATGTGACATGTTGCAATAATGATACACACACTTTGCTGGCCCAACAATCTGTAGGCAGTGAGGCAATGGTGCATACCTTCATACACTTACATAGTGAATGGATATCATATCTACAAGGAGCATGGAAGAGCTTACCTTAGACCCTGACAAGTGGTGATCTGGAGACAACTGATTCTACCAGCAACTCACTATTTATAGGGCTCTCACATGTGTTGTCTATAACAGTAGAGATGAGTATTGCCTGACTTGTGGCGTGGATTCTCTAAGGGAATGGGCTACTTTTAGCTTGCAATGAAACGCCATCATACGACAGTAGTCATGAATCAAATGTCATGTCATGCTAGCAAATAGCATGTGTATTGTGCAATAGTCCCAGGTGTATCCGAAGATTCTATGCAATGTTATCATTGGTGACCAGTATTTCATTTAGAACTTTCGCCAGGTTTTCCACAATGGAATTTCCGCCACCGTATGCGGCGCGAAAGAACAGCGACGTACGCTCACGCACGGAACGCAGCTGCCGCTGATGTCCGCCAAACAGGATACTCAAACAGTATAAAAAGGGGTATTACAGGGTGACAATGTTGTTGCTAACATGTCTGGCTCCCAACCAGAGTTAGACCCAGAGCTCCAGCAACTTTTTGCCAAGCTGGACTCCAGCACCACCTATGTGCCACTGCACATGCAGGCAGTGGGTAATGAGGAGCCTGCTGGCCCTTCTACAGCAGGCCAAGCTGCACATGACCATTCGACAGCAGAGCAACCAACACCTGGCCCTTCTGCAGCAGCCCAACCTGCAGCTGGCTCATCTGCAGCATCAGCAGATTTGTTTGGAACACAACAGGGGACTTCACAAGGTAGTACCATGGCCAGCACTTCAAGTGCAGCGACTGGTGCCAGGGGGCGTGGCCAGGGACGTAGCAAGGGGCGAGCCAGTGCAACAGCCGAACCACCAAAAAAAAACAAGGCATATGAAGCACAGGAGCTGGCCATCCTGGTTCCCCGAGCACGTGATTGGATAGAGTGCCCATCCGAGAAGCTGACACACACACGCCGATGGAAGATTTGGGAACAGATAACGGCAGAGATTAATGCAGTTGCGCCACAAGTTCGTGAGACGGACCATGTGAAGAAGAGGCAAGTTGTTTTGTCATACATGTGCCCAGTAATAGCCAAGTAATGATTTAATTGATGCTTATATGCATTTTGCAAATGGCACATGAGGTTGTTACGATACACATACATTATTGCCATGTTATTTCCTTGAGAGTCAGAGTAGGGTGATTGTGAATGTGTATTGTAACGGTTGATATCATAGTTGCATGTAATATTATATATGGGACATTAATCACATGTTGTAAGATGTAGCACATAGCAATGGCTGCAACAGCTAACATTGGGAGTGACATGTATTAATATGTCAACTTACATTGCAGGTGGCAGGACTTCAAAACCAACCTGAAGAGGAAGATGACCAAGCGGTGGGACCACAGCCAGACATCTGGGGCCGGCCCCATGCCATCAGGGCTAGAGCTCACCCCCCTGGAGGAGATGGCGGAGAGCTGTATCTCAGTTGAGGAGATCAGGGGGGTGAGCACGATGGATAGCGAGGCCCCAGCTGAAGTGTTTGCGTCTTTTCTGGAAGGTAAATATTGGTCATGCCATAAACTTGTGCAAGTAATTATCGTAGAATGTCTCCTAATTGTGTTTATCTTTTCCCACAGACACCCCACCGCTTGGTGAGGACTCTGCTCAGGAGGTGGAGGAGTCCGTGCCACCTGGCCCCAGAGGTAGGCCTGTGCAGCAGCAGGCATCGGGCCAAGCCGATTTGGCCGCCTTGGCCCAGGTGCTTGTGGACATCAACCAGCAGGGAGATTTGGCATCAGAACGGATGCGTAGGACCGAGGAGATCCTGGCGAGCTTGGTCAGCACCCAGCAGTCCATCGCTGGGAGCATGCAGGCCATGGCTGAGTCACATCAGGCCATGGCTGCAAGTGCTCAGGTGCTGGCCGAGCAAGCCACCCGCCAAAATGATCTCCTCCTCCACCATAATGAGCTTATGGTGGAGCTGGTTACCAGCAACAGGGTCCTAATGTCATCCGTTTCTGGTGCATTACCAGCGGAAACACTCCCTGCTGGCAGGAGGGGTAGACCAGCCAACCCCTCCACATCATCTGCTCCACCTGCCCCAGCATCTGGGCGTCCCCGAAGAGCTGCTGCACAGGCCAAGGAGCCTACCAAGGCCAAACGTGGTCGGAAATGAACTTGTGGCCGCATTAATCTCTACCGTTATGTGTTCCCAAATCTTCCATTGTGCTGTGTGTGTCAGCTTCTTGTGTCCAATCACGTGCTGAGGGGAACCAGCTGAGCCCTTGCTTCATATGTCCTTTGTGGTTCCCCTGTTGCCCTCTTGTGCCTGGCATTACTGTCAGCTGTACTTGAAGTGATGGCCATGGTACTATCTGGTGAAGTCCCCGGTTGTGTTCCAAATGAGTCTGCTGATGGTGCATATCAGCCAGCTGCAGGTTGTCCTGCTGCAGAAGGGCCAGGTGTAGGGTGCCCTGCTGTCGAATGGTCAGGTGCAGCTTGCCCTGCTGTCGAAGGGCCAGCAGCCTCCTCATTTCCCACTGGCTACATGTGCAGTGGCACATAGGAGGTGCTGGAGTCCATCTGTGTGCTATTATATTTGTGTTTTATTATTATTTATTTTGCTGCATTCCTGGCATGTTGTTTATAGTTTTGATGTTTAATTTTATGGTCATTGCATGACAGTGGCATTGAGTGTGACATGAATATAAATAAATGTGTTTACTTTACCCAAAATGTGTGGTTTCATGAGTACATGTCGAATACACATGTGTATTGCTAGTATTAATATTCTGTCATGTCCATTGTTAGCAGTTTTTAAGTGTCTGAGAAGTACAGCATATGTGGGGGATTACTAAGGTTTCCTTGAAGCAGCAATGGTTTCAATTAAAGCACTGACAAGCGTCCTATTAGTGAGTAATGAGTAAAGGAGTAGATTGTATTGGGTTCAGGTGTTAATGGTTGTAGTCATTAGGCGTACGTTCGCCTACCGCATGAACGAGTGGTGTCCGCAAAGCAATAGTACACTTGTGGACACCGCACATTTCAGCCCTTTTTGCTCGCGTGCATTCGGAGTGGTTTCCGAATGTACGCCCCCCAACATAAGTGTACTCCCCCGTGTCCGCCCATGTTTCCGCCCCGTTTTGCCCACTTTGAAACTACGCCCATGTGTCATTCCGCATGACGCCCATAATACGCCCCTATTTCCCGACTGATTGCGGTGACCAGTTTTGGACGGGCTTTGTCCGAACTGGTACCGAGTCAAGGCGTGGCACATGCGCGTAGCGTTCTACACGCATGCGCAGACGCCGTAAAGACGCAATCCGTAAGAACGCGGTAAAGTCCGCATCAATCAGAATAAGGGCCTATATTACTGGTTATAATTCATACCTCTTAAGTGCATGAGGTCTTGCATTGATAAGTATAAATTAGCATGGGGCTGGTGCAAGTGCTGCTGTTGGTTGTGTCAGCTGGTGTAAAATCAATGGGCAGGATGCACGTTCCCCACATTAGTCCTATGGAAGCATGCATTACAGCTGCATAAGTTAGCTATATCGGTTCCACGGCTCCCTGCAACTATGCCCACCTTGCGTATGACCCGCAATCAGCCCACAAGTGTGGACTATGCTCCTCTGTGCCTTATACTGCTTCCACGTGCAGATTTCATGTGGAAAGGGCTTGAGTGGAAAGGGCTTATTTACAGGGATTTTCCCTTAAAACCAGAGGCTGTATAGACCTTATCATAACATAAAGAGATTTCCTTATAGATCAGTTATGATGACCTGAAAACACCTATTTCAAGTGCAGCTCATCTACAGATGGATCAAATCATTCACACCAGTGATCTTAAGCTGCCCATACACTAGCCGATTTTGGTCCGATTTCGGTCAGATCAGTCGGATCTGGCCGAAATAGGACCAAAATCGGCTAGTTTTGATGCCCGCTCAGAACCGATGCGCGGTCCCGTGCGGATTGGATCTGCGTCGGGTGGCCGGAGCTGCTGCACGTCCGATCACCCGACTTGGGACCTAGTCTGTAGTGGTAGTGGGGCGGCGGGGTGGGCGGCAAGTGCAGGGTCCGGGGCAGCTCTGCAGAAACACTGCGCTGGTCAGCGGTGGCAGTGTTTTGAAAACAATTCAAACGATAGGCCTGCCGCTGATTGGCTGAGGGAGAGAGCGCTCCCAGCCAATCATCAACGAGGTTGCTGATTGGTTGAGAGCGCATCCTCTCTCAGCGGCCAGCCTATAGTTTGAATTGTTTTCAAAACACTGCCACCGCTGACCTACGGTCTCCGCAGTGACCATCCAGCCGGACACTGTGAAGACTCCTGCCCGCCCTGGACCCCATCCAGCTCGGACTCCAGACCCCCTGCAGCTCCCCGGGAATTTACATGGGATAAATCGCATGCAATTTATTCCATATGAAAAATGGCACATCAAGTGCCAAATCGTAGTGAGCTCTCCCGGGGAGATGCCGGAAGAGCTCAGAGGACATTAGGTCCGACTTGTCTTTCAGACAAGTCGGCCTAATGTATGGGGGCCTTAAGTCTGTATGCATATACCGGATTTGGTTTTATCTCAGACGCCAATTTCTTTTTATGCCACATTTGCAGAATGCTGAGATCCAATAGATCCATCCGCAATTGCACTTGCATCCAACTAAGCGGTTTAGTTACTAAGATGGAAGTTCTATTGAAGATTTGATGTTGCTATAGGCAATACATCAGATTCACTCTATTATATCCTAGAAGGTGCAAAATAAATAAGTAGAGTCTGATCGGTTGTCCATAGCAACATCCCATCTTCACTAGAACCATCTTAGTAAATAAACCCCTAAAAATCCGGCTCTCAGTTGCCCAGACTTTCCTTTCCCTCTGCTGATCCTTATGAGGAGAGGAGTGACTTCATTGGGGACTCTCACCATCAAATGCAACCATTCTACTCCCCACAAGAATTTGCCTCAATTATCCTGGTAGGAGTGTGCATCACCCCACAATCTAGCACAAAAGTAGCCCAACAACAACTAGCTTCCCCGATAATAGACACCGAACCCAAGTACCCGGACTCACTGTTCATAATATTAGGTGACTTCAACAGGGCCAACCTGTCCCAGGAGTTACCAAAGTACAAGCAGCAGGTGAAATGTCACACCAGGGAGGGGCGGAAGCTGGACCACTGCTTCACCGCTATGAAGTCTACCTACCGATCCATCCCATGAGCAGCCCTGGGACTTTCTGACCACTGCATGGTCCACCTCCTCCCAACGTATACTCGGAAGCTAAAGTCAGCAAAGGCCACTGTCAGGTCTGTTAAAAGCTGGTCAAGTGAGACAAAACCAAAGCTTCAGGCTTTTTTCGATTGCACGGACTGGAGGGTTTTTGATGCCTCTGTGACTGACCTGAACGAACTAGAAGACGTCGTGACATCCTACGTCAGTTTCTGCAAAGATCTGTGTCTACCATCCAAAACAGTTAGATCCTTTAATAACAATAAGCCATGGTTCAGCAGTCAGCTAATGAAGCTCTGACGGGCCAAGGAGGATGCCTACAGTGGTGGGGATAGGGCACAGTACAAAGAGGCCAGGAACACCCTGACAATAAAGGCTGGCAAAAAAGCGCTACGCCTGCAAGCTGACAAATAACCTCTCAGCCAACGACCCTGCAGCAGTCTGGAAAAGTATGCAAGCTATTACCAGCTACAAGAAAGCCCCAAGCCCAACTCCACTGCTCCAGGAACTAGCTGAGGAGCTGAACGAGTTTTACTGCAGATTCGAAAAAGGAGCCCAGTGCCTCATACCCCCTCCCTCCTCTCGACCATAGTAAGGAAGCTCCACCGCCACACCACCCTGACAGACACTCCGAGGTCTTGTAGGTGGACCAGGGGGAGGTAGAAGCTTTGTTCAAAAGGGTCAGACTTAGGAAGGCTGTGGGTCCTGATGGAGTGTGGCCATCTACCCTTAAGACCTGTGCAACGCAGCTTGCACCCATCTTCACTGTGACACCTCACTGGAAACGAGTAGGGTCCCCGCCTGCTTCAAACGCTCAGTTATTATTCCGGTTCCCAAGAAGTTGGCTGTGAAGGATCTAAATGACTACAGGCCAGTCGCACTAACATCAGTGGTCATGAAGGCATTCGAAAGACTGGTATTGAACTATGGGCCTTATTCTAGTTCACTCTTTCTGACAAAATCCTTCTTAGATGGACAAAACCATGTGCACTGCAGGTGGGGCAGATGTTACTTGTGCAGAGAGAATTAGATTTGGTTTTACTACAAAGTGAGATCTATATTGCAATGTAAAAATAAAGCAGCCAGTATTTACCCTGCACAGAAACAAAATAACTCACCCAAATCTAATTCTCTCTGCACATTTTACATCTGCCCCCCCCCCCCCCTGCAGTGCACATGGTTTTGTCCATCTAAGAAGGATTTTGTCAGAAAGAGTGAACTAGAATAAGGCCCCATCTGAGGGAGGTGACAAACACCCATCTCGACCCCCTGCAGTTCGCCTACCGAGCAAACAAGCGTTGAGGATGCAGTTAACCTAGGGCTGCATTATATCCTGGAACACCTGGATCATCCAGGCACCTACGCGAGGGTCCTATTCATTGACTTCAGCTCGGCATTTAACACAATTGCCCCCGCTATCCTAAAGCCCAAACTTCTCTCCCTAGAAGTTCCAGAATCTACCTGCTCCTATATTGTGGACTTCCTGACGGCACGGAAACAGGTGGTGAAAGCCAGAGCCTTCACATCCGCCATTCGTACGATCAGCACTGGTGCTCCCCAGGGATGTGTCCTTTCCCCCTTGCTCTTCTCCCTCTACACTAACGACTGCATCTCGAGTGACCAGTCAGTAAAAATCATAAAATTTGCTGATGACACCACCATCATCGGCCTAATCAAGGAGGAAGATGAGTTTGCATACAGACGGGAAATGGACAGACTTTCACAGTGGTGCGGCAGAAACAACCTGGACCTAAACCCCATCTAAACAGTTGAGATTTGGGAAGCCAATCCCGGGGCATTTTTTCAATCCCGGGATTCCCTGGATTGGGTTTCCTAATAAAAAAAGGGAGAGGAGAGCAGAGAAGATTATTGGGACAGACCTCCCCCTGTAAGAGAACAATACCTAAACAGGGTTAAGAAGAGATCTGGGAAGATCGTGGCGGACAAACTCCACCCTGGACATAATTGGTTGATACTCTCCCATCAGGTAGACGCTTCAGGTCAATCCATGCGCATCTGATGCAATGTGTGTATGTCCTGTTATCCCTCTTGTACCATGCTTGAAGCTGCACTGTATCCAAAAAAAATCCTTGTATACGAGAGTATACATGGCCAATAAAGTGATTCTGATAGAGATGGAAAAGGAACTAAATATCATTCCTTTTGTTGTGAGTGTTGAAAGAAAAAAAAGATTGCCTGCCCCCCCCCCCCCCCTTTAACCCCTTCAGTGGCAATCCCGGAAAATTCTCGGGATTGCCACTGTTTAGAGCCGGGCAGTGCTGCCGAGCTGCCAATCACTGAACTCAGGCAGCTTCGGCGCTGTCCGGCTCCCTCCCCTCCGCCACACCTCCTCCTTCCCCCTCTGCCACGCCTCCTCCTCCCCCCTCCCCTCTGGGTTTTCTATTGAAGTCCCCGGCGCGGGCTTATGAGAAGCCGGCTGCCGGGGATGGGGTGCGGGTGCGCAGGTCCGGGCAGCAGCTGATTGACAGTTAAGCGGCGCTGCCCGGATCCAGGGAGGCAGTGGTGGTTTTTTTTTTTTTTTCCATCAATAAATTTTTATTAACATAAAGTTTTATAAGGAGTACAAAAGAGAGAAGGGGATACTTAGGGGGGAAGGGGGGGGGGGGGAGGGGAGTGGACTACATTCAGTAGCGGGAACAATACAGTAAGTACAGTGAATGCAGTGAATAAGGCGAAAGTTAGAAATATAACATAGCGGAAATCTCGCGCTACGCAGAGCGGAGTGAACATCAGGTATATTACATACAGTATAACAAGAAGCATTGAGATAGAGCCAGCTATTCAACCTTCAGTAACTGGGAACTCGTGTCTTAGGGCAGCACTTATGTTGACCTCCGCCTAATTCTGACTAATTCTGACTATCACCCCTAGGGAAAGGGGGTGAGCACTGGTCGGGTTCTTGGGGCGTGGGTGAGTCTGGGTCTGGGGGTTCATTCAGACTAAACAGTGGCGTCTGCCCGGGGGGACCGGGGGTGGAAGTCTCGGCCTCTGTCCCATCCGTCATGTAACTCCTCCAAGGGGCCCACCTGGAGTGGGGTGAGGAGGGATTAGACAAGTAGGGGGCAAAGCCGGTCTCCATATAATAATGGTGGTTCGTTTTTAAGATAACCTGGAGGGGGGAAGGGCTGCTTCCATTGTTGGGCTAGGTTTGCTCGAGCCGCAATCAAGATGTGCCCGAGGACATATGTTTTCCCTGTTGGGAGCTCCTGGGGGTATATATGGAGTAAGGCTATGAGTGGGTCGGGGAGAAGAGATATCTGAAGCACCGTGGAGATTAACTTAAAGACCTCTCCCCAGTATTCCCTGAGCTTGGGGCAGGACCAGAAGATATGATATATATTGCCCACATTTCCGCACTGCCGCCAGCACATATTAGAGCATGTAGGCCAAAATGTGTGAAGGCGATCTGGCGTTAGGTAAAGTTGATTGATTAGTTTTATATGCATCTCCGAGTGGTTAAGGCAGCGAGACATTGTGTAGGAGGTTAAAAAGATCCTACGCCACTGGGGAGCAGATAGCTGAGTGCCTAGGTCTGCCTCCCATTTTCTATGGGCAGAGGTCTTAGTGAACTCAAAGGGAGTTGTCAGGGTGCCATACCAAAAGGAGATGTCCCCCCTGGATGACGTCAGGGTGGGTCGAGAGAGGGCTGCTTGGTAATGTGTTTCTGGAGCAGGGCGGTTGGAGAAGTGGGCATTCCACCAATGGGCCAGTTGTAGGTAGTGGTGGTGTTCCTGGGAAGGGAGGGAGTATGCTTCTCGGAGGGAGGCGAAGGGGAGAATTGTGTGGGTGTCTAACACGTCTCCTAAGGAGTTTACCCCGACACTTTTCCAGCGGTTCAGGTTGAGATTGGGTATCAGTTTTGCCACTGTGGTGATGGGTAGTGTAGTGATAAGGGCTGTCGTGGCACGGAGGGTGGCAAGTAGCTGGTCCCATATATGGAGAGTGGCAATAGTTGCAGGGAGAAGGTCAGTTAGGGGAGGCCTTATGTGTTTTGGGATCCTAAGTAAGTCAGGGAGAGGGATTTGAGGGGAGAAGACTTGCTCAACGTACACCCACGCCACGGGTGCTTCTCTTTCGGAATAGTATTTAGACGAGGCCAGGAGGCAGGCTGCTTGATATTGGAATAGGTCAGGTAGATCAAGTCCACCGAATGCTCTAGGCAGTGACATTTTGGAGCGGGCCATAGCTGGGGGTTTTGTTGACCAGACATACTTCGTCAGAATGGAGGTAGCCAGTTGCAGGGACTTTTTAGGGAAGGTATATGGGATGGTGCGAAACAGGTACATTAACTTAGGGAGCAGCGACATCTTAAATGCTGCCATCCGTCCCATCCAGGAGACCTAAAATGTTAGCCAAGACCTGGAGAGAGATGCAAGGGAGGCTAGGAGGGGGGATAGGTTGACCTCAAAAACGGATACCATGTTTGGGGGAATGTGAATACCCAGGTATTTTATAGAGTTAGCCTGCCAGTTGTAATGATATGTGGCCTTCAATGATGGGAGGGAGGATGAGAGGTTGATCGGGAGGGCATCGGTCTTGGATGTATTGAGCTTATAATAAGAGGCAGCGCTATAGGAGGCTAGTGTTGTGTGGATAAACGGGAGGGTATTGGTGGGGTCCGTCACGAAGAGCAGGACATCATCCGCGAAGAGGCTAAGTTTATGGTTAATGGGGCCTACCCGGAGGCCTGGTATGTTGGGGTTATTTCGAATAGACATAGCTAATGGTTCTATGGAAAGGACAAATATTAAGGGCGAGAGGGGGCAACCCTGCCTTGTGCCATTGGAAATTAAAAATGGGGAGGAAAGAAATCCATTGCTAAACACGCGGGCCGACGGGGTGCTGTAGAGCGACATGATTGACATCAAAATCCGGTCTTTGAAGCCGAAGCGTAATAAGACCTCTCTCATATATTGCCAGTTCAGTCGGTCAAATGCTTTTTCAGCGTCGAGAGATAGAAGGAGGAGACCTTGCTCCTTAGATAGAGAGTCAATTAAGTTGAACACTCTCCTGGTATTGTCCGGGGCCTGTCGCCCCGGGGCGAACCCCGTCTGGTCCGGGTGCACCAGCAAGGGCAGGAACTGATTGATTCGGGATGCCATTAATTTGGCGAAAATTTTGATATCACTATTTAATAAGGCTATCGGGCGGTAGTTTTGGCACGCGGCAGGATTTTTACCAGGTTTCGGGATGGTCACTATTCTGGCTTCTAGTAGTTCCGGGGGGGCGTGACCAGAAGAGGAAAGTTCATTGAACAGGTCTTTCAAGTAGGGAGATAGGAGTTCGCTAAAGGAGATATAAAAGTCTGTTATGAACCCGTCGGGCCCCGGGGCTTTGTTGCGGGGGAGTGATCTGATGACCGCCAAAATTTCTGACTGTGACCAGGGGGCGTTTAGGGAGTCTAGCTGCTCTTGGGTAAGGGAGGGAAAGTGTAAACTGTCTAAGAAATCCCGAATGGTAGCATTAGTGGGCTGGACTATGGAGGAGTCTAGGGAGAGGTTATAAAGTTTAGAATAGTAGTCAGCGAATTGATTTGCGATATCTTTAGGGTTGCAAATTTTTTCTTTATTGGGAGATATTATATGTTTGATTCTGTTTCTAGCTTGTTGGGCCCGCAATTTTCGGGCCAACATTCTGCCTGATCTGTTACTAGTGAGGTAGAATCTTTGTCTCAGCCTATTTAGAGCTGATTGGGTGCGAGCTAAGAGCAATTTTTGTAGTTGGCTACGTACTGAGGCCAGCAGTGGTGGGGTTTTTTAAGGGAGCACTCCCCATAAAAAACTCACCCAGTGGGGAGCTCTCCCAAATAAATAAAAACCACCACTGATGGGGTTAATCTAGCTATGGGACCATGGCCAGTATACAAAAGTTTTTGGGGAAAGGGTTCTGGGTACTCAGACTTTAAAAAAAAAAAAAAAAGTAAAATGTCCCCACATGGCATAAATAAGTGCATGCAGCCTCAATGGTTTTCATATACAAATTGGAGCAGAGACGTTTAGTTGCTTAGAGATACATATAGGCCTGGTATGTTGGGGTTATTTCGAATAGACATAGCTAATGGTTCTATGGAAAGGACAAATATTAAGGGCGAGAGGGGGCAACCCTGCCTTGTGCCATTGGAAATTAAAAATGGGGAGGAAAGAAATCCATTGCTAAACACGCGGGCCGACGGGGTGCTGTAGAGCGACATGATTGACATCAAAATCCGGTCTTTGAAGCCGAAGCGTAATAAGACCTCTCTCATATATTGCCAGTTCAGTCGGTCAAATGCTTTTTCAGCGTCGAGAGATAGAAGGAGGAGACCTTGCTCCTTAGATAGAGAGTCAATTAAGTTGAACACTCTCCTGGTATTGTCCGGGGCCTGTCGCCCCGGGGCGAACCCCGTCTGGTCCGGGTGCACCAGCAAGGGCAGGAACTGATTGATTCGGGATGCCATTAATTTGGCGAAAATTTTGATATCACTATTTAATAAGGCTATCGGGCGGTAGTTTTGGCACGCGGCAGGATTTTTACCAGGTTTCGGGATGGTCACTATTCTGGCTTCTAGTAGTTCCGGGGGGGCGTGACCAGAAGAGGAAAGTTCATTGAACAGGTCTTTCAAGTAGGGAGATAGGAGTTCGCTAAAGGAGATATAAAAGTCTGTTATGAACCCGTCGGGCCCCGGGGCTTTGTTGCGGGGGAGTGATCTGATGACCGCCAAAATTTCTGACTGTGACCAGGGGGCGTTTAGGGAGTCTAGCTGCTCTTGGGTAAGGGAGGGAAAGTGTAAACTGTCTAAGAAATCCCGAATGGTAGCATTAGTGGGCTGGACTATGGAGGAGTCTAGGGAGAGGTTATAAAGTTTAGAATAGTAGTCAGCGAATTGATTTGCGATATCTTTAGGGTTGCAAATTTTTTCTTTATTGGGAGATATTATATGTTTGATTCTGTTTCTAGCTTGTTGGGCCCGCAATTTTCGGGCCAACATTCTGCCTGATCTGTTACTAGTGAGGTAGAATCTTTGTCTCAGCCTATTTAGAGCTGATTGGGTGCGAGCTAAGAGCAATTTTTGTAGTTGGCTACGTACTGAGGCCAGCAGTGGTGGGGTTTTTTAAGGGAGCACTCCCCATAAAAAACTCACCCAGTGGGGAGCTCTCCCAAATAAATAAAAACCACCACTGATGGGGTTAATCTAGCTATGGGACCATGGCCAGTATACAAAAGTTTTTGGGGAAAGGGTTCTGGGTACTCAGACTTTAAAAAAAAAAAAAAAGTAAAATGTCCCCACATGGCATAAATAAGTGCATGCAGCCTCAATGGTTTTCATATACAAATTGGAGCAGAGACGTTTAGTTGCTTAGAGATACATATATTATATTTTTGTATGCATTTTTCAATAATGGACTTAAACATAGAAACATACAATTTGACCATAGATAAGATAGACCACTTGTCCCATCTAGTCTGCCCCTTTTTTAACCATATTGTTACCTAAAACCCTATTTAAACATTATTTATTTGTAAGTATATCCTTACTATTATTCCATGATTGCTCTACTGTTTCAGCTTCTACCACCTCTGATGGGAGGCTTTTCCACTTGTCCACTACTCTTTCTGAAAAGCAATATTTCTTCAAGTTTCCCCAGAACCTCCCTCTCTCCAGTTTTAGTGCATGTCTTCTGGTAATAATATTTCTCTTGCTGGGGGAAAGGGGTTTTGGGCTTGCACTGACAATTAAATCACTACCATGATATTACCAACTTATCTTCCTATTTAGGTCCAAATACTAAACATGTAATTGTTGGTGGTGCTCCCCAGAGTTATGGATGACCATAAGTTTAAGGAGAAAAAAGATAACTCTTTTTTTTGGGGGCACTAACTTTTATTTAATTATTTTTAATATTGTTTTGATTATTATCCCAATGTGTATAGGGGATAGTCCAAAAAACAGTACAGCTGAAATTCCTGGAGTAAGTGGGATATATGGAGAAAATATTATTATGACAGCAAGAGAGAAAAAAAGGATTCTCTAAAAGTGAAAATTAATATCTGTATGTGGATCTCAAAGAAGAGCTCAATTTAAATTAAGTACAGTGGCTTATGACTATCTGAACACCCCTAGTATATCTGGTTCTTTCAGATCTAACTTTAACAGATCAATACCCACTTAAAAGTGGTGGATGTTTCAGCTTGTTTTCGTCAATTTGTCCATATGTGGTGCTCCACAGAACACCCTGGACAGTTGATCTGTCTAGCTGAGTTTTTTTTTTTTTTAATTGCTTAGTGATTGTGCAATAATCCTTTATGCTAAATGGGGTATTACCCCTTTAGGCAAAATATATGTGAAAAATAACAAGTGATATTTAGTGAATGGCGATAATATTCTAGTTTGGTGGTGTCAGCCACTTATAGAGGGCCCTAGTTTGGATAATTACCCATGTGTTCAATTGCATTTAAGATTGTGCGTCTTTTTATCTGAGCTTGAATGAGTAGGAGAATTAGTATGCACCCCTATGGTCCTAACTGCTCTCTGTTTGCCCGTGTGCCTATGAGGCAGTGAACGGGCTAAACCGTGTGCAGATTAAGGGGCCACTTAATGGGGGCAGCAGAAGAAAGTAAACTGGGATCTGCTTTTGGGGCTTAGCTCCCGGATCACCCCTGTTGAAATAACAGCGCAGGGGGTCACTCTCTGGCTGGCCGCAATGAGAGTCCCTTAGCGAGAGTAGTAGAATAGAGATGGTAGGACTTGAAAGTGTAGTACTTCACAGTTCAGTGTAATTGGTCAAAGAGTGGATATATATACACTTATGTATGTTTCCTAGATTATGTCTATAATCAGCACCCCACAATAACGGTTATTATGCCCCTCAGGGTATCACTATTTTGGCACAAAATAATAGGGATATAACATTTGACACTGACTGAGAAAAGGGACAGTGTAGTACTTCACAATTCAGTGTTATTGGTCAAAAAAGTGAGTATATATACACATGTGTATGTGTCCCAAATTATGCCTATGTTCAACACCACATAATAATGTCCATTATGCCCCTCAGGGTATCGCTATTTTGGCACAAATACTGGGGATATAACATTTGACACTGGCTGAAAAAAGACAGTATAACACTTCTATCTACTCCCGTAAACTATGCTCAGATTTTAGACAACATATGTCTCTATTGAGATTCCTACTGATCCTCACAATATACGCTCAGATATGCAAATATATGGTATTCACACTGATACATTGTTAGGAAGGTATAAGTAGTTTTAGGTTTAGCCTGAATCCCTATATCAAATATGTAGGGTAAGCTACAACACCATCGTTTTGACACAATGTCCCAACCAAATTATTACTTATCCTTACTGTGTGGTCTACACGTTCAAAAATGCAAACACATGATACTCACACTAATACATTATTAATTAGGTATAAGTGATCTTGGTTTAGCCTGAACCCTATATCAGATATGCAGGGTAAGCTACAATACATTTTTGTGGACACAATGTCCCAACCAAATCGTTACTTATCCTTCTTGTGTGATGTCATATGTGCATCAATAGCACCAGGGTCCTCTCAAGGGCCGTCCCTCCACCTTGCTGGACGCGCGTTTCGCCGTGTAATAGACAGGCTTGTTCACCAGTGTCAGTGTATTTAAACATTATTTATTTGTAAGTATATCCTTACTATTATTCCATGATTGCTCTACTGTTTCAGCTTCTACCACCTCTGATGGGAGGCTTTTCCACTTGTCCACTACTCTTTCTGAAAAGCAATATTTCTTCAAGTTTCCCCAGAACCTCCCTCTCTCCAGTTTTAGTGCATGTCTTCTGGTAATAATATTTCTCTTACCTTTTTTTTGTTAGCGACACAATATAGAAAGTTGTATGGCAGTAATTTATGGTTCCAACCATCTAGTAAGTATCCTTTCAGTAGTACCTTTTAATATTGTCTAAGGTCACATGATTGCTCAATGCATATTAAATACTGTACATTCACTCTATGTTAAACAGCTCCACATGTGACAGAGGTACTATAAATTCATATTGTGGATTAAAGCAAACCATAACTCATCCAATCTAATCATACCTTTTTTCCAGTTCAAGATCTTCCCATAAATGCGAACAATTGTTCGAAGAAGATCTTTAGCATTGAAGCAAATCACTGTAGTCTGTCTTTGCAATATTAGATGAAGTACATTTCTGTTAAATAAAATTAATTTATACACATTTTGTGTCAAACATATCAAAGGGTAAATAGAAACATAGAAATTGACTGCAGATAAGAACCAAAACATAGAATTTGACTGCAGATAAGAACCATTCGGCCCATCTAGTCTACCACTGTTTTTTTTAAACCTAATGTTACCCTTAAACCCTATTTGATCCTTATTTTTTTTGTAAGGATGTCCTTACCCAGGCATGTTTAAATTGCTCTACTGTCTTGGCCTTTCTGTGAGGTATTTTTTCCTCAGATTTCCCCTGAACTTCCCTCACTCCAGTTTTAGTGCCTGTCCTCAGAACTGGACACTGTACTCCAGGGCTGCCATCAGAAATTGTGGGGCCCGGGACTGACAAAATCCCGAGACACACCCCCTCTTCTCCCCCGCCCGCGTGTATTAAAATGATACCTGCGGCATGGCAGCGGCTTCTCAGGCTCATCCTTCTCCGGCATGCTGGGCGCCTGCACTGTAAGCCGTGCAATGACGTCACACCATGCGCGGTGTACAGTGTGGAGGATCCGGCCATGCCTGGGGACTGTCTATGTGCGGTGGGCTGCGGAGGACCTGCGGGCTGCCGCTGTGTTGGGGGGGGGGGCGGCTGCAGTCAATGGGGGTGCTGGCGGGCTGCTGCCCAGGCCCTACCCTCTGTCAGAGCAGCCAGGTCTGGGACAGTTGTACCCATAGCACCCCCCTGTCGGCAGCCCTGCAGTACTCCAGATGAAGAAGTACCAGTGACCTATACAGTGGAATTATTACTTCTTTCTTTCTACTGCTAATTCCTCTGCCTATGCAACCAAGCATCTGTCTTGCCTTCTTCATTGCTTTGTTACATTCCCTACCTGCCTTTATCTCACCTGAAATAGTGACACCTAGATCACCCTCCTCAGTAGTTTCCAATATAGAGCAATTAATACTATATTTAGTCTTTGGATTTTTGAGACTAAAGAGCAGGATTTTACATTTGTTGCATTAAACTGTAATATCCATGCTCTTGACAATTCCTCTAATCTACCTAGATCATTTACCATTTGTTACACCCCTCCTGGTATGTCTACCATGTTGCATCCCATTGTGTCATCTGCAAAATGGCATACTTTCCCTACAATACCACTCCTCTCACCTGTATTTTAGGATTAGATGATAATTATATTTAGTCATGTTTTGTACCGTCCCCTTACTTCCTGAGTCTACTTCCCTTTGTCCACCAGTCGTGATGTTTGTTTTCTGATCTACTGTTTTGTTCCATGTTTCAAGCCAACACTCAGCTACGTTATGTTTTAATCTACTACAACTTGCTAAGCTGGTTCATCATCATCTAATCGTTTGATACACTTCGCTATCCCACAATTATTATGTTACCTGGTACATCTTGACCGTATGACCTTTTTCTACTACTTATTGTATTCTCTTTTGTACAAATCAGGGTAAGGGGCCACAGTTAAATTGCAGGGATATTCAGCAGGGCATGCTGGGATGTGTAGTTCAACCACAGCTGGAGTGTCAAGGTTAGCCATCACTGACCTAGACATTGTCAATCTACAGTAGCGCCTCTCAACCAGCCGAGGAAATCGCCAGATTCCCTGAGCTGGAGAACGCTGGCGGAGAGCGTCTCACACGCACGTGTGTCCCCTTCACTCGGCGGCGGATGACGGAAACCCTGCCCGTCTCCGCTTCAGGGAGATGGGCAGGGTTAGTGGTGGGTGCGGGCAGCAGCGGGGGAGCGGCGGAGGGCTCTCTCACAGCTCTGCCCCTTTCTGGCGGCTGGCGATTCTATCACCAGGAGCAGCACCACACCCAATATTTGAAGTGACATAGACTGCAGCATTCAGGCAAATAAAAAGTGTGTTGTTAGAAAAACATCAGCTTTGGGGCAGGACTGAGAACAAATAAAAGTGAGTAGTAGAGAAATTAAGAAGAAAAGGATTAGGCTGCTATGGTGTCATTGAGAAAGGTAAGGAATACCGTTGCTAGATATGACATAGAGTCCAGTCTCTCAGCAGCCAGCATTTGGTAACATATACCCGGGCATCCAACTAGTGTCTTTTTATCATGGTCCCATTTCTCCCTACAGGTCTAGCGATGCTGGGATGAGTGATCACTATTAGCCTATTAGTCATACTTTGGTATAGTGATCTGGACTCTAGGAGTGGGGCAATAATTAACAAAAAACGATAGTCTCATTTGGCTTCAGTTATGAAAACATAAAATGTAGGTTTACCTTAAAAAGTTATATTGTGCTTGGTCTTTTCTCAGCAGAGCAATATCTGTTATATCCATGAAAATATACATATCTACTTCATGATAATTGTCAGGCTTACTTGGATTAACAGATTGAAGTTCACCCTGCCTTTTAATTAATATAAGAATTCCACTTAATGACGAATTTAAATCCTGCCAGGAAATATTTTGAATTATTAAAAAATCAAGTTAATAGTTGATTTCAGCAACTGAGCAGATGATATAAATGCACGGATTCATTATATAATCTTTCATTTATCAATGACAGGTGATATATGATATCATGATTACAGTTGGTCTATTTATGTAAAGATTATAGCTTTATGCATATACTTTATGCATAATCATGCCAGATGTAGCAAGCTCCAAAATGTGATAAAGTGAAGAGTGATAAAACAACCAGCCATTCAGCACCTATCTGTCATTTTTCAAATCCACCCTGTAACATGGCAGTTGGGAGCTGATTGGCTGGCTGTTTATCCCTCAATTTTATCACTTTTTGAAGCTTGATACATCTGGCCCTCTGGCTAATATTTTCTACATGTTTAGCTACATATTTCACCAGCTATTGCTATATACTTGTATTTATGTACATATTTTTACATTATTCAAATTTTCAGGCATTGGGAAGCATGAACCGTACCTGGAAATACTGTATATGTATATCATATGAAGTATTAATGAAACTCTTAGGGGGAAATTTAGTAAGATGGGAATTCTACTTCACATGTGATATTGCTATGAGCAACCAATCAGATACTATTATCTTCTAGAAGGTTCTAAATAAATAAGTAGAGTCTGATTGGTAGCCCATAGCAACATCCCATGTGAAATCGAATTCCCATCTTAGTAAATTTCCCCCTTAATCTCATATAAACTCTTGATAAAGTCATGCATGCAAAGGTTTCTATGTTCACTAGGCTTCAAAAAATGTAGGCCCTTATTCTGATTGAGTTGGGCGGCTGCGTGTCTGCGGACGACCGGCTGACGTTTTGTGTTTGGGCATGTGCAAGGGTGTTTCTGCGCATGTGCGAATGCCTCACATGTCCGAACCCATAGTGAATTCCGTGCAGAAAACGATCGTACGGAACCATCCGAGCAGGGGGTAGAGAGGGACGTGAAGGGCTGTTTGGGCTCACTACCATATGCGTACGCGCCGCATTTCACAAAAACGGTGGGCGGGCATATGGAAATCCCGGCGGTCGGAATCCCGGCGTTCAAAATACAGACCGCCGAAATCCTGACACTTTCTACCTCCGTGGGTGTCCACGACATCCATAGAGGGAGAATAAATTAGCACGCCGAGCGTAGCAAAGCACCGGGCCCGCTGCGTGTCGAGCGCAACAAGCCGGCAAGGGGTGGCGAACCACGCCCCCCCTTGTTGGTATTTAGGCGGTCGGGATTTTGAACGCCGAGATTCCAACCGCCGGGATTTCTTATGTATTCCCACGGTCCATGTGCTTGGCGTCTTACCGCATTCGGACGGTGTGAGCGATCCATACGATAGGCAGGGTTAAGAACACTCGGTGCCCATCTGAAATACGCATCCGTCCGATTCAACCAGAATAAGGCCCTTAATGTGTACTGTGAAGTTATCAGACTCACTGTAAGACTGTAATTATTATATTTTATTAGGTGTAGTGATTAATGTACTTTTTAGCCCGTCTGTACCCTCTTATTCTCTGTAGATGTTTCTATCCACCCATATCTGTGTTTACTTCCATAACCATAGTATTAGACTGTAGATCAGATGCTGTTGCCCAAATATGATCAGACAGGAAATGTCCACAGGGGGTGATCCAATTCCCCTGCTATTTACAGGAAGGTTATGTTCACAGGGGCCTTTGTGCCTTTCTGGACTCTAGGAGACTCTTTGGAACCGGACCCAGCAGGGGGGCAGCAGCAGATGGACAGCTGTAGATTACCTGGGGGGATATACCTGACTCCTTGTATTGACACTCCTTTGCATATCTCTGGTCCCTAGCAGACTCACTGGAACCAGACCCAGCAGGGGGCGCAGCAGCAGATTGACAGCTGCAGCTTGAAGGGGGGGATATACCTGACTCTTGAATCCACAAATCCGGACCCAGTGCAAGTCCACTGATAGTTCAGGCACCGTGGGAATTTAGAAGGTTTTAAAATGACTTGTACACATGCCAGCTCCTCATGTTAGTCACAATCCTGGCCGAGGGGTCAAACTCTGCCAAGGGATCTTGTGGAACACGTCGTTTGCCTGGGGTGGGCATCCTACTACGCTATTGTGTGGAACATCTGCTATCACGACTGTGTGGAGAGTGATAGTTTTGTGATTTGGAACCGTGATGCTAAAAAGTACTTGAACTGCTACCTGGATGTTTCTATGCTACATTTTGCCTCTTGTTCCTGTCTTTATCTACTTGTGTGTGCTGTGATAAAAAATAAACCGTATTTTGGTTTGATCTGCTCGGTGTCTGAGTGATTGAGGAACCGGTAACCTCACATTTGGCAGCAGCGACAGTGGGATCATTCAGACACCAACCATCGAGCACAGAAAGCAAAGAGAACAGAGGATCAGACCATATGTAAGGAAACGGAAAATGCAGTAAGGTGAAGTTCAGCAAGTGAGCAGGTGTCAGTCCTGTGAAAGGGAAAATGTTTCCAAGGAAAGAAAATCGATGCCTCAAGACCCCTGGAGCAGAGAAGCTCAGGGATGGAGGTTCTTCAGTGTATCGGCAGGCTGGGAAACCGGATCTGTTATTTATTGTCAGAAAAATGCAGTATATCTGGGAGTACTGGGAAGAAGCTCAGCAGATGATCAGCGGGTGGAGAGTATCCAGCATACAGGACAAGTTGTGTTACCTAGGGAATGCATTCCTGCACTGTAAAGGTGAGGCCACCTCATGGAATCTGCTGAGGGAGCCAGAGTTTGTAGAATTTACAGAGGAAGTGATTGCTACAGTGACCCAAATGCGACAAAGAGGACAATATTCTGAGGCTGAAGGACAAGTCCAGAATAAATTGATGCCCCAGATAGAGCCAGAGAAAAGGTCCAGAATGGGGCTACTACAATCTGGGCAGACAACCGAGGGGTCTGCCACAGAATTATTTGTTACCACAAGAGAAGGGTCGTTGTCAGGGGGGCCTGTAACTGCCCTTGAAGAAATGAATATGGAGGAGTTGATCTCAGAATGTCAGCTGCGAGGTATACCCGTCCAATCCTGCACGCGCAGGGAAATCGTACAGCAGATCCTTCAAGATCAGGGGGATCCTACAAAAGCATTTACCGATTATCGGGCGTGGATCCTCAATTTCGGTGCACAGTTGAGTGTGTGGGAACAATTGGAGTGTCTGGAGGAGTGCTTTATTGTGGCAGAGGAAGATGCGATTGATCACGGGCTCCTGGACACCCCAACATTGCGAGACCAGTGTCGCAGGGTGGCTGATGAAAGGCACCATCTGCAACAGCTTCTCCCACAGCCTAGGGAAGAAGCTGCTTAGTGTTCTATACAGGGGGAGGTTATCCCCAAAGTGAAGGAAGTGGGGCCCGTTAGCCAGGCACCCCAGGAGGAGCTGCACTACAGCTTCCATTTTGCTGAGGTGGAAGATGGAGAATTATTAACCTGCTGCCAGGGGATCTATGAGGACTGCGTCCAAGAGGAGATCACCGTGGTTAGAGGAGTATTCGCCAACATCCAGGCTACAAGAATACCAGTCATAGATGACGTCTTGTTTCAGGCTGCCTAGCATATTCAGCTGGGGAAGGTGGTTATCCAGGAGGAGGAGGTGTGCGCAGAAGTAGCTGCAGGTGAGCGACTGGCTTTTGAGGGGACAGTGCTGACACGGCCTGTCCTGCAACCACCCACTGAATTGTTCCTGATGGAGGGTCCCTCCTCAGCCCTGGGCATTGAGACCAAATGCGGTACTGAAATTTGCCATGCCCCTAGTTTGGGTTTGAGGGAGGAAGGATGTGACAGAGTGGCGGAAGTGCCAGGGCCAGAGCCCCAATATTGGCCTGCCATTTGGCAGATGTTCCTTGTGCAAGAGGGGGAGGTGGAAAGTGCTCCCTGCCCCATTGTGCCAGAGGCAAAAGTATTAGTACACCCTATAGGTGTGACCGGTGTAAAAGTTTACAATGTTGCAGAGGGGGGGGGGGGAGGGGGGGGGATCACGGCACCCAGCATCTGAAGAAGAGGAATTGCTAAATCCCTTGTTAGTTCAAATGTATAACTTCGATTGTGATATTGCCCTTGCTGGTTCTGCAAACCAGCCGCCATTTACAAGATGGGTTTGGTATGATGTCACTCTGTGGGACTCCGGTGGTACATCCAAACCTCAGATTCTCTGCTCTGAATCCCACTACAGGTTGTTTTCGGTTCCTGAACAACTCGGTACAGGGACTAAAATAGTAGGGGAAGGAATGTGAAGTTATCAGACTCACTGTAAAGGTGCCCACACACTAGAACGAATAATCGTCCGATTTTATTGTTTTTGATCGTTTGGACGATTAATCGTTCGATTTTTGTGTGAACATCGTTAAGTATTTTTAATACTTACCATCCGATGCGCGTCCCCGTGTGTCTTCTGCGGCGTCGGTTCATCTTCCCTGCTGCAGGGAAGATATGCAAATATTCGGACCAATTTCTGGTCATGTGTTGGGGGCGTGGCTTTGACGCGGCATGTAAAGCCGGAAGCTGTGTTCCCCCGGCAGCTGACAGCCGGACATGTGCCAGAGCCGGCGGGGACACAGCAGGAGAAGCGACAGGAGAAGCTTCAGAAGCGAGTAAGGAGAAGCGGGCTTCAGTAAGTATGCCAGGGATACAATGCCAGTCACTTCTGGGTGTCTTTATTTCCCAAAGGAGGGGTGGGTGAGCTGCTGCTGCTTCTGGCGGGGATGAGTGCACTTTGTGAGTAGGGTAACCACACTCCGAGCAGGGCTAATGCCGTATACATGCAGCCTGAGCCGGGATGGCACTGCCCCATTCTCACACTCATCAGAGTGCATGATGGCAGTACTAGGAGTAGGGTCTTAGAGGTACTGCTGATTTGGGAGGGGGTTATGCATAGTTACCTGTGTAACTTTTATCTGACAGCACTTACAGGGTTAACATCTAGGGTTAAATGTCTTATATTACAGTATAGATGTGCAGACTGGGAAGGAGCACTGGGACACTGTAGTTCCCAGTACTGTACTGGTAGCACAGAGATACTGTCCTTCCTTCCATGTGTCATAAAATTATTAGGGGATATATATATATATATATATATATATATACTAGGTGATTCATCGCGCCCTACGGGCGCTCTTCACACCGTCGTAAGGGGCTGCGCCCCCTTAATTTGTGAACGTTTGTATATGAGAAATATGGTTAGAATTGTATGAAAGATGCCCTGTATTGCAACTTAGGTGTCCGCGAATCGCGGGAGGGGGGGTCGCGGAGGGTGCCGCGAATTGCAGGAGAAGGGGTCGCGGGGGGTGCCGCGAATTGCAGGAGGGGGGGTTGTGGGGGGGTGGATGCTGCGAATCGCGGGAGGGGGGTCGCGGGGTGGGTTGCCGCAAATCGCGGGAGGGGGGTTACGGGGGCGGGGGTTGCGGCGAATCATGGTAGGGGGGGTCGCGGGGGGTGTGCCGTGAATCACGGGAGGGGGGGTCACGGGGTGGGGTGCCGAGAATCGCGGGGGGGGTGTGTGTGCCGTGAATCGCGGGAGTGGGGGTTGTGGGGGGGGGGGGGGGGGTGACGCAAATCGCGGGAGGGCGGGGTTCACAGGGGTTCCGGTGGGGGGTTGCCGCGAATTTCGGGAGGTGGGGGGTCACGGGGGGTGCCGCGAATCGCGGGAGGGGGGTTTGCGGGGGGTGTGACGCGAATCGCCACAAGAAAAAATCAACACAGAAAGGTCAACACATGTAAATGTTGACATAAGTGTGCCCCTTCATTGGTGTCCATGTCGACACATGACAATGAATATGAAAAAATTTAAAATAAATCGGTACTTGTGTATTATAACGGCGCCCACGAAATCGTCCGAAAATCGGCAGCAAATCACATGGAAAAATCGGATGCGATTTTGCGGCCGATTTTGGGCCGATTTTCGACCGATTTTTCACTTTTTCCGGCCAATTTGCATGCTGTTCCATTATTGCACACCTTGCACACCCCCGATTTCCATCGTAGTGCATCGCATGCAATATAGTGGCATGCGATGCATGTGAAGTGATTCGATTTGTAATTGTACAATCACCCTGATGGGTGCTTACAATGTTAAATGCACCGCCATTGTTAACGCCACCCCCACTATCAACGGCAACCCGAAGCGTGGCGAGCGTAGCGAGCCCGCGAGGGGCGGCGGTACGCGTCCTCCGACCTTTTCATACCCCCACTATCCACGTCGGCGTGGAGTTGATTTTAGATAGTGTGGCGAGCGCAGTGAGCCACCGAGCCCGAAGCGCGGCGAGGGGACGCGGAATACATGTATTCCGCGTCCCCTCGCGGGGCTCGCTGCGCTCGCCACGCTTCCCAAAAATCACATCGCATACCATCGCATAGTACTTGGGGGTGTGCAAGGATGGAATAACATGTAAATCATCAGGAAATGGCCGAAAATCGGCAAAAAATCGGCCGAAAATCGGACGCAAATCGGATGCGATTTGGATTAAATCGGGCGCCGTTATAATACACAAGTACCAATAAATCTTCAAAAACTCATGTCAACCTTTTTCATTGTCGACCATAGCCATGTCAGTGTTTTGCATGTGCCATTTAATCCTGGGGCTGCTGTGAATTGCGGGGGGGGAGGGGGTGCCGCGAATCGTGGGAGGGGGGTCGCAGGGGGGGTGCCGCCAATCGTGCAAGGGGGGGTCACGGGGGGGTTCTTTTTGCCGCGAATCGCGGGAGGGAGGTCGCGGGGGGGGGGGTGTTTTTTCCGCGAATCGGGGGGGGGTCACGGGGGAGGGTTTGCCGCGATTCGCGGGAGGGGGGGGGTCGCGGGGTGGTGGTTATGCCGCGAATTGCGGGAGGGGTCGTGGGGGGGTTCTTTTTACAGCGAATCGCGGGAGGGGGGGTCGCGGGGGTGTTTTTGCTGCGAATCGCGGTAGGGGGGGTCGCGGGGAGCGGGTGGTTTTGCCGCGAATCGCTGGAGGGGGGGCGCGCGGGGGGGGGGAGGTTTTGCCGCAAATCGCGGGAGGGGGGCGCTCACCTGGTGGCTGTGGAGTAGCAGTGCTGGGCAACATGGGAAGGCAGTGGGTGTCTGGCACTGTCTGTGGGCTCACTGGGCTGGTTCTCTGTCACATACCTCCCAACATGACCCTCTCCAGGAGGGACACAATGCTCTGTTTCTAGACTTCCCCTTAATGTATGATTGCCATCACCTGTTTTAAACAGGTTAATTTCTCAGAAAGGTGTTCAGCACAGATGAAGGCAATCACACATTAAGAGGAAAGTCCAGGAACAGAGCGTTATAGACACAGACACCCACTTTGAGTGACAGATGTAGCCAAATATATAAAAGATATATATATATATATATATATATATATATATATATATAGATAGATATAGCATGGATAGTGTAATGGTTAGCATTACTGCCTCACAGCGCTGAGGTCGTGGGTTCGATCCCCACCATGTCTCTAACTAAGCACAGTAGCTAAGTGGAAAGTTCAGCAAGTATACACCAAGTCCACTTGTGACAGAGCAGAATGTGCACTGAGCTGTCAATACCGTTTACATAGCCAAGCCCATTACCTTCTACATAGCCCAGCCCATTATTATAATTTTTCTGAAATCTTAAGATAAATCTTTTGTCAAAATGTACTCCTTTGAACAAAATCTTTTGTGTTGGGCAGATGGGGAGTTCAAGGGAAATCTTAAGATAAATCTTAAGATCACAGATCTTTCTAGTGTGTGGGCACCTTAAGACTGTAATTATTATATTTTATAAGGTGTAGTGATTAATGTACTTTTTAGTCCGTCTGTACCCTCTTATTCTCTGTAGATGTTTCTATCCCCCCATATCTGTGTGTATTTCCAGAACCATAGTATTAGACTGTAGATCAGATGCTGTTGCCCAAATATGATCAGACTGGAAATGTCCACAGGGGGTGATCCAATTCCCCTGCTATTTACAGGAAGGTTATGTCCACAGGGGGTGATCAGCACACAACGTAATCAGCTGGTGTTTCTCCTTTGTGCCTTTCTGGACTCTAGTAGACTCTTTGGCACCAGACCCAGCAGGGGGGCAGCAGCAGATGGACAGCTGTAGATTACCTGGGGGGATATACCTGACTCCTTGTATTGACACTCCTTTGCATATCTCTGGTCCCTAGCAGACTCACTGGAACCGGACCCAGCAGGGGGGGCAGCAGCAGATGGACAGCTGCAGCTTGAAGGGGGGGGATATACCTGACTCTTGAATCCACCAATCCGGACCCAGTGCAAGTCCACTGATAGTTCAGGCACCGTGGAAATTTAGAAGGTTTTAAAATGACTTGTACACATGCCAGCTCCTCATGTTAGTCGCAATCCTGGCCGAGGGGTCAAACTCTGCCAAGGGATCTTGTGGAACACGTCGTTTGCCTAGGGTGGGCATCCTACTACGCTATTGTGTGGAACATCTGCTATCAGTGTGGAGAGTGATAGTTTTGTGATTTGGAACCGTGATGCTAAAAAGGACTTGAACTGCTACCAGGATGTTTCTATGCTACATTTTGCCTCTTGTTTCTGTCTTTATCTACTTGTGTGTGCTGTGATAAAAAATAAACCGTATTTTGGTTTGATCTGCTCGGTGTCTGAGTGATTGAGGAACCGGTAACCTCACATGTACAAATAATGCTACACACATAAAAGAAAATTACAATATCATATATTTCGGTCAATGGGGGTATTCAGTGCTGTCCGATATAGTATTTGCACGGGACCCTGCATTGTTGGAAACGGCAGCTAATTTTTCGAATTAGGGGCCATTTCTGACCAAAAAGATGCGGATTCACCGATCCAAGTCTTTTCTGACTTTCAGTATGTTTCCGATAGTCGGCAGATCGAAAATTATATTGATTTGGTTGAAAAAAATTCGACCTATTCTTGGCAACAGAGACCAATATTTTCAAGGATCGGAAATATTGTCCGGGATTGAATACCCCCCAATTGTTCAAAAGGAGCAAGTTATTATTATTAGATTTTATTTGCAGTGCCTTACATATGGCGCCCATCTCTCCATAGTATCTTGCTGGATCGTAACTGGAAACATAAGCAACCTTTTTAAATGTTAACATTTCAGTTATTGCTTTCTGGTCTACCAGTATATCTGCTCTAGTTTTAATAACGCAAGGCCTTAATTATCTGAGGTCATTTACATTTTTTCTAATTATATTAAACATAAAGAATACTGACCTTGGATGGGGACAGCTGGGAAGAACCATTCTGAAACACCATTGTAAGTAAAATGGCTTTAGTTTGATTGCTATCATCAAGTAGCATACACTGCTGCTCCACACTCATGGACCATATATCACACAACCGTATCGCATCACTTTGAACAACATTGTGCTGCTTCCCTAACACTTTCCTTGTGCTCTTATTTTCTTGAACACATGACTTCGGCTTTGGAGACTCAAAACATTTTAATGGAAGTGTAGCAGATGAAGGTCTTTCTACATTTTCATAGCTAATGTCACCTGGGAATGAAAGTCTAGTGCTCAGTTTCTGAATTGGTTCATCCTGTGTAACGGAAGGGGCAGCCAACAGTTGGCTTTGATCTTCATTAATTACACTGCCAGTAAAAACACTTGCAGTCATTGGCGATGTGGCAATTCCATGCTTCTCTGGCAATGCAGACTGTAAGAGAAATATTAAGACTAATAACTTAAGATATCTACTCTACATACTGTTCCCTCAACCCAAAAATGGATTTTTGTCCTACCTGGAAAATCCTTTTTTCTGAATCCATCGTGGTCACTGGAACAGTGGGTGTGGGAGGAGAAAAAGGAAACAGAAAGTGTCCAACCCTCAAAAACCAGCGAAAAGGTGTGAAAGGGTGGGCGTCCAGTGACCACCATGGATTCAGAAAAAAAAAAGGGGTACTTCTTTACTTTCACGCTTGCCACAAACTAAGTAAAATAAACGAAGTTAACGCCATGCCAACATGGATAGTTCATACCTCCACTATCCATGTTGGCACGGAGTTGATTTTAATTAGCGTGGCGAGCGTAGCGAGCCACCGAGCCCGCAGCGTGGGCGAGCGAAGCGAGCCCCGCAAGGGGACTCTGACGCGCGGCGCCATGCTGGCGCCGTGAAAGTAAAGAAGTACCAAAAAAGGAAAGAATTTTCCAGGTAGGAAAAAAATATTTTTTTTTCTATCATACCGATGGGGGTCACTGGAACAGTGGGAAGTGCCAAAGCTATCCCCTCACCAAAGGGAACGCTCCTGAGCTGCAGAAAGGACACTATGCCCAAAAGCAGAATATGCAGGGCAGGTTTGTCCTGCCCCAGCAAAACCCATCACAGTTCCTAGGAGCCCCCCCCCCCCCCCCCTCACCTTCGCTCTGGCGTTTGTATGCCGGAAGCTGAGCTCCCCAGCCACCAGTCACAGCAGTGACCACAGGCAGCAGGCTCGGGGATGTTCGCGGCGGCTCGGGAGGACTTGGATGCCTGAACTCCTGAGTGCTCCCGAGCCGCCCCAAGTCTGCCGCCTTCATCACTGCTGTAAAGTGAATGGCCGCTGGGGAAGCGGCACGGGTCAGTGATTGCCGAAGCGGAGGTGATGGGGGGGGGGACGACACATCACTGTTGTGCACCTATTGCATATTAGTGGTATGCCCAGAAATTTTCCAGGACAGCCCGCTGCGGCAGCGCAGCTGAGCCTGGAAAATTTCCAGGAATACCACCCAAGGGGTTAATGTATTGAGGGGGGGGGGGGGGGACACCTGTCCCTCCTTATAAGGCTGGTTCTGATTTGGACACAGGAGGGCAAGGAAGGCAGCATCTGTGGCTTTAGCTTAATACAACTTAGTGTACACATCTCCTCGCATGCTAGTGAGTGGATTTGGGCAGCAAAGGAGGGGGCAATCGGCTTGTGGGCGAATATATATGCAGCTTAACAAACAGGTCTGAATAAGGCCCTAAGTTTTACATAAAGGGGGTGATTCAGTTCTCTAGGATGTACATGATATGCTCTTGTAGAACTGCACATAGTTTCCATTGCAAGTTTTCCATCACACCCCCATACAGGTACGCTTGAGAACTTGCTATGTTGGAGATTACTGTAACTGGCTAATACTGTATGTGGGCACACAAGCATTGTTGTGAGACAAGGCATCACAACACCATATAAATTCCCCCTAAACTCATAGAGTAGTGCCCGTAGTGGGCAAATCATCTCACAATGTGGTAGAATACTTGTTAGAAGGTCTGGGCAAAGCATCATTCAACTATGGAAATGCCTGTTTTATTTAGTAAAAAATGTATTTAAAAACATAACATGTTTAGCAAATGTAGAGCTGAAGTGAAACATACAGATGGAGCCATTTCTTCTGGCCGTCTCTGGATATCCAAGGCCTATTGTTCTCAGATGCAACACAATACATAGAACAATAGAGTAGGGGATTAGCAGAGTAATCATATTACTCATTTAATCCTATTAAAGGGCTAGATGAGGATGGCTCCATCTGTAGCTCCGAATAATAATTTTGGGGCACAAACTTCAGAAATCGACCACCAAGGTTATTATTTGGAGGTCCTACAATTCCCTTCTGAGTATATGATGGGCCGGCACAGCAAACCATGGCTTGGATTGCACTACACATTCATCAATACCTATGCCTATTCATGAGAACAGAGCTGGAGCCTACTCAGGTTGTGCAGGCACCTCAGGATTACATAGCTTCCCCTCTATGGCAGAGTTCAAGCACTAGTAATAATGGATACACACCACACAATTATACATCTTGATGCACCTTTGTGCCTGAGTCGGGCACACTGCTGATCGGATATTAGAGTCCCCGCCTTTTCAATGCCGCCGGAAATGGCCGCAGATTGTCAAATTCATGGAAATTTTATGACAATCCTTGGACTTTCCAACACTTGGAACATTGAATTCCGACTGTGAGGTTTCTGATGAGAGAAATTAATACCCCGCAGCCTCAGAAATGTCTTTTAAATGTATTTGGAGTTTTGGTGGCGGTGGCAGGGAGATGGTTTGTGGACGCATGGTGATGGCTGTTATTATAGGCTTTATATTGGCGTGTCGCGGGCAAGTCTATGAAGTAGTTGCAGACTCAGATGCATAATCGTTCTCATTGGGGGCCATACTATGGCTTAGAATCTGCACAGCTGTATGCCAGGGAAGGGCGACTTAGACCCTATACCTAGTTTTGTATGCAGGAATAGATTTATAGGTGGGATAGTGGTATAGATAGAGCAATATATATTTTAGTACAATGTTTACTACAATAGTTTTTGTATTTTGTAAAGTATTTTGTATATTCAGAATATTTATTTCTTGAGACTTGCCTTATCATTCCTCACACAATCTCCTAAAGAGAAATTATAGTTGCTAGGTATTTCTGAAATGTTTTCTGAAAGAAAGAATTTATCAAAACATAGCATTAAGTAACAAATTTTAATATAAAAAAAAAAAAAATCCAGTCAAATAACATTATTTTCTCAGTACCAAAATGTCAGCAGCACATTGTAAGTTTGCTAGAAGATATACAATTCTCCATAGGAATAAAACTATTTTTACAGTACGATGGAGTAATGTTCTATATTTTATTCTAATTACATGCCCGGTCAGAGCCGGTAGATCACTGCTTCTCCTCATGGCCATTAGACTGCATCACATATCATTCATATTGTCCCAACAACAGTTGTAAAGCAGCCCATACACGCTGCTATGAGGGCGTGCTTTCCGTGCTGTACTAGCACGGATCACATTGCATTGCATGTGCATCCGTTGTGCATGCAATGCGATGCAATTTGATGAAACCTAAGTACAAAAAGTATGTGCTTGGGGCAGCCCAGCAGATTACCTTCGTGCTGGGCTTGCCCACAGCGCAGCCTTCCGGGTCCCGGCAGCAGCGATCGGCGCTTGGAGATGATGTCATCTCCAAGCGGCGGCTCAGAAACCTCCTGCGCCGGGTGGAGATGGGAGCGCTGGTGTAAAAGGGACCAAAGACGGGTCGCACCTGGCTTGAAGCTGGGTCCAAAAATCCGGGTGCGACCCGGCGTTTTGGTATAAAAGGGGTATAATACATATAAAACGTGAACCAAGCAAACAGTGAAGGTGTCCACAAATTCCACACATACAGTATGTAAGGAATTACTTTTACAACATAGGATATAAGACAACCTATATTCAGAGTAACATACTACCTGTATGACTGGCCTGTAGAGCTGTCAGTATCTTTCCAGCAACAAGCGAAAGAGGCTCTTTCCTACAGTAAATTCCCAAATCCTGGCTATATTTTTCCATGATTCACCTTTAAAATAAACGGATTACTATAAAAATCCCCACTTTAAATAGAGGGCCTGATTCTAATCGCTGTTGTGCAAATTTGCAAAGGCCTGCTAGCTGCAAATCCATTCGCAACTCACTCACCAGCCTGTGCAAATGTGCGTAACTCTGACCCTTTCACACGTCTGCGACAGAGAATGGCGGACCAAGGTAAGCATGCTATCCCCAGCCCCCTTCCCACACACACATTCAGGATGCCAACAGCGAGGATTTTGGTGCCGTATTGAGACCAGAATAAAACTGCCCATACACGGTCCGTTTAACGGATCCGTTTGGGACTTAAATAGTACACATCACATCGCATGCATTGTGCATGCAGTGTGCATGCAATGCGATGCAATGAACAGCTAGTACAAAAAGTATGTGCAGCACATACTTTTTGTACCGTACTATGTGATGCGCGGGAGCGCGCATCGCATAGTACAGAACGGTGCCGGCAAAAACAGAGCGTCTATGGGCTCCTTCAGAGTTCTAGAACCAATCTTCTGACAAATGTCAGTATTCAGATTAGGGATGGACATCGGAGCACAATGGTTTGAAACCATCGTTTTTTTTTATTACGTTAGTGCTTTTACCATTCGATGGTGGCATTCTGATGTTTGCCAACATTGGGGCAGATGTATTAAGCCTGGAGAAAAGATAAAGTGAAATGTGTTTAAAAATGACAGTTGGGAGTTGATTGGCTGGTGCTTTATCTCCTTTTACTTAATCTCCAGTCTATCTCTTTTTCCAGGCTTAATACATCTGCCTCATTGAATGGTAAACATTCAATGGTGTTTCAATGGCTGTTATGATTCCAGGCCAATTCACTGCCGGCCACACTACACAGGATTTTTGTATGTGCCAGCCATTATATGACGGTGGGCTTGCGATGTCCACCCCTAATTCCGACTGCCTGTATGCTACACACACCCACCAGGAAGAAGACTCGGGTAAATGTGAGCTGTGAAGTAAACACAAGGCATCTGGGCCAGCATTGCAGCCACAGACAAGTCAGTAACCTCAAAGTTTAAAGGTGCCCATACACTAGTAAGATTTATTTGCAGATCTGGCTGGTTGGAACAAAAACATGGTTTTTGAGTGACAGTTTGTCAGTTTCCCAGCATTTCCAAGCAAATGGTCAACTGACATTTGCTCTCATCCATAACCATGTTTTTGTTCCAACCAGACAGATCTGCAGATAAATCTGCGCGTGTATGGCCACCTTCAGATTCACGACCAATGCAAAGAACTAGAGATGGGTCGTTCCTGAACGAAGCGTATCTTTTAAACGGATCCCTTTAAAGAACGAGTGAGCCGCCGGTCTTTGCAATATGAAAATAATCCACCCTCCCGCCCGGTGGATACGAATGAAATTAAGTAAAATTAACCCTTTTTCAATGTGAGCCGGAGAGTCGTGCTAACGATCCGGATCTTTTCACTGGCTGCTCCGCTGGATCCCGGCTCGGCTAAGTGATCCGTTTTGCCCATCTCTACAAAGAACCGCAGCCACCACCAGGCTGGCACACAATTATTGCTGGCTGTGAAATAATCTAGGACAGTCTCAAATATTGTTTTCAACAAGTGACCCCCTCAGCCATAACCCCGGACACCTTACTAACCCATTACCCAGTCTTATGGTGGGATAACACTTACACGGTTTAACTACCCCACTAGTGGCGCACACGGGAGACAGGAGGAGCTGAGAGAGGGCATGCACAGCGCAGCGACTGACTCAGTCTCAGACCGGGAATGTAATGGATAGGCGGGAAACGTTCACAATGACGTCGCCATACCAACGGCCGCAACGTACCTCTGCTCCCCGCTGCACACGTGACATGACTGTTTTATTCCCTGTAGCCCCGCCCACCCCAAATCTGTGGCGCGGCATCTTCTCGCGTAGGCAGTGGCACTGAGAGGAGGGCGGTGGGAGTGTTGTTCATCGCAAGGATCGGATGCTGATACCTGAGGGACTCCGTAGCCGGAGCCTCCTGACGTCACACGGAGCGGGAAAAGCAAACGCAGCTGTTACGGACACAACAGTACGTACTTCCCGTTCTTATACATTGCATATACAGTTACACCAGTCGCCGTAATGTATTGTATACGGTATCATTCACTCCGCTTCTGAGATGGCTGCGGCACTCGGGCGGGCAGCACCTCCTTCCACTACAGGGAGACTGATCCCTGAGGCAGAGCAGGCTGCTTATAGTTATACACACGGAGCCCGCATCACCCAGCTATTGCGCTGCACCCTAGGCCCCGTCACCCAGCTACTATACACTGTGCCACATAGGGATCCCACATCATACATCTGCTACTACACTCTGTGCCATGTCACCCAGCTCGTACACAAGTGACGACTAATCGTGACACTCCAGCTGTTGTTGAACTACACATCCCAGCATGCCTTGCTACAGTTGTACTTTTTGGCCATGCTAAAACTGATGCTGGGATGTGTAGGTCAACAACAGCTGGAGTGTCAAGGTTAGCCAGCACTGTCCTACACCCAGTGCTCCATCACCCAGGTGCATCTGCACCCTGTAGCCCCATCACCAAGCCACTATACACTGTGCCACATGAGGAGCCCACATCATTTCATACACCCTGTAACCTAGGCGCCACTGCACCCCTTGCCCCATCACCCAGCTACTATACACTGTACCAGTCACTTAACAAACAGGGTTGAAAAACGGCGCTTCAATGAGAAATCGACAGTCACCTATTTCTCAAAAGAAAATAATTGTCTAAAATGTGGCAATGGGATTGCCAAAAGGGGTCCAATAAGTTATGTTCTTTTATTCCTTCAACCAGGTTCACTTTTACTAATGACCTGACAAGGGATAAAACCACTTTTCATAATGCAGATAGCATTAAAACTTTCAGAGGTGTAAAAAATAAGGTGTAGATCAGTGGTAGCCAACCCTAGCCCTCGAGAGCTACCAACAGTTCACATTTTCCAGACAACCTAGCTGCTGCACAGCTGCACTCATTAATCACTGACACATTTTAAAAGATCCACAGATGGAGCTAATTAGCTCACTTGTGATTCTGTGAGGAGACCTGCAAAACATGCACTGTTGGTAGCTCTCGAGGACTAGGGTTGGCTACCCCAGGTGTAGATACTCCATACCCTTTGGGGGGGCCTTCTACTTAGGCCACTGAAAATAGGTGTATAATTATAACTTCTCCCTCAGGTGCCGGCATACAGTTTCAGATGTACCTCAAAGAGGGCAACATATGCTCCACATAGTGTAAAACAAATTTTTATTCAAATGCAATAAAACACTTTAAAATGTGATAAGTACCGTGAATGGCCAGATGTGATTACACAGCCAATAAATGTGTCCCACCATGCGTTTAAACTATTACCTAGGCTTTCTCAGGAAGATGGAACGCGTTGGTGGAAGTGGGAGAGCTTTTTTGGGAAGATCTACACAGCGCTTGGAGAGAACCCCTAGCGGCCTACACTCCTGGGGGGGAAAGTCCCGGTCCCCCTGGTACTAACAATGGGAGTGGGGATTGTTGGCGCTCTTTTTTGGCTATGTGACCACAACATCTGACCATTGGGAAGTTGGTGTAGAAGTACCCAGGATTTCGCTCCAACCTATTTTGCTGACAAATAGCCTTGGTCATAAGGTCATTCACTGTATTTTATCCCAGTGGTTCTCAACCACGGTCCTCAGCGACCCCCAGCAGTGCTCGTTTTCCAGGACACCCAGCATATGCACAGGTGCACTCATTATTCACTGACACATTTTAAAAGATCACAGGTGGAGCTAATTAATTCACCTGTGATTCTGTGTGGAGACCTGGAAAACATGCACTGTTGGGGGTCCCTGAGGACCGAGGTTGAGAACCACTGTTTCATCGAATTTTATTGCACTTGAATAAAAAATGTTTTACGCTGGGCCAAAAAGAACTGTAAAAAAAAAAGTTTTGTGCGAAAAGTTTAGCCCTAAAGCTGATTAGGGCTGATAGGCAGGAGTGACAGCTATCCTATCTGCCCCTCCCCTTTAGTATGTAAGCTCTCACGAGCAGGGCCCTCTCTACTCATGTCATGTCTTTTTTTAAGACTACATATATCTCTGCCACCCTAATTACTTTAGTGTCCCTCCCGTGATGTAACTCCTTATTTATCATAAATTTGTCCTAAATTGGCTTGTGCTGTAAGTCATCGGTTTTTGCTCATTTAGATAGTTAGACACTGTGGAACCCTTGTGGCACAATTTAAATAAATAATAATAACATAAAGCTACAATGGGGCAAACAAAAATAATGTATTTTGTCTAAGAACCTCCTCCTAGCTGCCAGGTTCCTATGTTAGAGAAGGAATCTAGGAATAGCCATCTACGGTTTTGGTTCAGTGGTTTCATATAGCATTGTGATGTACTCTGGCATTGGCTGGCGAAAATCCACTCATGACACAATGGTGTGTTTTCTTCCTGCTCTGAAGCTCCAGTGAGACTACTAAACAGTGCATTGGAGGCTGTCCCATTCATATTATACTGCAGAGTCTGACTGTGACATGAAGATTTAAGCTGTGTACACACGGTGCAATCTCGCTGGCAATATGGTCGCTCAGCGACCATATTTGCCAGCAAGATTGCACCGATCTGTTTGTGCTGCAGTGATAAATTGCGGGGTGCACGCTCCCTTGTTCAGCCCCCTAATGGTCGCTGGTCCCTCTGCCGCTCTCCTGGCAGAGTGTTCTGTTCATCAGAGACCATCTCTGGTCGCTGATGAAAACTGGACACTGAGCAATATATTGCACCGTGTGTACACAGCTTTAAGCCCCATACACACGGGGTGATTTTGCCAAGCCTACATGCTGAGAGATGTACGCTAGGGAAATTGCCCTTGAGCTTCCTGGTGGCTAGATTGCCCATACACACATAGTGATGTGTGTATGGGAGATCTGTGCTAACTCCATTTCCTAAAGCACATGTAGGCGTACTGACTAGATCTTGACTACAGGTGGGCAATGGCGACGTGTGGAACCACTTATCACTATTGGGTATACACATGGAGAAATACGTGCTTAATTTCTAAGCAATCTTGACAGATCACTTAGAAAAGAGGTTACAATCACCCTTTGTCTATGCCTCCTTACACTCAGTGTGGGTCTCTTCTGTGTATATGTAACCATCTATGATTCCTGAACGATGCTTTACATACCACTAATAAGATATACACAATACTGCACTTTTAATATCCATCTCTAATCCTCGAATCCTTGACTGGCCACATATGTCTTTATGATGAGTAAATGCTTTTCCTAGTGTTCATTCTAGCACCCTCCATCTTTGAAAATCCATGCAGTTCCTGTTCCCTGCCTGGGGTGTTGCTGTCTGCTTTGGTTTTTCTAGCACAGGTCTGACCTGCATATCAGTGCTAATATACAGGCCACACTGTGCTAGAAGCACTACAGCAGACAACGACACCTCAGGCAGGGAAGAGGAACTGCATGGGTTTTCAAAGATGACGTGTGCTAGAATGAACACTACTTTTCCCAGGCACAGAAACTCCAGTATACTTACACACCATTAATCCTGTACTTTGTGAAACCCCCTATATACAGCACTCCCAATACTTAGGTGACCATTGTCCATGCAAATATACGCAATGAACTAAACGCAGAGAAAACCACAGACACAATAATGAACAGTACAATACAGTATGTATTTTTTATTGCATACTATTTTCCTTGTTCAGCAGATGTTTTTTTGAGGTTGCGGCCCATCCCAACACTTCCGATTATACATTCCTTTGCGCTATACAAATAAATATTTGTCTCAATCTACTACAGCTGAATTGTATCACATTTTTCCATGTCAACAAATGTAGCATGTCTATAATGTATGGAAGACACTCCTTTTTACAGTTGATATTTTAAATGTATTTATTTTTTTACTTTTATAGGACTCCTTAAGTGACAATCATGAGTTTTGGGGACCGGTTTGTACAGACATTGGGGAAGGTATCCTATCCTAAATCCTCCAAGCTTGAAGGAGAAGACTTTGATTGGCTGTTTGAAAACACGCATGTGAAATCATTCCTAGATTGGTTCTGTGCCAGCTTAACTGAGCAAAATGTCCTTTCGGAGGAGAAATTACAGGCCTTCAATGACTTGCAAAAATCCGGTAAAGCTGTTCTGGATGAAAATGCTTTACAGGAGGTGATGAAAACTTGTAAACCATCTATTTCAAATGATGCTATGGAAGAAATTGCCATAGAGAAGCTAGAGGAAGAGCTACATGCTCTTCGGGCATTACGAAATCTCCACATACAGAGGCGCAATAAGCTCCATTTGGTGGCTTCGGCCAATGTACATTCATGCTTAAAATTCAAAGGTACTGAAGATGAGGAGGCAAAGTCATTGAAAGAAATCCTCAGTGTCCTGCAGGTGACCAATAACAAGCTGAATCATGAGCTCCAGGCTATTGTCGATGGCATTCAGAAGCTAATGGCATTCTATGCCCCCCATGAAAAGAGTTCTATGCTATCATCACCAATTTTCCTATTTCAGGTTCTCCTAGATAAGTATTTGTCATGTGAAGAACAAAGCACTGCTGCTCTCACTCTATTTACTAAAGAACATTTTTTCGAGGGCTTCTCTAAATGTGTCGAGGGTTCCGACAATGACTTTCAGCTAGTTCAGCTGGATGGGAACTGCGAAGATACGGCCCTTGAGGACAAGTGCAAAGAGATGATGAGACTCCAGCTGGCTTATATTAGCGCAAAACATAAGCTGGTACAGACCAAGGAAAAACACTCTAGCTTACAGGCTGGTTTGAAATGGGTGGACAGTAATACTAGCGTAATGCAAAGCAAGGTAAGAGTATAGAAGTATAGGGCTAAATGTAATAGTGTGTTAGAATCAGAATGTGAGCGATTTAGGGAGAGTTTTGCCATTGTTTATAAACAGCAATCATTTACACTGGAAAAACCAGGTTGATTTTGCCATGTTACTGAGTGCAGCTTTAAAAAAATAATAATAATGGGTAAAATATCCTCCAATCTCTCACTTTCTGATTCTAGCACCCTATTACATATGGCCTATAGTGTATGCGGTATTATACTTGATAACTAAGAATTGCCTCTGTAACTGGTTGTTGTTGTTTGACCATAGAATGTAATACATTTTTGAGATATGCATCATTTACATATAGATATACACTAAACCGATTTCCACTTCTAATATATAAACATAGAACAAGAAGGCAGCTAAGAACCATTTGGCCTATTTAGTTTGCCCCTTTTTCATCCATATTTTTACCTCAAACCCTATTTGATCTACGACCATCCTTTATGTCTATTCCGTGCATGTTTAAATTGCTCTACTCTCTTAGCCTCCACCACCTAAAAGCAGCTAAAATATTATATGAAGAGTGCATAGCCACTGAAAGCAAAACCAACCCAAAGAAGTTTTTTAAATACATAAATAGTAAACTTTTAATTAAGGAAAACATAGGCCCACTAACTGATACTAGTGGAAAAAGTGTTACTGAGGACAAGGGAAAAGCAAAACTGTTAAATGAGTTCTTCTCATCAGTATTTACTAAGGGAGAGCAGACTGTGGAACGAACATTTCACAAAAACGGGACAAATAAGCCTGATCTCAATGTGGATTTCACGCCGAAGGAAATAATACTGAGGCTAAGCAAACTCAAAACAAATAAATCACCAGGGCCAGATGGGATTCATCCGAGGGTATTAATGGAATTAAGGGATGAACTAGCTACCCCCCTACATTATATCTTTAGCAAGTCACTATTGTCAGGTATAGTACCAAAAGATTGGAGAATAGCAGAGGTAGTGCCAATATTCAAAAAAGGAAGATCCCGCTAATTACAGACCCGTTAGTTTAACATAAATTGTGGGTAAACTATTTGAAGGATTTTTAAGGGATGGTATCCAGGAATATTTAGATCATCACCGTCTACTCAGTACTAACCAACATGGGTTCGTGAAAAATCGTTCATGCCAAACTAATCTACTAGGGTTCTATGAAGAAGTTAGCAAAAACCTCGATAATGGAAATGCTGTAGATGTGATTTTCCTAGATTTCGCTAAAGCATTTGATACTGTCCCACACAAGAGATTGATTAATAAAATGGAGAACGTAGGATTGGGTGAAAATATCTGCAGATGGGTAGGGAATTGGCTATGTAATAGAGAACAAAGAGTGGTTGTGAATGGTGCCGTATCAGATATGATACCGGTACTAAGTGGAGTGCCCAGGGTTCAGTTTTGGGGCCCATTTTTATTAACGATATTGGGATAGGGTTACTCAGCAATGTATCCATCTTTGCAGACAATACAAAACTTACAAAGTCATCAAATCATCAGAAGATGTCACCATGCTTCAAAATGATCCATTAGAGCAGTGGTTCTCAATTCTGGTTCTCAGGACCCCCCCCACCCCAACAGTTCACAGTTTCCAGGTCACCCTGCAGGTGCACTCATTATTCACTGACACATTTTAAAAGATCCACAGGTGGGGCTAATTACTCGAGCTAGCGAGTCGCCCAAAAGAAAGGGATCTTTTCACTGACCACTCCTTTTCCCGCCACTCTCTTTATTGAGCCACTTTGCCCAACTCTAGTTCAGGTCTCCCCCCAGTTCACGTTTTCCTTGTCTCCACACAGAATCACAAGTGAAGTAATTAGCCCCACCTGTGGATCTTTTAAAATGTGTCAGTGAATAATGAGTGCACCTGCAGGGTGACATGGAAACTGAACTGTTGGGGGGGGGGGGGGGGGGTCCTGAGAACCGGAATTGAGAACCACTGCTCTAATGGATCGAGTGTAGAATAAAAAATATAATAAAATATAAATTCCACTTGCAATACTAAGACTAATTTAAGGCGCGGTATAAGCACATGAAGATGAAACATTGCTGTTCATTCTAGCACTCTAAACCTGTGCAGTTTCTCTTTCTTGCCTTGGGTGTCGCCCTACTCTGGCGCTTCTAGCACACTCTGGTCTGTATCCCGAAAGAGGAACTGCACAGGCTGTGAGAAGTGCAGGGTACTAGAACACTAATTAGGATCATTATTTATGTTAAATATGACGAGGGAAATCTAATCCGCTCAATTCTTTCTGCTTTGTATTGTGAAGGCCTCTCATAAAGATCAGCTGAAGGTCAGAATTGCAAGTTTAAAAGAGGAGGCATCACAGACTGAAAATCGCATAGGCGCCATAAAGCGAGAGACTCTCCCAGAGCTGGTCCGGGAGAACGCCCAGCTGCTGAACATGCCGATTGTGAAAGGAGACTATGATTTGCAGATCGCGCGCTACAACCTGTACAGCTCCAGGCAGGACATCGTGTGCGACCATCTAATGAAGCAGAAAGCCTCTTTCGAGCTCTTACAGATGGGCTACGAGTTGGAGTTGATGAAACACAGAAATGTGAACCGTCAACTGGAAGCCTTAATTAGAGAACTGAGGCAAAGTGCAGAGAACTTGGAGACAAGGCTAGCAATGATGTCCGATGTTACCCTGCTGTCCTCAGCCAAACCCCGGACCAATATTGATTCTAAGGATAAAGCTTCTCATGGGTAAGTATAAACTGCCGGGCTGCTAAGGTATAACGGATAGGTCAACTACTTTCATGGATATTTAAGACACTTGTACCCCTTTCAGACATACTCCAAAATCCCAGGTTTTTAAACATGAACGCGCAGGCTGCACCCGGGAAAATGACCCAGCAGTCAAATTGCTGGGTAATTCCTGGGTTGCATGTCTGAAAGGGGTATAAATGTATCCCTGGCGGTTGACATATTGCCAGACTTCCAAATGTGCTCTTAGAGTTTAGTTACTCATTAATGTATGTAATGATAATCGGGGCGGAATCATAGAAACATAGAATGTGACGGCAGATAAGAACCACTTGGCCCATCTAGTCTGCCCTTTTTTTAAACATGTTACCTCAAACCATATGTGATCCTTATTTTTTTGTTGGGATATCAATATGCTTATCCCAAGCATTGGCATATATATATTGTTCGGTATCTGTTATAGGTTATGACTAATGAGATTTTGACATTGTACCTGATTGTTAGCTTTGTGTGTTGCAGATTATTCCAGATCCTGGATGGAGAGAACATGCAGAAATTATTTAGAACATACAGCGGTTTAGAGTCCATGGCTCAGAAATTATCCCAGGACATCACTTCTCTGAAAGATCAGCTGGCCGTTTCCGAGCAAGAACAATCCCTTTTTATATCCAAGCTGGAAGCTAACCTGAAGGAGTTACAAGATGTAATGTACTCGGATGGGAATGAGCTCATGTTACAAACACCAGTAAGTTCTAAGCATAATGGTCGGTGCCAATGGTTTGGACAGTCATCGTGATTTTATTTTAGAAGTTGTTTTATTTATATATCCTTTATTGCCGGTCTCGTCTCCTACATGCATGTACAGTGGAAGCTGGGGTGCAATGACTCTACTGCTAGGGAGATGAGACAGGCTCTAGGAGGCAAGGAGGACCCACAGGGAAGTAAGTATGCAGCTGTGGATGAAATGGATAGTGGGACAGAGCAGTGCACAGCACAACGAGACTTGGTACAGGATAGAGCAGAACAGAGTGGAGCAGGGGGCAGAGTCTTGAGGGAGCTAAGGCTTAATGTGGTAAATGCCAGGTCCCTTTACCACTAATATATCTTTCTTGTAAAACTGCATTATATGTTTTATAGTTGTCTACTAAACAATCAAAGTGTATATAACTAGTAAGCCTGCTCGACGATAATGCTTCGAAAGCTAGTAGATGTAGTTTCATATGCTGCCAACAGATGGCAGTGTTTCGGAGTCACACAGACACAAGATTAGATATACAGATATATACATACATAGAAAAGTGACAGCAGTTGTCCACTGCATGGCAGGTTTGGAGATGTAATGAATAAAGGGTCTTTTTTTTTGGTACTTGTTTCCTAGCACGGCCACAAATCTTGGCCATCGGGGGTCATTTTAGTGGCCTGCGACGCGACCGACGCGATGCCCGCGATTTCCCCATAGAGAACAATGTTAATTGCCTCAATTTACCCGCGATGACCACGATTTCCCATAGGAAACAATGTGAAATGGCTCAATTTACCCAAATTATCATAGGAACAATGGTAAATGGGCCAAAAACACCCCTGAACATTGAAATGTCCCCCCAAAAGTAGTTTACGCCACCCGACTATCAACGTGAACCCGAAGCGTGGCGAGCGCAGCGAGCCCGCGAGGGGCGGCGGTACGCGTCCTCCGACCTTTTCATACCCCTACTATCCACTAGGGCGTGGAGTTGAGAATAGAATAGTGTGGCGAGCGCACGCGGATACCTGTGAAGCCCGCGAAGGGACGCGATTTTGTAGTGCATGCGATGCCCGCGATTTTACCCCCGATGCCCGCGATCATGATCGTTGTGGCCGTGCTAGGAAACAAGTACCTTTTTTTTTTTAAATGTAGTGGTATCAGTTCAAAGAGAAGCTGATAGACTGATGCATTGGGATCTAGTGTTGTAGATCTAGAATTAGTAACTGTTTGTTTCTATTTCAGGAGCTGTCCGCTGATTTCCAGAATTTAAATTCTCACCTGGACCAATTAAACAAGATTTTACTGGAGGTTCTGGAGGATCTGACCTTAAAGCGGAAGATTTTGCAGTCTAGCAAATTTGACCGGGTGGGGAAACTACTATATGTGTACTTTTATCAGAATGAAAACCTTCTGAAGACTATGGTAGAGAACCTGGAGTCCCAGGCAGACATTCACCCCCACAGCAATGACTCTGGGTTATAAAGAGATGCAGAGATGTGGGACACATACAGTAGAGAACATGGAGACCCAGGCGGGCATTCACCCCCCACAGCAATGACTCTGTGGCATACAGCAATGCAGGCATGTGCATCACGGGGTATGGTCCGTTGGTCAAACTAAAGATGGTTGACAATCATTATGTCAACATACTGCAAGGTTGACAGGTCATTAGGTTGACACAAGCATTAGGTCAACAGTTAAAAGGTCCACATGGGGTTTTTCACTGGTTTTTGAGCCGACAGGCGGTATTTCATGCCCTACCGTCCACTAGGACGTGGTGGGAGAATAAAATAGTGTGCCGAAAGCATGGCGAGCGCAGCGGTGCACTTAATCCTGTGTCTATGTTGACTGTGTCGACATTCGAGTAAAAAAAAAAAAAAAAACAGTGAAAAACCCTATGTTGACCTAATGCTTGTGTCGACCTAATGACCTGCAGTATGTCGACCATACAATCCATACCCTGCATCACATACTGTAGAAAATGATTTGCAGTCTGCTTTTCTGTATGTGTATATATATATATATATATATATATATATATATATATATATATATATATATATATATAATTTTTATATGATTTTTTAATTATACAATCAAAGAATTAAGAATGATATCCCCTGCAGTCTGCTTTTACATTGTGCTTTTTACCACACCTTTTCAAAGGTTTTTAAGCATTTTTTTATTCTTATGAAGCGACTGTACTGATGACATTTTCTCTATTTTATGAAGTTTTTCAAAATGTATATAAATCAAATGATTGTTTTATATGAAAATGTATGTTTAGACTTATCGACAGATGGATAGAGCCCTAGGCAATTTAGTTACATAACCACATGCAGCTGCTTGGGTATATCTATATGGCAAAGGGGCATTTGCACATAGGTTACATATGCTAAGGGCATAGGGCCTTATTCTAGTTCAATCTTTCTGACAAAATCCTTGTCAGATGGACAAAACCATGTGCACTGCAGGTGGGGCAGATGTTACTTGTGCAGAGAGAATTAGATTTGGGTGGGGTTTTACTTCAAAGTGAGATCTATATTGCAGTGTAGAAATAAATCAGCCAGTATTTACCCTGCACAGAAACTAAATAACTCACCCAAATCTAATTATCTCTGCACAAGTTGCATCTGCCCCCCTGCAGTGCACATGGTTTTGCCCATGTAAGAAGGATTTTGTCAGAAGGAGTGAACTAGAATAAGGCCCATAGTGAGCAGTGCGTACACAAATGTTCATCATTTTAGGACAGATCTATTGCACCACAGGTAGGGCCTGTGGCGAGCGAGCACCGATAATGCACAAAAGCTATAGAACCTAGTGTATGGATGGGGTGGAGTGCTCATCCGTAAAATATGGGCCGTTAGTATGGGCAAATACACACTTCTCAAACATTGGGGCAGATGTATTAAGCCTTAGCAAGAGATAAATGCAAGAGTGATAAAGAGAGATAAACGTCCAGCCAATCAGCTTACTGACTTTTTTCAAACACAGTCTGCAACATGGCAGTTACCAGGTGATTGGCTGGGCATTTATCTCTCTTTATCACCCTTGATTTATCTCTTGTTAAGGCTTAATACATCTGCCCCATTGCCGGTTATGTATAAAAACACATTTTCTTACCCTAAACAGATAGCACAAACAATCCTTAGTGTTAGTCAGTTTCCTATTTAAAACCTGTTTATTAAAGCATTGTCAAGAGGGATGTTAGAAATCTCAGGTATTTGATATTATTAACAGTTTCTTATATAGCGCACACATATTCCGCTGCGCTTTACAGAGAATATTAGAGCAGTCACATCAGTCCCTGCCCCAGTGGAGCTTACAAGCTATATTCCCTACCACATGTACACGCACACACAGACATTCTAGGGTTAATTTGTTGGGAGCCAATTAACTTACCAGCATATTTTTGGATTGTGAGAGGAAACCGGAGTACCCGGAGGGAACCCACGCAAGTACGGGGAGAATATACAAACTCCTCACAGTTAAGGCCATGGTGGGAAACCGTATTCCACCTTTGGGTTGCGAAGAGCATGTATGATTGTTAAGCGTACTTGAAGCGAAGTCCTTGACTGAAATGTCTGGAACACGTTTATAAGTGGCAAGGTTTTGCGCTATTCTATGATTTTATAGAGGAGCTGGTCTGAAGGTGGAGGGGTGTATAGTGTCTAGAGAGCACAGGCTAATGAGACTTGCCAATGGGGCTAGGTGCATGAAAGTGACTCAAGCATACAGTACTTCTACTCTGGAGTCTACTGCACTGATATCGATTTCTGTATGTCCTCTGCATAGTTACATAATGGTTCCATATGTGCCCTTGAAATCCACAGTTCTATAGAGGCACAATCTCTGTGATTCCAGTTCCTGGGCTTCCTCTGTGTTCTGTCTGGAATGTAGCTGTCGTCTTCTTACAATAGATTTTTGAATTTTTAGAATCTTGAGTGGCTGGACCCTCATGGATGAATTGAGGGCAAGATTAGATTGACAGTTGTTTTTAAGTGGATGAGTTGTGTCTTTGGTGGTAATAAGATATGAATTATACAAAAAAAAATGATTAAATGAACACAGCAGGGGTGCTCCCCGCTTCTACAAAAAGTGGGAACTTTATATTCTAAGCCTAGACCAACAGGTCCAAACACTTATACAAAATTCCACCACCAAGAGTCCACCACCTGGTATCTTTTAAGACAGATTGCTATCTGATAGGTAAAGACCTGTTGATCATTACGGTATTGTCGTCTTCCTCTTAAGTGGGGGGAAAAAAAACCCCGCCCTAGATTTTGAATTGGTCGCATGTGTCATAGTGCGACCAGAGAGGTCTTTGAATTCTTCTATTAATCTTGCCTTATTCTAATTGGTTCTGTTGTTTGTCTCCCCTCCCTTTTTCCTACATGTCTTCCCTACCCTTCTTTCCCTTTCTTTAATATACTCTGATAATGTTATGGTATTTATTTGTATGTGTAGGTAGATGTGCAGCCAATAATACTCTAGTACAGAATGATATATGTTGCTAAAGTCTGACCTATCTCCCTACAATAGGCTTGTTTCCCCTTGTGTGACTACCAGCCCACAGGAACACTGACCGTGCAATGATGGCTCTGAGACATAGGGCTGTCTATCAGATTTATTGTTTCATGCAAGAATAACATGTAATCAATGTATTTTACCGTATAACATTACTTTTGCAGTTAATCAGACAATTGTGCTTTGGGCTGCTTGCTGATTATCTTGGTTTCTTAATGGTTACTTCTATACATGCATCTGCATTGTATTATATTTTATTGCAAAATACAATAAAAAAAATTGTTGAAAAAAAAAAACGAATACAGCAGATATAGAAGTAGCTTTGGCGTCCTCTAGTGGTTGAAGCAAAAAGTGCTGGCAGCAGGAGATTTGAGTCTGTTTAATACGGATGTGTACTGGTAGAGATCAAGAAATATATAAAGATGCTCTTTACCTGAAGGTAATTAATGCTGAGAAATAGTCCAGGAAATGTGAAAAGAAGTTACTGTAGGTTATGAGATTGTCTCTATTCATATAGCAGAGGCTGGCTATCGGGCAGAGGTGTCAGAACTTGGGTTCCACTGGTAAGTCAAGCCATAAAAATGCCATCAATATCTTCAGGATACCTGGAGAAGGGCAGAGGAAGCCAGTATTCCTCTACAGGAGATCAGATTTGCTGCCTCTTAGGGGGTTATCCAATTATCCGCAGTCATTTACTATGGCTAATTGATTTGCAGGGTATATCGTATTCGTCCTGGTGCTGACTCTTATCCCTGAAGCCTCCGCATTTATCAGGGATTTGGTTGCTTCGGCCTCAGGCAGATGAAACTAAATCCGTGGTGTGACTGTTTTTAATGCGAAAATCCACAGGTCTGTTATTTTTTTGCAGATCCTAGGTATATTTGGGTGTTAAAGGAATGCTTTTCTCCCACAAAATAGGGTCTTGTTTGGTATGGCAAAAAAAAAAATATCACAAATTAAAAAAGAAAATGTGATAAAGCCCCAATTTTTTGCAACTGCAAACTTTTCATGACTAATTGGTTACCAGCCTTCATAGGCGTCAGGATTCAAGACCAGGCAATGGTTTATTTAGATTGGATAGTGTAGTGGTTAACATCATTGCCTCACAACACTGCCTTATCTGTGTGGAGTTTGTATATACTGGTAGGTTAATTGGCTCCCAACAAAATTAACCATGTGAATGTGAGAGTAGGGAATATAGATTGTAAGCTCTACTAGGGCCGGACTTATGTGAGTGGGCAAAATATTCTCTGTAAAGGGCTGTGGAATATGTGTGCGCTATATAAATAACTGGTAGTAATAATAATAAGTAGAGATCTTACCACTCAAATAAGCATCATGATGGCAGAAACCAAGGGTTAGGTGGCAGTGTGGGAAGGAAAAACAAATCAAGGCAGAGGGCCCTGCTCATAAGAGATTGCAGTATAAAGGGGAGGAGCAGATGGGGGAGACATGGCGTGGGGAAGATGCAAGGTGGTGCAGTGGGTTAGGATAAGAGCTGGCTGGCATTGATGAAGTGGGTCTTTGTAGAGAGATGTAGGGGTATATTTAATATGTGGGTTTTAAGAAATGGAGATGTTGCCTATGGCAACCATTCAGATTCTAGCTATTACTGTCTAGATCAGGCATGTCCAACGTTGGCCCTCCAGATGTTTTGAAACTACACATCCCAGCATGCTTTGCAATAGTTTTAGCATTCTCTAATAGCAAAACTGTGGCAAAGCATGCTGGGATGTGTGGTTTCACAACATCTGGTCTAGATTTAAAAGTAGAATCTTGATTGGTTGCCATGGGCAACATCTTCACTTCTAAAAACCTGTACAGTTTTGCTATTTAGCCATGCTTAAACTGTTGCATGGCATGCTGGGTTGTGTAGTTCAACCACAGCTGGAGGGCTGAAAGTTCACCATCCCTGGTATTTACTGATTAGAGGGATGACCGGCTAAAGGAAATTTTGCATAACTGATTCCTTTAAAAGCAACTATACGCCCCCCAGGTGGTGGTTTTTTGTTTTTTAATTATTTTCTTTGCTGTGAATGTTCTTCCAAGATGTGCTAATAGTTTGGCAATATTCCAATGACTACTTTTTGCTGTAGACTTCTTGGAATAGGTAACCTTTAATTATAGACACCCTGCATATTCTATACTTATCTCTTGTACTCTTTTATAATCTGGAAAACCACACATTTCTTCCTAGAAACAGTCCTATAGTGAGTGACCAGTTTCCTGCTGAGGCCTGCACTGCACCTGTACTGGTGCTTCTTGTACTGATCACATTTCTACGTTAATACATTTTTGCATGCAGAACTGACATGCATTACAACTGGAAACAACAGTGGTAATACAAGACTGGGTAATAACAGAGGGTGTGGTATAGGGTTCCGACAGTCGGGATCCCGACAGTCCGGACTCAGACAGCATGGTGAGCGCAACAAAGCCCCTTGCGGGCTTGCTGCGCTCGCCACGCTGCGGGCACGGTGGTAAGCTACGCTCGCCACCTATTCTATTCTCTATCTATGGGGGTCATGGACCCCCACGAGGGAAAATAGCAGGTGGCCGTTGGGCACCTGTCTGTCGGCGTTTTGACAGTCGGGATCCCGATGTCGGGTAAATGACTGTCTGGATCCCGTCCGGCACCCATAACAGACAGGCATAGAGGTAAGCTTATAATCTATATGGAACTAGGCATTGATACACAAGGATAGGTGCTACTAGCGGTGGCTCTTATCTCTGCGGAGAAGGAGGCTGCCGCGATGTGGACCCCCACTCCACTGCCGCCTCTGTGCTCATGATTGCCGCCGCCAATCTCGGTCCCCGGCGCATGAACCGTAGCTTCTTCGGTACTGCGCATACACTGGCTCCCAGCCTTTATGGGCTGTTTTTGCAGCAGTCCACAGAGGCATATTCAGGATCCATATCATCCTCATACTGCTCATGCATAGAAACCGTTTTTTATGGGCTACTGCTTAGCAGCCCATGTAGAGGTGTCCTGGAGGGAAGAAAGACCTCCTAGTGGGACTGCCTTGGGTGACTGGCAGGTCGGACTATCAATAGGAAGTCACTGCCAGTCACAGTGAAGCCAGTGCAGTCTCACAGCCCATAGGTAATAACTTCCACTGGGTGCTACCTATTGCATAAAGTCCACCAGATTGCAAAGGTACTTGGTGGGCTGTAAGATAAGGTCACCCAGCGACGTTGGCATGGGGTCCGGATGGTGGGAAAGTGAGAGATAAAATAACTGAAGATATATGTGGACTCCACAGTGATCACCTAACTCATCAAATGAGGGAACCCTTGTATTTATAGAAGCCAGAATGGTTGTCTGGATCTCTTTGTAATGTAATGTGGTTTTGTTGGTGATCAGGAGACAATGGCTACAGGGTACGTCTCTTGAAAGGCAGAACTCCAACATTTTTAATTAGGGTGCCGCTGAGCATAAATGTGCCCCGGTGGGGAATTATCAGCACTTTTAGTGGCCTCCGCTAATACCTGGCACTCCTCGGATTTCTGCAGTTCCAAGGTGATCCTTCAGGTGGGGATATGTAAATGTTATACTACTGAAAACTTTGGGACACAAGCCTTCGTCTCCTACTAGTAACCCCGCACGAAGCAAGTGTGTATATAGATATGATACAGATAATGTTTACAAATTGTACTGAAGCAGTACTGCAAAACTGATCTGGAATTCTCTATCATACAACTGGTATAGCTTTATGGTGCATGATGTAAAATGCTGTGTCCGGAACACAATTTATAAAACTGTAATGCTCAGTGTACCAGACTACACAAACCTCTCTGATCAATAACCGATTCATTCCAAAACTAACAACAACACAACTACATTGTGACCTATCCTCCTACAGTGTAAACAGTGAAGAACATAAGGCACTGTCCAAAAACCTGACCTTCCCTCCCACTCAGTGCCTGGATTAAACCGATCCATAGACTGGAATTAAAAACCACCTAAAATAATCTCATGTTTATGGACTCTGTCCTGAGAACAACTCCCATTGGTTGTAATCAGTGGTCTGATATCTCTAATGTGTTTAGAATGGCTAGTAGACTTCTTTCCTACTTTGACAATCTGAGTGATATCCACATACTGTATGTGACACAATTTACAGCCTAGAAGCAAGCACACCCCCAGCCATCATGCGCAATGGGTGGTCACTGCCTTACTGCCGTCGCATCCCTGCCGCACTGCCAGCGTCGCATCCCTACCTCACTACCAGCATCACATCCCTGCTTCACTGCCAGACATCACCCTACATCAGGGCTGGGCAACAGTGGCCCTCCAGCTGGTGATGAACTACACATCCCAGGATGATTTGCATTCGTTTTGCTATGTGGCAATGCAGAAACTGCTGCAAGGCATGCTGAGATGTGTAGTTCATCAACATCTGGAGGGCCGCTATTGCCCAGCCCTGCCCTACATCATCTTTTGTACAACTATTTCATAACAACCATTATATAAGATATACCGCTCTTGTGTGTACAGTCACACTATAAAATGCGCACGCCATTCGTTGGTGGAACACATTTGGTATTGTATATTTCTGGTATTAAATAAGAATCGCACTAATTCAAAAACATTGCTGTCTGAACAATAAACACCTTTCTTTATTGCAGCTTATCTTCACTAATCCTTGTTATGAATAATGGACACCGGGACTACAGTTCTTTATTATTATGTTTTGATTCACTGGCTGGACACATTTTATCTATATATAGTTCCAAGCGGACCCAGGTATTATAGCTAGTAAAAACCTATAATTATATACTGTGTATCCGTGTCCTCATACATGTAGTCTCAATATGCCACACAGCGCGCGATGCCTGGTACAAGTCAGCTACTAGGTCCCATGTAACTTTGCTAGTGTGGGGCTTCTATTTTTGTCAAGGATGCTTGACTGCAGATTAATTTGATATTAACGAGCATTATCTGAGACTGTATACAGTGCACAATGGAACTTGGGTACTTATGTATTATCTGGAATCCCATGTTAAATGCACCCCATTTTTTCATATCCCTATTATCCAACTACGCATGGAGTTAATATTATATAGTGTGGCGAGCGCAGCGAGCCACCGTGCCTGAAGCGTGGTGAGCGCAGCGAGCCCCGCGAGGGGACGCGGTCTCATAAGAAAAACGGGCGTCCAGATATTACATAAGTACCAGAACTTGTATTGGAATAAATCTGCAGCTGCTGTATTATATATAGATGCAGAGACTGAAATGCACAGATATAAGTGTCATATATCCAATCAATCGGCACAGTCTCCTGGTGGTGGAACATGTATGATGCAGGTTAGGCAAAATAGGCTCAATGTCAGATGGCCAAAGTACAGGGCCAGATTAAGATTTTTTTTTGGGGGGGGGGGGTTCTGGGTACAAGGGGGCCCTCCTTGTCACCTTTTCTTTGTGACGTTTGTCTCCGAAGTCTGCTCTGCACTGGTCCTGCCTGCACTCCAGATAGGCAAACTCCTTCCCCCTGTGCCTCTGCTGCAGCCTCAGCTCTACTCCCACCCAGTACCTCTACAGCAGTCCTTCTCCTCTCCCACTGGTGCCTCTGCAATAGCCCTCCATCCCCCCTCTTGTGCCTCTGCTGCAGCCTCAGCTCTACTCCCACCCAGTACCTCTACAGCAGTCCTTCTCCTCTCCCACTGGTGCCTCTGCAATAGCCCTCCATCCCCCCTCTTGTACCTCTGCAGCAGCCTTCCATCCAGACCCCATTCCCCGTACCTCTGCAGCGGCCCTCCAGGCATCCACTTTTTATGTATCCATTTCCTCAGTCCGCACTAATGTTTTGCGTGTGGACATAATGTTGTCACATGGGCTGGGTGACTCAAAGCTCCCATACACTTATGCACGGTATTGCATAGCTCCCTGGCATGCAATACACCATCGCCCAACTGCCCGCTGGGCTCCCGGGTGGCAAGATCACACAATACATTGGGGCAGATGTATTAAGCATTAACAAGAGATAAACGCAAGGGTGATTAAGAGAGATGAACGTCCAGCTCCTTACTGACTTTTTTTCAAACATAGTCTGTGACATGGCAGCTAGGATCACCCTTGCGTTTATCTCTTGTTAAGGCTTAATACATCTGCCCCATTGTTTGCACACCTTTTGCATATAATGTATTGTGCGATCTCAGCAAAGGCTGCGGGATCCAACAACTGGAACTGTTTTGGTAAATGGCAGCCACCTTTTAGATTCCTACATTGTCTTCCAGCAATGAAATTGTTATGGTGGCCATACACACTAGTGTGATTTTCTTCCTTTACAGTGGAGCAGGCCAAACAAATCCTTGAGATCTACGAACAGCCCACGTTTTCCAAAACCCCTGGCTGGTGCACAGCTGTAGTCATTCCGGTCACTTGACCCAGATCACCCAACTGGTGCACAGCTGTAGTCATTACTGTCACATGACCCAAATCACCTAGCTGGTGCACAGCTGTAGTCATTACTAACTGTCACATGACCCAAATCACCTAGCTGGTGCACAGCTGTAGTCATTACGAACTGTCACATGACCCAAATCACCTACATGGTGCACAGCTGTAGTCATTACTAACTGTCACATTTCCCAGACTCCCTAGCTGGTGCACAGCTGTTGTCATTCCTAACTGTAACATTTTCAAACCTGCTGCAATCATTCCTACTATAGATCCACAGGTTGCCTGACATACATGAACTGTTGGTAGCTCTTGAGGACAGGTTTGGCCACCCCTGCTCTACATCAAATTTTTCATGTGTTGGACAATTCCACCTCGACCTTGTGACGATATTTTGTCTGTCGACCATATCCATGTCAACCATTTGAGGTCAACATGGACACTGTGAACCCTTTACAATAACTGTTTAAATGAGTATCTCTTACATATTGTTAATTTACCATCTGGAGCACTGACCAGTATAGTGATATTGATTAATAGGAATATGATGTGTTCAATAGTGTGAAACTAGAAGCATCTGGATGTTGTTCTTGGATTCCAATTTGCTGTGTTCCAAAGATAGGGATCTCCAGGAGGAAATGGGCTGGAGCCCAGAGAAACTGTACTGTGGATGCCAAGATAGAGGTAGATAAATAGCGTAATTTAAGCTGTTAAAGGCTTGTCTGTGTACAGGAGAAGTTACACTGACCCTGGCAACTGTAATCCAAGCAGAACTGGTGGTATGGGCATCACGGAACTCTAGAAGTCACACTCTGTTATTAGGGCTTATAGAACTATTAGATTTAACTTGAAAAACTATAACCTGGGGAATAGTCAATCTGATGCCAGGGATTTAAGAGCCGATTTGGATAAATGTGGTGCTTCTGATAAAGGACGGTGGGCAGCACGGACGGTGTAGTGGTTAGCATTACTGCCTCACAGCGCTGAGGTCATGGGTTCGATCCCCACCATGGCCCTAACTGTGCGGAGTTTGTATATTCTCTGCACAAGTAATATCTGCCCCACCTGCAGTGCACATGGTTTTGTCCATTTGAGAAGGAATTTTCCTCAGAGTGAACCAGAATAAGGCCCTAAATATCCAACCCTATTACATTTGGTCTCATGACTTGTGTAAATTATTTACAAAGTGCTTCTTACCACAAGCACAATATTAATAGCTTCTCTGAACTCTTACAGTACTTATAAATAAAATATGCAACATAGCATAAAACTGTTTTATTGGTTTTAATAATAACAAAGCAATCTTATCTAAGTCCTGCAGTCCAATTCTTCCTAGTCATATTCCATATCAATCCCTGATGCGTTTCGTTAAGGTTTTTTTTTCCCCAAAGGATCATCCTGAGAACTGCACCCATTTAAAAAAAGTTCTCTATCCACCCCACATTTCCCCTGCGTCAGCGTTAGATTCACGCTGGTCTTGGCATTAGGGGGGGTGGTGCTAAATATGCAAATTGCACCATTTAGCCCTGCCCCCTCGAAGACCCGCGAATTGCGAGATTTACCGTGCTGTGGGGCGGGGCTTGATGACATCTACATCAGACCCCACACCTGAACTGCTGCTGACGGTCTCCTCTCCGGGCTTCTCCCGGAGAGGAGACTTTAAAAGTAGGCAACCCTGAGTATTCTCCTATGCACTTTAACTGAAACAGAACTGGGTAAAAAATAGGTGGAGAAAGAAAGGATAGATTTAATGGTGCTCTTTTGTGTCTTGTATTTCCGGGTGTCGGCTTTACTGTCCATTAAAATGGAAGTATTAACATTTTAATGAAAAAAAAAATCTAGGGTACTTGTGTATTTTGGCGGCGCCCATCGCATCGCATCGCATACCATAAGGCATACGATGGTATGCGATGCGATATTGTACAATGCCATACAATTTTTAAATTGTATGACATTGTATATGGCATACAATGCGATGCGATTAAACATTGTATAAGCACCCTAATGGGTGCTTACAATGTTAAATGCACCCACCCGCCGCAAACCCCCCCTCTATAAACATGAACCCGAAGCGTGGCGAGCGCAGCGGTACGCGTCCTCCGACCTTTTCATACCCCCACTATCCACGTCGGCGTGGAGTTGAGAATAGAAAGTGTGGCGAGCGCAGCGAGGCGAGCGGAAACGGATACCTGTGAAGGCCGCGAGGGGACTCCGATACCTGTGAAGGCATCCCCGTCCCCTCGCGGGGCTCGCCACGCTTCGGGCTCGCCACACTTTCTATTCTCAACTCCACGCCGACGTGGATAGCGGGGGTATGAAAAGGTCGGAGGACACGTACCGCCGCCGCTCGCCACGCTTCGGGTTCACGTTTATAGTGGGGGGGGTGGCGTGGGGGTGCATTTAACATTGTAAGCACCCATTACGGTGCTTAAAAGCACCCTTTAGGGTGCTTATACAATCTTTCATCGTATAGGGGGCAAAAATCGCATGCCATCGGGTGCATGGCATGCGATGCGATTAAAAAATCACGCGATGGAAATACACAAATACACTATAATACACAAGTACCAAATCTAGAAACTGTGTATTCAGGCAGAGCTGGAATGTTTATACAAAGTGCAGTTGTAATAAATTCCTGAATCGCCAGCCGGGTAATGGGATATCCACTGTCAGGAAAGCACTTGATTTTTTTTTTCTTTAAAGCAACGAGAGGCGCGTTCCCCGTGTGACAGATGTTACATACTATATGTTTCACAAATTCTAAACATTTTGGTGAGATTACCAAGTGCAGTTTGTAACCGAATGATTTTATAAGGTGGCTACAGCTTGGAGATTACTGCAAATGGTCCTATTAGGATTTTACTACAGTTTGTAAGTAATACAGAGGCCATAAAATCCAGGCTGAGAGATGAGTGCTTGTGACAGCAGGGAAAGGAATGGAAACATTTGTTGAGAATCCAGAACGCTGCAATGACTGCTGAGCAAACATTACAGCCAATGATTTTATAGAACGGGTAGATTCAGGGTTCGTGTACCATAGTTGCATGAACAATAGTGTTCCATCTAGTATACAACGTTCTCTCAGTATTATGACCCTCTCCATTCTTTACAATGAGCCTGATTCTGATTAACTTGCAAAAGCAAATTCTGTCTCTAATGGACAAAACCATGCTGCACTGCAGGTGGGGCAGCTGTGACATGTGCAGAGAATTAGATTTGGATGGGGGTTTGTACTTCAAACTGATATCTATATTGCACTGTAAAAATAAAGCAGCCAGTATTTACCCTGCACAGAAACAAAATAACATCCAGATCTAACTCTCTCTGCACCTGTTACATCTGCCCCACCTGCAGTGCACAGGGTTTTGCCCATTAGAGAGAGAATTTGCTTTTGCAAGTGAACCAGAATCAGGACCAATGTGTAATTAGCAGCAGTACAAGTGACAAGGAAATAGACTTTTATAGAATTTAATGATAACTTACTGCATGAGTTCTGTGGATAAAAGTGGTATCTGTTCCAGTTTCTTGCTGGTGCTTGATGCGGAGAAGGTGGTGTTTGATTCATGGTCTGGGATCAATTTTATGAGGCACTCCAGCAGTTAGGTTTTACATCATACTTACATTCTAGTAAATGGTTTCCTCTCCTCTCACTTTTTATCCAGAGAGGTACCCAACAAGGCTGCTCCCTCACTCCTTTATTATTTTCTTCAGACAAAAGAGTTTTAGTTCCCTATGATCTAGAACAGTGGTAGCCAACCCTAGCCCTCGAGAGCTACCAACAGTTCACATTTTACAGACAACCTAGCTGCTGCACAGCTGCACTCATTAATCACTGACACATTTTAAAAGATCCACAGATGGAGCTAATTAGCTCACTTGTGATTCTGTGAGGAGACCTGCAAAACATGCACTGTTGGTAGCTCTCGAGGACTAGGGTTGGCTACCCCAGATCTAGAACTTGCAGATGATATACAGTATATAGACTACTGATATCTAATCCAGTCACCTGGATACCTGCTATAATGAGTTCCATTGCACTCTTTGGTTAATTTGCATAACAATGGAACAATAGGCCTAGGGAGGGAGGGAGTGCACCAGCTGCTAGTGGCTACGAGCCTGTCTTTCTATTGGTCAAGCCCTGTGAGGTGGGACTTCTTGGCTAGCCCCTTGCTCTGCCCACTGTACAGCCAAATAGAGCAGTATGTAATGGCAGGAAATTAGTACTAAGGGGCAGATGTACTAAGCCTTGTAAAGAGAACTCAATCACAGCCTGTAATATGACACTTGGGTACTGCTTCTTTAGGTCTCTCCAGGGGATGCAGTCACAATCCCGGCGGTCAAAATCCAGACACTGGAATCCCGATCGCCAAATTCCCGGCACTTTGTCCCCTCTGTGGGTGTCCACGTCGGGATTTTGACCGCCGGGATTACATACCAATCCCCTCTCCAAGGCTTCATACACCTGTCCCTATGATTTTGTTTTCAGTGTGGATAGAATGATTATTTTTATATAGTCAGGCCCGGGGGCCAATTGCGACCCGTGCAGTCATTTCAAGTGACCCGCAGCCTCCAGCTGGAAGCCGGCAGAGCATCAGATGTGGGAAGCACAGGACACTAAAGGTGGGGCCCCGGCGAGCGCGCCTTTACCTTGCTGTCTGCTGCAGTGAGGAGGTGCCGGCCGCCATAATCAGATGTGTTTGGGGTCCTACCCGTGCGGCTGCAATCGTATATCACCCTACTCCACAATCACAGTGACAGCAGTGTGTGGGGAGGGGGTACAGCATGGGGGAAGCTTGCTCCCGTAACATGCGGAGCAGAGGAGGGCGGCAGCGGGAGCCCAAGCATCTCCTGTCCTGCAGTGCCTGCTTTGCCTCTCCTTCCTCTGGCTCACAGAAGGGGCTGGGAAACATACAGAGAAGGGAGGGGGCAGAGTGGGGGACATACAGTGAAGGAGGGTCAGGCTGGTGGACATACAGTGAATGGAGGCACTGATGGACATTCAGAGAAGGGGGAGCAGGGGCAGGCTGGGGGACATAGAGTGAATGGGGGCAGAGTGGGGGACCATTCTGATTAATGATTCAAAGAATGTCAGGCTGAATGTTCTGCCCCACACATTTACACTTCACCAAATCTGGCCCTCGTCGCAAAAAGTTTGGACACCCCTGCTTTAGACTACAGCTGACCATTCTCAATTTGGGGCTTTTAGGTCTAGTGGGGAGATTTATCAATGCTTGCAGAGAGATAAGAGAGAGATAAAGTACCAGCCAATCAGCTCCTAACTTTTATGTTACAGGCTGTGTTTAAAAAGGAATGGATTGGCAGTTTATCTCTCTCCATGCTTTCAGAAATAATATATCCCCAGTGTTTCTGGGAATGGGTAAAAACCAAAACCGGACAGTTTCCCAAAACGCCGGACTGGACAGGCGTTCTGTCCGGTGGGGCTGCCTGTGACACTAGCCCACTGGATGACCTGAACAGTGCCGTCAAGTCCGGCCCAATTCTTCTTTTCACATCTAGCCTGCGAACATTATGTTTCAGAGGGCAGACGTACCCATTAAGCCAGTTTATTAACTCTCTCTATCATGGACTGAAGCTGGGCGATTTATAAAAGTCTGGTGTAATAAACCTAGTGCAGGAAATCAGCGACTCTGCTCCCAGCTCCTTGATAGTCATGTATCCCTTTGTTATTATGTAAGTGTAGCTCGGCTTATATTCATTTTTCTGCTGTGTGCTCTGTGGAGATTAAAATGTGATTTTCCAAGATCTCATTACACTGCCCAATGAGCATCAGAGTTCCCGGCCTCCTGCAGTCTTTCTGCCATCTGGACCCGGAGCTGACTTATGACTTGGCACTCGCATCGCCCTCCTCTAGCAACCTTGGAGGGGTTGTATGACTGTAATAACAGACTTCTCTGTACAGGCTGTCACTTTCTGTTGGATTATGGAAAACCTAGGAGATGGCGCAAAGATTCTATCCTACAGAAATGTGCATCTGTATTGTAACCAGCGGGTTACTAAGCTCCCAGGTTACTCTCAATGTAGCGCATAATAGCTTGAACGGAACAAAATGGACCTAAAATGTTTAATTTTATTTTTTGGTTTAATTAATCCTAGCTCAGATGATTCTTTATTAAAGACCTATGCAGCCCATGAGAAAGCTGCTATGACTGAGGGAAGTAGGACAAGGGGTCTACAGCAAGAAGGTCGACATACAAACAGGTTGACATTCAAAAAGTCGACACAAGCATTATGTCAAGCAGTGTCTAGGTCGACTGGGTTTTTCACTGTTGTTCGGGCTGTGCGCATTCGTATTTCTGCGCAGGGTGCGGGCACACATGCCAAACATTCTGTTCACCGGGTGCGCGCACCCTACACAGCGGGCTTAGGGCGCCGTGTGTTCCATGTAAATGCTGGGCGTTCTCATGGTTATGAGGGCAGGCGGGGGCGGGCAGGTGAAATCACCAGATGTCCACAACACATTTGTTGGCCAGCTGCTCAATCAGATTGTGATGTCACTCAGGTGCCAAAAGGGAGGGGTAATTCTGGTTAGGAAAAAACATTTTGTATCCCAATTGCACACTGAGGGCCTTTATCTAGTTCACTCTTTCTGACAAATTCCTTCTTAGGTGGACAAAACCATGTGCACTGCAGGTGGGGTAGATGTTACTTGTGCAGAGAGAATTAGATTTGGGTGTAGTTTTACGTCAAAGTGACATCTATATTGCAGTGTAGAAATAAAGCAGTCAGTATTTACCCTAAACAGAAACAAAATAACTCACCCAAATCTAATTCTCTCTGCACATGTTACATCTGACCCACCTGCAGTACACATGGTTTTGGCCATCGAAGAAGGATTTTGTCAGAAAGAGTGAACTAGAATAAGGCCCTGAGCAATATCTACATGATAATCAGATAATACAGAGATCTTGGTTGAACCTAAGAATGGGCGTCCTCATGGTAATGAGGGCATGATGGACAGGCGGAGGGGCAGGCAACTGACATCAGCGCATGTCAGCTGCCCGCCTACTTGTTGACTTGCAAGGCTGCAAATTCGCAACCTTGCAAGTCAACAAGTATAACCCCTAAAGTATATGCTGCCAGTACTTTTTGAACTAGATCGCATCTAGTTCAAAATGCACGCTGCGCATCCAATTGACCCATCACCATTAAAACCTGTTATAAGAATAGTATTTTACTTTTTTCCCCTAAAATTCATATCAGTCAACACGTAGACATTGTAAACATTGGAAATGTTGACAAATTGAGTATACACTTTACCCAGATTTCTATCTTATAATCATGGCCCTTATTCTGATCGGTGCGGCCGGATCCGAATATGCGGCCAGCACCGTGCGTCCTAAACCCCGCCTTCCATACGGATCGCCAACTCCGTCCGTACACGGTAAGAAGCTGTCCGAACGGACCGCACGTGTATTTCTCACGAATACACCTCCTCCATCTCAGGGAACCTCCCCAATCATTCGATGGTCGCAGAACATCGAATGCAGGGCTGAGTGGTCCGCCAGCTCCCGCAACCTCAGACCACACGGGCATTTCTCCGTGCAAAAGCAGGGATCTGGGCGGGCAGCTGACATCCGGCAATGTCATATGTCCGCCCCCTACACGTGCGTCACGGCCGCATTACCATACGTACACCCAGCGTTTGCATGGGAACGCCTATGAAACGCGGGGTGTAAACATATGGTAATGAGCCCAAACAGCACTTCACACCCCTCTCCACCCCCTGTTCGTAGTGTACACATTTCATGCGGAATGTGGCCGTGCGTCCGGCTCGCACATGCGCAGAGACGCCTCTACACAGGGGTGGCCAACCAATCAGAGCCAAAGAGCCCAAAAAAAATGTTCTGGCAAGACAAAGAGCCGATACCAATAAAAATGGGCGTGGCCTAGCTCCCAGAATGCCACACCCCATTTTTAAATGGGTTGTGGCGAGATAGAGATATCACATACTGTTAATTTAGCCCAGGGGGGCTCAGGATGGCACCAAATGAAGTTATCTGCAGTGCATATAAATATTGTACATCAAGTGTGTGTGTGTAATATATATATATATATATACACACACACACACACACACACACACACAAACACACACACACTTTGCACTGCAGATAACTTCATATGCTGCCATCCAATGAGCCCCCCTGGGCTAAATGAAACATATGTGATGCTTATAATGCAAACACACTTGATGTATAATATTTATATATGGCAAGGCTCTGGAACCCTCAACCACTGCAGGTAACTGCAGAAATCTTCACTTCGTGCCCTCACAGCAAATGTGATATCTAAAAAATAACCCAGTGTCCGGCACTCAAACTGTATAAATATCTATATATTGGTATTATATAGATAACAGTACATACGTGTTTAATTTAGCCCAGGAGGGCTCAGGATGGCAGGCGGAGCAGGAGACGGCTAAAGAGCAGGAGAGCTCAAAACGGCATACGGCTATGCACTCTGCAGTGTCTAAAATGATGCCGGCCGGGACGCTGATTCCTAGCGCAACTGCGCATGCGTTGGGTCACCGCAGCCCGTCGCGCTGTACACGCAGGTGGCTCACATCAAAGGGAGGGAAAGCTGTCTAGCCGGCGCCACTGAGAGGCACATGAAAGGGAGGGAGCCGCACATGAGAGAGGGAAGAGCCGCATGCGGCTCGAGAGCCGCGGGTTGGCCACCCCTGCCTCTACACATGCGCAGACACAAAACATCGGCGGCACGAACGCACGCGGATAATACCGCACCAACCAGAATAAGGGCCCATGTTCTTTACAAGGTCCTGGACCCAAGGGTCATGTGTACTGTGTCTAAGAATCCACCATCTAAAATCCTCCCACCAAGTAGAAAACCGCCTCTAAACAGGAGTGTAGTAAAACTGTTTTTAGACACTGATCTCCTATCCAAGGGCCTAATAATGTCCATACATTGCGTACAGACAAGGATTAAGCCCTTAAATAGTAGATTAGACCAATGTTCACGCAAAAGAGTGATTATTATCCAACGACGCATGTGCTGCGTTCACAGCACTCATGCATCAAGGTGCTGCTGCAATCTCGCTCGCCAAGAGGAGTTCATGTAAACATGATTGACAGGAATTGACCCCTTGGAGGTGTGAACAGGGAGTGGTTGGAGGCATGTCATGGCGGTTGTCAGCGCATGTATCTAGCTATCACTGTGAGCTCCTGCATGCAGAATCATGTTGCCTGGGCTACTACCGCTGTGTGCAGTCTGCGTAGCCATAGCGCTACACTTAGCCTCGATGCTCCTCTTTTTGCATATACCATAGGCTGCGAATGTGCGCACAATTGTAAATGGCTTTGCCATGTCTTCGGCGGGCGTTCCTTTTCATTTCTCTGCGACAGCTTCCCTCGCTAACATTAGCAGCTCCGAAGCCTAGAAGAACCCAATTACATCTGGGTACACACATGAATTAGGCCCATGAGCGCGGCCATTGACTCTCCTAATCAACTCTGTGTTAAGGCTTTACCTCTATCTGCATGTATAATATTAATTATTTAGATTTGACAATGGAAGTCTATTCTTATCCTTTTTTTTCCCAGTGATCCATACGTAAGGTCCACCATGGCTTCTTGACACTGTCACGACCACCATCTCAGCTACCCTGGCTCCCTGTGCTGTCCCGGTCCTACAGACCTCTGATATGCTACCCTCTGTCTTGGTGCTCACCTCCGCTGCTGATACCCATGCTGGCTGTCTGCGTTCCGACACTCTGTCACCACTGGGTGGCAGCTGTGGTGTGTGGTCTCCTGCTGTGCGGGCTCTGGGTGGCGTGGGGGATGGGCCGCCGTGATGGTGTCCGTGTCGTGTTGGGTCTCTGGCTGGGAAGCACCGGCTGCAGCGCCTCCACGTATATTCTCCGCCGGCTGGTTTCTGTCGCCGCATCTGGTGGCGGCCATCTTCTTGGTTGCTACAGCCTATGCTACGCGGCTCCAAAGTGTGAGGTCACATGCGCAGCCAATCACCACTCAGCTCTACCCTTAAAGTCTGACTAGCCGGGCCAGACCGGCAGTCAGTACAATGATGTCTACCCGCTAACATCATTGGTCACTCCTGGTTATCCCTGTAGTATCCACTACAGCTCTCCTTCGCATCCTGGTAAAAGTCTTCGCTGATCTTCCTGCTGATCGTCCACTGCTCCACCATGTCATCACGGAACCCTCTGCCGCCTATTAGGATAGGACAAGGTTAACCCCCCAAAGGGTGTCATCTTCTTCCTTCATTCCTAGCGGTTATTATCCATGGTCGCATCCCTGGTCCTGCAGCTACAATCTCACTCAGCACAGATTCAACTGGACTTCATCTTCTTCTCTTTCATCCAATCATCCAATCCTTCATCCAACCATCCAATCCTTCATCCATTCATCCAATCTTTCTTTTAATTATCCAATCCTGCAATCATCCAATCATTCAACTTCCCAATCATCTTCAAGCTCTCCAATAAGTATTGTTTATTATTGCCTTCTTTCAGTTTATCAATATCTAGTTATTCTTTATGCTATCATTCATATCTTGTACCGCAGTATCTTTATTAAAAAAGGTTTAATTTTATCCAATTGTTTCACTCCATCTCCATCTGTCGTTCATGCAACAGCCCTACATTAAAGCACCCATCCTCCGTTACACTCCAGCTGGTGCTTCACAAAACGTGACAGACACGATAGGGCAGATGTATTAAGCCTGGTGAAGTGATAAAGTAAAGGTGACAGCACAGCAGCCAATCAGCTCCTAGATTTGAGGTTACAGGTTGGGTTTATAAAATGAAAGTAGCTGACTGGCTGCTGCGTTATCAGCTTCCACTTGATCACCAGGCTTAATACCTGTGCCCCAATATTTCATGCACCAGGTTAGCTCTGCATACCCAGAATTCTTTGCATCACTGGTCTGGCATATGCCAGGCAACTAAGTATGCATCAGCCGAACACGTGAGCAACAGAACTCTCTGCCCCAGTGATGCTACATTCCTTTCAGACGTGATTTGTTAAGCATTTCAAACCACAAAGCGCACAAAGCAGACATCAATGTGTAACTAAAAACTCTCAGCTGAAAGAAATATTAGCAAATGCTGAGTGCAGCCGGCCTTAGTGAGGGTAAAACATGATGAATATTGTATTTTAATGAATATGAATGTGCTCAGTTCTCGGGTCTTGTTGCCTTTAGCTGTTTTGCTCTCTCCTCAGCTGCACTCCAGTGAATACTAACACGTAGAAAATGCTATTTTTTGGCTGAGCTTGTCAGAAGTTGGATTTGCACAGTACTTTGGGAGGGATGTGACCTGCTTTCCAGCATTATGTTCACATCAGCAACTGTTCTGCTGTATTACGGCAGCAGGGGCTGCTCACAAAGCTGCATAGAAGAGGTCACCGACATGAGAGGCTAGGTATTAATGGAGTGCAATGTACGGTGAACAGTCGCACTCAAGTAGCCCTTAGCTAGGGTTGGGAATGTGAGAGCAGGAGCTGTTGGGTTCTTTCGTTAACTGTGCAAATAAAGACAATGCTGACACCCCACATCGCTCATCCCAAAAAGTGTCTCCCTTGCTCCAAACGTCCACTACGTGCCACTAAGACCTGCCACAGACTTCCACTGTGCCCAGGTCTAATGTTTAGGTAAAATGTCATACACATCCTTGTACCCAACATCATGCCCACTAGTGCCATGCCCATCATACACAATTTTGTACCAAACTGCATGCCCACTGCCATGCAAATCATCCATATCCTTGTACCCAACCTCACGCTCGCTAGTGCTATGTCTAACATACTTGTCCTTGTACCCAACCTCATGCCCATGAATTCCATTCATATTGTACATGTCCTTGTACCCAACCTCATGTCCCCTTGTCACATGCCCACTCAACATTAAAGACATTAGGTTTTTTTGCCTACCACACACATTTATACCTAGCTTCCTGACAAAGAACCCGTACTCACCATCATGCCCACTATTACACATCCTTGTACTCCGTCTTATGCCTAATGGCACTAAGTCTACCATACACAGGGACTATGTAAAAACCGGACCCGGACAAGACCCCGGACCGCACATCAAAATCTGTAGTCCAGAGCTTGAGTGTCCGGTCCGGGAGGTGTCCCTTCTGGGGGTTGTCTTGTCCTGGGGGATGCTTTTACCAGGGACATGGGCAAGGGGAGATTACAGCCTCCCCGTGTGGTCTGGACCATCCGTTTTTTGCTACATGCCCGAACCATACAGGGAGGCTTTATTCTCCCCCTTCTCCACTCCCTGGTGTAGCTGCCCCCCCCCGACACTACAAGTTTCGGACTGCAGATTTTGATGTCCGGTCCGGCGGTCTGGGGTCTTGTCTGGGTCCGTTTTTTTACCCATACCCCATTAACATGGCTTTAGCTATAGGGTCACCACTTAGAGTGTATTAAATCGCTCTATACCAAAATATAACTTTCTTCCTCATGTGCGTACCGTACCGTACTCACTCGATGCAAGGATTTTTTGAAGCATATAAAGGTATCTTTTTTGGAGACTTTAATCCTTATCTGCCCCCATCTCATTTACCATGGGCAGTTGACGGCAGTAAAAATGGAAAGGAAAAAATAAAACAAAGGAAAAAACTATCACCTGAGGGGCAGTCACATTGGACAATGACCGCTTTCACAGGAAGACCGCTTACACCAAAGAATATTCAGTCACTTCTTATGTACGGTACGCATCTCTTAAGTGAAAGCCAACCGTCCTTGGTAATCTGTGATTCACTATATATCACGTGGTGATTTCGGAGGATTCGTTACGAAAGATGCCTTTATATGTGCATCTCCTCCCACTTTTCTGTGAGTTGGGTACGGATTCTCTCTGCAATCACCGGATCTTTAATTTTCTTGGATATACCAACATTGTTATTTTATTCTGACACACTGCATTCATTTTTTGCATGTACACTGAATATCACCGGGGGAACCCTTGTTTACTAAAGGAACATCTGCGGCAACAAATCCAGCACCAACAAGTTCGTTTTTTTTCCTGTAATCTCTACTAGTGGGGACGGCTTTTGTGGTCCCTCATCTGATTTGTGACTGCACGAATTGGCTGCGCCTTGGGACCATTTCAATTTATTTTTCTTGTTCATGGCTTTAGCTACCATACACATTCTTGTACCAAGACTCTAGTCCTACAGAATTGTGTGGCCAGGACTATACATGCCCCTCTGTGTATCATGCAGCAGCTAGATTACTCCAGGCAGTTTCCAACCTAACGGCATTGTTTTCTTGTTCTTCTTTGGCCTGTTCTGTGATAGACCCAGCTTCCCGAAGCAGACAGTGGAAGGTCTAAGTGATTTTCCGGTGGGGGCGCTGAATGCAGCAGGGCAGAACACACCAAACATAAAACCAGTGAATGGATTCTAAGGTAAAGCCGGCCATACATCTACAGATGGATCGTCAGATTGGGCTGGTTGGAACAGAATCCTGGCAATGGATGAGAGCAAATAACATTTGCTTTGAAATGCTGGAAAACTGCCAACAACGGTCATTCAGATATTACCAGGTGTTTGTTACAACCGGCCCAATCTGACAATCGATCTGTAGATGTATGGCCACCTTTAGTATGCTACCCACAATGCACAATGACATGATTGGAGTGTTGTTCCAGTGGTTCCCCTGTCTAACAGAATGCATTGTTATGGCGTATGTTGTGACCATAATTGTGCTGCCCCAATGCCATATAATCTGTTATTCAACAGGCGTTATTATGAAAGTCTCATTTTAAATAATGTTGTGAAATTTAACCATGTCATGTAGTAAAAGAAGTATCAATTGTAATATGTATTTTTTAACTGGCAATTAAAGGACTATAATACTGCTTTCACATTGCAGAAACGGGTATTGACCCTGTATTCTTAAATGGGACTTTAAAACGGGCCTGAACCTTAAGACCTTTCACATTGCAGGTGAAAACCGTTTTAAAAAGCATTTAATACCATTCACACATTCAACCTGTTTAACCCCCAAGGGACACGTTTCAAGCCATAGAAATAGAGCCATTCACACTGCCTAAAAAACAGCTTTGAAACGTGTAGGACTCTGCTTTTTAACCGTGTTGAAATACCAGTTAACTTTAACCGGTAAATCAACTCTGGCACCTTCACATTGCAGCCTTAAACGTTTTAAAATGGAAAAAAAACGGCAATATACCATTTTAAAAGTGCAGTGTGAAAGGGGTATAACATGTGTTTAAGACCAAAACAAGTATCTTTCCTGGACCGGTTACTGTATCCACCATCATATTTGCCAATTACTGTATAGAGAAGAACATTAGTTCATCGTCATAGGCCAATAGTTCTTAAGATGTATTTAAAGCTTTGAAGTTTTTTGTTTTGTTTTTTTAGATGTGACAGATCCCAATGGGGATCCTCAATGGGGGATATTTATCAAGTTTGAAGAGAGCTAAAGTGGAGAAAGATAAAAGATACCACCAATCGGCTCCTGTCAATTTCCAACATTAAAGGCAGATAGAACAAGTGATATTCTTGTTATTCCTTACTACAAATGTTAAATGGTTCTCTAGCCAATCAGCTCATGCCACGTGTTGAAAAAAATGGCAGTTAGGGGTTGTCCATTTATCATTTGTGAGAAGTGATGACAAGAATATCCCTTATTGTAAATATGCCCCACAGACTATGAAATGACAGGTGAGCTGTGGGCTGGGCTATGCATATGTGTCATTACATCAGACCGATTTTTGCACCAGTGATAGGACTGTAGCAAGTGTGCAAGTTTAATAGCAACAGCTGTGGATCCAATCGTGGGTGCTCTGATGTGTACAACGCGGCATACAGTAGTCCGCAGCTGGCGCAGGGAAAATTACCTACGGTTGCTGTTTAATCATAATGGTTTTGTTTCCTTGACAACAATCAGCCAGGACTGTTCAGCAAAAAGGGAATTGAAAGTAAAAAAGACCACAAGAAACAAGTCAGATATAAAAATTTGTATGTATATTACAATGAAAGTATGACAGAGCACAATACCATCAGCAAGCTACCAGTTGTAGCCAGCACCATGAACATGTGTTCAGAATTTTACAATATTATACATCTTACACATTATAAAGCAATATATATATATATATATATATATATATATATAATTTGTTTTTCTGGCACAGAAATCTCCCAGTGCAGCATTGTCACCAGCTATATTGGCCGTGATGTACGGTCGGATCGTCTGGGAACACGTATGAATGTTCTGACAAAAGTAGCACATTTTAATAGAACATAAAACGTTCACGGGGATCATGCAGTCTTCTCTCCAGTATAACTTATTACCAAAACAATGTCTGTACTTCGGAATCCCACGTCCTCTCTCGCAGTGGTTGAAAAAAAATAATGGCATTCTTTTTTTCCTTTTTTGTTCAGTTAAAAACATAAAATATACACTGGTTGGTTTAAAAATATAAAGGGTATATATATATATATATATATTTCTGGTCTCTCCATAGTGTAAAGAACTCATTTGTTGAATCGCCAGGGTTCCAGTAACAGAACTGTGCTATCGTACAATAGAAACAGACAAAGCTTAAACAGAACTTTGACTTTTGAATAGATTTAATAGTTTGCATACCTGTAACGTTATGACTACTACCTCCTACTATAAATCTGCTTTTTGCCTACATTAAACCGATGGGAGCCATTTTGCGGTCTCAGCCAATCAATTCGCTAGAAACTGACTTTACTGAGGCAATCATGCTTCCTTCTAAAGAACTGATTGGTATTGGTCCAAAATGGCTGTCTCCACGGTAGACAACACACATACTTTAAATTATGGATAGGTCAGATAGTAAGGGGTATTTACTTCTGAAAAAATAAGTGAAGGTGTAGCATGTAGCAGCCAATCAGAAATTAGCTTTAATTTCTCTGGTGAATTCTAGAAAATGATAAAATCTGATTGGTTGGGCAACGCCACCACCGGTCTGTTTTAGAAGGTTTAGTAAATCTACACCTAAGAGAAGAGAAATCTCATATATGAATGTTCATTTGGAGGACTCCTATTGTGCATGAAGGTAATGCACAAAAAGCAAATTACCTCAGATTTATTGGGGTCGCAACCCAGGGCTGCCACAGTTTCGATTTTTGCCCTTTATTAAGGCTATAGTGCTGGGCTTTTAACCATTGCTGGTTTGAAAATCAAACTGTGTGAAATAACAGCTCACTCCCGACTGGCGCGCAATCACACAGTACCGCAACCTGAAAACTATGACGAGCTTAATAAGTACACCTGCAAAATGTCCATTTTGATAAATAGCTAATTTTAGGCTCTATACAAGGAAGACTAATCTCATTGGTAAACCTAAATTAAAACAAGCTATCTACTGTAATGACTGGAACAAGGGGGAAAAACAAGGTAGTAATGGTCACAAAAATACAAATCCTCTGTATATGAAATTACCCTGCACATTTTTTTGTCACTCACCACAGTAAAATCTAGTCTTATTTTGGCATAAAGCGATTGTAGCGCCAAAAAGAACAATGACACCAAGTGCCATGAAGCATACATTAGTTATACATATATACCCAAATGGCGAATTATCTGAGGTTCTCTGCAAGTAGCAGGAATTCAGCGAACCCCACATTGTGGATGACACATTCAGTCTAGACATTACTCCTGAATAGCCTGCAAGGGTGACAAATTATCGTCACAAAAGAGGCGGACAACTATTATCACCGGTGTTGGTGACAACTGACCAGTGGCCGTCCTTTCCTCTGATGAACCAAAGTATTTCAATACGCTGAGCCCAAGCCATTGCCGGCCTTCATGACCTGTGCAAGTTATGAACAAATGTATCTTCCGGCCTCTGAAAACTTTGTGCCAGAGAATTCCATTCAATGTTGAGGTTCTGTCCTATTACATTGCAATCTCAGTCCCTGTCAGGTCATCTGACACGGTTACTATGGGATCCTGACACTGCTGCTTACACCGCCAGGCCTATAATAATTTAAGTACAGTACATCCAGGTCCAACCTAAAATGTAATTTACGAGAATAACATCAGATTCTAGTAACTGGTATGGAAATATCCAAAGTCCATTGTCACCATACAGGGCTTGTCCAAAAGTAATGTATAGTATAAAAATGTCAATGTTATACTGAATAATAAGCAGAAAAAGGCTTGCGATCCCCATAACAACTGATCAGATTTATTTACTACACTTTATAAAAGCAAATTCTGACTGCCCGTTATGGGAATCACCTTTTGTCGCCAGTTGTCACAAACGGGCATCAATCTGATTTAAAAAACGGAATAGAATTTTAGTAGGCCGAAGAGCGTAAAACAAGGCTATTTCATACTGTTCTCTTGCAAGTGTCTGACTTGCACCCTCCTTGCATGGACTCCCGATATTACGCCACTTTCCAGGCACTGTCCTCTATCGGACTGTATCAGATGAATGTCATCAAATAAGCTTTATTGACCACATTGTGCTAAACATAAATACAGGATCTTCTCAGATGTAAAGCATCACATCCTACAGAAATAATCTCAAGTCTTTAACATGTGATTGGACAATGTACAGAATTCAGTAATCTCATCTGACCACTGGTCAGTGAAACCGTACTTGCCTCAGTCAACAACATCGATGCCGTAATGCCAATCCTTGATGTGTATTAAAATCAGCATGGGGGTAAAATGTTGTAAGTAATATTTTGCATAGCAATGGTAATTACTAAATGCTAAGGGCATAAGAACATAATTGGAATGTCTTCGTATGAATGGCTAAATCAATTCAGGGGATGCAAACCTTTCGGGAGAGTGACTGTGTTATAGCGGTCACCCACACACACACACAGTGGAAGAAGCCCCTTTTGAGGGCTGTACCAACATTAAGCATATTCGTCCTCAGTGATCTAATACATTCGATGGAGTTCCTCCTGCTTCAGTGATGGGATTGGTTCCTGGTGCACAGGCATGCCACAAAAGGGCTGCATCCACGGTACGTGGGTAACAAGTCCACAAAGACACGCAAAATGTGCAAATCAGGAACAACCCAGGATAGAAAAACTAAATATTTACTACTACGATTTACGAAGCTTTGGTTAGAGATAAAGTTCCAGCCGATCAGCTCCGAACTGCCACATCAAAGAATGAGTTTGAAAAGGGACAGTTAGGAGCTGGTTGGTACTTTATGTCCATTCAAGGCTTGGTTTCCTTTGTATCAGTGCAAAATTCTCTTTATTTGATCTGGTAGTGACCCTACACATTGGTTCTGTGCAAGACAATCTTCTGACAACAGACCGACACTGCTTCACCATTTATTGGTTTCTGCAATTACGATCAGTTCTTTCACTAGGTTAATGGTAACAGTCCGCTGTTGCCTAAAGCAGGTCTAGGTCACGTGATTTCCAATTAAAAGCACCTGTAGCCTACAGAGGCACGAGAGTAGCTGCTTTGTGGGCATATCCAACATTCGGAAACCCACCGCCTGTCCTATTACAAGCAATGAGTGATTGGGGAAGCCCAACTGCTGAAACTCCGTTCTAGAGTGCTGATAGGCTGAATATGGTTTTGGCTACTAAAACCTTCGCCGAGTACAATGGTAAATAACAGAGCTACTAATTATTTCCGCTTTCAAATACATCGTTTAAATATTGCCAAGTTCCTAAGCAACACTAATAAGCGAGAGAGGGTCACCTCTCCCCCCACCCCCAGCACAGTCACCAAAGAGAATATTCAGCTGCCGAGTGTAGTGACTGCACCACCCCCCTCCAACATCCAGTAATGAAGGGGTGAACCTGAATCAATCATGTGACTAACAGAAAAATAAAATAAACATACATATGTGTATGTCCTTGTTGGCAAGACCCAAAGCCAAGTAAGTGCAAATGACAGGGGACCTTCATGAAACATTGCGCACAGGAAAAAGCATAGCAATCAATCAGACGTCCTCTTTAGTCTTCTAGGCTTCACAAGAAAAAGGAGGAAGAATCTGATTGGCTCGCTACGTAAATGCCACATTTCTCATCCTGTGAATGCAATCCCCCACTGATCTTAAGCTGCCACAACATGTATTAATTGTCTAACAATAACTGGTTTTCTTAGCGGAGAGAGAGATGTCTGCTTTAATAGTACAGGCCGGGATTTCAACATGTTGCTACAACTAGAAATAAAATGTTCTCTGCACTTATTTAAAGAAGTTTGTGTTTTAAACTTTTGCCTTATTTATTTTGACCGGCGAATCACCTCTTACTCAGCTACAACATTTGGTAGGCGTCAGCTGAGTAACATCGGATTTACGTACACAGAAGTGTTAGGTCTAGGCTTACTAAATCACGTGTGCGAGGCTGGTGCTACCATCGGTCAAACTTACGCGCTCGCTCGGGGGGGGAGTCTGAAATTGTACCCGTGTCCCCTATGTAGAGGGGTCAGCCCTTTTTATTTTGAACCAAAGCAGCTCATTTTATCAATTCATTTTGAATGAGTGACATTTACTATACAGTAACTTTGATCACGTCTTGGTATGAATGTGAGGGCAATGTTTAAATGCCAACAGATTGGTGTTTAGTTTTAGGGGCGGTGTGTAATGGAAGTGGACATCTACAATGTCTTCTCTTCTAAAAAGTGTCCTATACTGTAGCCAGTGCGGATTCTGAGTCGGACGCAGCTGCGATGTCAGATGCAGCTGAGCGGTGTGCATCATCTGTGCTCGCATCTGAGTGACATCACACACATCACACACCTCCCAGCTTTAATCGTACAGAGCAGCAGCACAAATGCAGGCAGGCGGCAGTGTATTTGAAATGTATGGGGGGATTCCTGGGCAGTGGCTAAATCAGACGCATCAAGATGTTGCATTTTAAGGGAGTGTCATGGGTGTGTCGCTGAAAGCATTTGCTTACAAAATCGCCTACGTAGGAGGCCGTACTCTGGCACCGAAACGGCAACTACCATACACCTGGAGCAATATCCGATGGTGAGCCTGACAGCAAAGCAGCATCTATAGATGCTGTGAGTGGGTGTCCCAGTCCTTTGCAAATTCAGATGCCTGGCTATACACCAGGGATACACAGGGGCATTAGCATAAAATTGCTGGCGCCACTGCAGAAAAATATGCAAGGACAGCCGCGACTGTTTCCGACCAGAATCAGCTCCTTCTCCCAAGTCTGTGATTGGACTGTACAGTCTCTCCTTGCTGGGGAAGCACAATGACTACAATTATTTGTCCACGGGCCAAGTAAAGCAAAAAAAAGCAACCAACTGGGTAAAACCATGCTGCTCTGCAGCTGGGGCAGATCTAACATGTGCAGACAGATTTAGGCTTTGGGTGGGTTGTGTCCAAACAGTGTAACAATAAAGCTGTCTAACATTTGTGGGCTGCATGCAAAAGCAGACAGTATTTATCGTGCACAGAAAAAAAAACATAAATGTATTTGCTCCCCTTGTATTGCAACATGGTTTGTTCCAGACTTGCTTTTTTTCCCCCTTTACTTACAAACATAAAATCAGGACCTATTTGCCTAATTGGGCTGCATTGTAAATTAAATCCATTTTGTGAGTTATCCAAGTTTTTTTTTTTTTTTAAAGCGGCAATCATTCACACTGCAAAACCAGGTTATCACCATGATTGCCGTTTAAAACAAAAAAACAGGAGAGAGAACGCTCAGAAAATCTCTCTCACACCCTGTTACATCCCCCCTCCCCCATAATGGTACATTTCTATAACTGCACTCCAGCACTGAAGGTGTAATAGGGCCAAGATGAACCACCAGGTTAAAAGGCTTTCCACTGAAAATAATCTGAGAAATTGTCAAAGAAAATGACAGTTGATTACCAAGGCACAATATGAAGAAAATAAGAGAGTCCCTGAGACTCTGGTTTGGATTAATCCCTTGCCCATCCCAACCCTCCCTCCCCAATATAATGAGAACATTTAGGAAAATATAATACAAAATCTTTTACAGGAAATATAGACTACACTTGCTAAAATCACTCGCCAGAAAGTGTCAATAGCTTCTTTTTTTTTGTCTTTTTTTTTGCACAACCTCCATGTTCTCTCAGACTAAAGGTGGCCATACACACGCAGATTTATCTCCAGATCTGTCTGGTTGGAACAAAAACATGGTTATGGATGAGAGCAAATGACAGTTTACCATTTGCTTGGAAATGCTGGAAAACTGACAAACTGTCACTCATCCATAACCATGTTTTTGTTCCAACCAGCCAGATCTGAAGATAAATCTTACTAGTGTATGGGCATCTTAAGGGGCAGATGTAGTAAATCTTGGTCAGATAATGTACCAACTAAACAGCTCCTAACAGTCATGTTACAGGCTGTGTTTGAAAAATGTCAGTTACAAGCTGATTGGTTGGTACTTTCTCTCTCTCTCCAAGCTTTGATACCCCATCTCGCCTCAAATGTACTATTGTATCCAGGACAGAGAACACAGTGATCCATCACCTACATAAGTAGAGCCGAACCAATATCTGGGTAATCAATTCACAGGCACCTAGTGACATCCCAGTATGTTGTTCCTAATTAGACCCACACCTGGTCAGCCTCCCTTTTTTGAAGGTGATGGTCCACTCTTATTGGCTGTGTTATCCTCTTTACCCAGCAAGCTTTGCTCTGACAGACTTAACGAGAGAAAAACGAGGCTGTGTTACACGAATAAAACTAGACTACGACTTCATAGTATTGCTACAATTCTCATAGATACATATTTAAAGTATATAAAATAAACAGTGCCGTTTCACAGCATGAATTTTTTTCCTACTTTTTTTTTCATTTTTAGGTTTCTTTATCATTCTAGACGTCAAAACATATTTCCTAGTGTGCGGAGGAAACACAATGTAATACGCAGCAGCTGTAAGCCATGCCTTCAGTTAAATGCAGTGGTAGCTGAAAGTTTAAAACACAAAACAAGCGATTCACAATTCTGCTTCACTCGAGCGAAGAGCTATATAAGAGTTATAGTTACGCTTCTTGGTGGTTGGAACTTAAAATTTAAAGCAACTCGGCGTCAAAACCTGAGTGCTTTAAGCTGAATGTAAAGGCCCCTTTAAAATTTTCAGTTCCAACCCGTCGGCAAGCTTCGTACGCACAGCTCCTTGTGTTATCTGACCACATACCATGTTTAGAGGGAAGTCTGGTGGTTTGTCAGTAAATTTTGCAAGAAAAAACCTGGATGGATGTCACCCTTCCTACATGTTATATTACATAATGATGGAGCAGAAGGATTGTATACAGTATATACAATCCAAATGCATGGCGAATATGAAGTGTGCTGATGTAGGTTATATTGCTATACTCAGAGGAAGGAAATGTAATGATAAACAGCCTACAGTTATGGTATAAAAAGGATTCTATGACCTTCCGGGATGTCTCAAAGATCACAATGTACAACCCTCCTGATGGGCGAAGCTAGCATTAGGGAACCTGTCAGTCTTAGGTTGTTGATTTTAAAAGGGGTTGGAAAACGTCCCAGTATATATCCCGATTAGCCTGAGGACAAGACAGCAGTGGGGCGTACCTGTCCCAAAATGGATTTGAGCATCATGTGATAAAGGGTGCCGGATGACTTCGCCAACGGTCGTTTCTCCAACATCAGAATCCTGACTGTAAGGAGCCCGACAGTCGAAATCCTGACTTACATGGGTTATTTTCCCTCTTGGGGGTCCACGACCCCCACAGGGGGAGAATAGAATAGGAGGCCAGTGCAGCTCACCACTGAGCCGGCAAGAGGCTTGAATGTGCTAGCCCGCCCCCCAGAAAGGCTCTTGACGGATTCTGATGTCGGAGAAACGACCGTCGGATTTCTGACTGTCGGTGAGTTATACCATAACCGTCATTACGTTCCACCTCATCCAACTACAGCAATTCCCATTAGTAAAATAGACTTTCCCCCTGAACATGGGAGGTCATTCGGGCCAGCTTCAGTGCAGGAGTAACCAGCGACGCTGCTTCTCCAGCACTGAAGGAATAAACTGCAGGAAAGAAGGAAGACGCATGCCTACGAAACCACAGCCAGAAGGCCTTCCCTCCCTTTACTGCATACAGTAGGAGCTTGAAAATTGTAATCACTTCCCAAAATGATGAGATACAGAATTGAAAGGAAGTTTTTCTCGCCTCCTGCTCTCCAAACACGAGTATGTGAAATACTGACACTGATAAATCTACTACCTGTTCTTCCAAGAAGTTATAATTTATTTGGGTAAGTCTAACTATGAAACTCGGCCAGCATGTACAAATTCTACTTCATTCTTAAAACTATATAATCTCTGGTAATCAAAAATATGTGACCTTCTCCTCTCTGTTTCTCCATGTAATACTTAGCAATGGAATGATATGACTGCAAAATTGGGCTTATTTGAGCTTTGAACTCTTTTTTTTTTTTTTATGCAACTAGCATAACCCTCTTCCCATCATGTCTCACCACAGGTCTCCACCAGAAGCGTTAGCTGGGATTTCTAGTGCTGTGGATGGAATGACGGGGGCCCCTCTCAGCAGGTCTGCTCCTGTAGGGACTCAGAGTAGGACGCAGTCCTGGCTGAGTGGCAGGTAACAACTCATATTAAGGTTTCTTTGTTTCCTTTAGGTTTTCTTTTTTTTTTTTTAGGTTTTTTTGTTGTTGTTTTTTTCTGGATGTAAGTGCTTTCAGCTGGATGGTCCTGAGTTGGTCCAGAGTTTTGGCCACTATAAAAGAGCGGAATTAAGTCTCAGGGAATGTGTGTAGCCGCTATCGCTGGAGCCACTTTGCAAACTGTAGTGGTCATCCACGTCGCTGACGCTCCCAATACTGTCCATTTCACCGGGGGTAAACTCCATGCCTTCAATGTCCACTTCTGAGGGAACAAAGAACACACAATTTAGGAAGGGATACACAAGAAAGTGACTATACATCTTCCATCATTAAATAGGAAGCAAGAGTCAAAATATGTATGGTTATTCTTTCTTCATTGTATAGAATCAGAAAACTGATGTTCTCCAGCCCACACAGGATCCAAAAAGCCGTACACCAACGTGTCAATAAATGCCTTTATTAGCAGCATTAGGGGGAAATGTATTAAACTTTCTAAAGAGGGGAAAAGTAGACTAGCAGGGAAGTTACCCAAATCAACTTCTATATAGCTTTTATCAAATACTTCTATAA